>NC_056688.1:8325000-8925000 GCF_018350215.1 Panthera leo
TGTGCTCCAAGGTATCTCAGAGGGTCTTCGGGCTCCAAAAGTCCAGGTAGCTGGGCGCTCCCTCCTTTCCTGCATCTAGGAGAAGAAGGAGCAGATCAGAAAACTATCATTCGGCACTAAAAACAAGAGTTGAAACAGAATTTCAAAAGGAAAAGGAGATACTGACTTAAGCAGACACTCCTAGAACCAAAAGGATGGGACGACTTTGTGTGGTAGGTGAACGGTTTCTGTAGCAGTCAAGTCTGGGAGTGATCAGTCATGTGTGTACCCTCGTGTGTACCCTCAACAGTCAAGGGCCAAGACACTCAGCAGTTACTCAGTTGCTACCGAGGAAGTGTAGTACATTGGAAAGAATCCAAGCTTTAGAGTCCGGAATACTTAAATCTAAATCCTGACCCTGCTGCATCATCTCTGGCTTTATGCTTGGACTTTGTTTCTCCACATCTCACCTTTCTCTTCTCTACCTGTCTGCTAATAATGTTTCTCTTTTAGGATTGTTATAAGGGTTGAGTGAGATAGTGTTGCCCAAAGTGCCAGGCACATAGTCATCGCTCCATGGATGGTAACTATTACCAGGATTATTTTTCCTGCTAGTGAGGAAATGAGTCTCCTTGGTCTTTCTCCCTGTAGCATCCTTCTTGTAAAGTTCTCTACTCTCTTTGGGTTTCTTTTTCCATCAAAGTCAAGCTCTGTTGTATCTCATGATAGTGGCGGAACAAAAGACCAGGAAGTCTTAGGCAGGCTAAAAGTATACACATCTAACTGGGGGAGGCAAGTACCTAAAACATGGGTCTCACTGTATGTATAATCAGATGATTTTCTTTTTCTTTAAAAGAAATGTCATTCTTTCTGAGATACAACATGGGGCAGGCTCTGTTTGGATCACAAGGCAAGAGAAGGATTTCTTGTACTCTCAGGATCAGAACTTGGGGTTTAGGGAAGAGCCTGATCCCAGGCAGGACAGGAGTCCGCTTAAGACTTCTTAGGAACTCACTCCTTTGATAGGTCTGGGGGTAGCGCGCACAGGTCTGCATCCGGGTGGATATGCGGGCCTACGGGAAATCACGCACAGGTCTGCATCCGGGTGGATACATGCATGAATTAACCAGCCAGCTCCCACAGAGCCCAGGCCCACATCGGTGCACAGTGACAGCAGCTCAGAGGAACTGGGAGGGCTGGACTTCCTCTTCCAGCCCTTCACCCAGAGCGGGCAGCCACATTGCCCTGTTCCTGAAGCATCTTTGTTCACTGGATAACTGGATGGACCCAGGCTCCTGAATTTCCCTGTATCAGTGGTGGCACCTCACTACTTCAGCAGCCCTCCTGCAAGCAGACAAGGGCAGCACCAGCTTCCAGGCTTTCAATATTTCAACAGTGACACCATGTGGCAGGTGGCGACAACCCAGGACTCCCCAGTGGACCGAATAGATTTCTGGGTTTCCTTTCTTGATGTAAATCTTAGGATTGAGTAGGACCCTGAGATTCTTGTGATCATGGGACAAGGATCCCCAAGGTGAAAGAAACATCTCTCATCAAAGGCAAGACGGGGGCTCAGTCACTTAATGTGGATAGGAAAAGAAACTGTGACCATATGTTGTACTCCAAACTGGGCATGTTACTTTGACAGGTGATGGTGGGTCCTCGGGGCTGCAGGACAGGTCCTTGCAGAGCATGGTGACAGAAGACAGGCTGTACTTCCTACAGGCATCATGGAATTGTGGTGAGGAGTGATAGTAGGCGAGGACACGAGGTGCCCTGAAAACAGATGCTGGCAAGTGACTGTGGCAGGCAGACCAGCAGGCAGCCGCGGAGAGCCCCAGTGGGGAGAAGACGGCTGCCCCCAGCTCCCCAGACATTGCAGTGCTGGGTAGCATGAAAGGACAGTGACAAGAGAAAACAAGCCCAAGTCATCAAGGGCCGGGGGCAGGGCATACTGTTAAGATGAGGATCTCAGACAGAGTCTGAATCGGGGACACACATTACAACAAGCCCAGGTCCTGGTTCTGGGAATAGAAAATGAGAGACATTCATTCATTTATTCACTCAGCAAATATGTATTGAGACCTGCTCTATGCCAGATGCTATTCTAGACACCAGGCCTATAGCAGCAGACGAAATCCCTGCTCCCTGTGCATTTGCATTCTATCAGGGGTGATAGACTATAAATACGATAAATAAAGTATATAGCAGATGGTGATTAATGCAACGGAGAATGAGAAGGCAGGGAAGACAAGATAGGGTAGGATGGGGGCAAGAGGAGGTGTTAGATGGGATGGCGGGGGAAGGCTAGAAGGAACCGGGCCTGGGAGCAACGAGGTGAAGAAGTGAGCTGTGTGGATATTGGGGAGCAAGGGCTCCAGAGTGTGGGGACAGAGCGAGCAAGGCACAGAGGCAAGAGCAAAGTCAGTGTGTCCGCGCAAGGGCGGAGAGGCCGGTGTGGCTGGAGTGGAGCAGAGGTGTCATGTTCTGGGGGGATCTTCCTTGCATACCGTATCAGGGACTTGGCTTTCACTGTGAGTGGGGTGGGGGCCGCTGGAGGGCTCTGGGCAGAGGCGTTGACTGAGGCTGTGGGGGAGAAGCAGAAGACAGGCTGGCAGCGGGGAGGACGCGTGTGTTCGCCACGAAGTGGGTGAAAAGTGGCGAGGTTCTGCATGTATCTGAAGGTGGCACTGCCACGTGTCCAGATCCGTTGGTTGTGACGTCCAAGAGAAGAGAAAAGCCACAGCGTGCCCCCAGGAATACTGGCCCGATCCGGAGTAGGTCAGGCCAGCCTGGGCAGGTGTATCACATGGTCATCCCCCCGAAACCCACCCAGACAATAGGCGCCTGGAAGCAGGTGGTTGACACTGATCCCAAACTTTGAGGATGGAAGACAGCAAAGAAAATCAAGTGATCACCACACCTTCATTTCAGATCCTGTAAGGCCAAGAGAGCTCTGCCCCCAGGTTACACCTGCTCCTTGGGGCAGCACCAACGTCTCCTGAGACTAGCAGCACATAAGGGTCAGGTTGAACTGTTTTGCTCACTCTTACTAGAACAGAGGAATAAATGTGTTTAAACACAGAGTGGGAATGCATGCTTTCTGAGGGTGCATGAGCACCTGCCAAGAACGACCTCGCTTGCCTTCTCCATCCAGCCATAAATCGGCGATCTTAAGCGGCCACCACACCGATGCCTTGCATCATGCTTCAGACACGCATAACGGCTGAATTCTCCTTCACACAGGCACGCTTGTCGAGCCCGCTCCCCACCTTGGTCCTGTCCTGTGCCCCGTCCATCAGCCAAGCCATTTTTAGCGTGTTCATCTCTAATGTGTCCATCCCTCTCTGCCACCTCCTTTCCTGAAAGCGAACAGCCCAGTACAGCCCAAGGTCTGGCGCAAATTCGGCCCCTTTTTTGAGACCCTGTAGCTCGCTTCTCCTTTCATGCTTTGTAGGCGCTTAGTATCCATCCCTATCTCTGGCCTGGAGTGTTCCCTTTAATGGGAATGCTCTTGGAAGCAGCCCTGCGGAAAAATTCTTTATATGGGCTCATTGTAGGTGACACCCCACTAGTTTGCAGAATAAAGCGGCTCTCCTAAAAGCTCTCCTCCCATCACCCTAACACACACACACACACACACACACGCACATTCGTATATCCCTCACGTCTGGTAGCTTGTGAAATCAGAGCTCCCACCCACCAACTCATTGTGACATCTACATTACAGCTATAATTCCCTCACAGGAACGGTCACCTCTGAGAAACTCAAGATTCTCCCTGCTATGTCTTTGCAGATGCTGAAAAGGTGGATCAATTCATGCTTTGCTCTTGAACTCCCTGGGGACGCTCTTGCAACTATATTGGTATTCTCTGTGCTTTCGGGTATGGTAAGTAGTCACCCTGTTATATCCAGAGGTTTATTTTTAATGAAATGCTGACAATTTAGCATGCCCCCTGCATAACTGCATTCGAGGGTACCTGTCAAGAGTGACGGCGATTCAAGAAAGCATGGGAAATAATCTGCCAGTTATCAGTCCTTCTCAACTTTTCTTACAAATTGCTATACCCTTGCAACTAATTTTAGCTGGCAATAGAAGATCAATACAAATAACAAGAGACGGTTTAATCTCTTCAGGTGAGTTGTGACTCAACATCACTGCGCATGTGATACACACGTTCCTTGCAAACACACTGCAACATGTGAGAAGTTCCAGAAAGGAAAATGCGGAGCATGAACAAAACAGTATTGGGGAACAGAGAAAAAGGCAGCAATTCTACTGGCAAAAACACAGTGTCCCTCGCGGGCATAGGTGCCCCTGACACCTGTGTGGTCAAGTCAGATTTGGGTGACCCATCTTATTAAACCATGCGTGCAGCCACCCGGCCCTTCTCAGCTGCCGTCAGAAGTAGCAGTTGACTCGGGCTGAGCATTGAAGCTGGCTGCCGGCTCTGATTTGCTGGGAACAGTCCTGCATCAGTGCTGCTCAGAAGGCAGCAGCTGTCATGTGACCTTCTTCCCCACGCTAGCAAAATGTGCTTCTCTGCTGTAATGACCCAGGAAGAGACTGTGTGGGTTCAGTCACTGGTCCTGGATTCTGGAAAACCCAGCAGCCATTGTTCCCAATGGATAGATACTTTTTTTTTTTTTTCTGGTGCCATCAAGATTGTATATGGAGCTAAATACTTTGCCGTCACATTTCCCATGACTTTCGCATCCTGCCATTGGCCTAAGAATATTTCAGAAAATTGTGAAAAAGTAGTTTGAAGATTAGTGAAATAAGCAGGATACAAAAGGGCAGATATTGTTTGATTCCTGTTATATGAGGTGCATAGAATGGGAAAATCCATAGAGATGGAAAGCAGGATGGAAATTACCAGGGGCTCAGAGGAAGGTGGTGGCAAGTTATTGTTTACTGGGTACAGAGTTTCTGTTGAAGGGCAGAATTTTGGAATTAGACAGTGGTGACAATTGCATTACATAATGAATACCACTGCAGCCTACACTTAAAATGATTATGATGGCAAATTTTATGTTATATATATGTATTGACTACACTAAAAAAATACCCTGAAAAGGATAGTCTGAAGACATTAAGGTGAGATTTTCCCCTCCTACTCAATGAACAGCGGCTTTCTCTCCTGCCTCCCCAAACTAAATTATTGAAGAGTTTGTATCATTATGCTGGAACGGTTCATAGGCTCATCTCATCAGATGATGAAGGCATTTATGGGCCCCCTGATGGGCTGGGAGCAAAGGTGGCTCAGAAATTTCCTCAGGATACAAATTTTATGTGTATAAATTGTTTAGCACCACAGGCTTCTAATGGAAAAGACCAGTTATTTGGTCAACCCATCCACATCTGTGATATCTTTTTCTAGAGGACACCACTTTTAAATGAGTCTTCTGGTGCTTACCCATGAATCTCTAAATAGTATGCTTTTTTTTTAAGTTTATTTATATATTTTAAGAGTAACCGAGACAGCACAAGTGGAGGAGAGGCAGAGAGAGAGGGAGAGAGAGAGAATCCCAAGCAGGCTCCACACTGTTAGCACAGAGCCCAACGTGGGGCTCAAACCCACAAAGCCGTGAGATCAGGACCTGAGCCAAAACCAAGAGTCCGAGGCTTAAAAGACTGAGCCACCCAGGAGCCCCTCTAAATAGTACACTTAATGTGACATTTCATGGCGTATCATCTGTAATGATTATCTGTAACTTCCTGCTGTGATAGATGGATGATTGTGTCTTGTACCACATCCTACCGCCTCTGCCCTCGGCCTCCCAATACAATTAGATCACTGCTCTCGGTTTGTGTCTGTAACTTCTGACTTAACACCTCCGCATCTTATCCAGACACACAGTCCTCTTGGCTCCCCATTTGGGAGCTGGTGACACCAGTGGATTCCCTCTTCCCTTCGCTGCCCACTCCCCCATTCACCCTTGGCATCTGTCAAGCTTTTCTTTCGTGTAGTCAGTCTTTCATCTAGCTTTTCTTTCGTGTAGTTATGGTGGTTACGTCTTTCGTGATTTCTTTGCAAGCTGATTGCAGAGGTCAATACCCATAGATGGTGTTTACGTTCTTGTAATCACGTAATTCTTGTCCTCCGCAGAGACCCGGGTGTGCCATGAGTATTCTTCTTTCTCCAAGATTGTAATGCCATAACCCCTCCGATACTTGGAGCATAATCCTAAAATTTAGTTCAAATGGATTCTCCTGCTTTATATCTACCAATTCTAAAAGTCACAGCACATTTAGTTAACTGCAGTTTGGGATTAAAACTGTCTTAGGGAGATTGGGTGCTTGGTTGTTGTTGTTCACTGGAGTGTCTGAGAGCCTTACCTTGTTCCCTTGTATTTTGTGCTCTAATCATTTCCCAGGATTTTTCAACGTTTCAGTTCTGTTATCTATTCCATCTTGCTCTCTTTATTCTAAGGACATACCTTGCAGAGCCCTCCGTGTTTCTTCTCCTCTGTAAACCAGTTGTTTTCTGAGCCTGCTGCAAAAATGCCCTTCCCTGAGCTCAGCACATGTTCACCGTTTGTTTGAAGTTTGTACCTATTTCCTACATTTAGCACTACTTCCTCTGGGATCATTTGTTTCTGGGTTTGTTTGGTTGTTTTTCTTCTCGGAGTGTAGAGAGAGGTCTTTATTTTATGTTTCCACATATCCTAAGTATCTCTAAGACACTTGATGGTCTACTCTTTTAAAATGGAGCAGTCAAGTCCCTGTGGATGCAGGGGGCCTTACTGGTTGGCAAGATTTGCTTTAGGGTAAGAGAGCCGGAGAATCCCTGATGGCCAGAATTGGGGGTTGGTGTATATATCCACAGTGGTACCCTGTTTCTCCCTAGAAACTTAAATCACTTATTTAAAGAAAAATTGACTTTGTTGTTGTTGTCCAGGGCTGTGAAGTCCTTCCCTGACCACCTTAGGTGAAACAACCCCCACCCCTGGCGACTCTCCAGTTTATTAAGTTATTGTATTTCCCTCCTGACTCTTACCACCCTCAAAACTATCTAACTGGTCTACTTGCTAATACCTTATTTCTCCGTCTAGAAGATAAAGTCCATGAGAAAACAGCTCTTTTCTTTCTAGTTCACTGTTGCATCCTTAGTGCCTAGAACAGTATCTGACACATAGTAGGTGCTCAGTAGGTGTTGCTTGAATTAATGAATCAATTATTGATAAATAAAAACGGGATGTCTGGACTACTATAATCTCAAGAACAAAAATTACAAAAATGTACCAAATTGGGGGGGGGGGGTGGAGTTGCTTGATGTCATAGAAAATGGCGCCTGCCTGCTACTTTGTGATATTTCTTTCTGAAACCAGAAAAAGGCTAATCCTCGGGCCCCAAATAAAAAAAAAATGAAAGCTTCTGGTTGGATGTCAACACTGCCAGTCGTCTCATAAGGGTGGGTCATCTCTTCTTAAAGTAAGTAGAGCCCAAAACCCGTAGCCCGCTCAGTCCTCAGAGTTTCGCCTTGAAAGAAACTCTCTTTATCCACCCCACTTAAGACACTATTGGGGCTTTTGAAACAATTCAAGAAGGAAAGCTTCACCAGCAGAAGGCTGAAGAATACATACTGGGGTAATAGGATTCGCTGGGGTAGAAAATGTTCAGAACTTTGTGGAAAGACTTGATTTAAGAGTGCCTCTTAGAATGTGAATTTTTCGGAGTGCTTGGGTGGCTCAGTTAAGCGTCTGACTTCAGCTCAGGTCATGATCTCACGGTCTGTGAGTTCAAGCCCTACGTCGGGCTCTGCGCTGACAGCTCAGAGCCTGGAGCCTGTTTCAGATTCTGTGTCTCCCTCTCTCTGCCCCTCCCCTGCTCATGCTCTGTCTCTCTCTGTCTCAAAAATAAATAAAAACATTTAAAAAAAAAAGAATGTGAATTTTTCACTAACTGCTTTATAAAAATAAGTACAGGTTGTCCCCACCATCTGTAAGTAGAAAGTTCCTTCAAAAGCTTTCCTTATCTGAAAGGATGTAAAACAGCAAAGCAATGACCATCAATTTACATGGAAACATTTTTGAGCATTCTTGAGCATTCCCAGACCACACAGTAATAACCTCTTTTAGGTTTCTCTGATATCTTAGGACACATCCAGCTAACGGATGGACAAAATAAGTCAAGATAAATCACAGGTGCTCACAGACAAAAGTTCACAGCTATGAAGCCTTGGTACCAAGATGTTGAGCTGAGTTCCTGGGGAAGGAGCTTGGTGGGAACACTCTTGCTGCTCAGAGTACATGTTGTCTCTGTAATGACCCACCGCAAAACAAATGCCCAATGCTCTTTTCATTCTTTGCTTTTTTTTTTTTTTTTTTTTTTTTGGTAAAAGTGAAAGTCCTCTTTGGATTTCTTTTCGTCAGTGCAGATAGGCACTAATGTAGGTCTTTTGTAAAAGCGATGTTCAAGTACCTTGAACTTCCAATAAGTGGGAGATACCTGTGTTTATTTACAGACCAGGCACAGAGAAACAGCTTTTCTCTGACCTCTTGCCAAGTTTTCCCCTGAACCACTGGCTGACCCATTTAATGAGACTAGTTGTAAGGATACCGAATGACTGGAAGGCAATCATCTTCTGATAGGGAAAGTGACAACTAATATGGTTAATTGTGGCCCAGGTTGCTTTGACTCCCTGCACACAAGTTTTATTCCAGGAAACAGCCCTCTTTATGTTCAGTTCAAACATGTATTGATTGCGGTTATGCAATCTCTTTTCCATTCCCACAAGTATCTTGGGTTTTTCATTTCCTGTTTCCACTTTAAGGGGCTCTTTAATACCACTTGATTACGTGTTTACCTCCTAAACACCCCCAAAGAGCAACATCTTTTTAAAAATCCCCCAGTTAAACTGTGGTTTGCCTCCTAAATGTGATTACCTCCTAAATACCCCAAAGAGTAACATTTTTCTAAACTCCCCCCCAGTTAAACTGTGGTACATCTAGACAATGGAATATCATTCAGCACTAAAAAGAAGTGAGCCATGAAAAGACATAGAGGAACATTTTACAAAGTAAAGGAAGCCAATCTGAAAAGGCTACATACCGTGTGATATTCCAGAAAAGGCAAAACTATGCAGACGGCGAAAGGATCAGTGGTTGCCAGGGGTTAGGGAGGCGGGGGTGTTGAATAGACGGAGCACAAAGGATTTTTAAGGCAGCAAAAATACTCTCTATATAATACCATAGCGATAGATACATCTTATACATTTGTTCGGGCTAATAGACGGTACTACACCAAGAGTGACCTTCAGGTAAACCACGGACTTCGGGTGATAATGATGTGTCACTGGAGATTCATGGGTTGTAACAGATGTACCCCTCTGGTGCTAGGACGTCGACCGTAGGAGAAGCTATGCATGTGTGGGGTCAGGGGAAAGCTCTACCTTCTGTTCGATTTTGCTGTGAACTACAGCTGTTCTAAACAAAATAGTGTGTTAAAAAAATCCCCAGTTCTCTCTAAGTAATCCTACAGTATGACTGTGTATAGATGTTTAGAACATAGCAGCGAGGGAAAATATTACCTATAACTCCATTTTTCATTTCTTTCTGATTCATCTTCCTTCTGTAGAGACACGCAAATGCGTTGCAGATACGCACTGGTGCCTGCTGAGGCTCGTACTTCCCAGTGTTCCCTGCCGATAGCCAGACCGTGGAATGCATGGTTGCGACTAAATTTGTAATTCTAAACTCCAGGCCAATGAACCTACAAGTACAAAACGTACTTGTAAACCACTGACATCTGATGAGTTACTATGCAGGCCCAACCTTTCAAATGTGAAAAACCTTTGAACTAGGAAAAAAAATTAGTTGCTTAAGGCAGTGATTAATCAATGAGCCAACTATCCCCAAAGCCCACGATGTTACCAGGTAAATAAATAAGCACTAGAAATTGGAAAAGGGTGTACCTGTTTTTACCCTGTGAGCTGAGACACAGCCAAGAGTCAACAGCACCAAGTGCTGGGACTCACACACCCTATTGGCAGACACTGAACACAAAAGCCGTGTTTCTTCAGTACGGTGGAAAAAGACATTTCCCTAAATTTCACACAACCAGAAACTGGCACTGCAAGCTGGATATTGCTGCATTTGCATCACTGATCCTGCATGTGGAATTTCCAACGCAACTCCCCCATCCCTCTTTCTCTGACTTCGCGTCTGATTGGCTCCAGGATCAGCCGTGTGGAGCCTGACGCCAAGCTGCCAGGCTGGTGCATAGCAGGGTTTTCTGGGTTTGCAACAAAGTAACTCCACAGTATACTTGCGTGGGCCCTGGAAGAAGGACCTGTTTCTTCCAAATAAAGGTGGACGTGGACGCTCCAAGGTCATGTGTCAGATTAAGGATGAACCTCTAGATTTTTTTCCTGGCACCTGTATTCCACACCCACTTACAATTCAGGAGATTTCCTTAGGTTCACCTAGTTGTAAGAGGTAAAAACTCACTCAGTGCCTCTGGTAATTGTGAGTAGGAATGAACAGGGACGTGGGTCCACAGAGTAGAACTTCCGTCACAGCTTAGAAAATCAGGGAAGTGTGAACAGCCTCAGAAGAACAAAAACTGGAGCATCTGGAGATTTCTGATGCAAGGATATTGGATAAGCAGTCTGATTCAACTAGAAAAAGAAAACACAAATCCTCTCTCTAGAATCCCTTCCCCAAAACTTGGATCTCAAAGAACTCCTGTGAACTCAAAGTAAAAAAAAAAAAAAAAAAAAAAAAAAAAAAAAAAAAAAAAATCACAACACAAAGAAGACATCATTAGTGACATTAGCAAAAATGTAGAACCACTGGAACTTTCTATTTTGGTGGAATGTAACAATGGTACTGTTAATTTCACTCAGGAATTTACCCATGAGTAAAGAAAACATGTGTGCCCTGAAACAGTTGGATTCAAATGTTCAGCGCAGTTGATTCGTAATAGTCCCAATCTGGAAATAGCTCAAGTATCCTCTGAACAGATTAAGGGGTAAACAAATTTTGATATAACTATACAATGGAACACTACTTAGCAATAAAAAAAAAAAGAAATGAATTACTGATAAATGCAATAATATTATACTTAGTGAGAGAAGCCAGAAAAAAGAATACGTTCTGTATGATTCCCTTTATGTGAAATTCTAGAGCAGGCAAAACCAACAGTCTATCAGATAGCAGAACAGAGCTTGTTCTGGGCAGGGGGTCGGTGGGGAATTAGCTGCAGTTAGACCAGGGACATTTTGGTGTGATGGAAATATTCTGTACCAAGATTGTGGTGGTGATCACAGGTACCTGCATTTTCCAAAACTTATCAAATGATATGCTTCCAATGCATTTTATTTGCATTTTATTATATGCAAACATACCACCATAACAGTATTTTTAAAAAGAAAATAAATAAAGGGCACCTGGGTGGCTCAGTCGGTTGAGCATCTGACTCTTGATTTCGGCTCAAGTCATGATCTCGAAGTTCGTGAGTTCGAGCCCGCATCAGGCTCTGTGCTGACTGTCCACTTGCATGCGCGCACACACGCACACACACACACTCTCTCTCTCTCTCTTTCTCTCTCTCTCTCTCAAAATAAACATAAAAAAGTAAAAATGTTTTCAGATGAAGAAAAGTTAATTATTTTATACTTCTGAGATAAGATATTGATGAGCCCTTTGTTTTTTTTCAGACTGATCACAGGTATTTGAGTTTGGGGCAAGAAGAATTAGTTTTGTTTTGGGGTCACTGTTTTATTTCTTTGCTATTTAATGTTGAGATTGGTGGCCTTTGATGTCAATTATTCTCATGAAAGGAATAAGCCATTCCCTCAATAAACTAGACATTAACCTCTTTGCTCTCAATTTTTTCCCTATTAATTTTTAGCTTTAGGGTACAAAACAGCACAACACAAATTATGAGTACAGTTCCTTGAGCAAAGAGAAGCTATGTATTTTCCAATTAAAAATATGTATTATAGAGTCATTCAGACTGCAACGTGGGTTTTTAAGGAGGTGGCATTTTTTTCTCTTTAATATGCTTGGTAATTAATATTGGAAAGACACAGCAATTCTGCTATGGCACTAATCGAAACACGAAAAAGTTTTAATTCCTATGAATTCAAGTTGAATGCTTTATTATGAAGGGGCAAATACATATCTACATTCAGTTAGACTTTCAACAGTAACAGTAAAGATGCTTCCTCAGTTTTATAACATATGCTTCTCAAGTACATTAATAGAAGTCTTATTACTATTATATTTATTTTCTTTGGAATGTTGTCAGACTGATTTTTTCCAGAGCAGCAGACAAGAAGCAAATGTGTTTTGATCATCGGTTCTTACTCATGAGTATCCAAAAATGCCACCTTCTGGGGGCAGGGTTGGACGTTCCAAAGGCCAGCATTTTACAAGTCTCCCTCAGGGTTTTACAATTCTCAGCCAGCTCTGTCCTCACCCCAAAACATGTGCTCTTTTTTTTAAGTTTTTAAATTTATTTGGTGGGGGGCAGAGAGAGAGAGAGAGAGAGAGAGAGAACCCCAAGCGGGCTCTACACGGTCAGTGCAGAGCCCGACGCAGGGCTCAAACACAGGAACTGCAAGATCGTGACCTGAGCTGAAATCAAGAGACGCTTAACCAACTGAGCCACCCAGGTGTCCCCAAAACATGTGCCGTTAACCCCTGTACGACACCACCTGCAGAAGTTTACAGTCAAGCTTAAGACACGGGACCAAAGGAATCGACATGGGAGATCATCTCTGGGTGGCCCGTTTCATCTTGCATCGTGTATGTGAAGACTTTGGAGTGATAGCAACCTTCGATCCTAAGCCCATTCCTGGGAATTGGAATGGTGCCGGCTGCCACACCAACTTCAGCACCAAGGCCATGCAAGAGGAGAATGGTCTGAAGTACATTGAGGAGTCCATCGAGAAACTGAGCAAGCAGCACCAGTACCACATCCGAGCCTACGACCCCAAAGGGGGCCTGGATAATGCCCGGCGCCTAACCGGATTCCACGAAACCTCCAACATCAACGACTCTTCTGCTGGTGTGGCCAACCCAGGTGCTAGCATCCGCATTCCCCAGACTGTCGGCCAGGAGAACAAGGGTTACTTTGAAGACCGTTGCCCCTCTGCCAACTGTGACCCCTTTTCGGTGACAGAAGCCCTCATCCGCACGTGTCTTCTCAACGAAACTGGCGATGAACCCTTCCAGTACAAAAACTAAGTGGACTAGACTTGCAGCCATCAAACCCCTCCTAATTCTCCATCCTGCCTCTGTGTTTGCCCCTCTCTTGACTGTCCTAATAGCTATAACTCAAAGGGCAGAATATCAAGGTCTTTTTTTATTCCTCATGCCCAGTTAACATCTCTTGCTTTCTTTGACCAGGATAAGAGGGGTCAAGTTCTTAATCTTTTTACATCCCCCCTCTTTTTTCCCTGTCACTGAAACTGTCTAGTACATTAGTGGGGAGGGGGTGGGGAGACATAACCACTGTTTCCATTTAATCAGGTGTGTTTGTCCAATAGGTGTAGCTATCCGGACAGAGCATAGTATTTGTGAAGGGAGGGGGAGGGCTTTTTCTTCGAGGTAGCTGAGTGCTGGGGTGGGGGGAGGGTTACTTACTCTGGGGTTAGGTTAGGATTTCCTCTCTTGGTGGGAAGTTCCACTTTGTTATAAAGTTATAACCAGCTTTCTATTAAAAGTGAGATTTAGGAGAGAACCAGGCAGGAAAATGCCCCTCTCCTCCTGGTACAGCACTTCCCTTACCTGGGGCTATATGCCCTCACCTGAAGACAAGCTCAGCAGAAGGATGGATTGACCTACCTTAGAAGAAAAAGTTCTTACTGCTTGGTGTCCTCCGTTTATAACACAAAGCAGAATAGTATTTTTATATTTAAATGTAAAAACAAAAAAAATTATATATATAAAAAAAAAAAAGACACGGGACCAATCCACATGAAATAATCAGTGCATTCTGGCTTCACGTTCCTCTCTGTTCCAGGCAGACCCAGCAGACCTCATGCCGCTTGATTTTCTGCCAGCACACCCACCCCACCCAGTTTTCATCCCCGACCAGGGAGGCACTCCCTCTGTCTGTTAGCACCCCGGCTCCCTGGCTGCTGAGTAGTGACAGAGGAGATCCAGAGACTGGAATAGTTGGAGACACTGCAAATCTATACTCCCGAAAGCTCAGTGAATACTCCCCAGTCCTTGGGAATGGCTGTCCGTGCGATGGCGTATTTAGTGGCTCTTCTGATTCTTTGCATTCCTTTACGTTTCTGACGCTAAACCTACTTTCTACAACAGGACAAATTTCACATGAAGATAAATGTAAGTAATCATGATATTATGGACCTTTATCCCCATGTGTAAGAATTTCTCTACATTTTTATTGTCCTCCTCTCCCACTCTCTCTTCAGTTTTATTTCTTCCGCTCTGCTGTCTCTCCACAGTCCTCTCTCTCCTTCCCTTTCTTGCTCTCAGAGTCTCTGCTGCCCTTTCCCTTTGACCGTCTCAAGCGTGCAGTTGCCACGACACCTCCCCTAGGTGTGTGCAGTGCTCCCTTTTCCACATCCTCGGTGGGGGTCCCTCCCCACTTCCCTTAAGTGTCTCTTCCAGCCACCACTCTATTAAAACTGTTTTCCTTGAGGTCTTGAGCAAAGTGCCAATGTCAAATCCGATGGCCTCTCCTTGGACCACGTGTTTCTCAGTTTCTCTCAATATTGCACACCCCAATGACCACCATTTCCTTCTTGCACCTTTGCTTCCATGATGTGACTCTCTCCCAGTTCCCTTCTACCTTCCTGTTATCTTCTCAGGCTGCTTTCATTGCCTCGAAACTTCCTTCCTCCTCTCTGAGGTATATCCACCAAAGGACCTTCCTCCTCTCTCTCTCCTCTCTCACACAGACTCCCTCAACAAGATCACCGGCTTCCAATCTTGGAGATCCCAACAAACCCGCCTCTCAAGGCTTTGCTGGGTCACCATGAACCAGTGATTTTAAGCATTATAATTGCCTGAACCCTCCTCTTCTTCCTCCTCACCCATTTTGGTGACCGTCACTGACTTCTGCTGAAGAACTAAACTTCACCTTGTGTTTTAGTGCGTATATATCTTCTCAAGTCCAATAGGAGATCATTAATACCAGTGTCTTCTTTCTAAGCAGCAAGAGAATTCCATCACACCTACAGTGAAAGGGTTCATGAACAGTCTATTGATGTTACAGAGAGGGGTGAATTATCAAAACACTGACCATTCTGTACCTACGGGGACAAATTCAACTCCATAAAAACTACACTCCCAACGCAATAGCCTCTAATATGTTAAGCATCACCTATTTCTGGTTCCCGTCTCTGCCTCATGATTCTCTTACATATTCAATGCTGGAACCTGCATACAACATGCATCCTCACTCCGTTTTCCTTTCCCAAGGATAATGTCTGACTTCAGGCATCATTCCTTTTTGAGCTGGACTATTGCTACGGATTTTTCATTTACTTTTCTCCCACCTAAATGACGTTTTGACACACTCCCTGACCCAAAATACCCAAGAATTGGCCATGCTATTTCCCACTGCCCCCCAGATCAGCGGTCTGAACACACCTCATGCTTTCCCTTCCCCACATTTACTGAAGCTCCTCCTCCTGCTAAGAATGTTCTTCCCCAAATTATACCTGGTGAAATTCTATTTACTTTTCAAAGCCCCGTCCAAATACAACTTCTTCCAGGGAGTGTTAATGTCTTTGACAGGTTCCTTAAGAATTCTTTTATGCCTACTCTATGGCCTTTATCACAGTCTGCCTTGTTTTACTGTTTTTTTCATACATTCTGAAATAATTTTTTTTAATTTATTGGTTTTTGAGAGACAGAAAGAGCATGAGTGGGGGAGGGGCAGAGAGCGTGGGAGACAGAATCTGAAACAGGCTCCAGACTCTGAGCTGTCAGCACAGAACCCGATGCGGGACATGAACCCATGAATGTGAGATCATGACCTAAACCGAAGTCAAACGCCTGACTGACTGAGCCACCCAGGCACCCTGTTTTTATAAATTTCTTTACTCTTCTGTAAGATTGTATGACTCTGGAGGATGTAGGGGCTGCAGGCTTTGTTTATATTTGTGTTCTCCGTGGCATTAAGCATAGTGCCTTACCCATCATGAGAGTATGCTATAGTTTTCTTTTTTAATATTACCATTAACAATATATTAAAGAAAGTCCTATGGGAAAGAGGTATGCACTTTTTTTTTCTTTGAATTCAAGTTAGTTACCATACAGTACAGTCTTGGCTTCAGGAGTAGAACGCAACGATTCATCTCTCACATAGGAGTGCTCATCCCAAAAAGTGTCCTCCTTAATGCCTGCCACCCATTTAACCCCTCCCCCACCCACCTCCCTCCAGCAACCCTCAGTTTGTTCTCTGTATTTAAGAGTCTCTTATGGTTTGCTTCCCTCTCTGTTTTTATCTTATTTTTCCTTCCCTTCCCCTATATTCACCAATTGAGTTTCTCAAGTTCCACATGTGAGTGAAGTCATTGGATAGCTGTCTTTCTCTGACTAATTTCACTTAGGCTAATACCCACCACTTCCATCCACATTGTTGGAACTGGCAAGATTTCATTCTTTTTCACTGCCGAGTAGTATTCCATTGTATATATAAACCACATCTTCTTCATCCATTCATCAGTCAGTAGACATTTGGGCTCGTTCCATAATTTGGCTATTATTGATAGTGCTGCTATAAACATTGGGGTGCCTGGGCCCCTTTGAATCAGCAATTTTGTATCATTTGGATAAATACCTAGTAGTGCAATTGCTGGGTCATAGGATAGTTCTATGTTTAATTCTTTGAGGAACCTCCATACTGTTTTCCAGAGTGGCTGCACCAGTTTGCGTTCCCACCAGCGGTGCCAGAAAGATCCTCTTTCTCCACATCCTCGTCAACATCTGTTGTTTCCCAAGTTGTTAATGTTAGCCACTCTGACAGGTGTGAGGTGATATCTCATTGTGGTTTTGATTTGCATTTCCCTGATGATGAGTGATGTTGAGCATCTTTTCATGTGTCTGTTAGCCATCTGGATAAGAAGCACGCACTTCTTAACTGTGTTCTTGACTTCTTAACTTAAAAAGCATGCAATTAACTGATATTTATTTCTGTGACTTCAAACCTTTTCATTATTCATTTTTTAAATGTTTATTTATTTATTTTGAGAGAGAGGTCATGAGCAAAGGAGGGGCAGAGAGAGAGAGAGAGAGAGAGAGAGAGAGAGAATCTGCAGCAGGCTCCATGCTGAAGCCAGTAGAGTCCAACAGGGGGCTCGATCTGATGAATCATGAGATCATGACTTTAGCTGAAATCAGGAGTCGGACACTTAACCAACTAAGCCACTCAGGCACCCCCAACATTTTTAAGCATAGACCTTTTGAGAGACCATTGAAATCCACCTTACATGGAATTTACAGATCCCATAAAGCCGTTCATGAACTTCAGCTTAAAAACTACTGTCTTTTATTGTTTATTATTATTGTTGTTGTAAATATGGTCAGTCATCTCTATAGAATGAGACTTCAGGATGTCCTATGCCTGTGGAGGAGCTGTTCCCGTGGGTTCCAATGGAAGGGGAGACCCTTTCTTTGAGAAAAATGTCTGTCCCCTGTTACCATACTGACTAACACAGAAACAGGAAGTCAGTCTGAATATAGCTTTTCAAAAGTAGCATGTGCCCTGTGTGATCACAGTAATAGTTGCTAAAGGCACCATGGTGAAACAGGTTTAAAAATAGCCAACACCCTAAAGAAGGAAAGCTACCAAGTCTTACAACCATCCTTCAAACCTATTTGAATCGTTTGCTCTTCTGATTACATGCTGGGGTAATATTTTTCTCTTATTTTACACGGCCCTGG
This sequence comes from Panthera leo, assembly GCF_018350215.1. Lineage (NCBI taxonomy): Eukaryota > Metazoa > Chordata > Mammalia > Carnivora > Felidae > Panthera > Panthera leo. The sequence continues at coordinate 8,342,855 of NC_056688.1, forward strand.
TTATATTGCCGGTATTCAAAAATAATAAATAATAGTTAAGGAGATTAAAATGGCAAAGCCTTAACTTTTTGGTATTATTTACAGAAATCAGACACTTAATGCAAGTGGAGGCCTCTGCAGAAGGTTTTCAGATGTAGATATGTTGACTAGGGTGATGAGTGATATTTAAACGCTATTAGGATAGTGATTCGATATTCGCACGTGGGATGCAACTTAGAAGGGATGTAAGAGGCAATTATTAGGTATCCTGAAGTTAATTGCTTAGACAAGAACAAATATTTCATTATCGGTTCAAATGATTACACATTCATTTAGATAGTCTATTTCAGGACATTGCTGTTCCAATTTGCCTGGACTGAGGTACATACATGGTTAAGGGATTTTTCAAATGTTCGTATGCAACTCAGAAGTCAGAAATACATTAGCCTTTCTACTGATGGTGTTTTTCTTCAATGTTATTGTTTTTATTAATTGATATCTTCCATTTGCAGAGGATTTGATCATTTGCAAAGAACTTTCATATATCTTAATGGTTTCATTTGCTCTTTTACCTTTCGAGCTTATTTTAGATTAAGAAACTAAGATACGGGGTCCTATCGACTGAATTATATACCCGCCCCCCCTCAAATTCCTGTATTGAAGCTTTAATTCCCAGTGTGACTGTATTTGAAGATAGGGTTTTTAGGAGGTAATTATGGTTAAATGAGGTCATAAGGGTAGGGTCCTAACCTGATAAGATTGGTGGCCTTATGAGTACAGGAAGAGAGAGGGAGATCTTTCTCCCTCTCCGTCCTGTGAGCGTATGGCAAGAAGGTGGCCTCTACAAGCCCGAAGAAAGCTCTCAGTGGAATCCAACCCTATTGGCACCCTCACCTCAGACTTCCAGGCTTCCAAACTTGAGAAAACTAATTTCTGTTTTTTTAAGCCACCCAGTCTATGGTGTTTTGTTATGACAGCCAGAGCAGACGAATACACAGAGGAATTTGCCCCAAAATCTCCTAAGTGGTGACATTGAGTGCATAACCTTGATCCCTCTCTTAATCCAGGGCTGTTCGCCCCAACATATACCACCTCTGGAGAAATCATCCAACAGGTTGAGAGTGATTTATTTTTGCTCAAATTGTTACATCAAGGGCAAGAAAGAAATTTGTACTAGCATGAAAAGGAAGAAATCAATGCATAGGAAAGAAAAGAATAAATATTTAACTGGATGAAATCCCATGGCCTTCAAGAGATATTAATCTTCTAGTGTGGTTTTCCTTTATTTTAGTTTGTGGTTAGGGCGTGTTTCACTTCTATCACATGAAACTCTTGTTGCCCTGAGGTCTCCTGCCGGACCCTTTCTGTTCTGAAACCCCACCCAAGGTGGGCTTCCTGCCTAAAACGGCAGCAGTTTCGACCCTAGTAATAAAAACAAGCTGGGAAACCATAGGGGAAACTGTTTCTGATACAAAGAATAAGAAAGATAGTTTCAGGTCAAATATGAGGAGGCAGATTCAGTAGAAGAATTGTATGACACTCATGCTTATTTTGTCTTTATGAGAAATGCTAAACAGAGCTATCTGAAATATGTTAGTCAGAACACAGCCTCTGAGACTGTAAGAAATATTCTGTCTTAAAAATGGCGCCATGTATAATTTAACCTACTTAGTATTTTTCAAACGTTTTTGGTTTGAGATGGTGCAGGAGCCCTCCAAAGTATCTCAGTGCCCTCTTAACTTTTCCAGAGGAAACAAAATTCTAATTTTCTCCTCTGTTCTCAAACGTGCCCCACTGGGGCCACCCAGCTTTTATGCATTTGCGCATATATATATATATATTTTTTTTTTTTTTTAAACTGTGCACACTCAAGTGTGTAAGAAACATAGTCTTTATTTTTTAATAACTAAATGGAGTTTCTATTTCTTCACCCCATTCCACCCAGTCAGTTAAGGATTTTTCCCCTTAGGCTTCTTTTCCTTGAAGTTAATTCGAAATGCTGGAAGATAATCCAGCATCATGGATTGTCCATAGTGAGTGCCGGGAGTGGTGTGTTTGAAGGTTAGTCGTGGCCATGTGCCAGGGGAAGCATGTGCTGAGGAAAGGCAGTCCCACGTGACAAGCTTAGGTACCAATTCTTAGCACATTCTCCTCCCAACCGTGGGACACTTTCAGGTCAACCAGCCCTCTGCACTCACTGGCATTTGTGCCTTCCTATGGCCCATGGATCTGGGAGCACTGGGATGGTCTGCTGCTTCCATATCTTGGTGACACAAGATTTATATCACATCTCAATTCCCAGGTCTGTGTTCAGATCTCTGCACGTACAGGAGGCTCTCATCAGCCATCACCCGCCTCTGCTCAGCTCCTGAAGCTGTCCTTTGGTGAGAGATGCCCACCAGCTTCTCTTCCTCTTGACTTTTGTCTCAAGTGCTCCTCAGTCCCCCACGATGAGGAATCTTTACTTAATTATCCTGACCTACCATCATTTCTGCAACACCACGGGATATTTAGGACAACATCCTACTCTTGACATTTAGAAGATCCAGGCTCTTTCAATTCAACCCTCTCCCGTCTTTTCCCCCAAAGCTCTTATCTCTGCCAGGGTCTTCAGATGTCTATTGTGACACTCAAAGCCTGAATCATATCTTTCCTTATGAATTTTTCTAGTGAAGAGGTGTGTGTGCTTTGCCTAGTTAATCTCCCAGTAGAGGTTAGAAGGGATTGTGAGAATGGCACCAAGTATATACTCAATATATTCTCCTATCGCATATGCATATTTTGGGAATACAGTTATTTCATTCCCTCCTTACCTAGCATCCTCCTCCAAACACACACACACACACACACACACACACGCACGCACGCACACACATCCACAATACTACCAAAAGAGATGTTCTAAGCCTACTTTGTCAAGAAGGGAAATGAAAGGAACTAGTATTTATTAAATGTCTGTTCCATGTTCCAGGCTCTTTGTTCGCTGCTTTTATATAAATTGCCTCTTTTATTTTTTCCAAGACAGAAGAACTTGTTTTTACATTGTCCCTAGATGGACTGTTCCTAGTTTTCCCTAGTCCGCTTCTGTCCCATAAAGAAATTCTAACATTTACCAGAATGTCCCCGTGAAAAGGTCTTTATACCTCATCCTTCATGCTTTCATTTCCACTGCCCTTGTTGAAGTTTATCACTGGAATTAAGAGCAGGCAGAAATTATCCCAAGAGGGCCCTATCCAACCCCTTGGCCGAATCATCTGGAAGAGACCAGGATACACCCAGCCTCAGGCCAGAGCCTATCCTGAGGTCACTGTGGATTCACGTTCGATTCGGAAACTCCCTCAGTGGTCTGAGACAACCTGGCATGAACACAAACCTAATTACAAAGTTAAGTCAACTGTTAAGAATGTCCTCTGACCCATGTGGTTTCATTCATTCAAAAAATGTTGAGGTATCTACCATGTGCTAGATTGCAAAAGCCATCATATATATATATACGATCCACATTTTAGGAATTCTTTGAATTTTCAGATGATCTCAGGTGTGCCTGTTTCGTATAAAAACAAACACAAACTTTAATCTACCAATAATTATTTTCTTTGTTTTGAGAGAGAGAGAGAGAGAGAGGAGCAGGTCTCACCCAATGCGGGCTCAAACTCACAAACCATGAGATCATGACCTGAGCCCAAGTCAGATGCGTGAAGGACTGAGCCACCCAGGCGCCCTACCATATAATTGTAACTAAACAGTGCCCCTCCCCCACCACACACACTAGGTACATTAAAAAATTGTTTTTCATTTTTCTCCCACTAAATTAAGTTGTTTTCTCCTTAAAACTCGGATGAATTGCAAGTGATTTTGATGTAATGTGAAAAAATCCCAACTTTATCTCACCCATTGTCTGCTCTGGAAAGACTCAGGAATGGCAGGACCCACAGCAGACACCAGAGAATGGAAGCAAGACAGTCTGTCTTACTGTTTCAATCAGCTTAGGTCCAAAGGGCATTTATTGCCTTTGCTGGAGGACGTTCCATGAGACTTGCCGTAGACTCTCATTTAGATACTCCCTCCCCAGTTAACTTCCTTAAGCTCTTCGTTAGTCAGTGAATAAATAAACACTAACATTAGTGAAAATGAAGAACAGGACTGATTTCTATTAATGCGGCTGATGGCATTTTAATTCGGGCTTTGCAATTACAGACACTTCCTTTTATTTAAAACAAATGTCAGTCATCAGAGTTTTTGCTCTTCTTTGAGAGTTTTGTGGGTTCCATTAATTATGTTTCATGATTTGTAGCTTCCTTAATGGGTCCAAGGGAAATAATTTAGAAACCCATACCATAATGAAAATACTCTCTCGAGCATTCATGCTGAGCAACTAATGTGTTTATTTCATGCCGTCATCACCAGAACCTTCAGCTCTGGCTGTGACCATGAAATAATGAGACAGGCTTTCCATTTTGTCACTTGTAATCACATTTTCCACATTGTTTTCATTCGCTTTAATTTAACAGCGAGCATCGAATAACTTAGAACAGAGAAGCAGGGACGCACAGAATATAAAACCTGAATTGGTCATACTGGCAGGGTGCAGCCCGGCGTGCTGAAACATCACAGAGATTCAGAAGCCAAAGACCCAGGTTTGATTCCAGGTTGAGGCTCTCACTCACTGCTGAGTCAAATTCCTCATTTGGGGCTTTTTTTTTCCTTTTCTTTTCTTTTCTTTTCTTTCTTTTTTATTTATTTATTTTTCTTTTACCTGTAAGATGGAAACAAAGCTATTTCACAGAATTCTTATGGGAACAAAAGAGTTCATTAATGGCACGTGCCCGTGGTGCCAAAGGGTCCAAAAAAAGGTACACAATAAAGGTTCATTTTCTTCCTTTCCACGTTCATTTCTACCTCTCCTTCCTTTTCTGAGCTATGTGCAGGATTCAAGAGATATAGCAACGTTTTTAACAAAATTTCAAGCTACAGAAAGAAATATTTTCAACAGAATAATGGAGCTCCCAGCATGTGCAGCATCAGAATTGGATGTGTGGGAAGGGTACAGGGGCATTCATCCTGAGGGGGAGCTGGAGTCAGGACCCAGGCACCCAGCTCCATTCCTAGGAGGTGACCTGGCAGAAAACATGGCAGGGTGTCAGTCTGGGAGGACACTGGGGTACTAGACAGAAATCACCATTGGATAGATAAGGATTAGGGGAGAATGCCAGGAATATGTCTTAGAGCACTTGAGACAGAATGGATTTTAAGGACAAGGATTGTTTTTTAATGTTACCTATTTTTGACAGAGAGAGAGAGAGAGACAGAGTGCAAGTGGGGGAGGGGCAGAGAGAGGGAGACAGAGAATCTGAAGCAGGCTCCAGGCTCTGAGCTATCAGCACAGAACCCGATGCAGGTCTTGAACCCACGAACCATGAGATCATGACCTGAGCCAGAAGTCAGTCGCTTAACCGTTTGAGCCACCCAGGAGCCCCTTAAAAACAAGGATTTTAAGGACAGTTACAAATATCAGGATTCAGGCACAGGGAAGAGGAATTAAGACTTGGGAACAATAGAGGAACCCAACCACCAGGACCGAAATGCCCCCTTAAAGTCAGACTGGTGGCTGGGTGACTCAACATTGAGTCCCACTCTACGAGCAAAACTGAGCATGCCGGTGGGAACTCCTACCTCTGAAGCAGAACTAGAACCATTTGTTCAGATCCAACAGAAGCCTTAAAAACAGATTTAAATGAAGTATGTGATGCCTTCTAAGACTTTATTGTGAAAAATGACAAAAACAACGGGAGCAATCCTGCTCTAGGGAAGATTTATTAGTCACGCACTAATAAAATAAAGAGAAGTTTAACTTTTCCACAGAGAGGTGGTAGATAAAGAAGGATTATTGGAGGAACAGGGGATTTTGGAGCTACTCGGGCAGCAGGAGAAAAAGGTACGAAATGAGCATTATTTTCTAAATACGAAATGTAGGTTGAGAGAAAACACAAGAAACTATAGGAAGAATATTAAGTAAAATAGGCTTTAACTAATTTTTATGAGAGAGATAAAAGGTATGAAATCAGTAGGAAAAGTTGTAAGAATCAAGGAAATCTGAACACCAAAAGGCATGACATCTGGTTGATCCAAGGTAGGGCACTCAGAAACGGATCCATATTTTTTTTTTTCTAGGACTGATAGCTACTGTGCATTTCTATAGTCCCTCTCATCCTGAAACTCCTCGTATGAATTCTTTAAAAGGCAGCATAGGGAAGGCCAAGGGAAGAAAACCATAAATAATATATTCTGCACAGACCTGGTCTCAAGAGGATTAGCTCAAGTTTAATTCCAGACTTAACCTGCTGAGATATAGAGGGCTCTATTCACTCCTGTAAAGATAGATTTAAGAGCTACATGCATTTATGTACTAATTGGTCAGTTCAGGATTTTAGAAAAAGTACTCACAAAAATGGTCATCTGTTTTACAGTAGAACTGTGTGCCCGTGATGAAAAATGACTTCTCTCGGATGACTTACAGTAGCTATTTAAGAAACGTAAGCAATTCTTGGTTAAAGGCCTGGAATTTTTGTATCTTGGCCAGGTATGTGCAATAAATTATGTTGAAACCTGCTAGGGCCTTCCCACTGGGGCTCCTCAAGTAGGCATAGAAGCAGAATGTTTATCTGGGTCAAGAAAAAAAGGCAGAAAACTATATATTTGAAAACAAAGGTTTTAAATCCAAGCCCCATCAACGCAAAAGTATGATTTTTTTGCCAAGTTATTTAACCTTTCCTTTCCTCTGTTTTTTTTTTTTTTTGTCTACAAAGCAACATGCCTCTCTGCTTTTCCACAAACCCTCTAAGCTGCAATACTTAATGTCTTAACCGTCCATGTGACTCCTAGCCTATGACTCATACCTTGAATCTCTTCTTCCATGTCCTCAGAGATTATTAAACTTTCCAGAAAATCCATCTTATACCTTACTGTGGAAAATATAAATTCCATAAAGTGAGAGACAAATTTATCAACTGTTTTGTACTTCATGAAAGATGTAACGAAGGACTTTGATTTTTGTTATGTAGTCATTCAAAATTTTGTCAACAGATTATGGCCAGAAAAAATGCTGGAGGTCTAAGATACAGTTAATAAGGATTCTGATTGAAGTATAAGGACAAAGGTCCATGGGAAAAACGATGAAGTCTATGAACAGATTTATTTATATCATTTTTACAGCATGAATAGACTTGCAGCTGACTTCCAGGTAAATGCAGTAGATGGAACACACACGTATGTGTTCCCCTTTCTGGAAGGGAATTCTTTTAAAGTTCACACTCTCACGTACACCAAGAGAGATGAGATCTCAGGCGTGTCAACAGCATTTTGGAAGACTGGAATCGTGAAAGGAATGGTAGCTGACAGCAAAGTAGAGGAAGCTGAAACCCAAGGGCTTGTAGAGGGCAAGACAAAAAGCTACAGGACCCTGAGAAGGCAGAAATTGGGACTGGAAACAGGAAAAATGATGACAAGTCTGGGGCAGACAACATCAACTCCCCCCACTCCCCCGGCCCCAGTTCATAGAGTCACATGACTTCCCCTCCCCACCTCTGGCAGAAGGCAGGCTGTTGACTCTGGGGACAGCTTGAAAGACGGAGGCTCTGGTCCACAAAGGCAAATGTGGCTGAAGGTGGGGGTGAAAACCAAGATTCCAGGGGGAAGTTTCATTCTCTGCTTTTCTCTCAGGATGCTGGCAGACAGGTTTGTACCCTCCGGGGGAGACGTGGGAGGATTCTCTCCTACCAGTCAAGAGAGAAGGTCCACCGACGCTGACAGGTGCAGATCTCCCAGTGAAACAGCTCAGTTCTTTGCTCATCACCCCCAGTGAGACCCACCGCCCTGCCGTCCAGTGGTTTAATATCCCCTCTGAAAGCGGGCAGTCAGGGATCACCACCCATTTGAGGAGAGCCTCTACAAACAGTATTTTTACCAAAGGAGCTCTGATAAAGACATAAGGCAGACAGCAGGGGGGAAAAATTAATTAAGGTAATTAATTTAAGTAATAGTAGTCCTGGAAATTAAAGAATACAATACCTAAAGTGAAAACAGAGGAGCTGGAATATAACACTGAGGAAATCTCACAGAAAGTAAAATAATAACAACAGCAAGAAATAGAAAATAGAGAAAATGCAAGAAGGTTGGAGACTCTGACCAAGAGATCAAGTTATTAATGCAAGAAAATTTCACAGAAAGAAGACACAACTTTGAAGATGGAAAGAACCTACAAGCTCAATGACAACTAGAAACAAGGAGAGAATCCTAAAAGCTTCGAGCGACAAATAATGGGCCGTGTGGAATGTCACCAAACATGCCAATGACCCTTGAGGCAAAAAGCAGCAACCTAGAATTTTATATTTACCTAAATACTCAATCAAGGCCAAGCAGGAAAATAACTTGGTAAACTTGCAAGTCTTCAGAAATTTTACTTTTACCATTTTTCAAGAAGTTACTTAGAAGGGTTAAGCTCAGTCAGTTAAGTGTCAGACTTCGGTTCAGGTCATGATCTCACAATTGGTGAGTTCGAGTCCTGCATCCGGCTCTGTGCTGACAGCTCAGAGCCTGGAACCTGCCTCAGATTCTGTGTCTCCGTCTCTCTCTGCCCCTCCGCCATTTGCATTCTATCTCTCTCTCTCTCTCTCTCTCTCTCTCTCAAAAATAAATAAACATTAAAAAAATTTTTTTAAATAGAAGTTACTAGAGCAGTGGTTCTCGAGGTATGACTCAGAGACACCTAGGGTTTTCTAAGTCCTTATCAGTTGGAAATGCAAACTGTTTTCATTACAGCACTGAGATGTTACCTGTGTTTTGCTCTTACTCTGTCACTAGTGCAGAGCAGGGTTTCCTGAAGTTCCATGACATTCGATGTTACAACAGACGGAATGCAGGAGAGGATCCAGCTGTCTTTTATTCAAGCAGATGTTAAAGAGATCTGCCAAAGTGTGACCCATGACACCCTTGTCGCTACTTTTTATGTATTATATTTATGTGAACATGTACTAGGTTGAAATGAGTGAGTGAATATTTTTAAGTTTCTCACTTTTTATTTCTAAGACATAAAAATTCATAGATGTCACTCACTTAAACAAAAGCTCTTTGGGAGGCCTTAGTAATTTTCAAGAGTATAAGAGTCTTGAAACCTAATGGAACTGCTGTTCTAGAGGGTACAGTCCCCCAAAGAAGGGAGGAGGTAGGCATGCAATCTAGGAACAGACAGACAGCAGAAAAAGATGACCAAGGGTTCTCAGACCACATCCAGGCAACAATTTTTCACTGTTCTAGATCAAGCAACTTCCTTAGGAAAGGTAACTGACTTGCATACTTTCTGAGAACTTGCATGCAAGAGAACATACATTTATTTAAGAAATATTTGCTAAATACCTGTGGTGTGCCAGGAATTTGTTTTTCTCTTTCCTCCACAACTGAACATCCATTTTTTTTTTCTCCAAGAGTTTGGTCTCTGTATACTGGGTTGTTTGTAAGACTCGACTAGGCTATGTCTAAGGATGGATTTCTTTTTATACATTTTTCTTGAAACATGATACCCCAGTATCTTGACAACAAAAAGGTAAAATCCAACATTACTGAGTCTATACAACAGATACACGATGTGGAATTTGTTAAACTATAATTCTCATAATCTTCAAGTGTCCTTTCTCCCCTCTCTTGTGGCACTGGCATGGCTAATCCTCACCCCCAAATAAAATCTGGGCAACACAGATTCTCCTCTACTCTCTGTCTGTAATTCAAGCTATTTTTATGTCTGATAGATTTACAACCTCAGCAGACCCATGGTGCACTTCAAGAAATGCTGTGTCAGAGGCAGTGACCAGGTTTGGTTGGTCTCTCTCCTTCAGTCTCTCTCACTGACCAGCACCATGCCCAGTACCTGCCACACGGTATGTCCATAGATATTTTTGGAGTTGGAGAATAAACCAGCTCTAAGTTCCTTACAGCATCATATTATGAAGCACGAACTCTTGAATGTAGCCCCCTAGGTTTTACTGTTTAATGGTTTCCATTTCTGCTTAGACTGAGGAAATAGCAGCTAAGGATGTTTTTCACAGTTCTGTAGGTATGTTAAAATGAAAACCACAAGCCCAAAATGGAGTCACTAATGTTAAGAGTCTCACATCAGCAAAACAAGACTCAACACCCAACCTAAGGGCAGTTTCACCCTGCCTCCCTCCCACCACCCCAGGAAGGTAACCTTTAACAGGTCAACCTGAACTTTCCTTGTCATCACTGGGAAACTTACCGATTGATAGCCTCCTTCTATTCCCCTTAGGAGGATGGATGACCTTGCCTAAAACAATACATCCTTCCCTAATAATTTTCTTTTTTACCACTCCCTCTTTACCTTTAAAAACCTTTTCTTTTCTTCAGCTTGATGGCTTTCCTTTCCATATGCCAGATGGGATGCTGCCCGATTCACGAATTGCTTAACAAAGCAATTAGATCTTCAGAGGTACTCAGTTGAATTTTTGTTACTTACCAAGTGAATGATGAATATATCACAAATTAGAATTTAGCTTTTTGTCAGGTATATATTCATTCAAGAACCTATCGGTATAACCAGGAAACTGTTAGTACAGCATTGTAAGAGCTGCAACACTGAGCTGGGTACAAACTGTATCTCTGCCACTCACTGTGTGACATGGGACAAACTCTTTAGCCCAGCTTTAATAATATTACTCTTTGCTTCAGGGAGTTGTTGAGAGCAGGGCAGTTCTAGGGTGGAACAAGTGAGTCATCTGAATATAGAATTTAAGGAGGTCGCATAGGAATGAACTCCCTTGGGTCATACACCTAAATTCAGGAACTAAAGCTATGAAATTCCTAGAAGCAAAAGTAAGAATGCATCTTCATGACCTTGAGCAAAGCAAAGCCTTCTTGGATAGGACACCAAAAGCACAAGTCACACGAGAAAAAATAAACTAGACTGAATTAAAATTCAAAAGTTTTGTGCTTTGAAGAGCACTATAAAAAATAAAAAGATACCTGTAAAATGGGAGGAAACATTTGCAAATCATGTCTGATAGGACTTGTATCCAGAATATATAAATATCTCTTACAATTCAATAATAAAAAGACAAATAACCTAATTAAAAGAAATGGGAGGGGAAAAGGTAAATACATGAGGTAATGGATGTGTTAGTTAACTAAATGAGGTGAATTCTTTCACAATATGTACATTTATACACATATGTACAACAATGATATACAGTTTAAATATCTTATAACTTTGTCAATTATACCTCAATAAAGCCAAAGACTAACAAAAAAGGCAAAAGATCCGAGTAGACATTTCTCCAAAGAAGATACACAAATGGTCAACAATCACCTAAAGAAATTCTCAGTATCATTTGCCATTAGGGAAATGCAAGTCAAAACCACAATGAGATATCACTTCACACCTACCAGGGTGACTCTAACAAAAAAAGAAGAAGAAGAAGAAGAAGAAGAAGAAGAAGAAGAAGAAGAAGAAGAAGAAGGAGGAGGAGGAGGAGGAGGAGGAGGAGGAGGGGGGAGGAGGAGGAGGAAGAAGAAGAAGAGGAGGAGGAAGAGGAAGAAGAAAGAAGAAGAGGAAAAAGAAAGAAAGAAAGAAAGAGAAAGAAAGAAAAGAAAATAACAAGCATGGTGAGGAAGAAGAAGGAAGAAGAAGAAGAAGAGGAGGAGGAAGAGGAAGAAGAAAGAAGAAGAGGAAAAAAAGAAAGAAAGAAAGAAAGAAAGAAAGAAAGAAAGAAAGAGAAAATAACAAGCATGGTGAGGATACATAGAATTTGGAAAATTGCTGGTGGGAAGGTTAAAATGGTTTCGCTGCTTTGGAAAAGAGTCTAGCAGTTTCTCAAAACGTTAAATATAGAGCTACAGTTTCCCAGCAACTCCACCCCCAGGTATATACCCAAGAGAAATGAAAACATACATCCACACAGGTGTTCATAACAGCATTATTTATACTAGGAAAAAAAGAAAAAAAGAAAAAGAAAAGAAACAACCGAAACGTCCATCAACTGATGAATGGATAAATGAAATGTGGTATTCCATATAACCGAATGTCACCCAGCAATAAATAGAATAAAGTAGTGATGGATAGATACTACGGGAGATGAGCCTGGCAAACACTGTGGCAAGTGAAAGAGGCCGGTCACAAAGGACCACATATTGTCTGATGCTATTTATATAAAATATCTGAAACAGGCAAATCTACAGAGGGAGAAAGAAGATTAGCGGTTGCCTAGAGCTTGGGAGTCTGTGAGGAAACGAAGAGTGACTGATAATGGGTATGGGTTTTGGGGGCTGGTGAGAATGTTCTGTGGTTGGTTGTGATGGTTGCACAACCCTGTGAAGATACTAAAAGCCGCTGAACTGTATAGTGTGTGAACTTTGTCTCAAGAAACCTGTAACTAATTGAAGAAGGCCCTCGTTCTCTGGGCCATGCAAATGCAAGGTCAGCAGAGGGCACTCCCCAACCCAGAGAGTTAAGCTTTGTGTCCTAGGTGCCTTGCTAGCCTCAGGCAAGTCTTGGCCTTGGATGTGTGAACTAGTGAGATGCTGTGCGAAAGGTACTTGAGACTAGTGCCTCACACGTGTTTAGGGCTTGCTGTTGTAGGTGAAGAAAAATCATTTTACTTCTAGCCTTGTGAGTTCTTGGCTGAGACCTCTGTAATAAAACACAGATTAACAAGAGAAAAACATGCAGTGTATTAACATGTATGCCTTGTGTATACTCTGAACCATTAGTTTAAATACCATCTTCGGCTGAAGACGAAGGAAGGGTCTGGAAGGCCAGTTTGGGGGAAGTTACAGGGAAAAACACCGTAACCGAGGGTGAGGTTTGTTATATAAAGTTGGTGCCTTTTTCATTGATAAGATTCTCTTGTGACTTAGAGTCACCTTGTCTTCATGGTGCAGAGAGAAGACGCCCTTACAAGTGGAGATTTGATTCCCCTTGCAAAAGGGAACTTTTCTGTTTTTCAGAGGTTTTCCCATGTCTGCTGTTTCTCAAAATAATCCTTATGCCGAAGAGGCCTATTTTGGGGTGACATATTCCGCTTCTCTTCGCTGTTATGATTATTAAGTATCAGGAACTTGCCCAACCCTGGGCATATAAAGGTAACAATAATAGCCAAAACATGTTGAGTGCACAAACCAGGCCTCATTCCAGACCCTTTCTGTGAAAGGTAATACGGCCAAGTTTACCCACCAGGAGGTAGCACAGCTTGTAGAAAGGAGCGGGCAGCCTGGCTCCAGAAGTGCCCTGGTAAACTGCATCATCCATAAGACTGTCAGGATGAACAAAACATTATTCGTTTTAATGAATAATCCAACACGTGCCATAAATATGTGCATCGACCATAACAGCCTAACATGGTAAAAATGAAAAATCCCTTGGTGCACGGAGAGAAAAACCGTTCCACCCGGGGGTCTGGGGAAGACTCCAGGAAGGGTCATGGCCCCACTGCCAACACCCCCAGGGTTGAAAATGGGAAGGGGCTCACTGGCTGGAGGGGAAGGAGAGCGTTCTAGGCACAGTGCAAATGAGCCCAGGCGGAGAGCCAAAGTGGCCCGGGCGGGTTCAGGAAACAGTGGCTTGTGCTGTGGGACATGTAGACTGGGAAGCTGCTGGCACCCAGACACCGCCGAAGTGCAGCAGGGTGGGGAGGGCTTTCCACAACACCCAGCGGTCTGAGCTTCTTCCAGAATCCAAGTAGGACCCAGCAGAGGCCCTTAAGAAAGAGTGCAATGTAATCAGGCAGGAGGCCAAGAGATTTTTCCAAAAGAAAATCGAACAACAACAGCCACAACAAATTCGAGTTGTGCGACAATAAAAAGGGACAACGGAGCGTTCTTCCAACCAAAGCTTACGTTCCTCAAGTTTCTTGTTCACGGTTTTTCCTCAACCAATCCCGATAGGAATTTGTTGACTCTTGAGTTCCTTCATAAAAGACCCTGGGAGAGGGTGCTTGGTGGCTCAGCCAGTTAAGCGTCAGACCCTTGATTTCAGCTCCGGCCACAACCTCACAGTTCACGAGATCCAGTCCCTGTCAGGCTCCGTGCAGACAGCGCAGAACCGGTTTGGGATTCTCTCTCCTTCTCTCACCGTCCCTCCCCCTTCCGTGCTGGCTTGCTCTCTCTCAAAATAAATAAATATATATATTTTTAATGTACACACACACTCACACACACACACACACACACACACACACACACACACAAAAGACCCTGGAAATAGATCAATTTTCCTTTTGTATAGTCATGACAACTGCTTTCATGGTTTCCTTTAAATAATTAACATAACATTGTATATGATTTTTTTAAATTTTAAAATGTAATGGAAACTCAACAAAAGGAAAAGTTTATCTTTTCGTGTGCCATTTTGTTTTTTTTTTTAATTTTCTTTTTTAACATTTATTTATTTTTGAGACAGAGAGAGACAGAGCATGAACAGGGGAAGGCCAGAGAGAGAGGGAGACACAGAATCCGAAGCAGGCTCCAGGCTCTGAGCCATCAGCACAGAGACCGACGCGGGGCTTGAACCCACAAACTGTGAGATCATGACCTGAGCCGAAATCGGACGCCCAACCGACTGAGCCACCCAGGCGCCCCATCGTGTGCCGTTTTGTTAAGTGTTCTATTTCAGCCCCTCTCCCTTACCCCAGATCTTGGCTTCAAGTATCACTTAAATACAATGAGTTGAATGTCAGCAGCACTTTGGTATTTTATTTACCTGAAACCTTGCAGTTCACGTGAGAGATAGTGGTTTGGCGAGCCAGCTCCCGGGAGAGCACCTTGGGCTGGGACCCTTGTTTATCTGTTCAGAATTGCTGGCCCACACGCTTGGTGTCAGGTCAGCCAGGAAAGAAATAGCTGTTTCTGTCAAAACCCCTCGCAAACAACAGCTCAATCCCCAGGATGTGAAACGCCATCTCCTAACAGCATCTGACCTCCTGTCACAGGTTTCCTCCGTGCTCAACAACAAATTCTCCTGGAGCTCACCCTGGGCAGCTGGTGTGAGATTAAGCGCAGAATTGGGATTTTGCATCAAGTGTTGCAAGGAAGGTTTTGCTATTTGTTCTCCTGATGCTGGGGCAGTTGCTGTCGCCCCGGCTGATATTCTTTGTTCTTTCTTTGGTCTCATTGTGAAGATCCCAAGCTCTTCCCTTGTAACTTGTACCGCGGTTTCTTCTTACGGTCTGCCTCATGCACGGAAGAGAGTTGTGCAGTGACTCATTCACCCTTATTTACCATAGTTGTTGTTGTTGTTGTTGTTGTTGTTGTTGTTCTTCTTCTTCTTCTTCTTCTTCTTCTTCTTCTTCTTCTTCTTCTTTTTCATCACTTAAGGATTTAAAATATTCTTTGGAGCAGGAAATGTGGTGCATGTTTTGGATTCATGTTTTGGTTTAAAGAATACCTGAGGTTTCCTGTCTGGCACCTGGTCTGTGACAAGTCTGTCCTGAGGCCAATAGTCCAGTTTTTGCTGTGCCATTTCTAGTGATGTCATTCCTCAGGTGGCTTGTTCCATTTTTGGGTGGATCTGATGGTTACAAACATGTATCTCACTCTCTTTGTTGCAATTAAGTGTATCCTTACATAGACTGCCCTTGAAATGTCAAATGTCTTTATATTATCTATCTAAGTCTTTCCTTTTTCCAGACTAACTTAAGGTCTTGGTCGAATCCATATGCTCTGTAAAAGTAGTATTATCTTTAAAGTATTGAAACTTTACTTCTTGGTAAAGTATCAGATTTCCTAACTTAAAAAGAAATAGAGGGGCACCTGGTTGGCTCAGTGGGTTAAGCCTCTGAGGTCGGCTCAGGTCATGATCTCACAGTTCGTGAGTTCGAGCTCTGCATCAGGCTCTGTGCTGACAGCTCAGAGCCTAGAGGCTGCTTCAGATTTTGTGTCTCCCTCTCTCTCTGCCCCTCCTCCAATCACACTCTGTCTCTTTCTCTAAAAATAAATAAACATTTTTAAAAAAATTTTTAAAAGAAATGGAGATATGATGCCTTCCATACTGTGTTATGAAGGCCAAGTAAAATAATAAAAATTAAATGACTGTAAAGAAAATATAGCATTCTACAAATGCCATACATAGAGTATTAGTATTAGTAGAAATACAAATACCTGTATAGGATTCCAGTGCAGACATCCAATGACTTAGAGCAAAATGTTGACAAGATAGTGACCAAAAAGAAGCTGAACATAATTCTTTAACATTGGGAAAGAAGCCAAACTGTCCTATACTCCGAGTCGCTTCAATTCATGCAAGAAATCCTTTACTGAGCCCCTACTCGGTGCCAGGAAGTGTTCTGGAATTAAAAATGAGGAAATACACAAGGCAGACAAAGGCACCGCCCTCTCTCAAGAAATTGATATTTTGGGGCACCTGGATGGCTCAGTAGGTTAAGCATCTGACTTTGGCTCAGGTCATGATCTCATGGTTTGTGAGTCTGAGTCCCACATGGGGGTCTCTGCTGTCAGCTCAGAGCCTACTTTGGATCCTCTATCCCCATCTCTCTCTGCCCCTCACCCACTCGTTCTCTCTCTCCTTCTCTCTCTCACAAAAATGAATAACTAAACATTTTTTTAAAAATTCATATTTTGGTGTGAAAGCCTGGCAGGATATAAATCACACCTGATACTGATGAATACAGTAGGGAAAAAAATGAAGCAGGGTAAGAATGTTCATGGATAAGGAGAGAGGTATTATTTGGTATAAATTGTATAGGTAAGGCCTCATTAACAAGGAGACATTTAAGGTGAAACAAGAAGGAAGTAAGGAGTTAGTCATATGAATGGCTGGGGAAACATGTTCAGGAAGAGGGGGTAGCATGTGCAAAGGTCCTGACATGGGAGGAAAATACAGCACTAACGTGGCTGAAGCAGAGTGAACTAGAGGAAAAATAGCAGGAAATCTAGGGCCATTGTAAGGACTCTGGATTTTGTTCTAAGTGAATTAGAAGCCATTGGAGGGTTTGAGCAACAGATAGATTTTAAGAGAATCACCATCTGTGATACGTAGACAACAGGGAAACCAGTTACAAATTTTCCAGGAAATTATACAAGAGTTAATTACAGTGAATTCGACCGTATGGATGGTTATCCATATATGTGGCTAGACATGGTTTGATTTTGCTTATATTTTGTTTTTGCTGTTTTTGTTTCTGTTTTGTTATATCTTGTTATTGGGGGGGGCGGGAGGAGAAAATATCCAAACTTCATTCTCCAACAGACAGCATGAGCGGGGAAAACTGGAGGGGTATCTCAGTAGAGCATACATTCACAAGATATTATTAGCTTAACAGTGAGAAAGCCGATGGGTTATATATGAAATATAAGAGAAACCAGAGAGTTGTGGATGCTCCCAGCTTTTGGACCTGAGCAACAGAGCAGCTGGAAATTACAAAGCATTTAAATGGAAGCATGGAGAGGAGAGGAAGAACAGGTTGAAAAGGTGAGCCATGGTTCAATTGTAAGGTACCCTGTACCTCATGCTAAACATCTTGGCTTTAGCCTGTGAGCAGTAGACTTTAGGCAAAGGGCATGGTGTCACAAGCCTTGTGGTTTGTAGAAACAACTTCAGAGGCATGTGCAGAATGGAATAAAATGGGATAAGACTAAAAGATGAGAGCTAATTTAGAATGATATTGAAATAATTCAGCTGAGACATAATGAGAGAACAGGAGGTGGGTGGCCGGCTAATCGCAGCATCTGCTGACCTAAAAGTGAGGTTATTGTAGACTTATTGAAGAAAGGAGATAAACCACTTTTTAAAAAATATTTTAATGTTTATTTATTTTTGAGACAGAGAGAGACACAGCATGAGCAGGGAAGGGGCAGAGAGAGAGGGAGACCCAGAATGTGAAGCAGGCTTCAGGCTCCGAGCTGTCAGCACAGAGCCTGACGCGGGGCTCGAACTCACGAACTGTGAGATCATGACCTGAGCCGAAGTAGGACGCTTAACCAACTGAGCCACCCAGGTGCCCCGAGATAAACCACTTTAAAAGAGCGTTTTTCACCAAGTGATGGTGGGCAGACTCTAGTATATTCTGATTTATCACCTGGTCAATGCATCTTTTGCCTGGACAGGTCTACAGATAAATTGATGAATTCACACTCTTCCAACTCGGCCAACATTTCTCCAGGAAGTGTTTATCGAGTTCCTACCACTCATTAGATACTAGGACAATACTGTGCCTAGAACTATGGCTTTGAAAATGTAGTTGAGACTGGACATCAAACTAACTTGAGTTGTAGTTCTTGTTCCATCTCTGGCTAAATCACTTTGCTGTTTTTGACCCTGATGTACTTATCTCAAAATAAGGATATCCAATTAGGTGAGCACTCCCTCTCAAGGACCTGAATCATCCAATACCCAACTGTGCAGAATAAAAAATTTCATTGAAATATTTATTGGCTGCCATTCATATGCATTATCATTCTTGCAACCAGGTTTCTTTTCAGTGAGCATTTTCAAGCATATGGTATCTGTCAAGATTGAACACATTTTGATCTGAACCTTTTGTTTAAAGTAAATTAAGGTGGTAAATTGCTTTCATGTTGCAATATAGTTCTTTCTTCTCTTGCCTTTTGCTGAACAAGGAGAGTATAAACTAATCATGCAGATAACCATTAACATTTCGTCAGTAGTCTTGTATTAACAGATAAAGTCAATGATGAGTTATTTTGAAGCAGCAAGAATTCTTAGTGTGTTTACAGTTTATGTGCACTAACTGACAACCTTACCTCATCTTTCCTGCTAAAGTCAAAGCAAAAGAACTCCTTTAGAATTTTATTCCATTGGATGTTGGCCTGTTCTTGTTTTTTAAATATATTTTTAGAGCCGTTTTCGGTTCGTGGCAAAATTGAGTGGAAGCTGCAGAAATTTCCTTTATGCCGCCTGCCCCCACATACCCACAGCTTCCTTCACTATATGTATCCCACATCAGGGCCGTACATTTGTTTCAATCAGTAAACCTACACTGACACATCATTATCACCCAAAGTCAGTCGTTTACATTAGGGTTAACTCTCAGTGTTAAACACTCTGTGGTTTTTAACAGATGTTAAATGACATGTATCCACCGTTGCAATATCGTGGGGGTGGTTTCACTGGCAAAACCATCCCCCACACTTTGCCTATTCATCCCTCCATCTCCCTATCCTCTGGCAACCACTCGTCCTTTTATTTTCTCCATAGTTTTGTCTTTGCCAGAATGCCATATAGTGGATATCACATAGTACGTAGCCTTTTCAGACTGCCTTCTTTCACATAATACTGTGCATTTAAGTTTCCTCCATATCTTTTCATGAATTGATGACTCATTTCCTGTTAGCTCTGAATAATATTCCATTGTCTGGATGTCCCACAGTTTATTAATCCATTCATCTATTGAAGGGCATCTCGGTTGCTTTCAAGTTTTGGCAATTATGAATAAAGCTGCTGTAAACATCTGTATGTAGGTTTTTGTGTGGACATAAGTCTTCAAACCCTTGGAAAGCTAATTGCTGGATGATTTGGCAAGAGTATGTTAAGTTTTATGAGAAACTGACAAACTGTCTTTCCACGTTGCCTCTGTCACTTACATCCCCACTAACAGTGAATGAGAAGTCCTATTGCTCTATATGCTCGCCAGCATTTTGTGTTGTTAGTGTTTTGAATTTTGGTCATTCTATTACATATATAGTGATATCTCATTTTTCTTTTCTCTTAATTCCAGTGTAATTAACATACAGTGTTATATTAGTTTATGCTGTACAATATAGCAATTCAACAATTTCATGCATTAATCAGTGCTCATCATCATAAGTGCACTTTATAATCTCTTTCACCTATTTCCCCCATTCCCCCACCCACCTTCCCTCTGGCAACCATCACTGTGTTCTCTATAGTTAAAAGTTTGTTTTTCACCTCTTGCTTCTTTGTTTTTTTGGGGATTTTTTGTTTGTTTCTTAAATTTCACATATATGTATGAAATATATATGTCCTCTTCTTTATCCATTCATCTATCATTGGACACTTGGACACTTGGGCTGTTTCCATAATTTGGCTATTATAAATAATGCTGCAATAAAGATAGGGATGTATACATCTTTTTGAATTAGTGTTTTCATATTCTTTGGGTAAATATTCAGTAATGGAATTACTGGATCATATCATAATTTTGTTAATTTTTTGTGGAAACTCCATACTATCTTCCACAGTGGCTACACCAGTTTATATTCCCACCAAGAGTGCACAAGTGTTCTGTTTGCTCCCCATCCTCCCTAACACTTTTTGTTTCTTAGGTTGTTACTTTTAGCCATTCTGACAGCTGTGGGTATCTCATTGTGATTTTCATATGCATTTCCTTGATGATGACTGATGTTGAGCATCTCTTCATGGGTCTGTTGACCATCTGTGTGTCTTTCACGAAATGTCTGTTCATATCGTCCATCCATTTTTTAACTGGATTATTTGGTTTTTTGGTGTTGAGTTGTATAAGCTCTTTATGTATTTTGGGTACTAAACCTTCATCGAATATGTCATTTACACATATCTTTTTTGATTCCATAGGTTGTCATTTAGGTTTTTGTTTTTATTATTTCCTTTGCTGTGCATAAGCTTTTTATTTTGATGTAGTCCCACTAGTTTATTTTTGCTTTTGTTTCTCTTGCCTCAGGACAAATACCTAGAAAAATGTTGCTACAGCCAATGTCAGAAACATTACTGCCTGTGCTCTCTTCTAGGATTTTCATGGTTTCTGGTCTCACATTTAGGTCTTTAATTCATTTTGAGTTTGTCTTTTTTTGTATAGTGTAAGCAGGTGGTCCAGTATCAACCTTTTGCATGTAGCTGACCGGTTTTCCCAACACCATTTGTTGAAGAGACTTTCTTTTTCCCATTGCATATTCTTGCCTCATTTGTCATATATTAATTCACAAAATAATCACGGGTTTATTTCTGGGCTCTTTATTCTGTTCATTGACCTATGTGGCTGGTTTTGTGCCAGCACCATGCTGTTCTGGTTATTATCACTTTATAGTAGAGGCTCCTGGGTGGCTCAGTTGGTTAAGCCTCTGACTTCGACTCAGGTAATAATTTCACGGTTTGTGAGTTTGAGCCCCACGTTGGGCTCCGTGCTGACAGCTCAGAGCCTGGAGCCTGCTTCCAGTTCTGTGTCTCCTGCCCCTCCCCAGCTCATGCTCTGTCTCTCTTTCTCTCCCAGAATTAAATAAACATTAAAAAAAATTATTATAGCTTTATAGTGTATCTTGAAATCTGAGATTGTGATACCTACAATTTTGTTATTCTTTTTCAAAATTGCTTTGGCTATTCGGGATCTTTTGTGGTTCCATACACATTTTAGGATTATTTGTTCTAGTTCTGTGAAAAATGCTGTTGGTATTTTGATTTTGATTGTATCGAATCTATAAATTGCTTTGTGTAGTATGTCTCTTGTAATAATATTTGTTCCCTGAATCCGTGAGCATGGAATATATTTCCATTTCTTTGTGTCATCTTAAATTTCTCTCATCAATGATTTATACTTTTCAGAGTACAGATCTTTCAGCTTCTTGGTTAAATTTACACATTGATTTTTTGGGTGTGTGCTATTGTAAATGGCACTGTTTTGTTAATTTCTGTTTCTGTGAATTCATGATTAGTGTGTAGAAATGCAACAGATCTATGTATCAATTTTGTATCCTGTGACCTTACTGAATTTGTCAGTTCTAGTAGTATTTTGGTGGAGTCTTTAGGGTTTTCTGTATTTGTATCATGTCATCTGCAAATAGTGAAAGTTTTACTTCTTCCTTACAAATTTGGATGCCTTTTATTTCTCTTTCCTGTGGCTAGGAGTTCCAGTACTAGGTTAAATAAAAGGGGTGGGAGTGGACATCCTTGTCTTATGCCCGATATTAAGGGAAAAGCTCTTGGTTTTTCACCATTGAGTGTAATGTTAGCTGTGTGGCTTTTGTATATGGCCTTTATTAGTTTGAGGTATGTTCCCTCTAAACCTACTTTGCTGAGGGTTTTTATCATGAATGAATGTTGTACTTTGTCAAATGCTTGTTCTGCATCTATTGAAATGATCATATGGTTTTTATCTTTTCTCTTGTTGATAGAATGTATCACATTGTTTGGTATGTGAATATTGAACCATCCTTGTTTCCTGGAATAAATCTCATTGATCGTGGTGAATTATTTTTTTAAAGTGTTGTTGGATTCAGTTTGCTAACATTTTGTTAAGGATTTTTGCATCAATATTCATCAGAGCTATTGGCCTGTAGTTTTCTTTTTTTGTGGTGTTTTTCCCTGGTTTTCACATCAGGGTAATACTGGTCTCATAGAATGAATTTGGAAAGTTTCCTTTCTCTATACTTTTTGGAATACTTTGAGAAGAATAGATATTAACTTTTCTTTAAACGTTTGGTAGAATTCACCTCTGAAGTCATCTGGTCCTGGACTGGTTTTTATTGGGATTTTTTGATTAGTGATTCAATGTAATTGCTGGTAATCAGCCTGTTAAAATTTTCTATTTCTTTCTGACTCATACTTGGGGGGTTACACATTTCTAGGAATTTATCCATTTCTTCTAGGTCATTCAATTTGTTGGCATATAATTTTTCATAATACTCTCCCACAATTCTTTTTATTTCTGTGGTGTTGGTTATTTCTCCTCTTTCATTTCTGATTTTGTTTATTTGAGTTCCTCTTTTTTTTGATGAGTCCGGCTAATGATTTATCAAATTGTTGATCTTTACAAAGAACCAGCTTCTGGTTTCATTGGTCTATTCTATTCTTTCTTTAGATTCTATTGTCTTTACTTCTGCTCCAATCTTTATTATTTCCTTCCTTCTACCAGTTTTAAGTTTTATTTGTTTAGCTCCTTTTTATAGCTCTTTTAGATGTATGGTTAGGTGGTTTATTTGAGATTTTTTTCTTGCTTTTTGATGTAGGCCTTGTATTTCTATAAACTTGCTTCTTAGAACAGCTTTTGCCTAATCTCAAACATTTTGGACTGTCATTTTTTTATTTTCATTTGTATCCATGTATTTTTTGTTTCCTCTTTGATTTCTTGGTTGACCTATTCATTGTTTAGTAGTGTGTTATTTAGCATTCATGTATTTGTGTTCTTTTCCACATTTCTTCTTGTCGTTGATTTCTAGTTTCATAATGTTGTGGGTTGAGAAATTTCATGGTATGACTTCAATTTTTAAAATTTCTTTAAGTTTATTTATTTTGAAAGAGAGAGAGAGAGAATGAGCAGAGGAGGGGCAGAGAGAAAGGGAGAGAGAGAGAATCCCAAGTAGGCTCTGCACCATCAGCACAGAGTCCAGTGTGGGGCTCAAACCCATGAACCATGAGATCATGACCTGAGCCGAAACCAAGAGTCAGGTGCTTAACCAACTGAGCCTCCCAGGTGCCCTGATATGACTTCAATTTTTTTGAATTTGTTGAGATTTGCTTCGTGGCCTAACATGTGATCTACTCTGGAGAATGCACTTGAAAAGAATGTATATGCTGCTGTTTTAGAATGGGATGTTCCAAATATATCTATTATATCCATCTGGTCTAAAGTGTCATTCAAAGCCACTGTTTCCTTATTGATTTTTGGTTCAGCTGATCTATCCATTGATGTATGTGGGGTGTTAAAGTCACTTACTATCATTGTATTATTATCAATTAGTCCCTTTATGTTTGTTATTAGTTGCTTTATATATTTAACTCTCTTATGTTAGATGCATAAATTTTTGCACTTATTATATATTCTTAGTTTGTTCCCTTTATGACTATTCAGTGTTCTTCTTTGTCTCTGTTAGAGTCTTTGTTTTAAAGTCTAATTTGCATGATTTAATGTTGATATCCTCGCTTTCTTTTCATTTCCATTTGTATGTTAAATGTTTTTCCATCCCTTCACTTTCACCCTGCATGTCATTAGGTCTGAAAGGAGTCTCTTGTAGGCAGCATATAGATGGGTCTTACATTTTTATCCATTCTATCACTCTATGTCTTCATTGGACTGTTTAGTCCATTTATATTCAAACTAATTATTTATAAGTATATACTTATTGCTATTTTGTTACTTATTTTATGGTTGTTTTTGTAGTTCTTCTCTGTTGTTTTCTTCTCTTTCTGTCTTCTATCATGGTTTGATAGCTTTCTTTAGTGATATACTTGGATTCCTTTCTCTTTATTTTTTGCATATCTATTACTGCGTTTTGATTTTTAGTCACCACGAGGTTTATATATGATATCTTATGCATAAATCTATAATTAAGTTGATGATCACTTAAGTTTGAACCCATTATTTACTTCTCTCCTTATTTTAGGTGTATGGTGTCATCCTTTTCATCCTTTTATTTTGTGAATCCCTTAACTGATTTTTATAGCCATTCGTAACTTTACTGTTTTTGTGCGTCCTACTTTCCTTGTTCTTGGTTATGATCTTTCCTTTCTACTCAGAGTCCCCTTTACAACTTTTTGTAAGGTTGGTTTAGTGGTAATGAATTCCTTTAACTTTTGTTTGCCTAGAAAACTCTTTATTTCTCCTTCTATTCTGAATGATAGCTTTTCTGGATAGAATACTCTTGGTTGCAGTGTTGTTTTTTTTTTCAGCATTTTGAATGTATCCTCCACTCCCTTCTGGCCTGTAAAGTTTCTGCTAAAAAATCAGTTGATAGCCTTATGGCATTTCCCATGTGTGTAACTATTTTCTTTTCTCTTTCTGCTTTTAGCAGTTTCTTTAACACTACTTTTTGCCATTTTGATTACAACGTGTGGACCTCTTTGAACTGTTTTTGTTGGGGGCTCTCTGTGCCTCTTGGATCTAGATTCTGTTTCCTTCCCCAGATTAGGGAAGTTTTCATCTATTATTTCTTCAAATAAATTTTCTCCCCCTTTTGTTTCTCTTCTCTCTGGGATCCCTATAATCTGAATGGTGTCCCTGAGTTCCCTTAATCTATTTTCATTTATTTTTTTTTCTCCTATTGAGCTTGATTGCTTTCCATTATTCTGCCCACCAAGTCACTGATCCATTTCTGTTTCCTCTAATCTACTATTTATTCCCTCTAGTGTATTTTTAATTTCAGTTATTTAGTTCTTCACCTGTGACTGGTTCTTTTTCATGGTTTTTAGCTCAGGGTCTTACTGAGGTCCTCCACTGTTTTCTCAAGTCCAGGAAGTATCTTTATGACGGTTATTTAAAACTCTCTATGAGGCACATTACTTCTATCCATTTTGGTTAAGTCTCTTGCTATGATTTTGTCCTGTTCTTTCATTTGGGACATATTCCTCTGTCTCCTCATTTTGTCTAACTCTCTGTGTCTGTTTCTATGTGTTAGAAAAGTCAGATACATCTCCTGCTCTTGAAAGTAGTGGCCTTATGAAGAAGAGGTCCTTTAGTGCCCTGCAGTACAGTGTCCCCTCTTCACCAGAACCTGGCACTTCAGGGATGTCTGCTTTGTGTTTTGTGTGCACCCTACTGTTGTGGCTGAGCCACATTTGCCTTCAGTCTAGTCATCTGCAGTGGGTCTCTTTGCATGTTGTGGGCAGAGTTTGGTTCCTGTGTTGTTAGTTGTCCCGTCTGGGGCTACCTTGGGCTTGAGGTGAGTCAGACCAGATGTGTGCCAGAGCTGCAGTATCGTTGAACTACAGGGCACGTTCCCTGTGTCATCCTCTGAGAAGCTGTCATTGGTGGGTGGAGCCTGTAGTCATATAGGATGTCTGCCCTCACCCCAGTGCTGGGCCACAATTGGACTGGTATGTGTGGTTTTCTTCCCCTCTCTCCATGGCAGGAGTCACTTTAGGGTAGTGTGGCCCTTGTCCTGGCTGCTTGCACTGTCTTACTTATGGTGCCACTTTGGATATATTCCTACCAAGTGGAAGGGGCAGGTCTGCAGAGAACATGGGGGCAGGGTATGCTGTTCCAGCAAGGTCTGCTTTGGTCTGCTGCAGAAGGGAACCTGAAGCCCCCTGGAAAACTCCTGCAGAGGCTGAGCTGAAGTGGGCAGGAAGTTCCACAGAAAGGAATGGGAGTGGGGTGTGCTTTTAGCAAGCTAGGTGGAGAGTGTTTGTACTGTGCTGGTTCCCATAGATAACCGTTTATCTAAGCTGGGGGACAGGGATGGAAATGGCACCCACTAGCTCTTTTGTTCTTGGAGAAGTCTTCCAAAGATCCCTGGCCCTCCAGCACATGCTATGAGAT
The DNA here is from genome assembly GCF_018350215.1 of Panthera leo. Classification (NCBI taxonomy): domain Eukaryota; kingdom Metazoa; phylum Chordata; class Mammalia; order Carnivora; family Felidae; genus Panthera; species Panthera leo. The sequence goes on from NC_056688.1 coordinate 8,369,056, forward strand.
TAGTAAAGAAATCTCCCTCTCATATACCCCAGGTGTTTTTCAAACTGCTGCTTCTATGCTATATCTCAGTGAGGTTGTTTATTATGCTGTCTTTTTAAGGATGGGGACTCAGTTTTATATCCCTGTCTGGCTCTGCCAGAGTTAAGCCCATTGATCTTAAAGTTCCAGGTGTTAAGCCACAATGATCATAAGAACTCATAAATTTGGCCTCTCAGGTTATCAAAGCCAGAAGTTAATGGGATTTATGTTACCCGTGCAGGTTCCCTTGTGCCTGGGGTGCCTCGCATGGGTCTACTCCTCTCCCCTCTCTGCACTCATTACCTCCTTCTCTCCCACAGACAATCCTATGGTTTGCTTCCTGATCACATCTCTGCCCTTCTTACCCTCTTCGATGTGGCTTCTTCTCTACATGTAGCAGTGGAGAGTCTGTTTTTCCAGTCTTTGGGTCATTTTTTGGGTTATTTTTATTCATGTGGGTGTTATCTAGGTGTATCCATGGAAAGAGGTAAGTCTAGGATCTTCCTACTCTGCCATCTTTCCTGGAAGTCTGATCGTTCTTTTAATTTGCAATTCGCTAATGATACACAATGTTGAGCATCTTTTCATATGTTTATTTGACATCAGTGTATGTTCACTGATGAGGTGTTAGTTCATATCTTTTACCCATTTACTAATCGGGTTGTTTTCTTATTATGAGTTCTTTGTATATTTTAAACATCAGCCCTTTATCGGATATGTCTTTTGTAAACATTTTCCCCCACTATGTGGATTGTCTTCTTATTCTCTTAACAGTGCCTTTGCAACGCAGAAGAGTTATTTTTTTTTTCATTTTAATGTAGTCCAGCTTACTGAGTATTTTTTTAATGTGTATTTATTTTGAGAGAGAAAGAGAGAGCATGAGCAGGGGAGGTGCAGAGAGAGAGAGAGGGAGAGGGAGAGGGGCTTGATCTCATGAACCATGAGACATAAGTTGAGCCAAAATCAAGAGTCAGACATTTAACCAATTGAGCCATCCAGGTACCCCATATTGATTATTTCTTTCATGGATGGTGCCTTTAGTGTTGTACCTAAAAAGTTATCATCATAACCAAAGTCACCTAGGTTTTCTACCATGTTATCTTCTGGGAATTTTATAGTTTTGTATTTTACATTAAGGTTATCCATTTTGAGCCACTTTTTGTGAGAGGTGTACAGTTTGTGAGTAGATTCGTTTTTTTTACATGTGAATATCCAATTTTCCCAGTATCATTTGTTGAAGAGACTACTTTGCCCCACTGTCTTGCCTTTGCTTCTTTGTCAAAGATCAAGTATCTTTATTTATGTGGGTCTCTTTCTGGACTCTCTCTTCTGTGTCATTGATCTATTTTTCTATTTTTTCATTAATACCACACTCTATCGATTAATGTAGCTATATAGTAAATCTTGAAGATGAGTGGTATCAGTCAGCCAACTTTATTCTTCTCCTTCAATATTGCGTTGGCCATTCTGTGTCTTTTGAGTCTCCACACAAACTTTAGAGTCATTTTGTTGATATCTACAAAATAACTTTCTGGGGTTTTTATTAAGATTGCATTGAATCTGTAGATAAAGTTGGGAGAACTGGCATCTTACCAATATTGAGTCTTTCTACCCATGAACATGAAATATCTCTCTAGTTATTTGCTTCTTCTTTGAGTTCTTTTATCACAGTTTAGTAGTTTTCTTTATATGGATCTTGTATATATTTTGTTAGGTTTATCACTAAGTGTTTCATTTGTTTGTCTGCAAATGTAAATAATACCATGTTTTAAATTTCAAATTCCACTTGTTGATTGCTGGTATATAAGAAAGTGATTAACTTTTATATATTGATCTTGCATCTGTACTTTATTGTAAATCACTTATTCATATTTTTGTGTTGTTGATTTTTCAGATTTTCTACATGGGCAGTCAGGTCATCTGGGAACAAAGACAGTTTTATTTCTTCCTTCCCAAACAGAATTCTTTTTTGTTTGCTTGTTTGTTTGTTTGTTTGTTTGTTTATTGCATTAGCTAAGACTTCCAATAGAGTGTTGAACAGGAGTGGTGAGAGAGATCATATTTGCCTCGCTTCTAATCTTTCACCATTAAATATTGTGTTATCTGTAGGGTTTTTGTAGATGTTCTTTATCAAATTGAGGAAGTGCCTCTCTATTCTTAGTCTCTGCGAGTTTTTTTTTTTTTAACGTTTATTTATTTTTGAGACAGAGGGAGACAGAGCATGAACAGGGGAGGGGCAGAGAGAGAGGGAGACACAGAATCTGAAGCAGGCTCCAGGCTCTGAGCTGTCAGCACAGAGCCCGATGCGGGGCTCGAACTCACAGACCGTGAAATCATGACCTGAGCCGAAGTCGGACGCTTAACTGACCGAGCCACCCAGGCGCCCCTCTGCGAGTTTTTAACCATGAACTGAGGTCAGATTTTATCAACTGGTTTTTCTGCATCTATCATTGTAATCATGTGATTTTTTTCTTCTTTAGCCTTTTGATGTTATGGATTACATTAAGTGATTTTTGAACCACCCTAACATACCTGAAATATCACTTGGTTGTGGCATACAATTCTTTTTATATGCTGTAGGATTTGATTTGCTATATTTTCTTGAGGACTTTTGTATTTCTGCTAATGAAAGATATTGGTCTGTAGTTCTCTTGTAATATTTTTTCCTGGTTTAGGTATTAAGGTAATGACAGCCTGACAGAATGAGTGAGGAAGTATTCCCTCTCTTTTTGTCTCCTGGAAGAAATTCTAGAGAATTGATATAATTTTTTCCTTAAACATTTGTTAGAATTCATTAGTGAACCCCATCTGGGCATGGGGCTTTCTGTTTGGTAAAGTTATTAATTATTGATTTAATTTCTTTAATAGATCTAGTCTATTCAGCCTGATGTAGCAAAAATACCATAAACTGGGTAGCTTCTAAACAATGGAAAGTTATTTCTTACAATTTTGGAGGCTGGGAAGTCTCCAGGTTCCAGAAGATTCAGTATCTAGTGAGGACCAATTTCCTGGTTCATAGACAGCCATATTTTTTCTGTAGCCTTACATGGCAGAAGGGGTAAGGGAGCTCTCTGCAGCCTCTTTATAAGAACACTAATTCTATTCATGAGGGTTCTTCCTTCAGGACATAATCTCCTCCCACAGGTCTACCTCCTAATACAATGACCTTGGGGGTTAGGACTTCAGTGTATAAATTTGGGGTGGGAGGAGGGCACAAACATTCAGTCAATAGCATAGGCCTTTTCAGATAGTCTATTTCTTCTTGTGTGATTTTGCTGGATCATGCCATTTAAGGAATCGACCCATTTCATGTAGGTTATCAAGTTGTGGGCATATTGTTGGGTATAAACTTATTTTCTGGAGGTGGTTCATTCCCAAATAAGTCAGTATATTTTTTAATTTGCATTCCAATAAGATTTTTACTCTAAAACTTCTCATATATTGATACCTACATTGCACAGGATTAGGGACAATGATATGATAGAATGGAGTAGATCTCTTTTTGACCAGATTATGGTCTTGATTCTAATTCTAACTTGGTATATGATCTTGAACAGGTCAGTTCACATTATCGCATTTTTGGGTTTCACTCACTTTTAATTCAACGATAGCAATGTTTACTGAGCATTCACTCTGTGTCAAGAACTGGACTAGCCAAACAAAGTAGACACAATCCCTGCCCTTGGAGCTTTGCATCTAGTAAAGAAAGCAGACAATAAACAAAAAACTGTAATTCAATAAGCATTAAAGTAGGAAGATAGAGTGCTACAGAGCACATGGCAAAGGAATCTAACCCATGGTAAATCTTCATTGAGGGATGAACTAAATAATCTAGAAGATTCTCATTAAATAAAAAATGCATTGATGTATATAAGACTTTTTCTGACTTCTAATCTAGCAGAACCAGATCAATTGATTTTTCACAAAGTGCCCAGACAGTTCCATAGAGGAAAGAAGTCTTTTCAACAAATCTTATTGAGACAAGTAGCTATCCTACATGCAAAAGAATAAAGTCAGACTCCTTCCTCACACCATGCACTAAAATTAACTCAAAACTGATCTTGGACATAAATGAAAGAGATTAAACTAAAAAGCTTAGTAAATAAATATTCATTACCTCAAGTAGGGTGAAGCCTTCTTAAATTCAGCACCAAAAGCACAGCAACAAAATAAATAAATTGAAAACTTTTGTGCTTCAAAAAAAGAAAAGAAAAAAACTTCAAAAAAGTAAAATGACAACACATAGAATGGGAAAAAAAATATCTACAAGTCATATATCTAGTAAAGGACTTATATCCAGAATGGATAGAGAACTCTTACAACTCAATAATTAAAAGACAAATAACCTAATTTTTTAAATGGACAAAGAATCTGAATACACATTTTTCTAAAGAAGAGATAGAAATGATCAATAATCACAGAAAAGATCCTCAAAACTATTCTCCATTATGGAAATTCAAATCAAAACTAATGAAATACCACATCATACAAATTAGAATGGAAAAGGCAAGCCAATAACACATGTTGGCAAAGATGGGGCAAAATTTTAACCCCGATACAGTACTTGAGAATGTAAAATTGTACAACTTCTTTGGACAATAGTCTGATGGTTAACCATAAATGTTAACCATAGATGTACCATGCCCAAGATAAATGAAAACATGTGTCCACTTGAAAACTTGTACGTGGGTGTTCATAGCAACATTCTTTATAATAGCCAAAAGGTAGAAACAACCCAAATGTCACATCAACAGCTGGATGAATAAATGAATACAGTATATATCTATCAGTGGAATATTATTTGGCAATAAAAAGAAATGAAATATTGATACATGCTCTAACAGGGATGAATCATAAAAACATGCTAAATTGCCGTAGACTCTAAAGTTCTCTTTTGGCCAGCAAAAGAGTGGACGCAGGATTAAAGCGAGAGATGGTTAATATCCGGGAAAAGACCAGAGCCCCAAATAAGGGTCCTTGCCCCATTTTTATTAGGATCAGAAGGCTTACAAACATGGTGATGGACATGCGCAAAGGGACAATGAATCTGTGAATATTAAGTTGTGGATGTGAGGGAAAGGGGGTCTTGAGGATATTTGTGGTTAGGGGCTATGGGTTAATAAAAAACAAAATCCAGGCAGCAGGCAGTTGGGAGGAAGGTTGTTTACAGTGGACAAGAGGCAGCACCTCTGTTTACCTTAGCCAGCCTTGGGGATGAGATGGGGAAATAACCTCAGGGTTGACAAGGCACCTTTTCTTTTGTTAACCATCTCCACTCTGGGCTGCTTTGCCTGCAGCACAGCAGTCCATAGTCCAGTTCACCAATTTACCTAACCTGACCCTATCCTCCTGTGAAAGCAGCTTTTCTGCCATAGTACTAAATTGAAGGTGCTTCCACTCTGAACATCTAATCTTGTCTATTTCATATACCTATGTATTGGGCACCTTTGCACCATAACTATTTTAGGCCTTTGCCTCTCCCTCTCTATTCTGGGGGCTCTGCACCCCCTCTCTATTTTGGGGTGCCTTTGAACCTCCTTATTCCCGGCACCTTTGCGTCTCCCTATTCTCGGGGTACCTTTTCACCCCCTATTCTTAGGGTGCCAATCTGGTTTCCCCAAACTTGGGTGTGAGCATTTTATGACTTTGTATTTATTTATGCCTTGTTAACCCCTTGGTCTAAGCCCGGGGGATTCCTAAACTTATCCCCCACACTAAATAAGAGAAGCCAGTCACAAAAGACCACATACAAATGGCTCTCAACTTATGAAGGTTTGACTTATGATTTTTCAACATTATGATGGTACAAAAATGATACACATTCAGTAGAAACTGTAATTAGAATTTTTAGTTTTGATCTTTTCCCAGGCTAGCAGTATGTGGTACAGTACAATCCCATGATGCTGCCCTCAGGTCCAAGTTAGCCACACAATCAGGCATATAAACAAGTGATACAACCATTCTGGGCCCATACAACTATTTGTTTCTCACTTTCAGCACAGTATTCAATAAGCTACACGAGGTATTTAACACTTGATTGTAAAACAGGCTTTGTGTTAGATGATTTTGCCCAACTGTAGGCTCATGTAAGTGTTCTGAGCACGTTTAAGGTAGGCTAAACTAAGTTATGGTGTTTGGTAAGTTAGCTGTATTAAATGCACTTTTGACCTACTGTATTTTGAACTTACAATGAGTTTATCATGACATAGACCCTTCATAGGTCAAGGAAGATCTGTATTGCACTATCCTACTTATATGAAATGTTGAGGATGGTAAATCTATGGAGACAGAAAGTAGATCAGTAGTTGCCTACAAATGGGCAGGGGGGCAAGAGTGGGAAGTGACCGCTAATGGTTAAGGGTTGTATTGGAGGTCATGGAAGTGTTCTAAAATTGATTATGGTGATGGTTGCACATCCTGGTAAATATGCTAACAGATATTGAATTGTGCACTCTATATGAGTAACTTGTATAGCACCTGGGCAATGTCTCAATAAACCTGTTTTCCAAAACATAGAAAAACACTTTACATCATAACACAGGCCTTCTATTTTTATCTCTATTTCCATCTTTCTTTTCTCTGACACACACACACACACACACACACACACACACACACACATCATAAAAATTTTTATAAAACAGTACATATCCTCTATATCTTTCTATTATTTTCTATTCTTTTTTATTCTATTTCATTAAAAAACTATCTTGACCTGTGTTCTGGTTACATTTTGCTGCATAACAAAGCACACCAACATTTTGGGCTTAAAAACAACAGGCTAGTATTATTATTATTTCAAAGGGTTCTATGGGTTGAGTGGGCTCCCCTGGGTGGCTCTTCCTTGTGGTTTTTATGCCGTTGCAATCAGGTGTAGGCTGGGGCTACAGAATTCTGCTGGTCCGGCTGTGTTGGATATCTGAAGGGACTCACTCCTTTGGTTGGCGGTTGATAGCAGCAGTCAGCTGGAAACTAAGCGCTGGTTGTCACCTAGGCAGCTACACTTGTCTTCTCCACGTGGTCTGTATTCTCACAGCATGGCATCCAGGTGCCCAGAGAGAGTGTCCTAAGAATGCACATTCTAAGAGCCCTGAGTAGAGGCTGCAAATTTGTTTATGACCTAGACTCTGAAGTCCCAGAATGGTACTTGTGACACCTTCTATTGATCAAACAAGTTAGTGAGATGGCCCTGATTCAAAAGGAGGAGACACAGACCCCTTTGCTGAATGATAGCAGTATCAGAGAATTTGTGACCGTATTTAATCAATCTCAATTCATTAGATTGATTTTACCACTCACTAATGGATCTCGATCTATAGTTTAAAAAATATCACTATAATAGGATAAAGTAATGTCTCTTCCAGTACTAATATTTCTTGAAGCTATGGATTAATTAGATCTCATGTCAGGATATAGAAGCTAATAATTTCTTCCACTTGGAAACAGGCGGAAGGACAAGGGAGAGTGCAAAGCAAGAAGTGTGGCGGGGTCTGATGCTTATGGTGAGGTTCCTACCTAGAAGGCAAGCATACTTCTCCAGCCTCCCATGGCTCTTTTTTTTTAATGAAATATATTTTTTTAATGTTTATTTATCTACTTAGAGAGAGAAAGAGAGAGCATGAGGAGGGAAGGGGCAGAGAGAAAGGGAGAGAGAGAATCCCAGGCAGGCTTTGCACTGTCAGCTCAGAGCCCAACATGGGGCTCAACTCACAAACTGTAAGATCACGACCAGTACCAAAATCCAGAGTTGGGTGTTTAACCCAGGCACTCTCAGCCTCCCATGGCTCTTATTCGGGTCCAGGTAAATTTAGGGTAAATAATTTACTATAGGTCCACCCAGTGTGATGGGCATGTGTGAAAGCTGTCACCATGCTTGGCAATGCTGCGTGTGTGGTAGAAGGGATTTTACACATCTATCGACGTGGCTAAGAGATCAAAGATTCACGGAGAGATGCTCACATTCTTTAATGTTGTCCCCGAACTCAGATGGCTGTGGAAATGACAATCTTAGTAAAATGCGTCGACAGTAAGGTACTGAAAAGAAGCATGCTTTACACTCCCTGTGCTATAGTATCAATGTGTATTAGAGCTTAATTTTCAGAGTAGTCTTTGTCTATTAAAACTCCAAGGGTACTTGCTAGAAACAGATATTTCCTATTCTCATGGCTTATCAATGCAAGACTAAATCAAAGGCAACAGGGTTACTAAGAACAGACAAATAAAGGGATGGCCATGAACACTGTGACTTTGTGAACCAACTAGAATTTTGCTCAGCCGCATCATTTGGAGGATGGATTTGCAGGCTGAGGTAGGCTGCTATAAAGGAGTCATCATCAATATGAACTGTACACATATGATGAACAGCACAAACATAATATCTGAAAGCAAAAAAGGAAAGAAATGTTCTCTGCCTGTAGTTTTATTCTGCTGGGTGTTCCGAGATGTTTCCTAAATGGACAGTCAAACTTCTAAGTGACCGTGTAATTCCCCATCTTTGCATGGCAGGAAGAAGAAAGATATAAATATGCAAACGCCGATCTCTTACATGGTTGCATGGATACCAAGCAGATGGGCAGATGAACATAAAACTGGTCTTTATAAACAGAGAGAACCCCTGTCAATCCAGGCTGCATCCATCTGGCTGTACGGCTACAGCATTGCTTTATCTGAGAGGGACAGAGTGGAAGACAGGCAAGCTAGGAGAGAGCGCCGTTGAGAGAGGAAGCTGTTTGAACTTTAGAATCTACTTAATATTAAAATAATGAAGTAGCTCTCAATTACATAAATTTTGTGTTATTAGTTCCTGTGGATGCACCTTGGGGACTAAGGATCTTTGGAAGAGATATTTATGTGTCTTGATTAATAATCCCACCACTACTTACTAGCTAGCTACTTAACCACTCCAAGCCTCCGTTTTCTTCTCTATGAAAGGAGACATGACATTGCTACTGCCTCCTAGGGTTTTTGTGAGGGTTACCTGAAACAGTGTTTGCAAAGCCTATTGTACAAATCCTGGCACATAATAAATATCCAATAATTATAAAAAATAATCTTAGCGACTTTATTACGATTGCTGTCTTCACTCTTGCTCTTCCTGGGAGAGAATTTCTGTGCCTTCTCCTCCCTTTCTTTGTCTTTCAGCTTCTCATCAAACATTGTGTGCTCTTCGTTGCTCTTTGCATTTCAATCATTAAAAACTCATGTTTCTTTCATGCGACCTCTCTCTGGCACAGTCGCCTCAGAGAAGGAAACCTTGGATGTCAAAGAAGTTAAAATAGAGCCTCCGCTGCTTCCAATCAGGGGCAACTGCCTTCTTGCTCTTCTTTCCAATCCATCACGAGTCCTTTGGCCGTGAATTTGTTTTTCAGTGATTTTCATTCAGTTACAGCAAAACCTTGGATTGTGAGTAACTTGTTCTGCGACCGTTCCACAAGATGAGCAAACATTTCTAATAAGTTTTAACTGGAGAAACTAGCGATGTCTTGCAATACGTGTAGTATGTGACTCCAAAGGTCACATGATCACAACTTAACTAATGGTTCTCCTCTCTCTCTCTCTCTCTCTCTCTCTCTCTCTCTCTCTCTCTCCCTGGGATCGTGGGTGATCATCTCCCATGCTCGGATGCTCAGTCTCAGGCCACAGTGTCTGGCAAAAATCAGTGATTTTTCAGAACTTTACAAGGTGCCCCCAACTGGCACTAGTGTATGTTCTGTCCCTTCAAAGCACCTATGGACAGTCCTTTGCTTTTCCATATAAGAGTGCACTTAGGAATGCTTTCCTTCATTCTAGGTCATTGGATAGGTTCCTTGTTAAAGTTGCATGAAAAGAAAAAGATTCCACTGAGCCAATAGATAGCAGTGATCCCATTAGTGATAGTGAAAGTCATCCTACACAATAACCCTCCTCTGTCTTGTGTCTCTCACACCAGCCACGAAAGTTTTCAAAGGTAAGTGCAGGTTAATGTATTTTTCTTTATATTTTGTATTTGCTTTATTATTTTGTATTATAGTATTGTGATCATTTTTATATGAATATTTTGGGGTGTGGGACAAACCATCTGAGTTTCCATTGTTTCTTATGGGGAAGTTCACTTTGATATACAAGTGTTGTGGATTACAAGCATGTTTCTGGAATGAATTATGCTCACAAACCAAGGGTTTACTGAATTTAAATAATGAGACATGCTGATATGTAGTTACGTGGTGATGCATGCTCTCAGAGGTAAGTTAACTTAGAACCCCAACAGCTCCTCCCTCCTCCATCTCCCTCATCCACCACCTGCCCCCAGACCCCAACCCCTCGGCTTCCATGCTGAATTCCCTTCAACAGAGCTTCTGGCAGATGCTTGCCCAGCTTTTGTCTGATTGACCCTCTGTCAATGAAGTAGACCATCCCTCTTTAGACAACTCTAGTTGTTACACACCTCTTGTTTTTTTTAACAGTTTATTTGTTTATTTTGAGAGAGAGAGTACGAGTCAGAGAGGGACAGGTGGGGGGGGGGAAGAGAATCCCAAGTAGGCTTCACACAGGTTAGAGCCCGACGTGGGGCTAGAACTCACAAACTATGAGATCATGACCCGACCCAAAACTGGACATTTAACCGACTGAGCTGCCTGGGTACCCCTTACACACATCTTTTTTAAGCTGAGTCCACATCTAACTTCTTCCCAGTGACTTTCTTTCCAATGTCTGGAGTATGAGAGAGTAAATGTAACCGTTCTTTCATATGCTGGCCTTCCAAATATTTGAAAACCTTAAACCTGCCTTGTGTTGATCCATCTCAAGCACTAACATGCACAGATCCTTCCCCCACATATGTGAAATAATTCTCCAGCATTTTCCTGTCCTGTCACTCTATCTCTAAATGCCTTTTTACTGTAGCTACATGGTGTTTAAACAAGGCACCTAAGGTTTCACCTTGTTGAATTATTCTACTTATGGTTCATCCAGAGAAGAGCAGAGCAAGGCTACAGTTTCCTAAGGAAACACTGTACATTTCTGCATTCAACCTGAAAGGACTTTTGGAGTTGAGACATCTACTTGGTTTGCTGGCATATATTAGCATATATCAACAAGCTGCCGAGGTCCTAAACGTGAACTGTCAGGTGAACCTCACTTACCCTGCAGTTGTACAGCTGAATTTAAGTACGGCTTCCTACAGAGATGTCCCTCTAAGATTTCACAGAATAACAATTTTTACATAACTACGTCTTCATCATTTCTTGCTTGGAGGCTTATAGCACCTTCCTAATTATTTCTTCTTCCATTTTAATCCTCTCCTAAACTTACACCCCATGCTATTGTCAATTATTTCTTCCTAAAGTATTCTCATTAGACCATTTGTTTCAGTTAAATTCCCCTTTCTGAACCCCTGACAGGTCTGTAGATGGGCTCCAGGAAAAGGTCTTTGAACACTTTGAAGACACCTGTGCAGAATGATGTGTGGGAAGAAAATCCCATAGCTGTCAACAGGTTAAGAACAATGACTTATAAAATAAAATTTCAAACAGTGTATGGCCAGAACAACCGAGAGGGAGTTGAGACCTTGGTAAAAAAAAAAAAAAAATCAGGAGAAGGGAACCTCAGGAGAGGCACTGATTAAAACTCTTCACACGGGATTCTTGCTGAAATAAAACCAGTTGGGCCCTAAATTGCTGAGCCTGGTCATTTGTACCAACTCCTCCTCTTTTCATGACTCTTTTCATGACTTGCTTTACCACTTCCTAGCTTAAGAGATTGGGGCATATTTTTTCACCTCTTAAATCCTTGGTTTCCTCATCTTAAAAATGGAGAAAATACCAATACCTCATAGGGCTGTCTTAAGAATTGAGTGATATTACATATGTGTGGTAGATAATCGTCAGGTTTTCTGGTTATCTGGCGTATTTTGAATACCCATGCTACGTATGATAGTGTCCAGGCTTCTGAGTCCTGTCTGCTCAGGCCAAAACTCAGAAACCTCCACCCTCATTACAGCTAGGGCTCTGGCATGTGATTGGACGCCACCAACCACACTGACTCACCCATCCAGGACTTCAGTTCCGAAGGTACCTCATAGAAGGAGGTCTTGGTGGTGATCATTGTCTTGGTGACGTTGGTTGCAGAGACAAGGAGTTGAAGGGCTGAGTGGTGGCAAGCTTGAATCTTCATGGAGCAGGGTCAGCCATGGTCGCTCTCCTTCTCCCTGAAACCAGTTCCACGGCAAGGTTTTAGATATTGTTCCTCAAAACTCAGTCTCAAGGCTGGTTCTCCAGGCTGACGGCCATTCATTATCTTTTTTAGTAAGACTCCTTTTTCTGCATAATAGTTGAGCAAGCCATGACTCCTGACTGATACACTGAAGCAAAACAGAATGGTGCTCACCATTTTAAAAAAGTGGGGGGGGGCTATAAAATCCCCTCCCCTGTGACATTGCCCCAAGGACAGTCATTCCTCAGTGTCCCTGGCACCATTGCAGTGGGATTGTGATTATTTGCACTCATGCTTGTTCTTCCCTGAGCTGTCTCTGAAGGTGGGAACCCCTTCTTATTCACTCTACATCCCCAGGGCCCAGCAGGGGGCTGAGAGAGTCATGAGTTCTCATGCCTGTAATGATGTTTGTAATGGAGTGAACCGCTCAGTGAGCTGCAATTCTACCTAAATGTACCTCACCACCCCACACAGTCTGGTGTTTTCCGTAATAAAATACCATGAGAAATTTTGTCAACCACTGAGCTGAAATAAGATTGGTAGGACCACAGAATTTCCACTAACCCACCAACATATTAAAACAAGCAAAATGAGGTCTGTCAACCTCAAGAAAATTTTAAAGACACACACACACACACACACACACACACACACTTTCCTCAACATAACACAGTACACCTTTCTTATTAAAAGCTTGAGAAATTTTAACAGTTTAAAGATGAAACTAAAGTTAGTCATAGTCCTGCTACCCAGATACCAGAGCAGTTTTTTTTTTAATTTTTTTTAACATTTATTTATTAATGAGAGACTGAGAGAGACAGAGCATGAGCATGGGAGGGGCAGAGACTGGAGGAGACACAGAATCCAAAGCAGGATCCAGGCTCCGAGCTGTCAGCACAGAGCCCAACATGGGGCTTGAACCCACCAACCGGGAGATCATGACCTGAGCCAAAGTTGGATGCTTAACCGACTGAGTCACCCAGCCGCCCCCATAGCAGTTTTTATCTTATGTGCAAACATTTCTATTTTTATCTATCTATTATTTCTTTTTCATCTTTTTTCCAGGCACATTTCACATAGGTGAGATCATAAAATTACATTTGCAATTTTGTATTCTATCTTTTGTTTATATTTTTACCCTAAAGATTTTCTCACACCTCCAAATACTTTTTTGCAAATACCATGATAGGCATTGTATAAATGATGGTAACTTATTTAATGGAGTGTTTTTCAAGGGCATCTGGGTGGCTCAGTCAGTTGAGCACCTGACTCTTGATTTTGGCTCAGGTCATGATCTCACGGTTCCTGAGTTCGAGCCCCACATGGGCTTCATGCTAACAGTGCAGAGCCTGCTTCGGATTCTCTCTCTTCCTCTCTCACTGCCCCCCATCCGTTCATGGTCTCTTTCTCTCTCAAAATACATAAATAAACTTTAAAATAAAATTAAAATAAATTAAAAATATGGAGTGGTTTTCAAACCGTACTCTCAAAGTCCTCAGTTTCTCCCAGGTCTCCCCTCCAACAGCCACTGCAGAGCCAGAGTCAGGTCTTGCCATCCCCAAACAGATCTGCTATTATGGGTCTTAATTACCAAGGTTCTTTTTTTTTTCTTTTTTAATGTTTATTTATTTTTGAGAGAGAGAGAGAGAGAGAGCGAGAGAGAGCGCACAAGTGGGGGAGGGGCAGAAAGAGAGGGAGACAAAGAATCCGAAGCAGGCTCCAGGCTCTAAGCTGTCAGCACAGAGCCAGACGAAGGGCTCGTACCCACAAACTGTGAGATCATGACCTGAGCCGAAGTCGGGCACTTAACCTACTGAGCCACCCAGTGCCCCTTCATTACTGAGTTCTAAGTAAGATTTTGTTTTATTAAAAAGGCTTCCACTAGATTTTTCTCAAAAGTTGAAAATCACTACTTCAGCATTCCTGTGTTACTTGACATAAAGGCTATTTTTAGGTTTGTGAGAATATGAATAAGGCTGAAGTCAACTTATTTTACTTAAAGCTTTATCTATAGTATGTTTGAGAATTTCCTTAGCATTGAGTCCTAAAATGCGAACTAATGGAGCAAAGAATGGAAATCTTAAGGTTCACAGTATATATTTACAGCTTGCCTTTAGTATGACTGATTCACACACCTGCCAGTGGCGATCCAACACCAAGATCCTTCTAGCACTATTACCGTATTTTTCAGTCTTTTGCCATTTAAAAGGCAAAAACATTTTTAATCGTTTTAATTTGCACTAATTTGATTACCAAACCACTTGAATATTTTTATAACCTTATTACCCATTTATATTTATTTTATCCTCGGTGAATTCCCTTCTTCTATATGACCTTTTACCATTTATCTCTTGAGTCTTAACATTTTTCTTATTTAATTAATTAATTTGCTTTTGTATGTAAACTCAGAATAACCCTCTGTCCCTAAAGTTGTGCCAAAGACATGTCCCACTTATATAGGTAACTTTACATAAGTAAACTTTATCAAAGCACAGTTTTCATTCAGTAAAATGCACTGAATTTGTGGGCATACTTTGAAGAGTTTAGGAAAAGCACACACATCAGGGTACCCGATGGAGATACAGTATTTGCATCACCCGAAAACTTCTCTCACATCTCACTGCTGCAAAATCCCCCTTCGGCCCCAAACCCTATTGAAACTTTAATCTGCTTTCTGTCATGATTGATTAAATGGAATTATACAGTATGCACCCTTTTTTCTCTGGCTTCTGGTACTCGGCATGATGTTTTTGAGATTCATCCATGTTGGTGCATGTGTCGGTAGCTCTGTGTCTATACTGCTAAGCAGTATCACATTGTGCAAGTATGTCAAAATGTATCCATTTGATATTACTGGGGTGTTTTCATGTGGGGTTAGTATGAAAGGAGCTGTCAGGAAAGCATGTGTAATAGTGTTTCTGTTAATATATGTTTTTTTATTTTTATTGGACGAAGGCTTGAAATGGAAATGATAGGTCCTATGGTAAGCATGTCTTTAACTTGGTAAGAAACTTCCAAACTATCTCCCAACCTTCCTTTTTACATCCCCACCAGCGAAGCACAAGAGTTTCAGTGATCTCACATGTTCACCCACATTTGCTATGGTTAGTCTTTTCAATGTTACTCACTCTAGTGTGTGTACGTGATGTCAGATTGTGGTTTTAACTCCCATTTCCCTCCTGGCAAACGATGCTGAATTCCTCTTCATGTGCCTAATGCCCATTTGTATACATTCTCTTGTGAAGTCTCTGTTCAAATCTTTTGCCTATTTTTACTGATTTACTGATTTTTCCATATTCTTATTAAGATATACAATTCTTTGGGGCACCTGCGTGGCTCAGTCAGTTAAGTGTCTGACTCTTGATTTTGGCTCAGGTCATGATCCCAGGCTGGTGGATCAAGTCCCATGTTGGGCTCCCATGCTCAGTGTGGAGCCTGCTTGAGATTCTCTCTCTCTCTCTCTCTCTCTCTCTCTCTCTGTCTCTCAAAAAAAAAAAAAAACTTTTTTATACATTCTGTGTATAAGTCGCTTATCAGATACATTGCAGATATTTTCTCATATTCTGTGACTTACCTTTTCATTTTCTTAGGCTGTCCTTCTAATAACAGAAGTTTTTCATTTTTATAAAATCCAATTTTCCATTTTTCCCTTCGATGGTTTATTCAGATTATGTCCTTTCTAAGCAATCTATGCCTGCCAGAAGGTTGTGAATGCTCTTTCCCTCTCTCTCTTTTGACATTTCTATAGTTTTAGTTTTTATATTTACTTCTATGATTTGTTTTGAGTTAACCTATATGAATAGAATGATTCAAGGTTCATTTTTTAAATAAATATAAACAATTATTCCAGCAATGATTTTTATAAAGCTATCCTTTCCCCCCATGGAATTATTATGGCACTTTGTAGAAAATCAAGTGAGCATATGTGTGAGTGTATTTATTTTATTATCATTTTTTTTAAGTTCATTTATTTATTTGGAGAGAGAGTGGGAGAGAGAGCACGAGCAGGGGAGGGGCAGAGAGAAAGAGGGAGAGAGAGAATCCAAAGCAAACTCCACACTGTTAGTGCAGAGCCCAATGCAGGACTCAAACTCACAAACCATGAGATCATGACCTGAGTCGAAACCAAGAGTGGGACGCTTAACTGACTGAGTGCCCCAGGCGCCCCAAGTATATTTCTTTACTCACTATTCTATTCCATTGACCTATATGCCTCTCCTTAGATAAATCCACTCTGTCTTGATTACTGTCGCTTCCAGTAAGTTGGAAGCCCTTCTTTGTTAAAATTGTTTCAAATACTCTAAGTCATTTGCATTTCCATGTCACTTTTGCTATGAATTTGTCAATTTCTACTGAAAAAAAAAGTCGGCTTCAATTTTTATTGGGATTAAGTTATATCTATAGGTTAATTTGGTTGAGTCTTATAAACTATAAACTATACTATAAACTATAAGCTATAAACGTGGTATCTCTCTATCCTGGCCTCCCAAAAATGAGTTATGAACTATTTACATTTATTTTTCATATGAAAGAATTCACATAGCATTGATATTTTTAATTCCTTAAGTATGTGGTAAAATTGACCGGTGAAGCTATATTGGCTGGATATTTTTTTGTGGGAACATTTTTAAATATAAATTCAATTTTTAAAATAGGTATAAAAGCTATTAAGGTTTTGAACTTCTTGAGTCTGTTTTGGTAACTTGTGCCCTCCAAGGAATTGGCCCTTTTACCTAAGTTGTCAAATCGATTGTCAAAACTTTACTCCTAATATTTTCTTCCTATTATATTAATGTCTATAGGATCAATAAATGAAGACAGTGTCTGATAAAACGTGTAGCTACCAAGAACCATCACAAATTGTACATTCTGTAAAATCACCAACCAGTTTGTTCCAACTCCATAATTCATAATTCAAGTTTTCTTCACGAATGACAATGGAATTATTTTAAAATCAACAACCACATTTAAGATGTCTATTATACGAATTCTTCTGGTGCTTAGATGTTTAAGTAGATAATCTTCTATTGTGGCTAACAAAGTTGGCCAGAATGTTATGAAATAAACCATTTTCTTTTTCAATTTACTTTCATTTCACTTTTATTTTAGATTTTATTTCACTTTAATTGTCCATGACTTCTTACTTATATATTAAAGTTTATTTCTGCCTCCTTTATAACATGCGGTGATCTCTGCATCTAACTTTGTTTTGGCACCACACTTTCAATTATTATAACTTTGTAATATCTTTTGATATCAAGAAAGGGAAGAGTTCCTCATTAGTGTTTTTGTTGGGGTTTTGTTTTGTTTTTTTCCAAAATTGACTTTGTATATTATTATTTCAATATTCCTCTAGAAGAAGGTTAAACTCTTAACTCTTCCTGCTTGAAAAAATATCATTGTGATTTTCATTGAAATAACATTAAAATACCCGATAAATTATAAGAATCGATATCTTTCAGATATCAAATATTTTCATCCAATGACATGGCATGTGACTTCAAATATTTCAGTCATCTTTTATATCATTTCTTTTTTTATGATTAGGTATTTTTTTTTAATTTAAAGCCAAGTTAGCTAACAGACAGTGTAATGATGATTTCAGGAGTAGAATTTAGTGAGTAATCACTTACATATAACACCCAGTGCTCATCCCAATGAGTGCCCTCTTTAATGCCCATCTCCCATGTAGCCCATCCCCCTACCCAACATCCCTCCAGCAACCCTCAGTTTAGTCTCTGTACTTAAGAGCCTCTCCGTTGGCCTTCCACTCTCTCTTTTTATCTTATTTTTCCTTACCTTTCCCTATTTTCCTCTTTTGTTTCTTAAATTCCATATATGAGTGAGAGAACGAACGGGGGAGGGACAGAGAGAGAGAAGGGGACAGAGGCTCTAAAGCAGGCTCCATGCTGCCAGCAGCTAGCCTGATGCGGGGCTCAAATTCATGAACCATGAGATCATGACCTGACCCAAAGTCAGAGGCTCAACCAACTGAGCCATTCAGGTGCCCCGTTTTATATCACTTCTTAATATTTTGTTTACTCCTCTACATTCTCATTCCTTTCTTATAAGTTGGCAGATATGTCTCGTTGCTATTGTGAAGGACATTGTTTCCATTATATTTTCCACTTGTTCACTTGCAGTACAAAGCAAAGCTATTGCTTTTTATATACTTCATACCATAAATATTATAAATCTTATTATTAGAAAACTTCTTTATGAACCTAAATGTATTCGTTCAGTAGTTATTGAGCATCCCTCACCATGAGTTCTCAGCCACATCACTATATTCTTACTCATTGCTCCTTTTGTTTCCCAGTGTATTTGTAAACCATGTGTTTTTTTAAATTATTTTTTTAAAATAATTTTTTAAATCTGTTAAATTTTAAAATTTTCTTCATGATCAAGCTGCAGTCTCTTATTGTGGCTCCTAGGCCGGGTGCTCTCTCTATCTCAGTTCTAGCCCGCCTTTCTGGGTTTACCCCAGGTCATTTTCTCCCACACATGCTCTGTTCCACCTACAGACAGGCAGTGTAATTCTTTCATAATTTGATTATGCATTTCCACATACCTGTGATGCTCCTTCCCATTTGACTACTGGGGAATTCCCATTCATTATTTGAAAAGCAACTCAAATGTCACTTCCTGTCTACAGCTAGCCCTGACCACACGCTCAGAATTAGTTTCTCTCTCATTTGTATTACTGTAGCAGGGTGTGTATACTTCTAATACAGGGCACGTCATATTACATTTATTTTTTCAAGCCTCTGTCTCTCCTCCAAAGATTGTGTCTTCCTTCTTATTCATCTTTGTATCCTCGGTAGGTAATATGTTTTTATAGAATAAATAAATGGGATAATCAATTAATTTATTATTTCTGTAATTTAAATAAAAAACTTATTGTCTCTGGAGTCTAACATGCTTCCCTAATTAAAATCATAGGCTACTCCCATTTACAGCCTTTTGGGGCTACTGGAAATGCTCTATGATTCCTAGAAGATTGTCACTCATAGTTCTCAGATTACATGTGAAGTCTTTTCACTGGTGTATAAAGTAGGTGTCTAGAGCTAGAACTCAAATTATTTTAGATTAGAGCTCTAAGTGTCCCCTAATCCCCTCCTATCCCCATTTTGCCTTAGGTTTCTTGTTTATAATGTTGAATTTCCTGTTTCCTAAATCAGCAGACCATCTTACTTGCTGTAAAATGGAAAGGAATCATGGGAATTCAAATCTATTGATTCAAGTATTTCTTCAGTCTATATTTCTACAAGTATCATGCACGATAATTATAGTCTGGTTAAGGCAATAGGTACAAACACCAAAGTAAAGGCACAGTGTGATAATAGCTAAGCCAGAGGTATAGACATGATGCCATGGGAGAATAGAGCACAGATTTCCAGCAGGGAAAACTGAAAAGGATTTCTGGGAGGAGACAGATGAGATTTGGTTTGTAGGATGGGGATAGACAAGAGGAGGAATGTTCCAGGCAAAAGAGTACAAGCCTTTCTGATCTGTAATTTAAAACTATAAAATAAATTCCCCTAACAAATTTGTGTTGAGGAAGTAGATGAGGAATTAGATGGTAGTCAAATAACATTTCAGGAAAGATCAGATATTCTTCCAGTTTTTTTCCGTTTTGGTAAATAACACCAATAACCACCCAGTTGCTGGTCCTAAAATTCATCCTTGACTTTCCCCTTTCCTCTATCCAGTTTACAGTCAATCATCAAGGCCATTCTTTCTAACTCCTGAACGTCTCTCAAATCTGCTCATTTTTCATGATGCCCATGGCCACCACTCAAAGCTACCTCCCTAAGGCCACTCTCCCTGGCTCCAAACCTTTTCCCACACTGTAACCAGAGTTGTATTTTATAAAAAGCAAATTGTGTCATGCCTTGGCTTAAAGGCCTTCAATGGTTTCCCATTGTCCTTAAGATAAAGTTGCTCTTCCTTCCTTTATAAAGATCCTCCACAGTGTGGTCCCTATCTGTCTTCACCGGGCCACCTATGGAGGACCATGTTTTTGTGTCTCTATATGCCTCTGTTTTGTTTTTGTTTTGTTGGGTTTTTTGGTAAATGAACCTAATGTTTTAAATATGCTAATTGTTTTGGGTTTCAGTGAATAATAGAGAAAGATCCTATTATTTAGAATCAAAAAGTCTAGGTTTGTGTCAAAGTTCTGCCACTTCACATGTGGGTGACCTTGGACAAGTTACTTAGCCTCTATGACCTCCTTTGTTCTTATCTGAAAATTGGGGATTATAATAATCCCTACAAAACATATTGTTGTAAAGATTAAATGTGATAATGCATGTGAAAAAAAGCATTCTGTATACATGCAAACGTTAGCAAAAATATCATCTAATAAGAAACAAGTACCATCAGATAAATAAATTCAACATTGCTTTGAACATTAAAGAGCCAGCATGAGCTAATACCTGGAAAGAGCCCAAGTTCATATACTGAAAATTTTTCATGAACTACATTTAATATACAGTTTAAAAGGGGATAAGGCAGTTCAAAGCAATGGAAAAATTAAACCAAAGTACTAAATCAGCAGACCTTATTTTCTTTCTTAATGTTTTTTTGGGGGGTTTTTTTTGTGTGGTTTTTTTTTTTTTTACCTATTTGGAATATAGCACAATGCTACTGATATTTTGGAAGTATTTGTAAATATTTTATACTCTTGTCAGTATTTTTGGCAGACTGTTTTATATTCCTTTAAATGAGCTATTTGAAAAGATTTGCTGCATTCCTATGATTTAATAATATTCATGAATAGTTTTTTTTTCTAAAGGACTATATCCCCAATTTAATAATGAATTCAGTAAGGAAAAATAGGGTTTATTTAATGGAAATTATTTTTATGTCTTAAAAAGAAAGCAGAAATGCATTTACTTCATTAAACAAGAGACAAGTGAACTTGGAAAGCCTTTTCTCCGTGTGACATGAATACCAAGCAGATTGAACTGATGAAGCAGCGTTTAGCTCCCTGTGCTCCTTTTCCTCTTTTCTCTTCTCTCTGCCTTTAATTCAGGTAACAGCAGGAAGCTGGAAGTTGACCATTCTCGTACACAGTCCCCTTGTGTAGGCTTCTCCGATTGCCCTTGACGGAGTTCCTTTACTGCCATCTTGTGCATTTATAAAGGGATTCACCAGTTTCAGTCAGATGAGCTGGTTTATATTTAGTTCAAAGTGTGGGATGGAGGGAAATGGAGGGCGGGGGTGGCAGAAAGCTAAAACTTTTTGAGACGGTTTTTTGAATGTATTACATTAATTAACGTAAGGTGCTGAGTCACAGACAACATATTATGGGCTCATGAGCTAGATATTTCAGAGGAAGTGGCAGGAAAGCAGATAACAGGGACAGCGAAGCTCAAATAGATTCCGTAAGTTTTGGAAAGATCGTCATGAGGATGGTGAAGAGCTCAGCTGAGAGCAAAGGGGAGTAGATTTGCATCGCAATGACACCTTTGCTGAATCTGTTTCTCCGGAGACGGTATACTTCCCTTTTAGGACCTCTCCACTCTTCAGCAAAGTTACTACATTCGTCAACCAGAAAGGCCTGCCTCTCAAGCCTTCTTTCTTTCCCCAGGCTGCCATTTCCCCATCTCAACACCTGCTCCAAGAACTCCTCCCCAGCAAGTCCCATGCAGTCAAGGCTCATTCTTTGCCAGAAGTTAGCGTGCCAACAGTCCCTCCTGAAAATGCTTTAAAAAGTTGGCGATCACCACCCTCACCAGGGTCTTTTGCCTTTTTATAGGAGACACTTGAATACTGTATAGAGACTCAGTGGAATTTCACATTTAAAAGATTGATGGAGGAAGCTGGGGTTGGCAGCCCTCCATTTCTTAAATTTTTCCATGTAGGCATTTAAAAACATGCTGTCATTCACACAGTTGCTCAGTTAAGAAACCTGGGAGTCATCTTTGGCATTTTCTTCTTCCTCGTGCTTCCGCTATTTATCCAACACGATATACCCCCCTCCCCCACCACACACACCATTGCATACATGTAGACCTGGTATTGTGAACTCTTGCTCCTGAACACCCATCAAAGGCATCTACTTTTCTCTATTTGCACTGACATCAGTCTAGCATATGCTACAACCGCCATTCACCCAGCTAACTTAACTCTCCACATGCAATATTCATCTTACAGCTGAAATAATCTGTAAAAAAAAAAATAATAAATAAATTTGGTCATGTTGCAGTTTTGCATGATACCCTTGAGTAATTTTCTTTGGATTTTAAAACAAATTCTAGACATTTTAACATGCGTTAAAGGCCCCTACATGCTCCAGCCTCTGCCCAGCTTCTCCAGCTGCTCTTGTACCCATCTCCTTCTATTCCTGCATCAAGGACATCAGTCTTTTGTGAGTTTCTCCAAAGGGCCACGCTTAGTGTCACCTCAGGGCCTTTGAACATGGTGTTCCCTCTGCCCATGCTTCATTCTCCACACACCTTGCGCTTCTTTGTGGTGGTAATGGTCAGAAATCACTTGTATAATTTATTCCTTGATATTTGTCTCTAAGCCCAGATTTTAAATTCTATGAAGGCAGGTACCACGTCTGTTTTGTTCACTTCTATACCCAAGCCGAAATGGGGAATTAATTAAAAATTGTTGAATGAATTATTGTATTAATTATTGCCTCCTATGAGTTTTGGTTGTCTTAAATATGTTCCCTTTTGATAGTAAGCCCCTCAAAGACAGTCATGAAATTTTTTAATGAGATCTCATGTTGGCAATGGTTGCAGAGACGACCTGAGCATGATCTTACAACCTAATGGAGGTAAAGCATAGAGACAAGTATAATACAGCATTAAAAATGTCATAATCTGCAACATGAGCATATTTCTTTGGCAACATTAGCATATTTCTTTGGAAACACAGATGAGAAAGGGGTTAAGTCAGTTTGGCTGAATCTGGGTAGACACGTCAGAGAAGATGAAATTCAAATGGAGTTTTTAAAAGATGAGTTGGAGTGTCTGGGTGGTTCAGGTGGTTGAGTGACTGACTCTTGATGTTGACGCAGGTCGTGATCCCAGGCTGGTAGGATCAAGCCCCGCATCAGCCTCCATGCTCAGTGTGGAGCCTGCTTGAGATTCTCTCTCTCTCTCTCTCTCTGTCTGTCTCTCTCTCTCTCTGTCTCTCTCTCCCTTTGCCCCTCTCTAGCACTTGCTCTCTCTTTCTCTCTCTCAAAAAAAAAAGATGAGTAAGAGTTTACAAGTGGTAAAGAGGGAGAGAGTGATCAAAAAAGCCAGATCAGAGAAGTGAGAAAGAAAGAATACAATGATTTTCATGCTGGAAACACAAGGGGAGCATTATCTCTTTCTCCACCGGAACATCCAGTACATTTATTAAATGCATACAGTAGACATTTCATTAATACTTGTGACTTAACCATTTGAGAATGGTCAGAAATATGGAAATAACAGTATGTGTGGTATCTTGGTAAAGTCAGAATATGAGACTAAACGGAATGAGCTTTCTTCCATTTTTAATATTCAGCAACATCGGAACAATTATATTTGATACAACCTCATGGAGACACCGATAAGAATGACATTTCTGGGAGTCGCCACATGGGATTCAAACCAGCTTGCATTTGAAACTGCTCTGAAAGAGGATTCTGAGTTCCAGCTGAAGGTTTACTCATGACATTAAATCTAAATTCTCCCTCTGTGACCACTGTTCTCTTGAACTATCTTCAAGTGGAAGCTGCTGTTTTCCCCCCATAACTTCCTGAGAGAATTTGAGGGCGACATTCCTTTTAGCTCTGTGCTAACACTTTTAAACAAATCCTCAGTCTTTCTCCTTTGAAAGTCAAGCCACATGCCTTCACAACATTTTTTACTAATCCTTGGCATGGGTTTATCCAAGAATATTAAGCGTCAGATTTCTCTGCTTTTGGCTACTATTTCCTGAATCAAAATATAAAATGTAGATACAACCAGGTAATCATCCCTTAAGTAATCTCTACACTAAATCTCTCTTGTTGCCTACAATTAAGTTTCAGGAAGCCAGTCCCTTACTGTTTCCTCAATTATTGGAGAAATGAAAAAGTTAGCAAAGGAAGTGAGGTTATTTATACTTTAAGAGGAGAAATGTTTAATACTACATGTGAGTTCTCAATTGTCTAAATAAGATACGAGGAAAATTACTGAATTGCTAGTTATGGAAATAAAATGGAAGAAGAGAATTTATACAAAGTTTTTCTCTCTAAAATAGTAGATTTTTAGCCCTCTAGTAGCAGGATCAAGAGCAGATTACAGAATTTTGAAGCTTTGCTTATGTAATTATTTTAAGTAAATGAAATAATTGAAAGCTTTAATGATGAGTATCTTAAGTAAATAACTTGCTCTTTTCATATTTAAGACTCACCATTCTGTTGTATCGTTTGGTTCTTGCTTCAAAGTTTCCTGTTCCTATTGGTACAATTTATTACAGGAAGTGCAGCATATAATGTACTGAAAACTAGACTATCACACTAATGTTTTGTTGATGTCTTTGAGAATTATATTTCTGTGCTTAAGAACCTAAGGGTAGGATTCATCATTCCTGCTCTGATACTGAAGCACATTCCCTTTTAACAGATATGTGTCTTTTCCACTATTGAACGGATCTCAGAGGAGAAGTTGGGGAAAGGTGCTGAGGGAACAACTCAGCACAAAGATTGGATTGAGTCTCCCAGGCAGGGTTTATAGGTCCTGTTCCACCACAGCTGGCCATGGGACTCTAAGCAAGTCCCTTGAGAAGTAGACGCTGGACCTGGAAGGAGTTGTTGGTGCCAGGTGCCTAGCTTCCAACTACCAGGCAATGCTTCCATGGTTAAGCTAGAAAATACTAGTGTATTCAAGATAGAGCTGGAACCCAGGGCTAAAGTGAAGGAACACTTCCATGATTTAAGAAGCTATTCAGTTGTCATAGAAAAAGTAATTTTGTTTCTTCCAAACTTCCAGATTAGTATGGAGATTCTTCTGCTGAGTTTTACTTTAGAAAGGTATTTTGTGCATCAAAACTGGCATAGCCATAAGGAATTGTAGAAATTTTACTCTCTGTTGATGTGAGTGAGAAACTAAAATGTCTATATTTAAAACTGTCAGATGACTTTTAAGTGGGTAACATTAAGTTACTGTCAGAACTGTTCAATATTTTCTCATCTATATACAATTGTTTCTTGGTAGAAGAAAGCTATGATCTAGTTTCTTAGTCTAAATGGCTCTTTTTCCACTTTGTTCCCAAGCCTGCTACCAAACCTGTCCCAAATTCAAGGGTATGAAATTAAATAATTTCTTAAGTGTGGGGGGGGGGGGGGGGGGAGAGACAGAAATAGAGGAGGAAGGTAAGAAGGTATCTCTGAAAAGTATATTTTAAAATAAAGATGATTTCCCCCAAACCATATGAGTTTGGTTTTTTTAATGACACATTTAAAGAGGACATTTAGGATGAGGAGCTCAAAACAAGTCATCTTTTGTTCAGAGACTTTCAATTTGCATTTTTGTGTATATTTATTATGTAACAGCTGGGAAGCCAAATGGCAGGATTGATTTTTTCCCCCTTTCCATGCAACGGCATGAAAAAAGTAATAATACATAATCCTATATTAGCCCTCTTAGGCCAAATACGTTAAAAAAGAAGAAGGATCATTGGAACATTATTATGGAATCAGTTAAAACCAATTTTTACTCATAATGGAGCATTCAGTGAAAGGGGTGCAGGACTTGAATAGTGGGGTATCATTTCCCAAAGAGCCGTAGACATCGTTTGTAACACAAGCCAGTTACTGCTTCTACTTGGTCTCTTGTAATTTTGGTTACTGTTCTTCTCTCCGGCAGATCTGAGCACAGCTTCTAGCAAATATTAGGTCTAAATGCTTTTTGATTGAGAGCTTGCTAAAAGTAAATACCTAAGGTTAATTAGCAATGACTAATTTTTCTAAGCAGCTCCTAACTATACCCAGCTAGAGAGAAGGTGGAGGAGGATGGTAATTCTTACAAGACAGGTGGAGGTAGGAAGAAAGACAGGGTGGGAGGGAGGGAGAAAGAAAAAATATT
The DNA here is from genome assembly GCF_018350215.1 of Panthera leo. Classification (NCBI taxonomy): domain Eukaryota; kingdom Metazoa; phylum Chordata; class Mammalia; order Carnivora; family Felidae; genus Panthera; species Panthera leo. Next base: position 8,395,320 of record NC_056688.1, read on the forward strand.
TTCATCTAATTTGGGAAAATAAACCAGGGTAGCGTCTGTGCTCTTAGGTTCAGAAAGGAGAATGGAAATAAAGCAAGTGAGTTTATTAACTATCATGTGCCGCATATTCTGAGAGGTTGTTGGAATTTTAAAATTTGATCTATTAGTATTTCCACCTCCTTCCTGTTATAAGGATACCTTTAAAAAGTAGATATCAGAAAGAAGAAAAGAAGAAAATGATTCTCTAATAGCAGAGCCTATAGAAGTCTTACATTTGGCAAGACTGAGCCCTCAAAGTCCTGTACAACTTCCTAGATTTTGACACCAAAATAAGCTTTCCATGAGCACTAAAATATTAATCAACTAATTATATTATCAAGCTTTGAAGTTAAGGAATACTGAGTACAGCACATACATTCTTTTTAGGCATTTAATTCTTAAAAGCTGATCTTTGGGGCGCCTGGGTGGCTTGGTCAGTTAAGCATCCGACTTCGGCTCAGGTCATGATCTCACGGTCCGTGAGTTCGAGCCCTGCGTCGGGCTCTGTGCTGACAGCTCAGAGCCTGGAGCCTGCTTCGGATTCTGTGTCTCCCTCTCTCTGCCCCTCCCCTGTTCATGCTCTGTCTGTCTCTGTCTCAAAAATAAATAAATGTTAAAAAAATTTTTTTAAAAAGCTGATCTTTGCTCATAGCCTTTAAATTCTAACTATTTCAATAGTTTTTTGAAAAATATAAAAAGTAGAAAAGAGTTTCCACTTTAATCAACCGACCTCATACTATGGCAATCTCCCGTCACCTAGTGGTGGCATATGTGAATTGCAGGGGAAGCGACAAAGGAAACAAAGTTTACAAAGACAGTATACATTAAAATGTTAATAATAATGCTTACCTATGTCTGCAAGATATGATATTAGGTAACTTTACCTTATTTTGTTTACCCATTTTTATAATTATATTTTTCTTGGGTAAATAAAATAAACATAAGAATTAAAAGAAAAAATGGTACAGAGAGGCAATGGGAAGAGGAAAATGGCATCAGGCCTTATTCTTTCAATGGTCCAGGGTTTTAGTTAAAAGGACTGAGAAAAAAAAATGGCAAAAAAAAATTCCTAAGATTAAAAAAAAGTGGGAGAGGTTGAGTGTAGGAGAACAGGATAGAAGAAAATACAGAAAGGTAACCCAAATGCTTCAATAAACTATTCTACTACACTAGTGAACCAGCAGGCAATGAGATGTCACCTGTGGGCATGGAGAACAGAAAGCAACAATGGAACCAATAAAATCTTTTTTTTCTGATGAAATCTTTGGTTTTAAGCAGCCTAAGTGCAGCAGGTGCATCAGGGGTTTTGTTTAAGGCTATCTAACTCCCAAATTTTGATAGCTTTCTACACCTTCATGTGTGTAACTTTGCTGATGGTGTCATCCTGGCCTTTCTCACTTTCTACAAACACGGGTGTCCTTTGCCACGTGGCTTTTGCACATACCATGCCATCTGGGGCAATCTATTCTCTCTTCCTCTCCGGTGTTTCCCCATGGCCAGCTCTCAGTCCATCTCCAGGTCTCAACTAACATGTCACCTTATCATCTTTAGCACAATTGGTGATGACTTTATTTATTTCTCTGCTCGTTTGTTTTCTGTCTCCCTCATTAGAATATAAAGTGCATGAGGGCAAGAATGTATCTGTCATCACAGCTGTGTTTTCAGTAGACGCCTGGTTGGCGCTCAATAAATACTTGGGAAGTAAATGAATGGCCGCATGGCAACCTACTGTGGTGGACAGAGCAGGAATTATTATCTTCATTTCATTGGTAAGGATATCTCAGAGACGCTCCAGTGACCTGCCCTTAGATCTCACTCTCGGAACAATAAATGGGTCTCTTTACTCAAGTCCAAGATTTGAGGCAGACTGCCTTCTAGCTACATGACCCTGGGCACTTTACATAATTTCTATGCCTACATGTTCTCCATCCATAAACTAGTAACCTATTTCACTGTTGTTATGAGGATGAAATATGTCAGTATATAAAAGCGCTTGCAACAGCCTCTGACGCGAGGACTAACTACTGTCATATTGCAATGTTCTCAGCTCAGACCCGTCTCAGTGTTGTTCTTCTGTAGTTCCCCTTTTCCAAAGCACAAATGTCTTGTACGTCCTTTAATGGTATTTAAAACTTTAAAATAAAGATGGTGGTAAAAAGCACATTCCAGCGATGGTAATTTAAAAACTTTTTTTTAACATTTATTTATTTTTGAGAGACTGAGCCTGAATGGGAGAGGGACAGAGAGAGCAGGAGACACAGAATCGGAAGCAGGCTCCAGGCTCCGAGCTGTCAGCCCAGAGCCCCACGTGGAGCTCGAACTCACAAACTGTGAGATCTTGACCTGAGCCCAAGTTGGAGGCTTAACTGACTGAGCCACCCAGGTGCCCCAAGTAATGGTAGTTTTTAAATGTGCTTTATCACCCTATAGTAAAGAGGTGAGGAGTCGTCTCTCCACCCCGCCCCCTTCAGCCACCACCTGGAAACACCAGTCTAAGGAAACAAAGAGGCTTTATGGATTGGAATGAATTCCAAAACATCAGAGCCATGGCCCCCTAAATAAGCATGATAACCTAAGGAAACTATCCAGTTTAGGAAAAATAGCAAAAGAATGAAATTTCTGAAGATGAGTGAGAGGTATTTGAGGAGAGGAAGCTTTCAGGCAATAGAGTGTTGGGAGTTGGTAGAGAGTTTGGGGGTCTTGATCAAGTACTTAAAAGTCAGGACTGTCCCTAACTCCTCAGTATCCCCAGAACAATCCAGAGACAAGGATTCTATGACATGAGCTGGTCTGGGCTGGCTTATTGCCCTAACCAATGTTAACTTCTCCCTGATGCTTAAAATTTAATGGCCTTTAATTCCACATTTAAAGAATAGGGCTTAGGATGTATTTCCATTGGGAAAGGGAATCTATTGACTTAATTGTGCAGAAAACTATGAGTTTGCTACTAGATACAGATCTTTTTGAGGGTAAAGGCACTGAATTCTTAATGTGCATGTGATGGGCTGTCCTCCCTGGGGAGAACTGGGAGGTTTTATAGCACGGCAATAGAGGTGCTGAAGGAGAAGCTTCAAAGGCAAACGGGCATCTTAAGGGTTCTGCATCTAATTGACTATTTCCCAACCATAGCTAGGTCCCGTCTTGGTGCCTATGAAGTCTGGCTTGTTTTATAAACCTTGAAAATGTATTTATTAACATCAGTTGCTGCTAGTGTGGGACTGAACTAAAAAACGGCAAGTCCTCTATGTTTTTCCGGCCTTAATTCCTGGAATTTGTGAGAGGCCCTTTTGCTTCCGGTAGCACGGGCTCTGGCCACTAGAGGGGGCTGCTGCATCAGCTGTAGGACACATTGACAGCAGGTGCAGCATTCTAGTGGCCATGACTATGGAATATCATTTTATGCCCCTTCCCTCAGAAGCATAAATTGATCATCAATCCATTCATCTCTCCTGCATGACTTCCAAATATACCGTCCTGGCCTCCGAGTCGTACGGATGGGGACACGCCTGTTCACCAGAATGATTTCTCAGGGACCTGGTTTCTCTCTGTGGCCTAGCAGATGACTGTCTCCTTGGCAACCAAGACTGCTTCCCTACTTAGAGAGAGGGATAAAGTGACAGAGTCCTCACGGGTCACTCCATCAGTAAACAGGTCAAAAGTATAACCTGCTTCCCCCCCAAAAATACCCATTTCCCAGAACCCACCTGGGTGCTAGATTACATAAAACAGGGACCATACTGACCCAGTCATTTAGAGTGGGGTCAGATGGCTGCTGAGGCTCCGTGCCAGCTAAGACCCAGGTGGTCTCAAGTCTGTCAAAGTAGGAAGAAATGCTTGAAACTAGCATCCCCAGTGAGTAAGGAAGGACAAGATTAGATAAAATTTCTTTGGAAAAATGAAAATTCTCCAGTTGGCTCCTGTGGGCAATTTGTGTTCTCAAGCACATTCTGATTTCTACCATTCCTTCAGCGGTCCATCCACAAACTTAGAAGAATGAACCAAGATTATGGCAGAGAGGGGAAGAGACTTGAAAAAAAAATTGTAGACATGAGAAGAGAGTTTCTACCTCTCCTGGAAGTTTTAAGAGTTATGGATCTTAAATAAATACCAGTTTGTGAATCATCCCCTTGTTTCAAATTCATGTCTCAGTCATTCATTCGAGAAAATTAAGCGCCTTTTATCCGCCGGGTTCTAGGTACTAGGAAGTGTGTATGAGACACAGGTATTGAATATAGGATCTTTGTTGCTTTGTTTTTCTTTATACTTTTTTTTTTAATTTAACTTTTTATTTTGAGATAATTAGAGATTCTCACTCGGTTGTCAGAAATAAACAAACTGAATTTTGCCACCTGAAGGTTTCTTCTGGTTTGGAATTTAGTCTTTTGGGATAATTACTCAGAACTTACATTTAGCTGATTTGTCATTTGCTTGATTTGTTTAGTCCCCAGCCCCCTTCCGTCAATGGAACTGGGCCTGTGAGCCATTCAGTTTCTCTGTAGAGAGATAAAAATAATCATAATAATTGCATGTTGATATCTAAATGAGGTTTAATGGAGAAATTAAACTTCGGGTCCTGAATGGACTTTGAAGGGTGTCTGCTCCCTTTTGCACTGCATCGAGAGGAAAGAGACTGAGAAATAGGGAAATAAATTGCCTCGGGATCACAGAGCTGGTCGCAGAGCCGCAAGATTTCACGTCTCTGAGGCACTCAGGTATGTGAGTGTTCCAAATCAAGAGCCACTTTCACCACGGAAATTGAGGGTGGAAATCCCTAGCGACTGGGCTCGCCACATGCTTCTGTGTCGGGTCCCTGAGCTCACGCGCAGCTCCTCTTCCACAGGGGCAAACAGGCAGCCATCAGGGCCAAGGGAGGACTTGCCCTCATGATAATTCCCTTTGTGGACGACTTTCCATTTTCTGCAGCGCCAGCTGGTCGTGACTGGTTGTAGCATCTCTCGCCACACGTGCCGGATTCTGTTTTAAAGTCCCACTGTGGTGTTTAAGGGCTAAAAATAAAATCATGTCGTACCCTCCGGTATTTTCAGATGATCGCTTACACTACTCTTCTTTCCGAACATCACAGAGGTCCAGATGATTTTACAATTCTCTTCTTCCAACAGCCCAATTCAGAGAACAACAGACGTCTGTCTTGAGCACACCTCACTTCAGAGAATTCAACTGTCTGCACTCAGCCCCCACCCCTTTGATCCAGCACGAAAGACAGAAAGACAGATGGACAGACAGAGACAGAGTTTCCCTCTCTCCTCTTGCCTCATTGTCAGGAATAGTCAAGGCTCCAGCTGAGTAACGGCCGTCTATTTATCTTCAAGAGATTCTCACTGGAGATTATTTTTCCCCATTTCATGGGCTACTAGAAAACATAGAACCAAATGTGCATGACTCACCCCAACTGAGTGTGTCTGCCACTCAGCCTGAATGATTGTTTCTCTGTGTCACACGAATGGGGTGCATCTTAAGTGTGACCTCACACTTGGTTTCCTTTTCTTTTCTCGATCCATATTCCTCTACCCCGACTTCTACATCTATTCTTATTGTTTATTTTATGCAATTAAGTACGTTTATTTACTCAGCTTACGTGGAAGACCAGGTTATTAATCAATTTGTTTGTCCTCAGCAGCTTCAGCCACATTTTCTTCACCTGTCTTCAAGTTATTTACCCCAATTACATCCACAAAGCAAAATGAAGCAGAGGGAAAACAAGTAAGGGGGGGGAAAACCTGCTATTGAGGACTAAAAGCACCTTTCATACAATAAGTAGTAAATTTTGCACACTGTGAATATGGATGATAATGTCAAATACGTATTTCAGTGGGACATTTTCACTCTGTCCATGTGGATATAACTTCAATTTAAAGTTCTAACAAAACTGGGGCGCCTGGGTGGCGCAGTCGGTTAAGCGTCCGACTTCAGCCAGGTCACGATCTCGCGGTCCGTGAGTTCGAGCCCCGCGTCAGGCTCTGGGCTGATGGCTCGGAGCCTGGAGCCTGTTTCCGATTCTGTGTCTCCCTCTCTCTCTGCCCCTCCCCCGTTCATGCTCTGTCTCTCTCTGTCCCAAAAATAAATAAAAAACGTTGAAAAAAAAATTAAAAAAAAAAAACTTAGGGCACACCTCAGTAGCTCAGTTGGTCAAGCGTCCAACTCTTGATTTCAGCTCCGGTCACGATCTCATAGTTTGTGAGTTCAAGCCCTGTGTTGCGCTCCACACTGACACCATGGAGACTGCTTGGGATTTTCTCTCTGTCTCTGTCTCTCTGTCTCTGTCTCTCTCTCTCAAAAGTAAGTAAATACATAAATAAATAAACAAACTTAAAAAAAAAAAAGCTTGTCACAAAACTTGAGACAAACAAGATTAAGGTTTAACCTCTGAGATCAGGGAGCACACCTTCCTTTAGTAGGTATTTTGGCTTTCTTTTCATGTACATTCACCCAGGCAAAACGACCACAAGAACTATTTTTAAAGTGAAATTTTTAAAGAGAAATTAGTGGGTTCTGTACTCTACAACAACAGCCTTACGAACCTAAATAATAATGCTCACTTGAAATATGAATAGTTACTTGAAAACCTAAACTCGAAGCCGAATTCAAGGTCAGAGTTGGGAAAGCCCTTTTGCTCTTGATAAATTGTAAGATAAATAGGCCCCCTTCCTTTGGGCCATGTGCACAATTCCAAAGATCACTGGACGTATTTGTACTGAGATAAATAAGATAATCTGGAATATAAGTCACAGTACTCAGGAATTCCTCTCTTTTGTCATTCTTCACTTTAAAATGATAAGTCTCAGTTCATTGTAGATTCCAAGTGATTCATTCTTTATCTCTTTTTTAAACATGCCTGTATTCTTTAGCCTTTCCCAGTTAAGGAACTGAATGGGTATCTTAGGGAAAGAGGTCCTGAGGAAGATTGCAAGCATTATACTATGCTTTGTTGAGTGGGTTCAGAATAGCTTATAATATATTATCATAAAAACAGAGAGTCATCAATAGCATAATTGCTGCATGAATAATCTTAGAACAAGTGAGACCTTTCAAGCTTTTTTATTGTAGGCAATCTTTATGCTCACCACATAAAACAAATGCCTTCTGGGAATTTTTTTTTTTTTTTTTTTTTTTTTTTACAAGACACGGCTTTCTCTAGTTTATATTTCTTGGTTTTCTACATGAGATATCTAAAAGATAAAAGAAGCTGGCTCTTCTGGCTACAGGGATAATACTGTATGTAGCCACCGATGATTTATGCAGCACATTAATGAAAAAAAAAGTTGCACCTATAACGAAATATTGGCAAGTTGGTCCTCATTACCATCATAATATTTGGCACTGGAATTTAATAACTCTTTCCGCATGTAATGCCAGAGAGCATTTTAACATTAATTAAAACCCCCAGTGATATTGCATGAAAGGGATGTTGTTGATGCAGTTTTACATACAAGAAACAGTTATAGAGATTAAGGAAGTGACCTGGACAGATTTTTTGTAATTATTCATCATGCCGCAATATGTCACTGGTAAAAATGGAAATAGGCGTAGCCTCCCACAACCACTACGGGGCTCGACGGTGTCCTCATAATGGAATAGGAGCCTGGTAATTAGGGCTTCTGGTTTCTACAGATGTTCTCACTCACTCTTCTGCCCTGCATTCCCTCAGCACTAATGAATCCGGGATTAATTTGCAATAGATGATTAAAAAGTAAAAAGCTTCCCTCAGCTCCTTTAGGGCAGAAACCAGTTCTTTAATTTTCCCTGAATTTCTCTGTATTTCGCTGGCTTGGCTTCATGACCTGTGTGAGTAAAACAAGAGCTCCTGGACAAAGTTAAATAGGCTTTCTTACTTCCAGAATCCTCAGAGCCTTTGCTATGCTGATGTACACTGAGCAGGTCCAAGAAGGAAGTATTACTTGCAGATTTAGGTGACCAGCCAAACCTCTCTTTCTTAGGCATGGTAGGCAGAATAATGGCCTCCCAAAGACGTCCACGTCTTGGGCCCTGGAGCCTTGCATGGCAAAGAGAATTAAGGTAGCAGATGAAATTAAGGTTGCTAATCAGCGGACCTTAAAATATCGAACTTATTCTGGATGACGTAGGAGGGACCGAGGTAATCAAAAAGGTCCTTCAAAGTGGAGTTGGGAGGCAGAAAAGGGTCATTTTAAGGGTGGTGCAGCGTGAACCCTCACACACTGTTGGTGGGGATGTAAACTGGAATGATCACTGGAAAGCAGGTTCCTCAAAAAGCCAAAAACAGAAATACCATGTAATCCAAGAATTCCAGTATTGGGTATTTACCCACAGAAAAAACATTGGCGCGCCTGGGTGGCTCAGTAGGTTGAGCGTCCAACTCTTATTTCGGCTCAGGTCATGATTCCAGGGGCACGAGATCGAGCTCCATATCAGGCCCCACAGTGAGTGTGGAGCCTGCTTAAGATTGTCTGTCTCTCTCCTTCTGTCCCTCTCCCCCACTTGTGCACATGCTTTCTATCTCTCAAATAAAAAAAAAATTAAATGAAAAAACTCAAGGTAAAAAACATTAAATCAAGATGGTATATGCACCCCTATGTTCATTGCAGTATTGTTTACAGTAGCCAAAATATAGAAGAAACCTAAGTGTCCATCCATAGATGAATGAATAAAGAAGATGGAGATATATATATCTATATATAGATATATATAGATATATATATAGAGAGAGAGAGAGAGAGAGAATACACACACACACACACACACTCACACACTCACACTGGAATGTCACTCAACCATAAAAAAGGATGAGATCTTACTATGTGTGACAACATGGGTGGACCTAGAGAGTATTATGCTAAGTGAAATAAATCAGACAGAGAAAGACAGATACCTTATGATTTCACTTCTGTGTGGAATTTGAAAAACAAATGAATAAACAAAATATGGAACCAGACCCATAAATACAGAGAACAAACTGATGGGGGCCAGAGGGTAGGGTTGGGGGGACGGTCAAAATGGGTGAAGGGGAGTGGAGGACACACGCTTCCAGTTACGGGATGAGCAAGTCACGGGGATAAAAGGCACCATCGGAAGGAATATAGTCACTGGTACTATAATAGCACCATGCGGTGACAGGTGGCAGCTATGCCCGTGGTGAGCACAGCCCAACATACAAAGATGTGGAATCACTATGCTGTTCACCTGAAATTATTGTAACATCGTGTGTCAACTAAAGTTAAAAAAATTTTTTTGAAGAGCGATGCCTCATGGGAAACACTACAGGCCATTGTTGGCTTTGAAGATGGAAGGAGGCAAAGAGTGTGGGTAGGCGGTAGAAGCTGGAAAAGGGAAGGAAACAGAGTCTCCCCTCGGGCCTCCAGGGGAACAGAGCTGTGCCAACACCTTGACGGTAGCCCAGCGACACCCACTTCAGACTTCTCACCAGAACTATAAGAGAAAAAAAATATGTGCTGCCTTAAGGCACCAAGTTTGTGGTAATTTATCACAGTGACAGTAGGAAACTAATACAGGGGATGCCTGTTAACATCTTCTTAACACCTCTCAGAATGACAGTTCTTTGGCACAATTTTGAGAGGAAATGCTATTCTGTCTGGACCAAGGGCTCACGTCGGACTGGCAATCAAGAAATATTCTAGATTGAATAATTCGTGTCTTAAGTTTATTTATTAACTAAATAATCTCTATTATTAAATAATAAATCTCTGCACGCAGTGTGGGGCTCAAACTCACAACCCTGAGATCAAGAGTCACGTGCTCTACCGACTGAGCCAGCCAGGCGCCCCTAATTCATTTTTATTGTGTGAAAATGATTGGTAGTTGGTCCCTGGGCCAGCCCGTCTGTTGGCCTATTTATCCCACTACCTGTGTGTTTTTCATTTTATGGTAATAATTCCCATCAACCATTTTGAATATTGAAGTAACAATGTGTTTCCTTTAAATGATGTTATAATAAACAGCGTGAAATAGATTAGTGCATCTCAAAGTTTAATGGACATGCAAACGACCTGGGAGAATGCCCTTGAACTATAAATCTGATTCAGTAGGTCTGGGGTGAAGACTGGAAGTATGTTTTTTTTTAATGTTTCTTTATCTTTGAGAGAGAGCATGTGGGGGCGGGCAGAAAGAAAGGGGGACGGGAGATCTGAAGTGGGGTCTGTGCTAACAAGACAGAGCCCAGAGCGGGGCTTGAACTCACAAACTGGGAGATCACGACCTGAGCTGAAGTCGGAGGTTCAAGGGACTGAGCCACCCATGCGCCCCAGGAAGTATGTATTTCTAACAAGTGCCCAGGCCGATTCCACTGCTGGTGATCCGTGCACTGCGCTCTAAATAGCAAAGAAAAAGAGGAAGACCCGTGTCAGACCCTGCTGGATTCCCTGCTCTGGGATCTTTGTGTTCTCACAGGCAGAATCAGTGACAAAACCTCTTGGCCCCTGCTGTTCATGATCTTAAGCAGAAGATATTCAAGCAATTTTAGTGTAATACTTAGAAGACTCCATTAGAAGCTTCTGGTTCTTAATTTCAAAGTGAATATATTCTCATGAGAGACCATTGGTAAAACAGAGGAAGAAAGAATAATTTTAATCATCTTTGGCCCTAGCACCCAAAGATACACCCTATTAACATTTGAATCTTTTTTCTTTTCCTTTTTCTTTTCTTTTCTTTTTAATTTTTTTAACATTTATTTTTGAGAGAGACAGACACAGAGTGCGAGCCGGGAGGGTCAGAGAGAGAGGGAGACACAGAATCTGAAGCAGGCTCCAGGCTCTGAGCTGTCAGCACAAAACTCAGGAAACGTGAGATCATGACCTGAGCCGAAGCTGGACGTTTAACTGACCAAATCACCCACGGGCCCCTGAATTGTTTTCTTTCAAGACTTATTTCTCTGTATAGTTTCCGTTTTACATATCTGAAATCATGTTGCATGTGTCAATTTTTTGTCTGAGGTTATATACATACATACATACGTACAATGGCAGATTTAATTATTGGTCACAATTCTTCACTCCCCTCTAGTGGAACGATGCATCCACACTGTTGCCATTCTGGTGAGAAATGTCCAATCCTTCACTCCCTTCTGATAGAGATAATGTATTCGTTCTTGCCAAGCTGAGAGGCAAAGAGTACTTACCTGCACCTTGACTTTGAGCTTGGCCAGGTGACCTTAAAATGCAGGTTTTATTATTTATGTATGGCAAGGCCCACAGCTGAGAAAATAACAGTCATTGGAAAGAATGTTTGTTGTCCTCACAGTTGTCAAGACAAGGAGGCATGCCACACCACTGGGTACACAGGGAAGCACCAGGCTCGGTCAGGAGGTAGAAGGCGTGAGGAGGAAATGTGGGCCAGAGCTCTGTTGTGGTTTCTGTGGGAAGGAATGAGCAGGATTGGTGAGTCTGAATAATTTCAGTGGGCTCTGTGGTATGGGGGCTGTCCCTTAGTTGTCTGGTCCCTGGCCCTGGGGAGACTGGGGCAAGGGAATATTGGCCTAAGAGAATGATAATGGAGGTGGTTGGGGTAAAGGCCTCTGGACTGGTTTGCCTAAGAAAGGTGAACCGAGGGCTCTTGTTTGCTATCTCTAGGGCTTAACTAATTCTGGAGAAGCAGTTGCTCCACGGTCAGCAAGACCCAAAGTACCAAAAGCACAGAATACAAGCACACAGTTAGTAATACATCATGATGCAAGCAGAGGCCTGGAATGTGCTGATGTGCTTGGGCTTGTTCGTTGTCGGTAAGGAGAAGAGCTCCTACAGCCACAGCTGCGGGATGACCACAAGCGGAGCGGACGTGAACCCCGCTCAAGGCCAAGAGCTCAGGCAGCTGGCGCCCAGCCCCAGCCAATCCCCATGAGAGAGGAGCTGATGTTTATTGCAACATGCCTCTGAGATTTTTCTGGCTGTTTGTTACTGGCATTATTGTGGCAATGGCCAAGTAAGACAGAGATTAATACTAGACACGGGGTGCCGCCATAATAAATCCCAAACGGTGCGCCATCAGCTTTGGGACTGGGGAGAAGACAAGAAGAAAATCGTTGTAAGGGCCTAGGAAAATGTTGATCCGTGTCATACAGTCATGAAACATTTTCTTTAACCATCACTTGCAGTAAACGAAAGAACAGAAAATGGATGCGATGAAGCTGGAATGATGAGGAAGTTTCAAGGCAGTGTTGACAGGATAAATGGCTCGTTGCTAATTTGAAAAGGTGCTGTAAGATACAAGATATGGGTGCAGGGGAAGCATGGCTGGTTTGCTCATAGCATTGAGCGTGAACAAACATAGCCCAGAAGTCCTAGGATTTACAGGGGCGAAAAATGAAACTGTATAGAGAGAAACATTCTCTCAGCTTGAATGAAAAGTAATTGTGACTCTTTGAGATATGGAAATACCTCTGGATTCCTCCTCTTGAGACCCCACTTCCTTTAGGCAGGAAGCAGACTGAGAAGGCTGTCCAGCCACCAAATGGGGCATATTCTCCAATGCTGTCGTCAGATGTGGCCAGGGAGGGAATTTTGGCAAAGAAGGACCTCTCAAACTGTGGAAACAAGAGCCTGGGGAAAAGTCCAAGGGGTCTGGAGAGCTGTTCCCAGGGAGCGGTAATGGGGTCCAATCCAAGAACATTCCGTGCCCCCAAGATAGGGAACCCAGCAACATTTGCCTACCAGGATTTCACAATTACTGTAAACTCATGACTGCTCTCGGCTTCTCACTCTCCCCTACTAGAACGGGGGCGTCCACTGTGGTCATCTCGTTCCGTACCACTTTGGTATGTTGCACATGGGAGAAGACAGATAAGTTGTCTATTCGGTCAAAGGTCTACAGACCGAGAGGCATCACATCTGGAGTTGCCATAGATATAGCAATGCGATCTTTCTAGCCTGCTGCCATCATGGAACGAGATTTGGGGGTTGTGGGGCTGGGGGTGAGTATATGTGGAAGGGATGTGAATAACAGTGATGGATGCCAGACTGTGGTAGACTGAGAGATTGGTGCGGATTCTTCATTGCCCTATAATAGAATTATGTATACACATTGTTGCCACATTCTCACGGCAGGCAAAGGGTACCTCCCCACCCCTGGACTTTAGGCTTGGCCCTGTGACTTGCTTTGGCGAATGAGAAGCTAGCTGCCTTGAAACAAGCAGACGCCTAAAATGTACTGTGTATCTACTCTTGCCCTCTTGCTCTCTTTCACTGCAGGAGTCGGCCATGAGAAGAGCTTCCCCCTGGTCGCAGGTGCCCCTCAGCCTGGGCTCCAACACGAACACAGTGCCTCATACCTGAGCCTGAAACCAAAGCCGGTTTTTGAAGCCAAAAGCAGAGCCACACCCCAGCTTTCCTGCAGATGCGTGCCTGAGAAGTAAATGCTTATTGTTGCCTGCCACCCAGAATTAGGGCCCGTTTGTGTTACACAGCTTTATGGAGCCATAGCAGACTCAGGCATGTATCTTTCCATGCCATTATGTGTTCTTTAAGAACACTAGGGTAAATATATCAATTCCACTGAGTAGTTTCACTTAAGTAAAACTGGATTAAGTAATCCCTGGATTCTGAGACGTTTAGGTTTATCCTCAGAGTTTTATTTTGCAGTGGGAAGGAGGAAGAAGGGTTTCTAGTCTTCGCTTCTCTTAACAATCCTGTAGTAACATATTGGTATGTAAATGTTGTCCATACTTTCATTTTTTTCTTCTAGGGTTCAACTGGATAATAGTAGCTGCCTCCTAAGGTTGTTGTGGGAATTAAAAGACATAAGATGCATGGAGTGCCAGGCATATTATCTGTCAGACAATTGACACTCAGCAAATGATTGTTTTTACTGTTTTTGGTTGTAGTCTTAGAAGCTGAAGAAAAACTCAAAGCTCTTGACATCAAAGGTAAAGTGGTTCTCCAAAAGACTCACACCAGTTTAGGTGGCTAGTGACAGCGTGTGAGTTTCGGGGCACCATCAAAGAACTGCAACCTTTTAAACCTTTCACGATTTTAACAGGTAAAAAATAGTATCTTACAGGGGCGCCTGGGTGGCTCAGTCGGACGTCCAGCTTCGGCTCAGGTCGTGATCTCGCGGTTCATGCGTTTGAGCCCACGTCAGGCTCTGTGCTGACCGCGTGGAGCCTGGAGCCTGCTTCGGATTCTGTATCTCCCTCTCTCTCTGCCCTTCCCTGCTCGTTCTCGGTCTCTCTGCCTCTGTCTCTCAAAAATAAACATTAAAAAAAAAGAAGAAGAAAAAAGAAGCAGTATCTCACGGATATTCTAATTTTTACACCTTTTATTGAAGAGGAGGTGGAAATTTTTAAATTTTTATTTGTTTTTGAGCGAGCGAGCAAGAGAGAGGGAGACAGCAAGTGCATGCGGGTGGGCAAGTGGGGGAGAGGCAGAGAGAGCGAGAATCCCAAGCAGGCTCCACACCGGCAGTGCAGAGCCCGACCTGGGGCTGGAACTCACGAACTGTGAGATCATGACCTGAGCCGAAATCAAGAGTTGGTCGCTCAGCTGACTGAGCCGCCCAGGCGCCCTGAGGAGGTGGAGATTTTTTAAGTGAATTGCCTGATGTGTAGATGCTCTTCTGTGAATTATCAGCTGACATATCCGTTTCCATCCGTCGTTATTGAAGGTTGCTTGCCTGAGATTCTCTATGGTCACAACTCATGGCCCTCACCCTCGTACTCGGTCCTCCTGGTGCATATCGTACAGCATATCACCTATGGTCTGTTGTCCATATGCTGTGCCGAGTCCAAATCCCTCACCTCTAAGTCTCCACTCCGTTTTATCCCAATTTTACCCCACCTCCTCCTAATTCCATTCCCCCTCATGTGGCCAATCCCCCCATGTCTGGGGAGGATCTATTCCTGAGCGAAACAGCCAACTTGATTAAAGATTTTCACCCCTACAGTGTGTTTTCAACAGATCGTATTCTCTCTTATTTATATGTTCCTATTCTATTTATTCTACTTCTGTCATTGCAACATGATTTTGCAAAGTTCTTTTTATATTTTGCCATCGAAAGGTCACAAACATACAAGGCTAGTAAACAATTACCTCTGTTTTCCGAACTCCCCTGCCTCTGCCCACACTGTCCAACACAACCCTGAATCTTCTCAAAACGCATTAGTGGAGACAAAGGTTATTGCTTGTAGCTACTTACACTCAATAGTTCCCCCAACACCAACCCCACTCAACCAAAATGTCACAGGCATTTGCTCCTTATTCCTGAGCTTTTTTAGTCCAGACAGCAGGGTAGGTCTGTGTTAACTTATCCGGCTGTCGTAGGAGGCTCTTGAAAAGCCATTTACAAAGGATTCAAGAAAAAGAAGTCCTTGCTAATGTAAGACAGAATTCTTAATGTATTGAAAGAGATTATCATGTGTCACTTGGAAATTCAACCTCATTTTTTCGAAACATAGCTCTTCCCTAAGTGTTCGTGGTTGTGGGGCTTTTTCCCCATAGGGAAATATCTGTAGCACATTTTTAATGCCCGACCAGCTTCCTCCACTGCTCTACCCTACCTGGCCTGCTGCCTTTCCTCCTCGCCTGACATCCCCACGGTGGTGCCCGGGGAATTCAAGCCAATTTGAATATGTAATCATGTGGAATAATAAGCTGAACTGTACTCTCTGGGGAGTTCTCTGGCTGCTCCCCAGTTCTCTGCAACTAGTTTCCTAAGTGCCTTTGAAAGATGCTGAGAACACCATGTCGCTGTTAACCTTCTCACACTTTAGTCATTTTCTGCTCACACTGGCTAGAAGCCCAGCTCCAGAGAATGTACAGGAAGTGGGCAAAGGAAGTTTCTCTCCTTCTGAGATGCACTGGGGCACACTTTCCACAGCCCGAGGGAGAGATTTGGGCAGGCTCTGAATCAACGTATTTTTAAAGCATTCGTTATTCCGACAATGAAGTTCCATGGAACCAGCATTTATTCCTTTCATGTAAGTCACACTGAGTGCTCCCGAAACATATCATAATACCAGGAAGTAAATAACTATTGCTTTGTTTTATGAATATGAGAAATTTCTGGTGAAGATGCCTAAATATTGTGATTAATTTCCAATTAGATAAGCTGACGTGTAGGTATTTACAACATCAAAGTATTTCTCTGATTGAATCCGTTTCTAAAATGTAACCTAAAAGGCAGGACATTCGTCTTAAATAGCAATTTAAAAACAGATGCCTTGGTATTCCAGAATCCGATTTCAATACTAAGGTGATCAGTTTGGAGGGAAGAACCTCCGCGTGGATTTGCTAGTCGGACTAAAGCACCTGCTATACCCCTTGAATATATGATAACAATGAACAATACCAGTAAATATCTGAATGGTACTCTGTATTCTTTCCTCTGCATAGTCGCATCTATGCAGTCACATTTAACCTTCAAAGCACATGTCCAGGAGACGGATATTATTAGCCTTAATTGTGGATGTTGTTGGAGCTGAGACTTTCTTTTATTGCTTGTAACGGTCTAAGAATAAGTCATCTTTCTTGAACTTGGACATATCCACTCGGGTCAGAACTCGTGCAGATCGAGCTTGAGCTATTTTTAAGTGGGACTCCAAAAGGCAGCTGCAAAGCAAGTGTCACAAGCACATGCCTTTTTGACTCAGCAGTTGAGTTCTACCTCACGCTTTTCTCCTTCTCCAAACTCGTGGAGCAGTGGCACAGAAGGCGTTGGGGACACGCTGTGCTGGGTGATGCGAGCCCCCAGAGGTGTATGGTAGGTGAAACCTTTCACGGGGCTCGGAACAAACCCCATCAATGAACATTCACTGATAACGGGGTTCTGTCAACATTTCAGAGGCTGCCATGACGCATCATAGTCCTGACCCCAGAGCCAGAGAATGAGGGAGCCAGGGATCGAGACATCCTGTCGAGCCACAGTCGGAGGAGAAACCAGAATGAAACAATAGTTGGGCCTCGCCTGGCAGAGGGGTTAGACACCTACCTCCATGTCGCAGCCAGAGGTTTCCAGAGAGGAGGCGGAGTTCCACACGGAGAAATCAGATAAACATTTTCAGTTTGGGTCACTGTTATTTCTTTTTTTTTTTTTTTTTTTTTTTTTTTTTTTTTTTTTTTTTTGAGACAGGGAGAGACAGAGCATTAACAGGGGAGGGTCAGAGAGAGGGAAACACAGAAACTGAAACAGGCTCCAGGCTCTGAGCTGTCAGCACAGAGCCTGATGCGGGGCTTGAACTCACGGACTGAGAGATCATGACCTGAGCTGAAGTCGGCCACTTAACCGACTGAGCCACCCAGGTGCCCCGGGTCACTATTATTTCTTAAGAACCTTGCCAGGCACTCTCAGATCTCGAGCCCTTGTCCCTCGGCATCTGACCCCTGCTGCTGTCTGCCTCCACCCCTGCCCGTGGCTTCTGTGTCCTTTCTGGCCACACAGACCAAAGGGCCTCGCCTAACATCAGTAGAATTATACAATCTTAGAATTGGGAGGACACTTCCATGCAAATACCTAAGACCCTATCTAGCTTTTTGGTTTTTGTTTTTTAATTTTGCTGCTGCAGGAGTAGAGAATTTAATGTGGGTACGGTGATAGCCTCACTCTGACACACTTCTCCTGGCATTTCCTCTTTTCCGAGCATATGGATGACCCTGAGCTCATCACCTCAGAGAAGGGATCCAGCTGGTCAGAAAGCAGAAACGGCCCAAGAGCGCTTTTTGTCTCCGCGTCTTGAAGGGGGGAGCTTAGAGTTTTGGACCTGGCGTGTAGACGAAACGTGTGGGAGAAGCCGGGGTCAGAGAGGATGGTGGGTCCAGGAGCCAAGTTTCCCTTCTTTCTAGGCAGTGCCCCCCGGGAGGTCGCAAGACCCCCAGAGAGCAAACGGCTTCTCCCAGACTCGGCCCAGGGGTCCATCACCTCTTAAAGTTTCCCCGCCCTTAAGTGATGAAGCAGAACATCTGCGCGAGGCCCGCATCCTGAAGGGCCACGGCAAGGGCAACTGCAGTCTCAGGGTGACACGGCTTCAGCAGGTGACTCAGGCTCTGAAGCGCCCCCTCTTGGTGACCGGCCAAAGCACATGTAAATCCCTCTCGGGCCTTTGCCTCAACCCCACGGAAAGAGGGAGAAACCCAAAATTACCTGAGATTGTTATTCTTTTTTTTTTTTTTTAAGTTTATTTATTTATATCGAGAGAGAGAGAAAACCCGTAGGGGAGCAGCCGAGAGAGGGGGGAGAGAGTATGCGAGGCAGGCTCCGCGCTGACAGCACAGAGCCCGATATGGGACTCAAACTCACAAACTGTGAGATCATGACCCCGGCGGAAGTCGGGCGCTCAACTGAGCCACCCAGGCCCCCCCTGCGATGGTTCTTCTTAGCCTGACAGTAGGAGGATTGAACATAGAGTTGAGTTACAAGAAATGTTATATTTCTGGGTTAACTGAGTCTGTGAACTTAGACGCCTATGTCTCCTGTTCCTATAAAACACCGATAACCACATATAATAAAAGGTTGAAATGTTACATGTATTATTGACAATATTGTATCAGTGAACCCACCATCTGCTACAAAATCTGAAAGGTGTTTTTTCACGCGTACCACTGCCAGTTGAGCTTTATGTGGTTCATACGTCCAGGTGGAAAAATGTTGGGTCAGTTTCTTGCTCTTTCAAAATCCGTTCTTGAAAAAAAAAAAAAAAAAAAAGAGGGGCACCTGGGTGGCTCAGTCGGTTGAGCATCCGACTTCAGCTCAGGTCATGGTCTCGGGTTTTGTGGGTTCAAGCCCCATGTCGGGCTCTGTGCTGACAGCTTGGAGCCCGGGTCCTGCTTGGATTCTGTGCCTCCCTCTCTCTCTGCCCCTCCCCCACTCACACTCTGTCTCTCAAAAATAAATAAATGTTAAAAAGGAAAGAAAAGAAAAGAAAATGTTAATTAAAGGTTTGCTGTCACTTTAGGGGAAAGAGAGAAGGAGAGGGTGGTAAGGTCTCCATTCCGTAGGAACTAGTCCTACGGTCTCTGTGCCACCCAGCTCTTGGCCAGTCCCTTGGAGACGTGTAAGTGCACGTGCATCCCGGTTACGGGGTTCGCTCTGCAAGATTCGACCTGATGTTCCACCTGTGCTACTTTTGAGTCTCAGTTGTGTCAGCCAAGCTTTTGGCTGCCCACTTCCTATCAGAGTATCACTTCGTCTGAAATGTCATCACCATGTGAATCTGCTTCTTCAATAGCTTCTTTCCTCTCCTCATTATTCTCCCACATCACCATCTCTGCACACTCTCCTCCCTAGCTAGACCACTCAGCCCGTCTCCGCCTCTCCCTCCTCCACCCCGAGGTGAACGTGTCATCCTCCTACAGCTGAGGACTCCTGGACCGTCAGTGCTGGTCAGCGTCACACCCAGAGCCTGTGTTTCAGCCCCCCCACCACCCCCGAGCCCTCCTGAGACACAGGAGCTTTTTTCCCCCCTCGGCCAAGGTGCCACCACCCCCTTCTGGTTCTTCTCCGGCTTCCCTGACCTTTGTCTCTCAGCGCTCTCCATGAGCCCCTTTCCTCTTCCTTTAAATGTTAGTGCTACTTTTGTTGTAGCCTCGGCTGTCCTCTCACGCCCCCCCAAGATTCCCAGCCACAGTGAAAACTTTAACAACCACATGAGCTAATGATTCCCAGATCCACACGAAGGGGGTCAACCGAGAGATACAGATTCCACGGACTGAATACGTGTGCAAGAAGTTGAGTTGATATGGCTTTGGGGTTCTCGTCAAACTACACTGAACCACAAGGCCCAGGGACCCAAGAAATATGCACAGAAAGGGGGCAGATAGACCTGTCCTTTCACTCTTGATGTTCCTCAGTGGGACAGTGGAAACAGTACTTAAGGAGATGAAATCCTGCTCAAGGCATCCTGATGATGGCTAGCTATTTAATGAGAGATGGTGGAACCTGGGGCACCTGGGCGGCTCAGCTGGTTGAGTGTCTGACTTCAGCTCAAGTCATGATCTCACAGTTCATGGGTTCGAGCCCCGCATCGGGTTCTGTACTGACAGCTCAGAGCCAGGAGCCTGCTTCGGATTCTGTGTCTCCCTCTCTCTCTCTCTCTCTCTGCCCCTCCCCTGCTCTCGCTCTGTCTCTCTCTCTCTCTCTCAAAAATAAATAAACATTAAAAAAATTTTTTTAATGTTGGAGGATGATCCAGGCAAAGACTAGGACTTCCCATTTTCATAGGAGAAGTGAGGATTTCATACCTTCTTCCTTTGTGGATTGCCTTTTCCTATAAATCTAAGTGGACCTGCCCCTGGCTTAGTGGAGTGAGGAGCGAAGGAGCTGACTGCTGTGGCCCCCAGTTACTCCAAGGTAAAAAAAAAAAAAAAATTGTGAGCAAGCGTTCCACTACTACTGCATTCTCCAGAATTAGTAAAATAAAGTGCCCTGGAATTTAGAATTGATGTTGAGAAAGCATTATCTCTGTAGCAGATATAGAAACTGTATAATGAAACAATCTGTAGGCAAACTGTATCACCTCTCTGGATACCATTCCCTAAACAGAGCTTTCTTAGTTAATACGTAGCACATTACAGTCAGTAACCAGAGGAGTATATGGATTTGACTATTGCTATTAAATTCCATATATATAAGTGATAAAATGCAAAGTTGAATGAATGTTACTTCATGTTATTTATTGTTCTGCAAAACAGAGGTCAGTTGGTGTGGCATTGGACTGCCCTATAAAGCAGAACCAGAAATTTCTTTCTTGCAAGATCATGGAGAGGGAAATTAAGCGAAGAAATATGATTTAAATCCGAGAGCGACAGGTCAAATATTTCTCAAGCATCTCTACCTAGACTAAAATATTTAATCCTCTCAAAGCCATCTGAGGCATAGGTATTGTTAGGACTGTTCTTAGATGAAGAAACTAAGGCTTAGGAATTTAAGTAGCTAACTGAATATTATACAGACAGTGACTGGCAGAAGCAAGGTTCAAACACAGGTGTATTTTTTTAAGTAATTTATATTTTATTTATTTATTTAAACTTTGTTTTAATGTTTATTTATTTTTGACAGAGAGAAAGACAGAGCATGAGTGGGGGAGGGGCAGAGAGAGAGGGGGACACAGAATCTGAAACAGGCTCCAGTCTCTGAGCTGTCAGCACAGAGCCCGACATAGGGCTCGAACTCATGGACAGCGAGATCATGACCTGAGCCGAAGTCGGATGCTCAACTGACTGAGCCACCCAGGAACCCCTATTTTATTTTTTTTTAAGTTTATTTATTTATTTTGAGAGAGAGAGAGTGCACACAGGAGGGGCAGAGAGAGAGGGAGACAGAATCCCAAGCAGTCTCCACACTGTCGTCACAGAGCCGGGTGTGGAGTTCAAAGCCACAAACCATGAGATCATGACCTGAGCCGAAACCAAGAGTCAGACGCTTAACCGACCGAGCAACTCAGGTGTCCCAACACAGGTACATCTTATGTGGGTATCTGTTTCCAAATTCTGTGCTCCTTCCTAAAGCATCTCATTTACCGTCTGATCCATTTTACAGGTGACAGAACCAATAATTAGTTTCTTCTGTCTCTGGACAGATGAGAAAACTACAGCTCAGAGTAGTTAATGTGTCTTCCCAAATTTACATGATTATTTTATGCCACAGAATTCAAACCCACTTTTTCACAATGGATTTGCCACCAGAACTCAGATATCATGGAAATTACCCCTCAATCTAAGCTAAAATGGGAAAGGAAAAGGTTCCTATTAATATCATTGTCACTGGACATGTGGATTGGGGGGTCCACCATCACCTGATCTACAAATGTGGTGGGATCGCAACAGAAGATCCACAGAAAAACTTGAGAAGGAGCCTCCTGAGGTGGGAAAGGGCTCCCTCAAGTATGCCAACATCTGGATAAAAGAAAGCCGGACGTGAACAGGGCACCACCATTGATATATCCCTGTAAAATTCCAGACCAGCAAGTAGTATGTGACCGTCACTGATGCCCTGGGACACAGACTTTAATCAGAAACACGATTACAGGCACATCTCCCACTGACTGCACTTCCTGACTGTTGCTGCTGGCGTTGCCGAACTTGAGGCTGGCGTCTCCAAGAATGGGCCGACCCTTGAGCATGCCCTCTGGCTCACGAGACTCAGCGTGAAACAACTAATTGCTGCTGGTAACAAAGTGGATTCCACTGCACCACCCTGCAGCCAGGAGAGGTAGGAGGAAGTCATTAAGCAAGTCAGCACCTGCATTAAGAAAACTGGCTACCAGCCCAACGCAGAAGCATTTGTGTCGATTTCTGTTTGGAATGGCAACAGCCTGCTGGGGCCCAGCGCAAACACGCTTTGGTTCAGCGATGCAGAGTCACCCTAAAGACGGCAATGCCAGCGAAGCCACCCTCCTCGGAGCTCTAGATTGCATCCTGCCACCAACTCGTCCACCTGGCGAGCCTTTGCATCTGCCCCTCCAGGACGTCTACGAAATTCATGGTATTGGCACCGTCCCTGTAGAGACCCGTGTTCTCGAACCCAGCCTAATGGCCCCCTCTGTTCTAGTCAACATGAGAACTAAAGTAAACTCTGTTGAAACGCTCTTTGAACGAAGATCTTCCTGGGGACAAAGCGGGCTTTCACGTCAAGCATATGTCTGTCAGAGACATTGGTTGTGCTGCAGCTGATGACAGTGAAAATGACCCACCAGTGGAAGCAGCTGGCTTCACAGCTCAGGTGATTATCCTGAACCTTCCAGGCCAAATCAGTGCTGGCTACGCACCTAGCCTGATTTTCACAGAAGCTCATGTTGCTCGCAGGTTCATGGAGCTGAAAGAGAAGATTAATTGTCATTCTGGGGAGAAGCTGGAAGATGGCCCCGAGTTCTTGAAAGCTGGTGGTGCTGCTGTCGTTGATATGGTTCCTGGGCAGCCCACGTGTGTTGAGAGCTCCTCTGACTGTCCTCTGGGTCGTTTTGCTGTTCGTAATGTGACACAGATGGTGGCTATGGGTGTCAGCAAAGCAGTGGACTGGAAGGCGGCTGGAGCTGGAGCGGTCACCGGGTCTGAGAGCTCAGAAGGCTAAATGGATACTATCCCTGATACCTGCCACCCCAGTCATAATCGGCGGTGGAAGAATGTCTCAGAACTGGTCGCTTAAGTTTAATAATAAAGAAACGATTAATGATAGTGCATCATAAAACCTTGAGAAGGTAAGGGAAATGTTTTGTAGACCATTTGGTGTGTGTGTGTGTGTGTGTGTGTGTGTGGCAGTTTTAACTTACTAGCTTTTAAAAATCCGTACTTTTTAATGGAAACAACTTCACCAAAAATCTGCCGCAGAATTCTGAGACCCATTAAAGCAAAGTTTAATGAGTAAACGATCTTCTTTTGGTCAACGCTATAAATCCCCACAGTACTACTTAAGTAAAAGACCTAGGTAAGAGTTGCCCACAGTCTATTTCTGCTGTTCATCTGCTGAAATTTCAAATTTTGATAATTCTGGATTAACATTTTCTTTTGGGTAGGAATTTGTGGGTTTTTAATACATTGTTTGAAAGGAACAATCATCTAGGTTTTCTTAAACCTCTTTTTTCTTAAGGTTTATTTATTTTTGCAAGAGACTGCATGAGTGGGGTGGGGGACAGAGAGAGGTGGGATTGGAACAGTGGGATTGGAACTCAACAAACCGGGAGATCATGACCTGAGTTAAAGTCAGATGCTCAACAGATTGAGTCAGTCAGGTGCCTCGAATCATCTGTTTTTTAAGGACATGGTGAAAAGGTATGGGTGAGGGTCTGTTGGTGACAAGCCTTCATAGGTTAGGGCAGATAAGCAAAGATTATCATTGTTTATCAATAAGCTTGTTATAAGAAGGCCCAATCCTGTGACACTAAAGTCCACGTGTTGCATATAAAATTGTAGCTACGTCAATATCGAGTGAATCTGTTGGTATCATCTCAAATGTTAGTTTCCCACTTATTGGGATGTGCGTTCTCACATTAACAAATTTTGAAATAGTCCAAAGAACTCCAAGTGTGAAAGTTAAATAGTATTGAAGACTGTCCTGCTAGAGTTTGTTGTACCCAGATTTGGAGCAGAGTGGGTGGAGGGGGAAGGTACTGGAAGCTGGGGGGAAAAAAAGAGAGAGAGAGAGAGAATTCAAGCCCAGAACTTCTAATTCCCTCTCTAGGACTCTATCATGCACGTGACTGTAACTTCTCCTAAGTCTAGTGTTGATCTTTTTTTTTTAATGTTTATTTATTTTTGAGAGAGAGAGAGAGAGCACGAGCAGGGGAGGGGCAGAGAAAGAGAGGGAGACACAGAATCCTAAGCAGGCTCCCGGCTCTGAGCTCTCACCACAGAGCCCAACGTAGGGCTCAAACTCACAAACCACGAGATCATGACCTGGGCTAAGTTGGACACTTAACTGACTGAATCACCCAGGCGCCCCTGGCGTTGATCATTTTTAATGTCTTCTGTAACCTTTGTCGAGCATTTACTCCTTAATCTAGATGACATACTGGGTCATCCCATCTCTTAAAATCTAGATGAGACTACTTATGGTCTCCAACACACCTCACATCAAAAGCCCGGTGCCATTTCTGTGTATTCCTAGGGTCTTGTGTTCTCAGGACCACCCCTTGATTCCTCTGACTTTTTGTTCTCCCCTTGGCATCTCGCAACATTTTCTTTCTCGCCACTTGAGTTCTTGAACCACTTTCCTTACTTTTACACATAAACAACAGATTTTGTGTAGCAGATTTTATAGACAGTTCAGAGAAATTAAGAAAGAGATGGTTTTGCATTGCTGACCTCCAAGCAGTTAGAACTGAATGAATAATGGTCACCCTGTTCTCTAAAGGCTTCTGGCTGATTTCCCGTGATGCTCAGCCTTTCTCTCTCCTTTCCATCCCCTCCCACCACCACCAACAACAACTATTTTTTAAATGCAAACTGATTCTACCCTCTCTTTGTTCTGCCCAGACTTCTGAATCCTACTGTAGACTTTTTTTTTTCCATAGCCAAATGCTTTCAAGGTGTTTTCTTTATTGAAGACCATTTATTCCCAAAGGGAATTCTATTCTCAACTCTTAAGAAAGCAATAGGATTTTTTTTTAGCCGCCCACCAACGATACCACGGGTTCTGAGGAGTACAAGGAAGAAAATTTGCTTTCAAAGAGGAGCCAATATAATAGGAATGTGAGTGCAATATAATGTGAGTGCACATAACTCACATTTCTCTTGGGCCTTGCCACCTTGTGAAAACAGAGACCACATACACGATGGGTAACAGTTCAGTCTCTGCAGTATGTTCATGTCCCCACCCCCCCCAGCCCCACCAGGAACCTCCTGTCCTGACAGATACGAAGAAGGCCAATACAACAGAGATTTGGCCAGTACAACTAAGAAAATCTAACTTACCACGTGAGGGGGAAAGATACCTGGAGGTCAAAGAAGAGACAACTACTGGGATGACCACAGGCAGAATGTGGCCCACCTGAGGTTTAAGTCGGGGAGTTACATTCTGAACTTGAGTCATCAGGGTTCAATGGTAACAGCTTCTAACTGTCTGTTTAAGCTATTTTAGTTTTACACCCCTCCCACCCCCAAAAATGTAGCATTATCTGGGCTTTCCACTTCTGACCAAGTGGGAAGTATTAACACTCAGAATTCACCTGACAGTGGAAATCCATGCAACCTCAATGAGTAGGTGTCTGCCACAAACGATGAGAAAAACTAGCAAACTCAGTGAAAAGACAGTTTTGCACCCATTTGAAATAATGCTGCTGCCCCAGGTCTTCCGTTCTTTATCCACGGCCTCAAAATCCGAAGAGCTCTGAAGTCAAGAAGGTTCTATTCATCAAGTGTCTAGCAATGTCCTTTAGAGGCGAAACCCGACCTGTGCATGTGTGAGGCTGCTTGGAATCTTTATGCAGCTTGCTTCACGGGAGTGGTTATGTGTTTCCTGCACAAACATGAAAATGCTTGATTTCACGGTGCTCCTGCAGCCTCACTGACGGAGGGCACATGAAATATAGAGCGTGGAACATACCTGTCCAAAGGCTGAGACATTCTGAATTCCAAAACACATCTGGCCCCAAGGGTTTCAGATAAAGGCTTGCGTATCTATCTTGGCATCTGCCAGAGGAAACTGGGAGCCAACCGAGAAGAAGTGACGGCCAATGGGGGAGGCTAGTATGGTCCTGGGGGTCCCATTTTCACGTGTCCTGCCTGGAACATGTGGTCCGTCAAAAGGAGAGAAGACTAGATACAGGACTGGGTTGTCAACATGTGGAGTCGGGTAGAAGTTGTGACCAGTGAGAATGTCTGGAAAACCCTGCTGAGTCCTTTAGCCAAAGCCAGACTGCCTACCGGGGCCGACGGTCCGGCTACTTCCCACCACCTGCACTGCAGGCAGATGAGGGCAGCACAATGTTCTCCTGAAAGTTTCCAAGCCCCTCCTATAATTTTAAGGTACAGGATCGTCTGAGTTATTTTTTTCATTGTTCCTTTGATTTTCAGAAAGGAGATTATTTTTAAAGGAAAAGAAAAAGACAGGTGGTGAATAAAGACTTACTAAAGCGATTCTCCCACCCAAGTACTAACCAGGCCCGACCCTGCTTAGCTTCTGAGATCAGACGAGATCGGGCGCGTTCAGGGTGGTAGGGCCATAGACACTAAAGCGAGTCTCAAACCTGATGGCAGCACGTCAGAATCACTTGGAAAAGATGTTTAAACTACAGATCTGTAAACCCAACCCAGCCCCATGGAATAAAGGGCTCCCGCAGGCGTCCCAAGGCACCTGGAGTTTTCAGAGTGCCCCAAGTAATTCTGGTGTGCAGACAAGAATGAGAATGACTGTCTTAGAAAAAAAAAATGTTTTTTTTTTTAATTTTTAAAGAGGGAGAAAGAAAAAGACCTTTTCCCTATTTCTGTATAAGGAATGAAAGTCCCTAAGATCTAGAACAGCCCAAACAGGGTGGGGGGCATGCTGTGCAGTTCTTGTTTTAATCACATGTGCTAACCACACAAAGGAAGTTTCATTTCTGCGAAAACTATCAGTTTCTCTTTTATACATATTGTTGGTGATCCTGGACACATAAAACATTTTTCAGCCAATGATTTCATCTTTCCCATAACTGAAAGCGTGGATGCACCCTGCACGTACGGGCCAGCAAGGATTAAGGGAACATCCGCTCCACGTCAGAGAGAAAACCGTCTTCCCACATAGTCTGTGGTGTGCTGGGCAGAATGTGGTAGAATCGGTGCCTTGACAAGGAGCCAACTTGTCTTCTGTTGGAATATCTACATAGTAAAGTATACATTCCTTCTGTGTCTGCTCAAGTAATTTGGTTCTCTCTTCTTTTCGGAACCCCTCAAAATGAGGAAAGTTTTGTAAGCTAGTCTCTCTCTTATCTTCCCTAAAATATGGCTCCACAAATGCTTTCTCTTCATTTCATGTTTATCGCCATGAATGTTTGGTGACTTTGTGACATCTGACGATCTTCTTCCTCTGCTGCTGCGGGGCCGGGGCGGGGAGGAAGACTATCTGCCAAATAGGACCCATAATCTTTGTGTCGACCTGATCAGACATACCTTCCAAGTCACGATTTTTCTCTCTCCCTTTGGACTTTCTTCTCCCTTCTCCTCCAGCTGGTCTCCTCCTCAGGGAGGGTGCCTGGATCTCCAATTTCAGTTGGGTTCCCTGTTACTGTTTCTCAGAACATCATGTGCTTCTCTTTGATAGCACTGCTCACAACTTAATTAAATGTTTATTTCATATCTATCTTCCTGCTGGATAATAGGATATTTGGGGTCAGGAAACAAGTCTGGTCTTTTTGTTTGTTTTTGTTCTTGGTTTGGTTTAGTTTTTGCTTTTCTTTTTTCACCAAAGCCGTGCCTCATACTAATGCATAGTGGATGAAAAATAAATATTCATTGCATCGATGAATTACATACCCCAAAGACTCAAGTAAGCTGGGGCCATTGGGTAGGTTCATCAGAAGATTACTATATCATATGATTTCACTCATATGAGGAATTTAAGATACAAAACAGATGAACATAAGGGAAGGGAAGCAAAAATAATAAAAAAAAAAAAACAGGGATGGGGACAAAACATAAAAGACTCAAATAGAACAGAGGGTCACTGGAGGGGTTGTGGCGGGGGGATGGGCTAAATGGGTAAGGGGCATTAAGGAATCTACTCCTGAAATCATTGTTGCACTCTATGCTAACTAACTTGGATGTAAATTTAAAAAAAATTTTTTTTAAAGTTGACTATAGACTTTATGAAAAGGTGTCAGCCAAAGCTGAGATAACTGGAAGCGAGAAAGCAGTAGACGGAAGAACCAGGGAAAGGGGGCATGTTAACTCACCTCTGAACAGCAGGGTTTGCAATTATCATGCTAAAAATGAATGCATTCAAACTGCAAAGCTTCAGTCAATGAATCACAACTAACATGAATGTTTTTATTTCAGAGTTGCACATACTTTATTTATATAATTGTGATTCAGAACGAATACCTTGATGATGCTTTATGTGCTGCGGCAAATGCTTAATTGCAGCTTGTTTTGTTGGCATTTATTTAAATGTCAGTAAAACTCTCTCCCACAGATATTAAATTTTGTAATTAATCATTCATGAGGCCTTCTTTAATCAACTTTTCCTTAAGTATTTCAGATTCTTGTCAGGCCCATTCATTTCCCCTGTGAAGATCTAAGAATTGGTTTTAGGTGATAAATTGCGTTCTCCCGGAGCCCATTTTTCTTAAGCGCTTGAAAACATTCATCTACATGAATCTGACTTATGAAGTGGGACCCAAGCCACAGTAAACACAGTCGAATAAGCAGCACCTGTCAACCCCAATGCACGTGATGTCAGGCATTCTCAAGTTCCTTGCATTTTTATGACAAAATAAATTGATCTATACATTCACTGCATCAGTCAACCAACACTTGTGTGAGTGGCAACCATGAGTCACATCTGGGGATAAGATGATATATAACATGATATGACATACGATAGTATGCCTGCCCTCCTGGAGTTTATAGTTCAAGTGGAGACAGAGAGATGTGAGAGCAAACCGGGGCAGTAAAACGAGTTAGAGCAGCTATAATGGAGGCAAGTATAAGTCATAAAGAAAAGGTCGGAGTTTGGGATGATGGGGGGGATCAGAACAGCTTCCTGATTTGAGATGTATCTTTAAAAAATAAGTCAATGAGGGCATCAGAGTGGGAAAAATAATGGAGAGAAAGGATGATTGAAACATGATGAAAAACTGGATCAAAGACCCAGAGGCATGAAACAGCATGGCATCTTGGACATGCTAGTCATTAGGCATCTTGCAGGCCATTAGGCATGAGGGGGGGAGTGGGGCGGGGACTCTGTGAGAAACGAGACAGGAGAGACACACAGAGACTGGCTCATGGAGGGTCTTGAGGCCTATGCTAAGCAGTTTGGATTATATTTTCTTGGCCATGTATAACCTCTAGCGTGTTTTCAGCAAGGAGTGGCTTGGTGCGATAGATAATTTAGAGAGTTCACTCTGGCAGTTGGTTAGAGATTGAATTAGAACGCTTGGGCCCTGGAGACATAGTATTCATGTATTCAAACATTTTTAGAGTTATCTTTTAAGTGCCAGATACTGTCCTAAGCTCTAAGAATACAGCAACGACCCAAAGAGACAAGATGTCTGCTCTCACAGAGCATTCTAGCAGAGACATATAGACAATAACCAGAGAAGTAAACAGATAAACAAGAAAAATGGAAGATAATGTCCAGCCCTGCAAATATGAAAACTGGCTGATAGGGAGTGTCAGAGGGCTACTTTAAATTGTGCGGCTATGAAAGACCTCTCTGCGCCCAATCTGAATGACAAGGGCAGAGGTCATTCAGAGGTCATATGATTGGAGGTAGGACCTTCCATGAAAAGAGAACAGGGGATGCAAAATCTTTAAGTTGGAGAGGCTTAGCCAGCTCAAGAAGTGGAAAGGAGGCCAGTGTGCCCAGGGAGTGGCAGCAAGGAGATGAGGGGTAAGAGGTTAGGTTGACTAGAATTCAAAGGCCATGTGACCCAGACCTGGGACAATGTGTTTGAATTTTATCTTCAAGGCCATAGGAAGTCACACATATAGATCACTGCCTGGTTTTAGGCGGGCAAGTGATATGGTCAGGTGTATATTTTTAAGTGATGCCTGGCTGCTTTGTCGAACGTGGACAGGAATAAAGCAGAGAGAAGTCAGAAAGCTCTTGGAGTAGACCTTGTGGGAGACATTCAGGTGGACTAGGGTCACCAGTGGAGATGGAAGGAAGCAGATGGAATTGGTTGTGTTTGTGTGTGGAGTGAAAAGAGACCGTGTGGTGGGTTAAATATGGGGAACGAGAGACAAAATGCAATAGGGAGCAACTCTCTTTAATGTTCAAACTGGCTTGCCTCATTCAGCAAACAGATCGTGCGCTCAGGCCCCCCGAGTGGGAGCTGGGGGCCTTTCCCCTTCCAACACAGTTCGGGTTTTGCTTGTGTTGTATCGCCTTGTGTCCGTTTGTTTACCAAGAAAGTGATTTCTCTTCCTTGTACTTTTCAGTTTGCCCACCTCCCTGGCTGGGAGATTATCTGGCGCTTACTAAATCTCTGACACGGGAGGCAATGGTTTATTCCCACCCGGTGGCACCACCGTGGAGGGAATGTGTCGGGAGACGTGGGGTCACCGGCACAGCAGGGCCAGCGTGAACTCACGGGGCGTTTCCCAAGCAGCCTCAGCCTGTCGAGCCACACGGACTTCTGAGCACTGAATAGTTCTCTGTCGGAGTTTGAAGATGATACAGGGACTTCTCAGACATAGTCCCTGCTTTCCAGGAGGCAGCAGTTTCGGTGGGGCAGCAAGACTAATGCAAACCAAAAGGATAAAGGAAGCAGGTGAGGCCACGTGCAAGAAAGTGAAGAAGACAGTTTGTGAAAGCAGCTGCGGTTGAGATAAAGGCAGATTCAGGGCCGACTGGGGAAAACAAGGAGAGCCTTTTGCTGTGAACCGGGCCAGGAAGAGGGGGGCTTTAGATAAGGGGCCCAGAGGGTCCGGAGGATGCTGGGCTGTGATGGTGACATTACTGGGCACACCACACATTGGGGTGCCCTGGGTACGTGTCCTCGGACCTTTTGCCGTCTTCTGAGCTCTTCCCCGTGGCTTCAGTACTATCTAATCTAGGGGTACCTGGGTGGCTCAGTCAGTTTGGCCTCCGACTTCAGAGGTCTTGATCTAGCCATTTGTGAGTTCGAGCCCCGCGTCGGGCTCTGTGCTGACAGCTCAGAGCCTGGAGCCTGCTTCGGATTCTGTGTCCCCCTCTCTCCATCCCCCTCTCTCGCTTGTGCTGTCTCTCTCTCTTTCTCTGTCTCCCTCAGAAATAAATAAACATTAAAAAAACTTTTAAAAAGTACTGTCTAATCTAATGGGCTGATGATTCTCCAGATCTAGTCTCCCCAAAAGTCTTATCCGTGTAATTACATGGCACCACCAGTCACTCGTTCCGTTGCTTAGGCTGAGACTCTAGAGTCATTCTTTTTTTCTCTAATTCCAGTAGAGTTAAAATACAGTATTGATTAGTTTCAGGTGTACAATTTAGTGATTGAACACTTCCATAAAACACCCCGTACTCATCCCAAGTGCCCTCCTTAGTCCCCTTCACCTAGTTCACCCATCTCAACGCCCACACACACCTCCCCTCGGGTAACCATCAGTGTGTTCTCTACAGGTAAGAGTCTGTTTCTTGGTTTGCCTCTCTCTCTCTCTCTCTTTCTCCTTTGCTCATTTGTTTTGTGTCTTAAATTCCACATATGAGTGAAATCATATGGTATTTGTCTTTCTCTGACTGACTTATTTCGCTTAGCATTATATTCTCTAGCTCCATCCATGTCCCCGCAAATGGCAAGATGGCAATCTTTTTTATGGCTAAGTAATATTCCATTGTATATACACCACATCTTCTTTATCCATTCATCAATTAATGGACACTTGGGCTGCTTCCATATCTTGGCCATGGTAAATAATGCTGCTGTAAACATAGGGGTGCATGTATCCCTTTGAATTAGTGTTTTTGTATTTTGGGGACAAATATCCAGTAGTGTGATTACTGGACCATAGGGTAGTTCTATTTTTAACTTTTTGAGGAACCTCCATACTGTTTTCCACGGCGGCTTCACCGGTTTGCATTCCCACCAGCAGTGCACGAGGGTTCCTTTTCCCCCACATCCTCACCGACGCTCGTTTGTTTCTTGTGTTTTTTAGTTTACCCATTCTGGCAGGTGTGAGGTGATCTCTTAT
Organism: Panthera leo; assembly: GCF_018350215.1. Lineage (NCBI taxonomy): Eukaryota > Metazoa > Chordata > Mammalia > Carnivora > Felidae > Panthera > Panthera leo. The sequence continues at coordinate 8,427,572 of NC_056688.1, forward strand.
TGTAGTTTTGATTTGCGTTTCCCCGATGACGAGTGACGTTGAGCATCTCTTCATGCGCACAAACAAGAAGTTTTGGGATGTTTGTTTGTTGACAGCTTACTTTGCATTCTCAGGATGGTCTTAAATAAATCTGGAGGCATAAAAGAGGAATCGTAGTGACTGTATTTTCAATGTGAATTATTTACAATATCTAAAAGTTGCTTGCATTTACGTGATAATGTCAGAAAAGAAGCACTGATGTTATATAGAAAACATCAAAAATACATGTAGTGAAATATCATGGCTCAGTGTTATTCTGTTGCTGACCTGATTAGTAAAGCCAACGAGAATAGGAACAGGCAGATGTCCCTGAACCTTGCCTGGCATTTAATGTTATTCCAGTTCACATGTATGGTAATGTTTCATTTGCTTGTCAAATTTTCTATGTATCTATGTATTCAGGCTTGGCTTTTTAAAAGAGCAGTGTATACCTTATAACTTTTTTAGCAAGTAAATAATTGCAAGCAACTTTTTTGTGTAATTCAGAAATATTTCAGCATGTCTTTCTAGGAGCTAGGAACTCATTTTTTAACACAGCAACAGCATTATTAAAAAGTAATTATTCCTCAAGATCACTAAGTGCCCACTCAGCATTCAAACTTCCCAAAATATTTCACAATAGTTCAAACGAGGCCCCAAATTCGCTCCGTATGTTGCATTTGGTTGGTGTGTACTCTGTAGATTCCCCCTTCCATCATTCTTTCTCCCCTCCCCCAGCCTCTTCCTTTTATACTGAAAGTGAACAGTGGGCCATGAACTATGCTAGATGCTTAATGGATATTATTCTGTTTATTCAGCACTGGAACCTGGTCTTCAAGTAGCTATTATAATTACCCACATACAAAGCCAGGAGATGAAGGCTTGGAAAGATGAATACACTAACAGAACACTAATACACTAATGTATTGATACTCCTGAGGTTGAGTCTCCAGATCTACTCAACCCCAAAGCTCACGTTCTTTCTGCTAGCTATGGCCTCCCAAATCGCTTGTACTTGGGCCTCCAAAGCCCACAAGGACCTCTGTTTCATTTTGAAATGCTATCCAAGCAAACTGGAGCCCAGGAACCCCAGAAATCTGGGTTTCCGTAATGAATGCAAGAAAGAGCGTCAAACCTTCTAACTACTTTGATATTTCCAATTTTTCAGGACCCTTACAATTCCCAGGAAAGCAACAGCAATTACTGAGACGGTAGCTGGGAGATTGTCCTCCTGACCTCTGCTTCCAACTTCCGGTAGAAGCTTTGAGCTTTTCAGAGGTAAGAAGCCAATGAAGAGGTTGTTGTGAGGGAGCTGGGAGAGTCACAGGACACAGAGATCCATAATGGCATTTCCCATGTTCATCTTCTTGTCCCCAAGTTTTGCAGATCTGGGCACTACGGAATAATAACTCTGAATATAATGGAAGTCAGGCAGACTCGATTTTTCTCAAAAAAAAATTAGTGCTTTAATTTTTATATATAGTGCTCATAATAAAACAAAGTAAGTTTAAATCACTTGCAATGTCTCAGACAGACAATATTTTGATCAGGGATTGCATTCTTCATCAAAAAGCCATCTCAAAAAAAAATGAAGACGTATCCAACAATATGTCAAAAAAACAAAAACACAGCCAACATATTTGTAAATGCTTAAAATAATAAAATAATACTCCTAGTGCTATCAATGAATCAATGAGCATACATTTACTTTGTATATTGACATTTAAAAGAGTCCCAATTTAGGGGCACCTGGGTGGCTCAGTCGGTCTGAGTGTCTGACACTTGATTTCAGCTCAGCTCATGATCTTGTGGTTCAGGAGTTTGAGCCCCATGTTGGGCTCTGCCCTGACAGCACAGAGCCTGCTTGAGATTCTCTCTCTCTCTCTCTCTCTCTCTCTCTCTCTCTCTCCCCCTCCCTGCTCGTGCTCTCTCTGTTTCTCAAAAATAACATTTTTAAAAAGCAGTACCAATTTACCAGACTGCATGTAGAACTTCCAAAAGACATAATCCTACTGAATCTCCACATTTAATCTCACGGTATTCGCATTCAGTCTCCCAGCCGCGGGTTCTATCGTTTTCATGTTACTTTTTGAGATACAAACTTTATGCCCAATCAAAAGTTGATTTTATTCCTGTATTTTTTCAAAGTACATCTAATGAGCCAATCTTAGGTAGCAGGTCCGGAGTGAGATACTAGATACCAGAGACCTGATGATTAATAAGACACTGCCATTAATTAATTAGTTAATTAATTAGTAAGACGCTGATGATTAATAAGTTACTGCCATTAAGTGGCTCAGCCCTGGAGAGAGCCAACATGAAAAGGAACAGTGTAATATGATGAGTTCTGGGTGTATACCGTGATACTGGGTGGTGGGAAGTCTAGGGAAGCTGCACGGAGTAGACCATATAGGAGCAGATGGTGAAAGTTTGATGGTGGTGGTGCTGGTGATGATCCTGCTGATGGTGGTGGGGATGGCCCTAGCGGGGCTAATGAAAACAGTGCTGTCACTGAGCACTAGCTAAGGGCCCGTGCCTGTGCTGTGTTTGTGTATTTTCTCACTAAAGCCTCACGACAATCCATCGAGACCAGCTACGCTGACATTTATGCAAAAGAAATCACTGAAATCCAAGAAGTTAAGAATCTTATCTAATGTCATGCAAGAGGCAGGTAGAATCAAAACCAGTGGTTGAACCCAAACTTCTGGTTCCAGCAACTACTCGCCTCAGCCTCGCCCTGCTCAGAAGCATGTCAGGTGGGCAGGGGGAGGGGGCGCCTCCCAGGCAGAGGGGCAGGGGTCAGGAAGGCTTTGGAGTGAGGGACGACAGTCCACATCCACATAAAGTGGAGCCTGGTGGAGAGGAGAGTAAGATTATAATCTCTGCTAAAAGCTTTTTGTGACACAGATAGATACACTAAACTAGATCTCACCACTTTGCAACCTGACTCAAATAGAGAGTCATAGAAAAAAAAAAAAAAAGAGGCCCCCAAAACACTAAACAAATAAAAACCGGTCATTCTAATGAAAGTGTTGGCGTTAGGGTGGAGTGATGGATGGAGTTCATTTACAGTGAAACTGAACACAAGATACATTGCCTTCTGTCTTCTCAACTGCAAACTACTTTCCAGCAGAAACTGATGAGCAGGTTACCTGGTTTATCATTTGCTTAATGGATTCATTCATTTGGCAAATACCTCTTGCCTGCCTCTGTGGGGCACACACTGGTGGGCACTGCAGGGAAGGAGGCAAAGAGGGCGTGAAGCCTCCCTCAACAAGACGTCACCCAAGGGCGGAGCCTGACGTCTCAACATGTAGGGTCAGTAGGGGTATGTAGCGGGCAGACAGCAGGCTTGGACTCCATCGTGTCCCGTGTCCTCGCTTCCCTCTAGTGACCCTTGGTCAGGGGCAGGGGTGTTGTCTCCAACAGCACAGTTTGGCACAAGGCACAAAATGCACCGTGGTTCGAATTTAGAAGCTGCTCGATTAAAAATTAGCTTCATAAGGGGATTGAGTCATCAGAATAACAGCAGACAGAAGCCGGTGGTGGATGATTCTTCAGAGTCTAATACCCTTTCTCTTTCGTTAAGCTCCCCACACTGCCTTGGGGGGCCTCTCAGGCCACGACTGGGGCAGTTCACCTTTACGTCCTCTGGGAATCTACCCGTGCGTTACACTTCAGTTGATAGTGAAAAAAAAAGAAAAGAAAAATATGTGTTCTTTGGGAAGAAAACAGGAAAAAGGATTAAACCCTCTAATTATTAGTGTGTAAAGCTTCCCACTTTTTCCTCAGTTTTCTTACGCTAAAAGCTATCCGACAAGGTGTTGGTTTCTCAATGTAATACCTAGAGGAGTAAACAGTCGTTAACAAGATAAGACTTTGTTAAAACAAATGAACAGATAATCCGACGGAAGAATTGGAAAACCAATAAACATCGAGAGTACTGAGGGGCGACTGAGCACAGAGGACAGGAAACTGCCAGCTGAGGGCTGCCCAGAAGTGCTTTACATGGAGGACAGAAACTGTGGCCTCTCCTCAGGAGACATCATGTGGTACCAGGGGGCAAGAGGATTGTGTACGAAGGTGGGCCGCACCTGCCAATGTGCCGTGAGAAACAGAACCACACGTTCCCTAGGTCTGGGATTCGGTGATTGCCCCTCCTAGCCACCTCTCGCTGTCTCTCAGGGTCCACCCTGTGAAGCCCCCTACAAAGCGGGTCCACAGCGCCGTGAGCATCAGACTCTCCGTGGAGGTGCCCCTGCACAGTGGTTCACGAGGACACGTCGCTCGTACACAGATCTGGCAAAGGATGACCCGCGAAGCGTGAAAGCAGCAGAAAAGCAAAAGGGTGATGAATTCAAGTGAATCTCGGTGGTTTAGTTTAGGGTTTGATTACGTTTGTAATGAAACCGGCTTTGCCTACTCGTCCATCATTCCGGGAATGTTCCCTTCTCTGGCATCATCCCTTTTCCTTATCTTCCCTCTGGGCTGCTTCCAGCGTGTATACAAATAGGTTTATTTTTATCGCCTTATAAAAATGTCCTCTCTGGACTGGACTGCCCCCCTCCCCTACTCTCCATTTTTCTGGTCTCCTTTTGCAGCAAGAACTTCTGGAAAGATTTGGCTATTCACTATATCCTCCTCCAATTCTCTGTCGCCTCACTCAAACATCACCGCACTTCGGCCACTACCACTCCCCCCAGACTGCTTTTGCAAGGTCACTGGTGATGGCCACAGTACTGAGTCAACGCACAGCCCCCATCCCCTTGACGTACCAGCAACATTCGATGCTTTTGATCGTGTTCGACTTCTTGGAAATGCTTTCTTCGCTTGGCATTCACAGCCAGGCACACCAGCTGCCTCCTTTGCAGGTGTATCCTCTTCCCCCTGTCCAGCGCTTGGTTCTTAGACCCTCGCCTGTTTCTCCCTATTCTCCCCCCAGGATCTCGTGGCTTTAAATATCATCTCTTTGTTGATGACTGGCAGATTTATACCTCCATGCTGGACCTTCCCCTGGAACCCTTAGCTCATCCATCCAGCCGTCTACTCAGAAACTCCACTTGGATGTCTCAAAAGATCTCAAAAATGAATATGGCCCACACTGAATTCCTGATCTTCCGGCCACCCTCAGATTTGGATCACCCCAAAATCTTCCCCACCTCAGTCAGTACCACCCATCCTTCCACTTGTTAAAGCCCAAAATCTCAGCATTAACTGTAATTTCCTTAAAGTCAGAGTTTTTTCTTCTTTTCCCATAGGTAGAAGGACCCTAATAAAATGTCATAGGTCCCTTTGAGGAGGGACCTGGTGCCACAAGTACCATAAATCTTCCTCCCAGTCTCCCCCAAAAGGAATGTGATCATGTACCAGGGTGACTGTGCACTGTGGGCGTGGAAATACCCAGACCTTTCTGGGATTACTGAAGACTGGCTCTGAGTTGGCACTCATTCCTGAAACCCCAAAATGCCACTGTGGTCTACCAGACCAAGTGAGGGTCTGTGGAAGTCAGATGAGTGATGTAACTCTGGCCTAAGTCACTGGCTCACTGGGTCCAGATACCCAGCCTGTGATTATTTCACTAATGTCTAGTTCCCTAATCCCAAGTAAGCCTTATTTAATTGGAGTAGACATTCTCAATACCTGGCGAATCCTCCCACAGAGGGAGGGCAGAATATGATAGTTAATATGACAGACTTCAGAGCCAGCTTGCCTAGGTTCGGATCCTATATATGACAATGGCCGTGTGACCTTGGACAACTCTCTTAGCTTCTCTGGGTTTTAATCTTAAAAATGCCCTGTAAAGATGATATGAGGACCAAATGAGTTAGTATTTGTCAGATGCTTGGAACAGTACCTGCACATTATGTAAATGCTACATCAGTGTTGCTTAAGTAAATAAAACCCTTAATCCCTTTCTTGATCTCACACTGTCCCTCACATCGGTCAGGTTATCCTTGTGGCTTTGCCTTCAGAAAGTATCTCCAATTGGACAATTTACCCCACTCCTCACTGCTGCCAGCCACCACTGCCTCTTGTCTGGATTATTCGCAGTAACCTCTTAACTGATCAGGCCGTCCGTTACCTCTCTAACCTCATCTCTTAACGTTCTCCTCCATATTGACTCCACTGCCTTCCAGCCACACAGCTGCTTGCTGCTTCTCAAAGACTCCAGGCTTCCTCTCACCTCCGTGCCTTTGCACTGGCTATTTCCTCCGCCGAGGATGTTCTTGTCTCGGATATCCTCACGTCCCAACACTCGTGTCGTGCTCAAACGTCACCTTCCTAATGAAGCCCACTCTGACCGTTCCTATTTAAACTGCAGTGGTATCCCGTGCATAGTCCCAACACATGCATACAAACTCCCTGCCCTGCTCTATTTTAATGACACTTGGTCACCTTCAAGGGCCCCTGGGTGGCTCAGTCAGCTAAGCATCCGACTTCGGCTCAGGTCATGATCCCACGTTTCGTGAGTTCAAGTCCCGTGTCCGACTCTGTGCTGGCAGCTCAGAGCCTGGATTGTGCTTCACATTCTCCCCCCTCCTCCCTCTCTCTCCACCCCTCCTCTCAAAAATAAATAAACATTTAAAAATTTTTTTAAAAAAATAGCGCTTGGTCACCTTCAAAAATGTGTGCAGGTTACTGTATTTACTGGATCCCACAGAAGATCATGAAAAAGTCCCAAAGGATTAAAGATCCACTAGATGGAAGGGACCGACCCAGATCACTGCTTGGAGAATTGTCCGGGAGAACCTCCATGAGCAAGGACTCACTGCTTGCCAGGCGGTGTGTCCCCAGTTCAGAGGAGCAGACTGCTGGCCCGCCTGGCTTCACCATCCTTCGCGAGCCCCCCCTCAGCTGCTCAGCTCATACCCCAAGAGGGAACAGAACCCGCGTAGGGAAACAATGACAGTAGTACCAGAGAGGGAAAAACAAGCAAAGTGCCCCCAAACTGGCATCTCCTTGTGAACACGGACGGCTGCAGAAGAAGCAGCTTTCATTTTTCAACGAGGTTTTAAAAAATAATAGTAACAATAGTGCTCACAGAAATTCCATCTCAATTTGAGGAAAAAAGACTCTAGGATGCTCAAAGAGGGTTTTCTCCCCCCCCCCCTTTTTTTTAACTTTACATATTCCAGCGCTGAATTGAAGGAGCTGTATGATCGAGCAAAGGATATCTTCACACAGAAAGTAAAAACACAGAGACATGGAAATCGTTATGAGAAGTTTTCTAAAAGGGCTCAGGGGACAGATGCAGCGACCTAACGTGAATAATAGGAGTTCCGAGGGAGGGAAAGGCAACAGATGCAGGAGTGCATTAATTAAGGAAATAATAGAAGACATTTCCCCTGGTTTGAAGAAAGACTTGAGTCTGCAAATTTAAAGTGCTCATGGAGTTTCGGGCAGAATTGATGGGGGGGTGGGGAATGAAAAATAAACAAAACACACTTGGTCATGTCCTAGCAGAGTTCCTAAATTTAAGCATGATATATATATATATATATATATATATATATATATATATACACACACACACATATGTGTGTGTGTATGTATATAAAGGCTGTCAGACATGAAAACTAGATTACTTACAAAGGACAAGAGCCAACACCAATTGCATTCTTGCACTGAACAGAAGAAGACAGGAGAACTGAGGAACTCCACTCCCAGAATTGGCGGAGGAGGATTCCAACCCCAAATCCTATCCCTTGCTGAGAGAGCCACCTGCCAGGGGAGGGGAGGCTGTGAGCCACTGTGCAAAGATCCAGGGCCGTGTCACTCGTAGATATTTCGTCTAAGGAAATACTTTGTGAACGACCCTTAGACAACAAAATGCAAATTATGATAACGTCTGCAGTGGGGCACAAGGTGGTGAGGAAAGAGCATGACTGTGAGTCTGTCTGTACACATGTACGTGTGTGTGTGCCGTTGGCCACTCAGGTACACCTATATTTATGTCTGAATTGAAGATAATGGGGTGCTTGGGAATTTGTAAGGCAAGTGCGAAATAATGGTCATGCAAATAGAGGGAACATCCTACAGAGGCACCTGGGTGGCTCAGTCCGTTAAGCCTCTGACTTCGGTTCAGGTCGTGATCTCATGGTTCCTGTGTTCAAGCCCCACATCAGGCTTTGCACTGAGAGCTCAGAACCTGCCTGGGATTCTCTCTCTCTGCCCCTCCCCCACTTGAGCTCGCTCCCTCTGTCTCTCTCTCTCTCTCTCTCCCCCTCTTTCTCTTTCTCTCTCAAAATAAATAAATAAACTTAAAAAAATCCTACAGGAAAACCCTACAAACGTCTAAAAGTACTAAACTGTCTCATGGATCCTTGGGAATGGAGGAAGGAGCAAGCAGAGAAGGGAAGAACTTTTCTTAGGTTTTTATCGGAGGTAAAGAGCGTTATGAAAGTGGAAGAAGGCAGTCAGAAAAGAAAACGTTTTGATGGAGAGATATAGCTTGACCCCTTGTTTTCACATCAATAGCAGGGAAAGAAAGGGTTCAGTAGAAATGAGCAAAATAGAATAATACCCAGAAGAGTGGGAGATTGTGCTAGAACCTCTGAATTTAATAGGCAAAATGGAGAGAATGAATAGTACCTTTATCAACCCACCGAAATTAAGGGGGAAAAGGGAATAACAAAGGAACATAAATGGCATGCATAAGGTAAGATGAAAGAAATAAAATCAAAGACATCTGATATTCCATTAAATGTGAATGGGCTGGATTCGTCTTTCAACGACAAAAAAAAAAATTGCCAGATTGGACTTTAAAAAGCAGACGTATCTTATTTCAAGCCACCCTTACAGTGAAGTGATTTGTTTAATGTGGAAAAGAAAGGAAGAGGCAAGCAGATATTGGGAAAATACATTCTTTGAAAAACAAAAAGAAAGGAAAGAGGGAAAAGCAGCAATACAATTATAATTAGCAAAGCAACATTAAAGATTAAAAGCATTGAGGCGCCTGGGTGGCTCAGTCAGTTAAGCGTCCGACTGTTGATCTCAGCTCGGGTCTTGATCTCAGGGTTGTGAGTTCAAGCCCTGTGTTGGATTCTGCACTGGGTGTGAGGCCTACTTATAGATAAATAGATAAATAAATAAATAAATAAATAAATAAATAATAAATCGATTAAAAGCAGGACAAGAAGGTTATAAAATATCAACACCCTTTATGAAAAGGATGTAACAGTCCTAACTCTCTATATTCCAAATATCTAAAAAGCTAAATATATCAACCAAACACCTTTAGAAATATTTTAATAAGGCATAAACATTGATTTTATAGTGAGTTATTATTTGTTTTAGTGTTTATCTATTTTTGAGAGAGAGAAAGACAGAGTGCAAGCAGGGGAGGGGTAGGGAGAGAGGGAGACACAGAATCCAAAGCAGGCTCCAGGTCTAAGCTGTCAGCACAGAGTCCGAAGCGGGACTCGATTCCACGAACTGCAAGGTCATGACCTGAGCTATAGTCAGACGTTTAACCGACTGAGCCCCCCAGGCGCCCCACCTTGGTCTATCTTTAAAGTGGCCTTTCTTTTCTGAAATGATAGCAGATGGCAAGTGTTTTTTAACGTTCTTGAAAAATAATATTTCCGAGACTATGACCCCCCCAATAAATTAATTCATGTTGAATATAAGATGTATTGCTCTGTGAAGCCAAGTGTGTGGGGACCCCTGTTCTCCATGATTTCTTTTCTAGAGCTCTAAAGACTATCCACGCTATAAGGAAATCATGTTTCTGCAATTGCCTTGCACTGTGTGTAAATGCACTTGACCAGAAAGGGGAGGTGTCCAGTCATTTAAGGAACCAGATTTCCTCTGGAGGGTTGGGGGATGTAACAGTCCTGCCCTGGGAGTTTCAAAGAAAATTGCTGCATTGCAAAGCATCGCCAAGACTGATGATTCCTAGCCCTTTATAAAATCCCTGATGGGGGGCGCCTGAGTGGCTCAGTCGGTTAAGCCTCTGACTTCAGCTCAGGTCATGATCTCGCAGTCCGTGAGTTCAAGCCCCACATTGGGCTCTGTGCTGACAGCTCAGAGCCTGGAGCCTGCTTTGGATTCTGTGTCTCCCCCTCTCTCTGCCCCTTCCCTGTGCATGCACGTGTGCTCACTCTCTCTCTCTCTCTCTCAAAAATAAACATTAAAAAAAAAAATCCCTGATGGAGTCTGTCCCCACGTTACCAACCCATGTCCATTACCAACTGTGTACTTGGTCCGCCCCCCCTCCCGCCCCATATTCTACTTAGGAATCTCATCATAATCCAATATCATTACAGAAGAAAAACTGTCAGATACACACAGAGAAGTCATCATTAATATGACAAAGTTGCCCCGAATCTGGCTTCAAAATTCAAAAGAAAGGGGCGCCTGGGTGGCTCAGTGAGTTGAGCGTCCAACTTCGGCTCAGGTCACAATCTCGCGGTATGTGAGTTCGAGCCCCGCGTCGGGCTCTGTGCTGACTGCTCGGAGCCTGGAGCCTGTTTCGGATTCTGCGTCTCCCTCTCTCTCTGACCCTCCCCCCATTCATGCTCTGTCTCTCTCTGTCTCAAAAATAAATAAACGTTAAAAAAAAAATTAAAAAAAAAACAAAAACAAAATTCAAAAGAAAAAAAAATTGGAGGTTATAATTTTACCAACATCAGACCAAAGATAGACAAGTACCATCTCCATGTACAGTATCCTTTTTTATCCTCTAAGATTTCAAAATGATTTCTAATGTTATTATCATTTTGTGATTCAAATTTTAGGGACTTTATTTTTTTTTAATTTTTCTCTAACATTTATTTGTTTTTGAGAGACAGAGAAAGAGAGAGAGAGAGAGAGCATGAGTGGGGGAGGAGCAGAGAGAGAAAGAGAGAGAGAGACAGAATCAGAAGCAGGCTCCAGGCTCTGAGCTGTCAGCACAGAGCCTGACACGGGCCTCGAACCCACAAACCACGAGATCAGGACCTGAGCCAAAGTCAGATGCTTAACCAACTGAGCCACCCAGGCGCCCCTTATGGAGCTTACTTTAAACCCAAGTGGAATTTGGAAATTTGGCTCATTTAACGTGGTGTTTCCCTTCTTCCCACCATGGGAGACAGCATGGCGTGGGGAACTTTGGTCTGTCTCACAGCAAGTATCTGAATTCAAATCATGCCTGAAAATTGTTTATTACCTGTGCTGCTTTCAGCAAGCTTGTAACCTCTCCAAGCCTCAGTTTCACATCGGTAAAATGGGTATTGTAAGACCAACAACACATAGTTGTGGTGTATCTGATGTGAAGTACTCAAGAAATGCTAGTCCTATTTTTATAAAAAATCTAATTAGACCTCCAATTTTAATTTTAAATGAACTTTCACAGGTTGCCTCCTTTTCTGCTTGGATTATTAAAAAAAAAATAGGGAGGAAGAGTTTAAATTTGCGTTTCAAGTTTGTGAAGAATTATACAAATGAATCTGGAGAGAAAAGATTTTACGCCAAATGTTTTGCCTCCTCATAACCCCAGATACCCACAAATAAGAACCACGGGTGATCCGAGCTTTAATTTTATACCACTGTCTCTTTAACTAAACAGTCCTTAGCACCATGCTTTGGCGCTGAATCATTACTGACTCAGAGGTTTATAAATACTGCTCCTTGAATCACTTGGAATTTTCTTTGCTTGTCCCCTACTTCCCTCTCTAAGTTTCAGTCGGACCTGACCCTGTAAAGAGAGTGATATCTGACAAGTTCACTTCCCACACTACGGGGCCGCTAAGTCTCTATGACGTACATGCTGCGTTTATAAGAAGGAACATTCTAAAAATAAGCTTAATATATTCTCACTCAATTCATTAAATAGCTGATCCAACTTAAAGACAGTGAGCTGCACTCATCAGTTTTCTCTAACACCTTACGAAATGTCAGAGACAGAGGAGTGCCTGGTTGGCCCCGTCGGTTAAGAGTCTCCTTGGGCTCAGGTCGTGATCTCACGGTTTGTGGGTTTGAGCCCCACGTCAGGCTCTCTGCTGTCAGCGCAGAGCCTGCTTCCGATTCTGTGTCTCCCTCTCTCTCTGCCCCTCCCCCACTCATGCTCTCTGTGTCTCTCAAAAATAAATAAACATTAAAAAATGTCCAAAATTAGGACACCACTCTTACTCCCTTCAAGGTAGATTAGAATGCATACATCTTTATAGGGGGAAAAATGCTTCAAGAAATAATGTAAATAGGGAGCCTGGGTGGCTCAGTCAGTTAAGCATCTGACTTCGGCTCGGGTCGTGATCTCATGGTTTGTGGGTTCCAGCCCCGTGTCGGGCCCTGTGCTGACAGCTCAGAGCCTCAAGCCTGCTTCAGATTCTGTGTCTCCCTCTCTCTCTCTCTCTGCCCCTCCCCACCCTCATACTCTGTCTCTGTCTCTCAAAAATAAGTAAACATTTAAAAATTTTTAATAACAATAATGTAAATACATGACATTTGAAATCTAAGCCTCATTTGGTAGAAATAGTGAAAAGATAACACTCAGTAAAAAACAGCCAAGGTGCCTTGTTGAAGGCAGCTGAAATGTGATTGCTGGTACGTAAATCAAATAAGGGATTTGTTTGAGTAATAGTGGGTGAGGAATTACAGACAGAATGCACAAGTCAACACTGTTAGAGTCAACTCATCATCTGTGCTAACAATAATGTACAGCAGCAAAGATAATCCCCAAATCTTGTACATTGCTTTTGTATTATCACATTATTTGCAGTAGATTGTTTTTCCCAGTTATATCTGAGATTTGTTTGCTTTTTTGTGTATTCATGACCTGATAGCTGGCGAAAAATACCCAGCAGCACCCTCAAGGGCGCAGGGAAGCCAGGGAGATAAAATTTTGCCAGAGATAATCTACAGAACGAATTGTGTCTGCAGGTGAGTGGGAGGTGTTTGGAGGGCGGCCAGTCACAATACTTGATGGCTCTGCCGTCTGTCAGCCACCCTACAGGTGGCCCGGGGAGAAGCAGGCTTACAAGCACACCTACTCACGGCAATCACTCTCCTTTCCTTCAGGCAGGCCCAAGCCCACCGCTCCAGAGCTCTTGTGGTTAGAGCACTGTAGATGACGGGTCTCGAAAAAAGGAGCGTCCCTTCTGTGACCCAGGTAAGAAAGGCTCACCGGAGTTCTGGGTGAGAGCCCCCTGGGCTTCTTTGGGGCCAGAGGAATCCTGAAACCATGGATCAGGAGACACGCTTGAGATGTGTGTTGGTTTGTTTTTCTGGCCCTGAAATCACCCTAAAAATGGAACGTATTGTAGAACAGACCTATCTATGTTCGGGGGCGGCAGAATCCACATAGAACCCTGTTTCCTGGTGTTCCGGGGAAAAGCTTTCATCTCGCGGGCTGTACTCTTCAGTATGGCTGTATACACAATAATTCATTGTGCTTTCGAACATGCCAGTGATGTTAAGTGTTCTGCATCATCTACAGAGCCTACCATTCAAAATCAGATACCGTCTTCGCAGAAAATCTTAGTTGACATTTTTATGGTCTCCAAAGAGGTGACATCGTGATTGCAAAAATGCTGAGTGATCCAAAATCAAATATTTGCCGAGGGAGACAAAATTTTCCCCAGTAGTTCATCAGATTTCTTTAAAAGTCATAGCGATGGGCCAGTGGCTCAGGTTTGACTAGAAGATGCTAATCTATAGAATTCTGCAGATTCCGGGTACCATGGGACCTATTCCACGTGGACAAATAAGAGGATGTAGCTTAAGATTTGGCCTCCGAGTGACTTGGGATTTCTAAGTGACAGCCCTCATAGCCACAGATTTTCTGATGATTAGATAACATGTATTCTTTTGACTTGATGATTGTCTCCTATTCAAGTGAATTTATTATTGCCACTGAAACCATTTATTTACCAAGAAGATATTTATTTTTCAAAAAAAAGATCACCCCCAAATTTGGGGGAGCAAAGTCCAAAGAAAACTAATACGAACCAGTTGAAAAATGAATGAGCTAAGCCACATTGCTCAGAGTGACCAGAAAAAAGGATTTTCCAAGGAATCTTTCTGACTCCTAAGAAGGAGATGAATCACGATTTGTGCAAAACCTCTCAGTAATATTTTAAATTCTAGGGAAGGTGACCCCGAGACAACTAGTTTCAAACCCTCTGCCCAGAAACGGACAAAATCATGAAAGTAAAATATCAGAAACAAGTCCTCAGTGCTGAAGTAACACATCAGCAGAGGATTATATGATCTATAAGGCAAAGGTGAAACAGAATCAAAAGATCTCACCAAAAGCCCACTTGGTTTTCCTGCCCTGGAGGTGGGGCCGTGTTGAAGGAAGGGAAGCAAGTCCTGACAGATTTCTCCAGAAATCCTAACAATGAGAGTGAGGGCAAGAGATGAGAGTGAGCAGCCTATAGGACACATGCACAGATTCAGAGGCTTCAAGGGCGGGGCAGGAAAGCAACCCTAGGGCTTAGCAGAAAACCTTGTAGCAATTCCGCTCGCTGCGTAATCAGTTTCCCAACAGCAGCACAGATTCGTTCCAACCTCGAGAAGTATTTTCCTGAAACAGGGACAGAGGCAGGACCCTCGATTCCATTGTGAACGGGCCAAAAAGACCCTGAGAAAGATGAAGACCACCCCTACGGAGACACTTTTTCTATTGGAATTATTTTACTGTCACGTAGTTTGGAGCAGGACCACCAATGAAATCCTCTCCAAGAGAGATCTCCCTCCAAGTTTTCTCTCATCCAGAATTTTATGTACCTGGCCACTTCCTCCTGATGTATTAAAATGCACTCCCAAATTAGAGATGATTTGGGGCGCCGTGTGTAGAGCGACATGCATCCACAATGACAAGCCACGCTCCACGTTTGGTGAGTAAAAGCCCCAGGGAAGATCCCAGAGAAAGCTGGGCCCATCCTGTGTACTTGGAGTGGAGACCAGGCTGAGCAATAAAACAAATGCAAAAAAATTTCCAGTAGAATAATTTCAGCAAAGAGTGGAAACACAACTTCCGTGATACGTAAATTCCCTCCCTTCCTGAACCACGTGTGACCCTGTTTCCTCCCTACCGTATTCAGGCTGCTGAACAGTCCACTGATAACATTATCTGACACCCAGCACTGCAGGTTATCTGTGAGAAAAAAAAAAAAAAAAAAACCAACAGACTGGAGTCACGTATCTCTGCAGCATTCAATGCCAAAAGAAAAGGGAACCCATACTTTTTAAAGGAAATAGCCATGACTCATGAGTTCTATAATTCAGTAAAATGTCCTTTTCATACAGCAATAACAGAAAAATCTTATCAAATGTGCAAACCTTCAGAAAGTACACAGCTCATACTCTACTGAGGAAAATGGCTTGAGAACATTAACCAGTGGCAAACAGGAGATACAATTAAAAGAAGTTACAGGTGGGGGTTCAGTGGCATGAAAGTCCCTGATACGTGAGTTAAAACACATAACCAAATCCAAACGACCTGGCACTTAAGGTTGTAAAACAAGATGCAAATGTAATTCTTGAAAGTAGAGATAATAAATTCTAAACAACTACTGTTTTAACAATTCAGGAGTTATCTAGGAAGAACTCCCAGAGGATACCAAGAAACCCCTGCAAAATGGAAGAAATGTTATCCCTGATGAATTCTTCATCATAATAGGTGTCAGTCACGAGATATTATTTCATATTGATAAGCTGAGAAAGTTTGTACCTGAGGATTTAAAATAAATCATTAGTGAAACTATGGGGCACTCGGGTGGCTCAGTGTCAGACTTCAGCTCAGATTCTGATCTCGCGATTCATGAGTTTGAGCCCCGCGTCAGGCTCAGTGCTGACAGCTCAGAGCCTGGAGCCTGCTTTGGATTCTGTGACTCCCTCTCTTTCTGCCACTCCCCCCTTGCATTCTGTCTGTCTGTCTCTCTCTCTCTCAAAAATAAATAAATGCACAAAAACAAATTTTTTTTAATCATTAGTGAAACTAAATATTGGCTTTAATCCATAAAACTACGAAAGAAAATTAAAGAAGAAGTTCCACAAACACTATGTCAAGATACAGAATAAATGAAGCAGAGAGAAGAAAGAAACATGAGATAAGAGAATAAACATATGTAATAAAAATAAATGTAAAGGAAATAATCTCACCATTAAAATAAACGACTTTTAAGTGGGTCAAATAAACAAAATCCACCTCTACATTCTTGGTAAGATATGTACCCAAAAGTAACTCAGAAAAATTAAGATATATTATGTAATAAAGGTACATTATGCCAATATTCACTGCAAAAAAAAAAGAAAAAGAAAACATCAGTTATAATACACACATCAAAGTAGAAATTAAGGGAAAAAGGGTTAAATATTATAGTTACTTTTGTTAAAGAGTGAAAATTCACAATGAGGGGCACCTGGGTGACTCATTTGGTTAAGCGTCCAACTCTTGATTTTGGCTCAGGTCATGAACTCGTGGTTTGTGAGTTCAAGCCCCTTGTCAAGCTCTGTGTTGACAACACAGAGCCTGCTTAGGATCTTCTCTCCCTCTCTCTCTACTCCTCCCCCTCCCCGACCCCGTGCTCGCTCTCTCTCTGTCTCTCAGAATAAATAAATAAAACTTTTTAAAAACAGAAAATTCACAATGAATGTTTTCTATCATAAATTGATGTGCCCAGTAACATGCCATAACATTATCATTAAAAAAAATTTTTTTTTAACGTTTATTTATTTTTGAGACAGAGAGACAAAGCATGAATGGGGGAGGGTCAGAGAGAGGGAGACACAGAATCTGAAACAGGCTCCAGGCTCTGAGCTGTCTGCACAGAGCCCGACACGGGGCTCGAACTCACGGACCGCGAGATCATGACCTGAGCCGAAGACGGCTGCTTAACCGACTGAGCCACCCAGGCGCCCCAACATTATCATTTTAAAGTTTAAAAATAGATTACTGTAGACCTGAGGAAATTAATATAAGTAGTGCATTCCTAAAGGATTAGGTAGATGAAAATAATCAATGAGCAATAAAATGGCTCAAACATCTTTATAAATGCCACATTCAGAGAGGACACCGGTACACCTCCTTCCAAGCTGCCTCAGAATATATGCAAAATCTTACCAGATGTTAGCCAGCAACGTAAGTTTTGACAATTTCAAACTGTCACAATGGTATCATCCCTGTCCGACCATAATGCAAAAATAACGTAGAAAAAAGTCATTAAAAAGAAAAAAGGATCTCCAGTTAGTTGGAAATTTTAACAAGAAAAAAAATGAAAAGAATGACAGGAGAGGGAGGGAAGAAGGGAGGGAGGGAGGGAGGGAGGGCCAGCCTGCCGTGTGGGGGGAAAGAACCTGTCAACTACTTGGATATTAATTGTAATAGAACCTTATGTATGAAAACTTATGAGATCTAATTCTAGGTCTGTTCTTAGAGAAAAATGCATAACTTTGCTTGCTTTCTTTAATTACCAGATCACTGCCCTTCTGGTCATCTTTTTTTTCTTTTTCCTTCTTCTTTTTTTTAAATGTTTATTTTTGAGAGAGAGAGAGAGCAGGCACACATGTGGTGGGGAGGGGCAGAGAGAGAGTAGGGGGACAGAGGATCCAAAGTAGGCTATGCCCTGACAGCAGAGAGCCAGATGGGGGGCTTGGACTCACCAACCGGGAGATTATGACCTGAGCCAAAGTCGGACGCTCAACCAACTGAGTTACCCAGGTGCCCTCATCATCTTTTTTTTAATTCATCTTGAATGGCCATTTGAAGGACTATGACAACACAAGAAAAAAACAGGAAAAAAAAGGTAGCCAAAGTGACATACAGATAAATCACAGAAAATTTTTTTAGCATGGCAAGACTTGATCACATCAATCATTGCAGCTTGCTTATGGGTTTCCAGGTTAGTGATCAAATGGCATGAAGTTTTAAGATCCAAATTGTCACAGCTCTGAAAACAGACTTCCCTACTTCCAATGAATGACTGACCTTGGAAGCAGACAGCCATTGTGTCAACCAATGTAATCACATGGAACGACCCTTAGAGAACTTTCCCTACCTACCAGCCATTGTGTGAAGCACTTTTCATGTAGTAATTCATTCAATCCTCACAAGAAACGGATGATGCAAGGCACTGCCCCAATGTGAGCTTCTTTCCAAGCGCTACGTTAATGGGTTACTTGGAGATTTTCTTCTCTGCCCTCTCCATTTCCAGTTTATAAAAATGAGTGCCGCTTTCCTAATCTTATACCTAAATAACCACCTAGACAAGCATGTCAGGCTGGCCTCTTACTTTTCCAGAAGTCACATGCCCTCGATTTCCCAGATCTGTTCCTGTTGTCTTAAAATTGTTACAAAGAACCAAGCTTATTAAAATTGTCTTCTCCGGGGCGCCTGGGTGGCTCAGTCGGTTGAGCGTTCGACTTCGGCTCAGGTCATGATCTCACAGTCCGTGGGTTCGAGCCCCGCGTCGGGCTCTGTGCCGACCGCTCAGAGCCTGGAGCCTGTTTCAGATTCTGTGTCTCCCTCTCTCTCTGCCCCTCCCCCACTTGCACTCTGTCTCTCTCTGTCCCAAAAATAAATAAACATTTAAAAAAAATTTTAAAAAAAAGAATTTCCTTTAAAATTGTCTTCTCTGGATTTAAAGAATGCAGTTGTCTCCCTTCTAGGGAATGTTCAATATTTTTCTCATTTGTGATGACAGAGATGAACCAGGGTCTTGACATATATGCAAATAATAGAACTTTTCCTTTTTAACTATATACTTAATGGAGAGCAGAACCAAATTAATAGAGCCAACAGACCTTCAAAGTAGCATTCAGTTCTGATACACAATTGCGGCTAACCAAAGAGCAGCTGCCATGATATTTTGCAGTGAATCTGGTTTTAATATTTTACAGAAGATTATTAAAATTAAAAATTCTATGAGTATAGCTTAGCAATCAAAAATCGTCCTATGAAGCCTCTACAAATTCAACCTGAGAGGTCACTGTAAACTCTCCTAGCTCTCTACAGATAATTAGTTTCTTTTGAATAATGCTTAAAGGAAAATAGTCTTTTAACTCTCTGAGTGAGTTAATCTTCTGGGATTTTCCCTCCTAAACAGGAAATTTCTCTGAAACTATATAGAGCGAGGCTACAGAAAAAAAAAGGGGGGGGGGGAATCCTCGGCTGATGAACAAATAAGAAATCAAAATTGCTTGGTTCATTCAGCTGCATGATGCCCCTTGTTATGTCTGAGACCTGCCATGCTTTAATTTTTGCCAGCTAGAAATGAGAGGAGAATGCTTTGAAAAGAAGTTGGACATGCACATATTCGGCTGCTCAAGAAAGCCCAGCAGTAGCACGTTTTGTCAGACGGTGGAGTGGATTCAATAAAAAGGACCCTCCTAGGCTAGTGAAGAGACTTTTTTGGGCCGAAGAGGGGCATATCTTGTGCCAGCATTTTATCATCCTTTACGATCCAGCATCCATTGACTATCAGTAATAACATTTGTTGGTTTGTGCATTCATTCAACATACATCCTTCATAATGATTTCTATCTATCATTCCTACTACTACTAGGGAATTATTTGTTAGGGTAATGGTAGAAGTGGTTATTATTTTATTATTATTCCTAATTATCAGGAAAAGAGTCATTTTCCCTCTCAGAACAACTGCGTCCAAACTAGAAGCTCTTCCCTGGCTCCAGCCAGGGCTCTTTTTGCCTAGAGTAAGAACAGTGAGGACGATGAAGCATTGTCACTGTGCTGGGGCAAAGTCGGACCGTAACAGCATCTAAGTCCAGTAAAACATAAAGGCACAATATCTTTTTGTTGTTGTTGTTTTCTAAGATTTTATTTTTAAATAGTCTCTACACCCACCATGGGGCTTGAACTCACAACCCCAATGTCAAGAGTCACACGCTCCACCAGCGGAGCCAGCCAGGTGCCCCAAAAGGCACAATATCTTAAGAAGACATATCGTAATCCTGAATTCAATACAGCACATGGAACCATACCCCTAGAATCTAAAAATCTGTCACAAACAGAGAATCTGGCCTCCCTGCCCTCTGAGGAGGACTCTGGAAATAAGACTCAGAGCCCATGAGTATGGTAGGAGGACTGACCAGAAGACAGAGAGAGCTCACCAATTTGGGTTGCATCAGATTGGTCTCATTCTACATCACAAAGGTTGTGTCTTTGTGGGGGCCTGTGATAAACAGGCTTTTCCAGAAAATGTCACAAATGCAGTCATTGAAATGATTATCTTTGTGTGCCGGCACACGGGGATACAAATACTGTGAAAGACATGATGATTTTTCATGTCTTAGGGTCTTCTTAACAAGAACATTTGGTTAGAACTTCCACTTCTGGTTGTGAATGGGCTCTGGAATTACCCTCCCACCATAAACAACTAGAAAAATGGACCAAAAAATAACAACAGAGACGGTTTCAATATTGAACAGCAGGTAGCACAGCCCTGTGGTCTCTTCGAGAAGGGAAACCAATGAGGTGAGCCCTACAGTTACCTCCGCTTTTAGCCTTGGAGACAATTTCTGGAGGGCAGTGCAGCAAGGGGGAACCCAAGCAGGGCCCAGAAGTGTCATTGAGTTGAGGAGACAGACTGGGTTTGGGGAGACTGAAATGGCCAGAATTCACAGGGCAGAACACTAGATAAGAGGGAGATACCTAGAGAAAGAGTACCAGAAATCTGTCTGGGAGTCTGCTTGAAGTGTGAACTGAATATCAATCTTAACAGGCATAGGATGAGACTCCACAAGACCAGGAAAAATTAACTTCTGGGGAAATAAGTAATTACTAGGCAACTTAAAGCAGGAGGAGTCCCAGAGCTCACAAAGGACTGGGAATCTTTCAAATTGCCAAAAGCCAGAGTAAAGAGATGTTGACGAATGCATAGGGCACTTAGCCAAGATCCTGGAGAGCTCACGTCTTGTAGTAGGACAGAGAAAAACTACTCTAGATATTTACCATTGAGGATTTTTAAGAAGAGCCTTGAGCTAGGGGCACCTGGGTGGCTAAGTCAGTTAAGCATCTAACCTCGGCTCAGGTCATGATCTCGCAGTTTGTGAGTTTGAGCCCCACGTTGGGCTCTCTGCTGACAGCTCAGAGCTTGGAGCCTGCTTCGGATTCTGTGTCTCCCCCTCTCCCTGCCCCCCTCCCCCATGCTCATGCTCTGTCTCTCTCTGTCTCTCAATAATAAACGTTAAAAAAATTTTAAGAAGAGCCTCGAGCTAACCTGCATGTAACTTAATTGCATGCTAAAATGAAGTCCAACACTCTTTAAAGAAATACAATAAAATCCAGCACTCAACAATGTGAAACTCACCGTTTCATCATCCAAAAAAATTACTAGAATAAACAGAAGAAAACTGTGATTCACAATGAGGAAAAAATAAATTAATGGAAATATATTCAGAAATAACAGAGATGATGGAATTAATGAGCAAGAATACTAAAACAGGTATTAGAAATATTTTCAATACGCTTAATGGCTTATAGGAAAAGATTAACACGTAAGAACTTCCAGATGGAACTTCTACAGATGAAAAATAAAATATCCATTGGATAGTGTTAATCTCAAATTAGACCTCGCAGAAGGAAAGATTGGTGACCTTGATGATGTAGCAAAACTTTGTCCAAAATGAAACAAAGAAAAAGAGGAAAAAATTTGGACACTGGGTGACACATGGGAAAATATCAAACAGTCTAACATACATGTGTGTGAAGAAGTAATGGCCACAAATGTTCCAAATTTGTTCAAAACTATGAACCCAAGAATGTCAACAAATAGCAAGATTCATACACACACACACACACACACACACAACACCAAGGCACAACATAATTAAATTACTGAAAACCAGCAACAAAGAGAAAATCCTAAAGCCATCTAAAGAAAAAAAGGCACACTGTATAGAATGGAACAAAATTAAGAATGACCATATACTGATCATCAAAAACTACACAAGTCAGGGGCGCCTGGGTAGCTTAGTCGGTTAAGCACCGACTTCAGCTCAGGTCATGATCTCACGGTTCATGGCTTCAAGCCCCACATCAGGCTGTGTGCTGACAGCTCAGAACCTGGAGCCTGCTTTGGATTCTGTGTCTCCTCTCTCTGCCCCTCCCCTGCTCATGCTCTGTCTGTCTCTCTCTCTCTCAAAAATAAAATAAAAACATTTTTAAATTAAAAAAAAAAAAACCATGCAAGCCAAAAGAAAATTGTGTTATGCAGGTTAACAAATCACCCCAAATCTAGTGGCTTTAAACCACAATAATAACATTATTGCTCACAATTTCTGTGTGTCAGGAATTTGGGACTAGCTCGTTTAGGCAGCTCTGATTGGGTGTTTTCATGAGATTGCCACTTCCCAAGTGTATCACTCTGACAAGCCGATACTGACCAGTTTAGTTTGTTTCTTTCCACGTGGTCCACTTCGTGAGAATGCTTGAGATCCGTGTGTCATGGTGAGTGCCTGCATCTAGAATGAGTGCTCCAAGGAACCAAGGCCAAGATGCAGTGACCACCTAAACGGTCTGAGAAGTGACATATTGCAGTTTCAGTCATATTCTCTTGACCACATGGGGCACAGCCCTGGTTCAGTGTGGGACAGGACTATACAGACATATGAGCCCCAGGAGGTAGGGACCATGGATGGCCACGTTGGAGGCTGGCTGCCTTAACAGTAGAACAACATTTTTTGAGTGCTTGAGAGAAAAGAAAAAGAAAAAGAAAAACCCCAGTACTTTATACGTGACAAAAATCTTTCAAAGATGAAGGCAAAATAAAGAATTCATCTAATAAAAACTGTGAAAAGTGCCACCAGTGGGCCTGCACTGCAAGAAATATTAAAGTAAGTGCTTTTGACAAAAGGAAAATTATACCGGATGAAAACCTGATTCTCCCCAAAGGAATAAAGAGTGCTGGAAATGATAAATATATAGGAACGTGTAGAAAACGTCTTTTTCTCAATTGTAAATTTACAGAAAAGGTAACTGACCACTTAAGACAAAATAATAATAATAATAATGCATTGGAGTTTATAGTGTATTTAGATATAAAATGCAGAACAACAATAGCACAAAGAATAGGAGAAGAAAATGAAAACACGTTCTTGTCCAATCCTTGTAGTATATGTGATGTGGCATAATATTACGTGCATTTGCATATTGCACACATTACAGCAACCACTAGAAAACACATATCAGTAAATTTCAGGAGAATTTTACTTGAGATAAAAAGTGATATTTCAGCACAAAAAAGAAGTAATTTCATCAGGAAGACACAACAGTGTGGGACCCAGGTATATTTGATTTAAAAAAAACGTGAAAACGGAGGAAGTGAAAATCTACACAATGTAAAGGAGAAATAGACAAATCACATCTAAAGTTAAGAAGACGATCTAGACACAGCGTTGGTGAGGATGTGAAGCCACTGGAACCGTCACTCCCTGCCAGGGAGAAGGTAACAAGGTACAACTCCTTTGGAAAACTGGCAGTTGTTTACGAACTTCTTTGGGTTCATGTCACCTCACTGGCCAAGTGTGTGCAGAAGTAATCAGCCCGACTGACACCTGTTGCAGATGCTGTTGCTGAGGACCTACTTGACCGCCGGACGCAGAAAACTCTAGAGAAGACAGATCTAATCCATAGTGATCCAAAAAGAGATCAGTGGTTGTTTGGGATGGGGGTGGGGAGGATTGACCAGGAAGAAGCATGAGGGTAACTTTTGAGATGGTGACCACATTTATCAAAGTTCATCTTGTGAACTTAGAGTGTATGGCTCATGTTGTCACCTTAAATAGGTCAAATAACTTCTCTATGTCGCAATTATTTCAAAAGGTAAAGTAAAAGCCATATACTTAAGATACACACACACACAAAAAGCTGAGATTTAGCATGCCTGCGGTGAGCTGTTTGAAAAAGGGTTTTATTTACAAATGAATAGTTGTTGCATATAATTTTCAATTGTGAGTTTGCTTTCAAATAAAGGTGTTTCTGCTGTGAGGTACTTGAAAGCACTCCCTTGCAGAATCTTAAAGGAAAATGAAACTGGGACACACAACTCAAAATCTATGCAATGTTCTCATCTGAGCAACAACACCAAAAAACAATAATCATCCTCGTAGAAAATACCAGTCCCACTAAAATGACATTTTATTTCTACTAAATAAAGCAATGCTATTATAAATATGGGAATCTCCCCCAAAAGCTCAAGTTTTTATGATGAAGGAGGGTGAAGAAGGACTGAGTTTCCCCATTTACAGAGAGAAAGGGCAAATGCTCAAAGATCAAAGGACCCACAGTTAAATACTTCTAAAGTAGAGCTTGTGTCCAGGCTGGGGGAGGAGTAACAGGACAGACGGGCAACACACGCACTGCCATATTCTCTCACACTCGCTCTGTGCAGCTCTGTGAGTGGATTTTGCCTTGAGCTGCATTTCTTGGTTGCAGTTGCTGGAGAAAATCCACATCGTCAAAGAGTGTGACTTTCACTTTATACAGGCACCGTTCTCCAACTTACCAATCATGTGTGAGCCGATCGGACTTACAGAAACACGTGTCAGAGGAGCAGAATAGACTGTGCTTTTTGTTTAATCTTTGAGCTCAAAAGTCAATTCCTCAGGAGGACTTTTCCTGGCCTCTTGCCCCAGCCCAGACCAGAGCTGGCCGGGCTCACATTCTCAGAGCTGTCTGTACATTTCCCTTATGTTTATGTCCTTGTGAATTACCTTCCGTTGTCTGACTCTGCCATGGGTTGTCAAGGTGGATTTTTACTCACTACTATAGCCTTAGCACCTACCATAGTGCTTAGGCTCAAGAGCTAACCCAATGTTGGGTGACAGAAAAGACTTATTTAATTAATGAAATGTTATGGTACCATTAAAGAAACACTTACTTGCCCTCAGCTAGGGTCTTTATAAAATTAAACTTTATAATACTGTTCTTTTTCCTTGTGCCCTTGTTTTCTTTGTGTTTAAAATAAGAGAGAGAAAGCCCAGATTATGGGTGGCTCTACCCTGTTGGTGGCAGTGACAAAAAACAGTGGGCAGATAATGAGCTTGAAAGATGAAGAAAATAATAATTGTCACTGTGGTTACCAGTTCCCTGTTGTAAAAGGTTATCAAGTGAGCCTGGTTAAATCAATGTGAGCCCCACCTGGCTTCACCTGTCAAACTAGGGCTGCATTAAGAAAGCCATTGAAAATAATATTATTATAACAATTTGTTTCCATAAAATTAGTTCGGTGATTTACCACGTACCTTCTCATTGTAAATGGTACTACAGGGGAATGTGTCTCACACAGATTAGACCACAGCACCTACACAACTTTGTAACGACTAGAGAAAGAAAAGGAATCAATACAACAAATACTGCTTTATTTTTTTCCCTTCCAAAGTGCTACCCCCTTGTCCTTTCTTCCAGATTCTACAGAGTACTGGGGTGTCTCACTGGCTCACTCAGAAAAGCATGACACTCTTGATCTCAGGGTTGTGAGTTCAAGCCTCACGTTGAGTGGCGAGCCTAGTAAAAAAAAAAAAAAAAGATTGTTCCAAAATTCTACAAATTATTGAGGTTTAAATTATCATAGAAGTCACTGATGAATAATCTAAGGCCCAGAGAAACAACATATGATTCTTCCCAGGATCATCCAAAGACTTTATGGAGAGCTGGGGTTAGAGTTCAGATGGTCTAACTCCCTATTCAGTAGAACTGAGTGAGTTTTAGTTGATCCTGAGTCTTCTGTGTAGAGATTTCTGCACATCTTCCTTCTTTCTCCTCTTTTTAGAATAGGGTTTTGATTTCTGAAAATGTGCCATAAATCATGACAGTCTGATATGAAAATCTAATGCTGTTCTTCTGCTGTATTGCAAGTTGCCAGATTATTTCTTCTGTGTATAATGGGGGAAATGGGAAATTGATTTTCAATGGGTGTAAAATTTGTGTTATATAAGATGAGAAAGTTCTGGAGACCCACTGTAAAACCTAGTACTTACAGTTAACAATACAGTGTTGTACAGTTCCAGATGTGTTAAAAGAATAGAGCTCACTTTATGTGTTCTTACCACACACACACACACACACACACAGAACTTTTTGGAGGTGATGGATATGTTTGGTACCTTCGTTGTGGTGATGGTATTATGGGTGTAAGTTGTATGCATATGTGTAAACTCATCAAGATGTATACATTAAATGTGTGCAATTTTTTTGTATATCAGTTATACCTCAATAGAGCTAAAATTAAAAAAGAAAAAAAATCTTTCAAAACAAAAACCAGAAACAATGAAGTCTGCACATGATGCATGGCTAAGGCGTTACTAATCAGTGATTAGTAATTGGGGCATTAGTTAGTGTCCCCCAAGTCTCTCAGATGTACTTTCAATGAAAGGTAAATTGTAATCATAGTTTCACAAACAACTAAGCTAGTTCAAAGAGGGTCATTTGAACGCTATTGATCAATGGGATTGGCTTGGAGTTGACATTCAAACACATAATAGCAAATATATACTTTGCAAGCATTTTACATGTATGTATAATTTACATACAATATATACCATGTCAAGCATTTTTCTAAGTACTTTACAATAATCCTGTAAGACTATTGCTGATTTTATCTCTACTTTAAAGATAAGGGGTATGAGGCACAGAGAGTTTTAACATTCTTTTCTAAGGTCACACATGAGCAAGGATTGTTAGAACTTGGGATTCAAACCTGCACTGGCCCCAGAGTACATGCATTGAGGAATTCTGCATGAATGGATCAGGACACAATTCAGAGGGGCAGTGTGACAGCCGTGGAAGTCCGTTGCTCAGATCTCCATTCATTTGCAAGAAGTTCAATACCTGTAGGCCTTAGCTATTTCAGGGTCCACAGACTGTGAATGGATGCCGCTCTCTTTCGGGGCAGTCCCCTGCCTCATCCATGAGATGAGCATACAGGACCCAAAGCGGGACTGCTGAAATCAGCAAGCTTTCTGGATGTAATGGGAGCTCCTTACTGGGTTACCAGAGACTCTCAGATCTGCACGGTGGCCTGGGGCTGTCCCTGCTCAATCTTGCTTCCTTTCCATTCCTGCTTTCGCAGATGGTACCCCCAAGAAGCTCCTCGCACCAACTCTGTCTCAGCATGCACTTCCCAGAGGAAGGAGCTGGCAATCCCGGGCAAGTGTCCGACTAAGATCTCATCCGCAAGGAAAGAGTTGGACACCGTAGTAACAAAAATCTGAACCTGAAGGAGATGAGTGCAGACCCCAGTGCGTCCAAGTTGTCTGACCAGATGGCGTCACTGTGTCACTTTAACACTACACCACCAGCCTCGAGGTGCTTGGCCACTTCAGTGACAACGCCTTCACCCTCCCTGAAGAACTGATTTCAACCTTAGGCTCGGATACGTGCTTTCCTTTTGTCATTTCAACAGCAGCAAAGGAATGAGCTCTGACTTAACCGCGGAACACTGACATTTGGGCAGTGGCATGTGCTCCTTACTCCCCCAGCCCCGCTTAGAAGAGAACACAACGCCCTGCGCCCCACGCGACTCCACAACTGAGCGGACACTTTCCCATTTAAGAGGCAGACATTTTGCCTTTTCAAAAGGCCACTAACCTTTTATGTTCCATCAAAAAAAAAAAAAAAATAGAGGCTTTGTTTAATTGACTCCCTGGTAAAAATTAGAGAGTCATCTCGTTGGAAAGAGAGGAAGATGGCAACGCATTCGGACTTCTCTACCCTGGGTTCAGCCTCCTGGAAATAAAGGTAGATTGCAAATTATGGTTAAAAGATAAAGGCAGGAGATGATCTACAATGTTTTAAGTTGTGTGAACAAGTACGAAAGACACCTTTAGGGAGAGACGTTGCAGAGTCTTCACAGAGTAGACAGGCACACCGCCACGACAATGGCAGTGGTAGTTAAGCTCCTCTGATGGCAAGCGATAGATGGCAAGTCCAGCCTAGGGAAGCCAAAGGGAAGTACTGGAAGAATGTGGGGCTCAGAGAAAGCACGGAAGGCTGGCAAGCGGGAGCCAGAGCGGTGATCATACAAGAACAGTATGATCAAGGAGCCTTGTTAGGGCGGGAAGAAAGTCCAACTACTTTCAGCGTTATTGTCCTTCTGTTCAAGATTCAAATTCCAGGCAGAGAACAGCAGATTGGCCTAATTTGCGTCATTACCCAGTTCTTGGGGAGGAGTAGACAGGACTCCTGTTTATAATCCCAACAGACAGTAGCTGCTGGGGAAGAGATAATTCCTAACAAGGAAATGAGGTTACTTAAAAAAAAAAAAAAAAAAAAAAAAAAGGAAACAAAAGAAGAAAGAAACGAGTGCTGAATAGTCATATACCTTTACTTTTTTGAATATAATTTATTGTCAAATTGGCTAACATACACTGTATACAGTGTGCTCTTGGTTTTGGGGGTAGATTCCCGTGAATCATCACTTACATACAACACCCAGTGCTCATCCCAACAGGTGCCCTCCTCATTGCCTGTCACCCGTCTTCCCCTCTCCCCCATCAACCCTCCGTTTGTTCTCTGTATTTAAGAGTCTCCTATGTTTTGCCTCCTTCCCTCTCTATTTGTAACTATTTTTTCATGGTCTTCTTTAAGTTTCTCAAGTTCCACATATGAATGAAAACATGTGATGTCTGTCTTTCTCTGATTGACTTATTTCACTGAGCATAGTACCCTCTAGTTCCATCCATGTTGCTGCAAATGTCAGGGTTTCATTCTTTCTCATTGCCAAGGAGGATTCCATTGTACATATAAACCACTTCTTCTTTATACACTCATCAGTTGATGGATAGTTGGGCTCTTTCCCTAAGGTGGCTGTTGTTGAAAGTGCTGCTATAAACATTGGGGTGCACGGGCCCCTCTGAATCAGCACTCCTGTATCCTTTGGATAAATACCTAGTAGTGCTATTGCTGGGTCATAGGGTAGGTCTATTTTTAATTTTTTGAGGAACCTCCACACTGTTTTCCAGAGCGGCTACACCAGTTTGCATTCCCACCAACAGTGCAAGAGGGTTCCCGTTTCTCCACATCCTCTCCAGCATCTATAGTCTCCCGATTCGTTCATTTTAGCCACTCTGACTAGCGTGAGGTCATATCTCGGTGTGGTTGAACCGTCAAATAACTTGAACTATTTAATAGGTTATATCACTTTCCAGTTAGTACCAGTGAACAAATTCTTGAGGCCAATCAGCCTCCAGCTGAAGGCACAGAGTGCAAATAAGAGACGCCTATTAGGACTATTGGATCAGTTCTTTGAGAAAGATATAGATAAAGTAGAGTATCTTTTGTGGGGGGGTGGGGGGAGTATCAGGATGGTAAGAGAACAATCCTGATAAAACCATAGGATAAAAATTATTATACAAAGAAGAGTTGAAGGAATAGGAATTTTTTGTCAGGAAGAAAAAGTCTCAGGAGAGAGAGCATAGCTGCCATCACATACTGGTCATGTGTCATTGGCTTTCACTGTCTTCCCAAGGAGTAGATTTGAAACCATTGATGTTTGGAACCAAGGGGTAGATTTCAGGTAAATGGGATTGAGTTTCAGTCTGCCTTCCCTGGCTGCCAAATGCTAAAAGAATTCCTATTGTAAAGAAACAAAACAATACCAAAAAGTTAGACAGAGCTGAGGTTGAGAAATTATACAAAAAGATAATTGAGCTTGATAGAACAATAGTAACAATAATGGCTATATCTTTAGCACATACTATATGCTGGGCACTATGCTCTATTCCTTAAATGTCCCTGCCTCTCAAACGTTCACACCCCAGCATCCTTAATGACAGAAGAAAGAGAATGCTTTCCTCCTGATCCATCCCTCCCGGAGTTGGGGTGGGGGGGGGCAGGGAGGGCAAGGCAAAAGAATCAGGGCAATGGTAAGATTGTCAGTAGTTCCCAGGTTCTACGTTAAAAATTTATGGGACTCTTTAGGCTGCTTCATAAGACATCAGTGTGTAAGTTTACAAAAAAAATACATTTTTTTTTGTCACCAAAATTTAATTTGAAACAATGGGTGCTACCCTGTATTTACCGTACGGGCTTGTGTAGGGGCCTCCTGGAGCATTATTGCATCAGTCTGTGGGTATGCATACTCTAGTTTCTGAAGGGAAGTCAAATATTTAGGAGAGAATTTTTTTTTTTTTCATATTTAGAATTGTCTGAAGATGAATGGACCACCTAGGGCAACTTACACATGGACAAGATGACTTCCGGGCCATTAAGGGTGAGTTCAAAACCAAGCCTGTGAACAGGAATAGAGTCCTTCAATCACTCCTTTCATTTATCCATCAGAGGTTCTCTCAACCCCTGTCCTTCAGAATTGGACCGGAAGGTCCAAGCGTAGTGGCCATGGCCAGCAGAGGGGAAAATAGCAAAAGGTCAAGGACCCATAGAAGCTGTCAAAAGGCTACCAAGTAGACTTCCTGACAGATAGGAGGAACCCCCTACTTTGCTACCGAACTAAATATGCGCTAAGTCCCATTTCTCCCATTCTTACGGTACACCTTAATATGTGTACCGTAAAACTTGTATTAGTGAGCCAACAAAAATATTACATTTCCTAAATTATTCAAAGAGTTTGGAGCTGGAAGGAATCTTGAGATTAAGGTAGTCTAACTGTTGCGGGGTGAACTGGGGAGACCCGGGCCCTGGGGCCTCAACCCAGCCAGGCCCTGAGGAATCGTGGAAGCTTCCTGATCTTGTCACCAGAAAGAATTCACAGTGGCACAGCGGATGAGTAATACACATGGGAAAGTTTATTAAAGCAAAAGGTACACTCTGGAGAGAGAGAGAGCAGGTGAGACCCAGAGAGAGAGAGAGAGAGAGAGAGAGAGAGAGCTATGTCCTCAGGGTTTGGGTTTCTATCTTTTATCAGCAGTTGTTAACTAGGGGAGGAATGTTCATCACTTAGGGCCAGGAAACAGGGTTTCAGCTTTTTCTTCCTGATTTGGTCAGGGGTTTCCTGTCATGGCACCACATCTTGGGCCTGTCTGGTTGGATGTGGCTTCTTGCGGAGAGCTGCCAGGACAGGCTCTGACTGTCCCAACAGCCAGCCATGACTTCGTTGCTGACCTCCAGCTGTCCTATTGGAACCTAGCTAAATGCCTACTCTAACCTAGCCTCCCTCCTTTGACAGTCGAGAAAGCTGAATTCCTATCAAGTAAACTGGCTTCACTGACATCACACAGCTTTTAGGGGCAGAGTTGGGCCGTTTTATTTCCTAGTGGAGTACTGTTTTTGCAATGACAAGGTGGACAATAACGGAAGGAGGAGCTTTAAAATGGTACGCTCAAGGCACAGCCCACGTCCTGGCCCTGTGACCTTGAGCAAGTTGTTTATCCTTTCTGATCCTCAGTGTCTTGTCTGGAAGTGGGAATAATACCCACTTCAGCGGATTCCTCTAAGAATTTAAAGAGGGGATGTTTGCAAAGCAGTTAGCAGAGTGCCAGGCAAACAGAGGTTGCCTACAAAACTACTTTTGTTCTCCAATTTCCAGCCTTTCTTGCTTGGTTGTTTCCCAAGCCTTCCTGCTGATACATCCCCCATGGTTTTAATCAGAAGCAGGGACTTCCCTCTCTTGTTTCCAAATCATACGATTGAGAGAGAGACACACACACACAGAGAAGGAGGGGGAGAAATGGAGTCAATGCGGTGAAATATTAACAGTTGGGGAAACTGGGTGAGGAGAATCTCGCATTTGTTTGTAGTTGACTTGCACGTGTTCTTTTTAAGTTGGAAATCTTTGCTGAATAAATTAGTTTTTAACAGAAAGATAAACCCCACACCACTGCACGTTGTTCTTCTTCCATTCCAAAGCCCTATTGCATAGCAACTGGACTAAGGTTCTTAACCCCACATGCGTCTGAAACTCCATATTGATAAGTGCGCCCTCCCAATCCCTTCTGTTGTAGAGGAAGTTAGGTTTGTGATTCCTCTTTCAGTTGTCAAACACATGAAACAAAGAGGAACCGTACCCAGGCCTCGGGCACAGGCTGGAGCTCAGAAGTGCCTCGGTTTGAATGATAAATATACAGTTACCCTATGTCAACCACTGATGAAGACGAGGTCATGAGCTAAATTGGAAAAGTCCCGATGTTTGGGAGAGTAATCGAGACTCTCTGTTTCCAAAATAGCACAGAATCCAGCTGAGAATAAACCCAAATCAGTTTCCCTTTCACAGTGATTTAATGCCGCAGTTGAAAAAAAAATTGATTTTGGAAGACATGTCCACCAGCAAATGAATCAGATACACGTTTTTCTTCATCTGATAAAGCCCCAAGATCCTGGTCAGCCGTCCATTTGGTAAGCAGAGATGGCTCCTACGTGCATTATTTTTAAGTTTAGGAAGAGCCCTCTGTGTTTTGACATTTAAGTAATCTGTGGACCGTTTCTACAAGGGAAAAGGAGAACGATAGTGATATCATCCTGATGAGCATTTTTTTCCTCTCGGCAACACGATCTTATGTGTTGTTCCTTGACGCATAAGGTGGGAGTGCAAGGATAAATCCAAAGCAACTTCCCTGCCCTCAGACCTCAGCCTATAAGTCATTCATTCACTCGCTTAGATAATAAGAACTTGCTGAGTTGCTCTTAACGCCCAATTTGCTGTGCTAGAAGTTGGCTTCCTGCTCTCAGTGGATTCACAGCCTAGTGGAGAAGACACACATGAGCAAGCGATTATAGGGAAGGTGGTAAGTTCTCTGTCCGGGTGCTGTGGGGAAACACGCGAGAGGGGCTCCACCCAGCCTAGAGGGGGCTTCCCAGGGAAAGTTGCATCTAAGCCGAGACCGGAAAGCCAAGGAAGAGTAAAGCAGGCCAGTTGAGCAGAATGTTTTCCAGACAGAAGAGACACTGTGTCTAATTATCCGGAGGCTAGAAATTCCAAGGAAGGGTGGGATGAGGAGAATAATGAGACTAGGAGACAGACTGAAATTCCAGATGCCATGCAAACGCCCTTGCGTGGAGGACAGGACCCCTTTCAACATGGTCCACATGGCTGCTTTCCTTGGCTTTGCTCTGACACACAGCCTTTCCCCTGGTAATAAGACTGCCTGGATCAAGTTGACTTTGGGAAAACGTGTTTTGAGGGTACGACTCTTCTTTGGTGCCTTTTCCCTCCCCTGTTCAAGTCTGTTCCTCGATTTTGATATTATAGCAGAAATAATTACCATTCATGGAATATTTCATATGTGCCTGGCACTCTCTTAAGTGCCTGACAGGCATTATTAAACCAATTCTCAAAAATGACCCTAGGGGCTCCTGGGTGGCTCAGTCAGTTGAGCATCAGACTCTTGACTTCAGCTCAGGTCATGATCTCAGAGTTTCATGGGTTCAAGCCCTGTATCTAGCTCTGCACTGACAGCACAGAGCCTGCTTGGGATTCTCTCTCTCCTCTCCCTTTCTCTCTCTCAGAATAAATAAATAAACTTAAAAAGTGGTTAAAAAATAAACCCAAGGGGTGTTATTATTTCCCCTATTTTACAAATAAAGAAATTTGGGATTACATACGCCAGCTAGCTAACTTTCCTCAGGTCACAGTACTAATCAACAGCAGATAATAGATTCCATCTGAATCCAGAACCCCCCTTCCTAATCATCCTGGTACCCGACCCCCAGTTTCCTAGTTTGTAGACCATTCCCTGCAGAGATTTCCTCTCAAGTATGTATCAACTAGCAAATTAAAGGAGGTAATTATGGGCCCAGTATCTAGGAGGTATTCAAAGTGCTAATGGTTATCTTAACCATTAACTGATAGAATTAGATGCATTAACTGTGATTTTTGGGCAGAGAACTCTTAAGACTACAAATGCCTTCAAGGCCCAAAGCAATGAAACTATTCTTACAGAAAGGTGACTGGCACTGGCATAGGAAATGGTAGCCGTGGTACCCCCTTAAATCACACCATGGAAACAACGCACTACCTTCCTGCCTGTTGCTACGCTATTTCCTCTTGGATGATGCTTCTGAGGTCTTAGCAGAAACCCACGCTGCCACCACCAGTTTCTTTCCATGTCTCATGAATCAGGGTGTTCTACAGGGGGGGCAAAATTAGGCCTTATCCCAAACCGTGATTGTAACAGCAGATGGAGAAGTAGGAATTTCCAGCCGCAGTCAGGAGGGAAATTTAGAACACCTTCATGCCATAAATGTTCTGAGTATTCTGTAATCCATAGAGCATGTCTGGTGTGTGTGTGTGTGTGTGTGTGTGTGTGTGTGTGTAATAAACAACAGAACTAGCTGTATTTAGAAAAAAAAAATACTTCACCTTTTGGAACCTAATTTTCTTCTATTCGAAAAAAAAAAAAAAAGAAAGAAAGAAAAGCTGAGCGAAAATGATCCCTAAAGATCGCTCCAGGTCAAAAACTCTTAAGAAACAAGCTTTTTGTCTAAAACTTGTCTGGGTATATGCGTGTAGATATAGAATAAGGTGGAAAGGAACCTGAGGGATCCTCCAGCCCTGCGAGACTGTCTCGCTCCTGTTCTCTTTCCTTATCCCTAGCATAAAAAATACTCAGAGGTTTGCCACTCTTGACCCGCCCCAATCTGATTCTCTAATCCTTCCTAACGTTGTCTCTGACATGTGGTCAGTGATTGGTACACAAACCGCAGAGGCCAAGAAGATTCCCACTACTGGGAACAGCCCCCTTATTTTTCAGATGCCTCCAGTTGCTAATGGCTCATCTTACACTGAGCCAAAACCCACTCCCCGTAATTTTACTTCCCAGAGAAAAACACTTTAGGCCACATGAGAGGTGGGCAGGCAAAAGACAAGGCGACCCGGGATTTAACAAGCCACAGAGGGACAAGGGCCCTTATAGGTCTTCTTTGGGCATCCTTCTCATCAGATACGTTAAAAGTAATCTCTGTGAGGAGAGAAGACAAACATACTGACCTTGTGAACAAAAGGGTATGGGACGAAAGTGAGCCAGGCCTCCCTATGAACAGGGAGAGCGTTCATGCTTTTTTATAAATAAAGGAAGAGAGGGGCCAAGGTCCAACCTATAAATGACCCAAGGGTCCGTCTAGTAATGAAAGAGAGAATGTGAAAAACTCTAATGAATCACTGTTTTGATTCAGGCTACACGGCAGACAGGACAGTGAAAAATGTGTCCCAGGAGTAAAGGTCGTGCCTATTAAGACAAGTGTGGAGTTGTTTGGAACACAGTTTCCCTGTGCTCTGATGAAAAGCCTTGCTGGTCATTCTCTACAGGGAGTGTCCCTTTCACTACCTACTGTCCCGGGAGGAGGAGAGGAGGCTGCGTCTGAAAAGATAAGTTGTAAGTAAAGTGCAGCATAGAGTGGCCACCTGCCAAGGGTCAAGGCAGGGGTCGGGGGTTACGGGCATTATTTTATTGGTCCCTTTTTGTCCTTCGAAGGCATGGAGTATTTCTGGTTGTGCATAAGGAACGCCGTTCTTGGGACAGAAGGCTTCCGCTCTGACTGGCTGCAAACTTGAAACAATCTCTCACCCTCTCTGTGGCTTAGGTGTCTGTCCCTGACCAACAAGTGGAAGGTGCAACACAGGTCTTCTACCGGGGATGTGTATTTACTGTATTCGTATTACTTCCTCTATCATGGATGCTCTGCTCCCAAAATTCTGAGAAGGGACTGTGCAACCTTCCCTCCCCAAGTCGTTGCTGCCTAGCCAACAGCCATAGTGAGGACAACACTGGAGAGGGGGTCCACATTTGCTGGAGTCCCCATCCAGGGTCTTTCATTGTTCAGAGCACCAACCAGTCCCGAGCTACTGAGGGAGCAAGCTCATTCCTGAGATCATGCATCATTCACAAAACCTATTATCACCTCCCTCTCTTGGGATTTTCTGAGCTTCCTAAACAAGTTCAAAGCCATGGTCAGTTTTCTCCATATTTTAGGGTGACCTTACCCTCAGTCTATACTGGACTTGATGTGACCACCTAAAAAAAAGTTCCCAAAGGCCTTGAAACCAGAGAATAGATTAGTGTACCAAGGAATCCAAAAGTGGCCACAGAAACAAGCCACTTAGCTCACTGGTGTCAGAAGACTGGCAGATATTTGTAGCTAACCGTACGAAATCTCAGATCTGATTTTTTTTTTGGCACTCCTTAAATAAATATTTCTTTATTTCTAAAATATATTTGGACGTCTTGAGTTTAAAAAAAAGTAGCATCAATTTAAAAGCTTGATCCTTACCTTTTTTGTTGTTGTTGTTGTTGTTCTTATTTGTTTGTCTTTATTTGATTGTGGTAAGAACACTTAACATGACATCTACCTTCTTAACACATTTTTAAGTGTGCATGTTGTGGGTCAGATCTCTAGGATGCATTCATCTCGCTTAACTGAAACTTTATGCCTGTTTCCCCCTCCCCTCAGCCTCTGCCAACCACCACTCCACAACTTGATTCTAATAATTTTCCTGTGTTGTAAATACTTCATATAAGTGGAATAATGAAGTATTTGTTTTTCTGTGACTGGCTTATTTCACTTAGCGTAATGTTCTCGAGGTTTCTCCATTTTGCCATATGTTGCAGAATTTCCTTCTTTTTCAAGGCTGTATAGTATTCCTGTGTGCCTATATACCACATTCTCTTCCAGTGGGTATTTAGGTTGTTTCCACATCTCGGAGATTGTAAATAGTGTTGCAGGGAATAAAGAAGTGCCAGTATCTCTTCCAGATCCTAATTTCAATTCTTTTGGATAAATATCCCAAAATGGGATTGCTGACTCATATGGTAGTTGTTTTGTTTTTTTGAGAAATTTCCGTACTATTTTCTATAGGGTCTGCTTTTTTCTATTCCTACCAGTAGCATGCAGGAATTCTGACTTCTCCACATCCTCACCGGCATTTGTTGTCTTTTGAGTTTCGTTTTATTTTTGATAATAGCCATCTGGACAGATGGGATGTGATATCTCATAGTGATTTTGATTGGCATCTTGCTGGTGATAAGTTACATTGAGTACTTTTTCATAAACCTATTGGCTGACTACCGTACATCTTCTTTGGGAAAATGTCCATTCAAGTCCTTAGCCCATTTTTCAATTGAATTATTTCAGACCTAATATTTTTTGTGATATCTTTCTTAATTTCACTTGTGCCAGCAAAAGCCAAAAGTAATACTGGAATGAAACAAAACTAATTGGTTTATGGTCAATGATCCTATCGTCTCCCCCACCCTCCTTCATGTGACTCATCCATAAAATGGACTATCCATTTCCAGCAGCCCTGATAGGCCATGAGTGGACCATGGGTAGATGGTCCATGGGACCCTGCTGCCTTCTGGATTGCTGACTGTACACAAAATAGATACATGGATATTCATCTGTCTCTAAAAGTTGGCTGAGCTCTCAGTAATCGTAGTAAAGCGTTTTAGTTTTTATAATTCCATTTTGACCATGGCCAGATGTTCCCAATTATTTTAGGTTTTAGAATTTGCATTCAGAGCCAAAGAACATGGAAATGCAGCAGTACAGAAGGCCTCAAAAAGAAACCACTCCTTTCCTTCCCATTTTGTTGTTCATACTGGTTTCGGCACACCATAGAGTCCATAGTTCAGTCTCATTACTAACAGAAATATTGACAAAAACTCACTGATTGACCTAAGTACATACACGTCAGTAAGTCTATGTTAATTATAGTAACCAAAAACAATTCCTTCCTTGTGACTTTCATGAATCATACAAATTATACATTATTTAATTTCTCTACTTGTCCAAATTAATTCAAGCACATGCTATACCACTACAGCTAATTAATAATGTATTCTGTCTAGCTCCATTAAAGTCATTTCTATTCATCATTCTTGGCCAAGTAACCCAAAGACCCTTAAGTATTTCAAAGTATATTCTAAAAAGACTTATTGTTTTTTTCCATTTCAGCACCTAATTTCCCCACCGATCCATGCTTCACCTGTTCTTTCCATTTTTGCATTCACTGTCTTCTCGGATCCACGTCCCATGTTGTGGTTTTCTGTTCCTTTTTGACTTGTCTTATCTCTGTGGCTGATAGTTTCAACTCCTTCCCATTCACCATTTGTATCCTTCCCCCCTGACATCTGCTGCCACGGGCTGCCTTTTGTGTCCCCGGCTTCAGGGCACGGCTTCCCTTCCATTTTCCTTCCTCCCTTACTGTCCTCTGTTCTGCCAACGTCTTTGTCTTTTGTACTTCCGGCCAGACGCAGCTTGGGCTTTAAGAAGCCAGCATTCTGGCCAGAGCTAACGAGCCAACAGCTCTTTAAGGCTGCAGGCGGCTTGTAACATTCAAGCAAGAAAGAGAAGTGCGGGGAGAACACTGTGCCACAACCCTCACGGTAATGTCAGTGTCCTAGAAACGTAATAGGGAGCAACTCTCTTTAGTGTTCAAACTGGCTTGCCTCATTCAGCAAACAGATCGTGCGCTCAGGCCCCCCGAGTGGGAGCTGAGGGCCTTTCCCCTTCCAACGCAGTTCGGGTTTTGCTTGTGTTGTATCACCTTGTGTCCGTTTGTTTACCAAGAAAGTGAATTCTCTTCCTTGTACTTTTCAGTTTGCCCTCCTCCCTGGCTGGGAGATTATCTGGCACTTATTAAATCTCTGACACGGGAGGCAATGGTTTATTCCCACCCGGTGGCACCACCGTGGAGGGAATGTGCCGGGAGACGCGGGGTCACCGGCACAGCAGGGCCAGCGTGAACTCACGGGGCGTTTCCCAAGCAGCCTCAGCCTGTCGAGCCACACGGACTTCTGAGCACTGAATAGTTCTCTGTTGGAGTTTGAAGATGATACAGGGACTTCTCAGACATAGTCCCTGCTTTCCAGGAGGCAGCAGTTTCGGTGGGGCAGCAAGACTAATGCAAACCAAAAGGATAAAGGAAGCAGGTGAGGCCACGTGCAAGAAAGTGAAGAAGACAGTTTGTGAGAGCAGCTGTGGTTGAGATAAAGGCAGATTCAGGGCCGACTGGGGAAAACAAGGAGAGCCTTTTGCTGTGAACCGGGCCAGGAAGAGGGGGGCTTTAGATAAGGGGCCCAGAGGGTCCGGAGGATGCTGGGCTGTGATGGTGACATTACTGGGCACACCACACATTGGGGTGCCCTGGGTACGTGTCCTCGGACCTTTTGCTGTCTTCTGAGCTCTTCCCCATGGCTTCAGTACTATCTAATCTAGGGGTACCTGGGTGGCTCAGTCGGTTTGGCCTCCGACTTCGGAGGTCTTGATCTAGCCGTTTGTGAGTTCGAGCCCCGCGTCGGGCTCTGTGCTGACAGCTCAGAGCCTGGAGCCTGCTTCGGATTCTGTGTCCCCCTCTCTGTCTCTGACCCTCTCCTGCTCGTGCTGTCTATCTATGTCTCTCAAAAATAGAGATTAAAAAGAATTTAAAGTACATTATCAATTTCATAGTCATGATTATATGAATGTATATTGTATCGCATCAAAAGGTGCCTGTCTGGTGACTCTAAGTGGTGCTAAATTTGGTCACTGAGTTGAGGTACTGACGGCCAGATCTTTCCGTTGTAAGGTACATTTCTCCTTGTATGATTGGAATGAGTGAGTGAGTGAATGAATGAATGAATGAATGAGTAAATAAATAAATACATAAATAAATACATAAATAAATAAAATCTGTGGCATGATATTTTGGCAGTGGTTTGTAACTGGGCTGCTGATTAGAAATCACCTGGGAACTTCTAAATATTTTGGTGCCCAGAATCCATTCCAGACCAATTCTATCAGAATGTCTGGTGCTTGGACCTAGATGTCATAGTTTCCAAAGCTTCTCTAAGATTGCGGCAAGCAGTTGACTTTGAGAATCCCTCATCTGATGGTTTTAGCAACTACCGCTG
This sequence comes from Panthera leo, assembly GCF_018350215.1. Classification (NCBI taxonomy): domain Eukaryota; kingdom Metazoa; phylum Chordata; class Mammalia; order Carnivora; family Felidae; genus Panthera; species Panthera leo. The sequence continues at coordinate 8,467,310 of NC_056688.1, forward strand.
ATCTCTACCAGATCTTTAACTTAATTGTTTTCCTTAGGGATTGAAAAGTGGTGATTTCCTAATTCTATAATTCTTTCTCCCGATACATGTTTAAAAGTTTTTCCTAATCAATGGGTGATTGTCTATTCTAAAGTACAACTGTACTGGAAAGGCAGGATAAATGCTCTTACTTTGGGAAACCCACGTGGTGACATCACAAGGATGTCCAAGAGGATAATGGGGGATCTGTCAGGATCCTGTGGCTCTCAAACCCTCATTCCAAGAATCATCTTCTTTGTAATCTTTGATATCCCTGTTGTGTGATGCTCACTGCTGGTTTTCTGTTTGGTCCCTATATTTGTTCCCTCTGGCCACTGTAACAAATTAACACAAACAGGGTGGCTTACAAAATCGGAAATTTATTCTCTCACAGTTCCGGAGGCCAGAAGTCTAAAATCAGCTTCAATGGGTAGAAATCAGGGTGTCGCTAGGGCCATGCTGCCTCCAGGCTCTCGTGGAGAATCAAGTCCTGGCCTCTTCTAGCTTCTGGTGGTGCAGCTGGCATTCCGTGGCTTGTGGCCATGTCATCGCCATCTACACTTGTCTTCATGTAGGGTGAATCCGGGATAATCTAGGGTAATTTGGCTCTTGCGCCCGCATATGCGCGCGCGCACACACACACACACACACACACACACACACAGACATACACACACGATGGATGTATTTGGTATTTTGAGGAGTCATTTTTCAACCTACCACAGTGTTCAGAAGACAGGCCAGATGAGTAATCAGTCAAGGTGTGTTTATCTCATTCTTCATTCTTTCTCTGTCTCCTTCTAAATCTTGTTAATATTACCTCTTCTCTTACATCCCACTAGAGATTGATCCCCCGCCCTCACCCCCAGATAGAAAGATAGAGAGATGGGCTCAAACATGCATGCTGGTCCTCAGTTCTGTTCTGCCCACCTACCCATCACCAATGAGAATAACACACAGAATGCCTGTCTTCCCACATGTATTAGCAACTCAGTTTCTTCAGCCTCTCGCCTTTGGTCTCCTGTTGCTGTGCCTCTCTAAAAATGATGTTTGGGACACCTGGGTGGCTCAGTTGGTTAAGTGTCTGACTCTTGGTTTCGGCTCAGGTCATGATCTCATGGTTTGTGGGATTGAGCCCCACACCAGACTCTGTGCTGACAGTGCAGAGCGTGCTTGGGATTCTCTTTGTCTCCCCTCTCTAGCTCTCTAGCTCTCTCTTTCTGTCCCTCCCCTGCTCATGCTGTCTCTCTCAAAATAAATAAACTCAAAAAAAATAAAAATAAAAAACTAAAAATGATTTTTGTTTCCACGGAGAATTCCTGTCCACAGACTTCTGTCTCTGACTTTTTGTATGTTATCTTGTATTTCTCGAGTTTACGATAGTCTTTTTCTTTTCCTTTTTTCCTGGGAAATGTTTGCTCCACAGTTAATCTCAGCATGTGTCTTCCTCATAGCCCCCTGCACTCCTGGTTGAAGATTGGCAATGCTCGATTTGAGCAGAAACAAGAATGTGATTCTCAGATAATACCCCACTGGATTCCAGACCTGTGTTATTTTCTGCAGGACAGGTTAACCTTGCCTTTCTGGCAGTTGGCTAGGCCCATCAGATCTCACTGGTTCCACCCTCTTTCTCCCTACTTGAGTTCTCAAATGGCTCTATTTAACATCAATATTTCTTTCTGTGTTCCTGGCAGGTGGTAATTCATCTGTAAATGTTCATTTGGCCTTGAACGTCTTTCACAGTATTCGGCTGCTATCAGAGAGAAGCAAAGAGCAGCACAGAGGCACCTACCAGCATGCCAAAAAATAATTATATCCTTATGCTAGGCATCCTTTCCAAGAAACTTCACACCAGGTTTTTGAAAAAATCCTCGGCTTTCCAGTTTCCCAGGGAGGTAGATGAGTGCCCTCGCGTTTTATAGGGGAACAAGATGAGACTTGATATTTAACTGTAGCAATCAAGGTATTAAATTACAGGAACTTTTTTTTTTTTTTTGGTTCTATTCATTTGTAATATCCCAAATCCTTCCTGTCAGGCGAAATGAAGCCTATTTTTTATTAACTCCTTTGAATCAAGCCAGTATCACTACCGTGCGACTCTTTGCTGTTAGACCTCAATTCTTTAGAAAACTTGACAAAATGGAATATGCAGATAGCTTAATCTTCCGGTGACTCAAAAGAAAACTATTTTTATCCCTAATCTTTATTATTAAATGTCTCCAAAATCTAAGTCCACTTTCCAGTCTTAGTAAGCAGGGATCATAATTAATTCTGTTTCTACATGACTAGGGACCTTATGATATTATGGGTTGAATATTCTGAAGAGTAAATTATAACTAGAGCAAAAGTTCTTCATCTGGGATTTATGATTGAGCCTCACAGTTTATGAACTGTCTTAAATTGTATACAAAAGATTGCACGTTTTCTGTGGGATAATCACCTATCACTCATCAAAATTTCTAAGGTGCTCTAATGAAAACAGACTATTTCTTTAGAATATGCAATGTATGTAGAGCATGATACTATTTATCAAAGGTGTTTAAATCTGTCAACAAGCAAACAAACAGACCCAACTACATAGTTCTTGTTCATGGATCCATATCATTGTAGTAAAAGTATAAACCAAATTCAGAATCGTACTTCCTCTCTGCCTTACTCTGCTCAGCCTGCTACAACAAAACTCCATAATCGGGGGGATTAAACCACAGAAATCTCTTTCCTCACAGTTCTGGAAGCTGGGAAGTCTGAGATTAAGGTCCTGGCTGGCGAGTGCCTTCTTCCTGGCTTGCAGACACTGCCTTCTCACCCTCCTTACATGGCAAAAAGAGAGCTCTGCTTTCTCCTCCTCTTCTATTAAGACACCGGCCCTGGGGTTACTGGGGTGGCTCAGTTGGTTAAGCATCTGACTATTGATTCTGGCTCAGGTCATGATCTCACCGTTCCTGAGTCTGAGTCCCAGGTCCGGCTCTGTGCTACCAGGTCCAGCTGTGCAGAGCCTACTTGGGATTCTCTCTCTCCCTCTCTCTCTCTGCCCCTCCCCTGCTCTCTCTCACTCTCTCTCTCTCTCTCTCTCTCTCAAAATAAATAAGCATTAAAAAAAGACACCAGCCTTATTGGATTAGGGGTCCACTCTAATGACCTCCTTTGACCTTATTACCTCCTTATAGACCCTGTCTCCAACTACATTCACATTGGAAGGTAGGACTTTAACACAGGACTTTTGATAGGACACACTTCTCTCCATAGCGCTCTGGCAAGGAGAGATGCCGAGGGAATGAACCAGAGGCTACATAGAGACTTTTGACTCAATGTGCAATGTTTTTTATTTAAAAAAGCAAAAACAAAAACTGAAACGAGCATGAAAAAATGTTGAGATCTGACTCACAGGTAGGAGATACATGAGCCTCTATGCTGAAAATTTAAAAAGGGAAGGAAGGAAGGAAGGAAGGAAAGAGAAAGAAAGAAAGAAAGAAAGAAAGAAAGAAAGAAAGAAAGAAAGAAAGAAGAGAGGAGAAAGAAAGAAAGAAAGAAAGAAAGAAAGAAAGAAAGAAAGGGAAAAATTTATTTCTCTAGAAGGTCAGCTCCATTTTGGCAGGGATTTATTTGTTCTGTTCCGTGTTGTGTCCTCACTGCTTAGAACACTGCCCAGTCCAGAACTGGTATTCAGTAAATATCTGTTGAATTGAATGAAGGGAAATGAATAGAGTATTGACTAGTGTCTTCACCCTGCCTAAAATATTCAGCAACCAACACCGTGGATGTTATGTCATTCCACATGCTGTGAGAAGGCCCGTGTCCTCCCCAAGGTTTCCTGGACGTATGTGTGTTCTCACTGATACCTTTCACCTCAGTGGGCCATCCCCACTGAAGTCTGTCTTCCTGGATTGAACATACAGTGCACCCCAAACAACATAGCCACATTTCTGTGCAAGGAACAGCTTACACCTGAGTGTGAGACACCCTGTTTTTCATGCTTCTGGATCACCTCTGGTGACCCAGCACCTTCTCCCGCTGTGGCGACTCTCTTCCAGGGCCCCCGCCCTTCCTGGGAGCTGCCTGCGCAAATTTAAATTCCTCTCGCTTTCTTTGGCAGAAGCAGGTCAGATCCCTATGGTTCTGCACTTCCTTTCAGGTCCCTTGTTACGTGGGCGTTGACTTCCATGACCAACCAGTCGGTTTCTGCATTTTTACTAAAGGAAAGAAACATCAGCCTAAGCACAGGGAGGTTTGCGGTGTGTTAAACAGGTGGGTCTGGGGAGTCCTCATTGAAACTGTGAGATTTCAGCGAACGCTTGAAGGCAGTGGGGTGGCTGGCCATAGGTTTTCTGGAGGAAGAAGCTTCCCGTAAGGTAGAGCAAAATCGCTGCAGCAGGAGAGGGTCCGGGGCCTTCAGGGAGCCTTGAGCAAGGAGGAGGGAGCAGGGGACATGGGAAGGGAAGGGGACGCTGATCCCCATAGCGCTAAAGCTGGTACCAAATGCTGTGGACTCAGACTTTTACTCTGAGTCGAATGGAGCCATTTATGGGTTGTGAGCCAGAGAAGTGATACGATCTGATTTGAGTGTTCAAAGGCCTCTGCCTGAACAGGCTAGGAGAGTGTCTGGGGTGCAGAACAGCTAGTACAGGATGTTGGAGCCAAAGCAGAGGATCCCAGGCAGGGAAGCCTGGTGAGGGGAGTCAGAGCCACAAGTGGGAGAGAAGGAGGGTGAGTGGTGGTATCTCCAAAAAAGAACCAGAATTCTTTGGGAAAAAATTCCCGAGTCCAAGGGCCAGACAGGGCAAGTACAGGTGAGTCTGGAACATCTTGTGCCAAAAAAAAAAAAAAAAAAAAAAACAAGAGAGTGTTAAAAAAAATGATGGGCACATGGCAAAAGGATCCAGGAGCCAGCTGGAAAGAGTTCCCACTAACCAAATTAGGGACGATTTGAGCATTAAAATAAGTCGTGGTGGCCACATGTAAGATAGGAATCAAATGGCAGCATAAATAAAATGTAAAACATTCTAAGTTAAAAATTAAACAGAATTGGGGCGCCTGGGTGGCTCAGTCGGTTAAGCGTCCGACTTCAGCTGAGGTCACGATCTCACACTCTGTGAGTTCGAGCCCCGCGTCGGGCTCTGGGCCGATGGCTCAGAGCCTGGAGCCTGCTTCCGATTCTATGTCTCCCTCTCTCTCTGCCCCTCCCCCGTTCATGCTCTGTCTCTCTCTGTCTCAAAAATAAATAAAACGTTTAAAAAAAAAATTAAACAGAATTGGAAACTGTGAGCCCACACTGATACAAAAAGAATACATAAATGTCAAGTGTGTTGAGGAAAGGGATATGTACGTGACTGTCAAGTACTTCCAAGCAAAATACTTACTAATTACAAAGGACACAATAATAACTTTATAGTGGAGAAGCTTGGCAGACATTCCCTGATCAAATTGAAACTCATCAGTAATGGAACAAATTGAAGTCATATACCACCTGATAGGACGTAATGAGAAAACCACAGCTCACTTCTGTAATACTCCCGTAGAGCTGTATAATTTGAATCTGTTTATGAGGAAACACGGAACAGACCCTTACTGAGAAACAGTTTGCAGAATAGCTGGTCTGTGATCTTCAACAATATGAATGCCTTGAAAGTCAAGGACATCTGAGAAACTGTTGAAACTAAAGTTGTCTGAAGAAACGTGACAACTAAGTGCCACGCAGGATATAAAACTGGATCCTTTTGTTATGAAAGGCATTATTGGGACCAAATTAGTGAAACATAAACGTGGCCAGAGGATTAAGTTATAGGGACATAGCATGGTTAGTTGCCTGATTTTCCTGGTTGTGTTGTTACACAGGACAATGTCCTTGTCCGTAGGAAATACATACTAAGGTATTTGGGGGGGGGGGTGGTGATGAGGCATCAGGTCAGTAACGTGTGCGCAAATGGTTCGGGAAAAATAAGTTCTTTGTACTGAACTTGCACCTTTTCTGTAACTTTGCGATCATTTCAAACTAAAATAATAATAATAATAAAGCCGAAAGAAGGCTCAATGCTGAGGCCCTTGGGAGGCTAGGACTCACCTGGACTGGTGAACATGGGGATGGTTTCAAGCAGATTGTAGCTCTGGAAGGAGGGGTCAGATGGCAGAGCTATATAAGTAGGAGTACAACGTATTGAATATTCTGCATGATTTCCTGGTGGATTAGATATAAGGAGGTATTCGAGAGTCCAGGGTGGGCCCAAGTAACTGGAAAGATGGAGGTAACATCAGCTGAGACAGAAACAGGTAAGCTACAAGAAGAGTGGATTTGAGACTGGGTAAGGCAAGAAAGAATAGGAGTTCAGTTCTGGACACGTTGATTTCATGTGACTATTGGACATCATCCAAGTGGAGATACCAAGTGGGCCTTTGAAAAGACAAATCTGGAGCGCAGGAGAGAAAAGCTCGTGATGAGGTATAAATTTGGGAACAGGCAACATATAAGTGGTATTTAAGCCACGGATCTGGGTGAGGTCGTCAAGGAGAGAGGCAGCTGGGTGGCTCAGTCCGTTGAGCACCCAACTTCAGCTCAGGTCATGATCTCACAGCTCGTGAGTTCAAACCCCACGTTGGTCTCTGTACTGACAACTCAGAGCCTGGGGACTGCTTCATATTCTGTGTCTCCTCTCTCTCTCCCTGTCTTTCTGTGTCTGCCCCTCCCCTCTCCCCTGCTCCCGCTCTCTCTCAAAAATAAAAATAAGCTTTAAAAAAAAAAAAAAGGACATAGGAGAGAAGAGAGAAAATAAAGGAGAAAAAAAAGAACCATATCCAGGGGCTTATACACATAATCCCCCAATATTTATTACTTTGCAAAAAGAATACAGCAGCTTTATTCCTGATGGCCAAAATTTGGAGACAACCAAGGTGTTTTTCAGTAGCTGACAAGGAAATATTATTCAGGGCAAAAAGGAAATGAGCTATCAATTCATGAAAAGACCTGGTGGAATCTTAAGTGCATATTAGGTGAAAGAAGCTAATCTGAAAAGGCAACATGTTGTATGATCCCAACTATATGACATTCTGGCACCAAGACACTAAAAAGATCAGTGTTTGCCAAGGGCTGGGGACCAGGGAGGAAAGGGATGAATAAGAGGAGCACAGAGGATTTATAGGTCAGTGAAGCTATTCTGTATGATCCTGTAATGGTGGATAATATGTCACAGATTTGTCCAAACTCATAGAATGTGCAACAACACATTCTAGAGTGAACCCTAATGTAAGCTATGGACTTTGGCTGATAACGATGTATCAGTGTCATGTCATCAGTTGTAACAAAAGTACTGTTCTGGTGGGGGATGTTGATAATGGGGGGCTGTTCATGTGTGGGGGCAAGAGGTATATGAGAACTTTATTTACTTTCTGCTCAATTTTGCTATGAACCTAAAACTCCTCTTTTGAAAAGTCAAAAAAAAAAAAAAGAAAATGAATATTATAATAAGAGAAATATTCCATTTTTTTTTATTTACCACATCAAAACTTTAGTTCTGATAAAGTGGACAATATTCTACAAAGAATACTTATGTCCTAAAGACACCTAGAGAAGAAGAGAGGGCGATTTGTCATGCTTGCTTTAAAATTACATTCTCCGTTGGGGCACCTGGGTGGCTCCATCAGTTAAGCATCTGACTTTGGCTCAGGATATGATCTCATGGCTCGTGAGTTCGAGCCCCACATCAGGCTCTGTGCTGACAGGTCAGAGCGTGGAGCCTGCTTCAGATTCTGCGTCTCCCTCTCTGTCTGCCCTTTCCCCGCTTATGCTCTCTCTCTCTGAAAAATAAATAAGCATTTAAAAAAATTAAAATTAGGGGCGCCTGGGTGGCTTGGTCGGTTAAGCGCCTGACTTCGGCTCGGGTCATGATCTCGAGCCCCACGTGGGGCTCTGTGCTGACAGCTCAGAGCCTGGAGCCTGCTTCAGATTCTGTGTCTCCCTCTCTCTCTGCCCCTCCCCTGTTCATGCTCTGTCTCTCTCTGTCTCAAAAATAAATAAACGTTAAAAAAAATTTTTTTAATTAAAATTAGATTCTCCATCTTTTTCAAATGCCACCTGTTTATAAGATAATCAATGTCTTGTATTGGTCTGAACTGTCCTGGATTTTATCTCCTTGTCCCAGGTGGCTCTCTGTCTAGGATTCTAACCCAGATCATGTCTTGTGAGCCGTGCCAAAAGCTGCCTAATTCTAGGACACAAATGTCAATCTCGTCTTATGACTGGGAATCTGAAGTCAGAAATACGGAAAAAGGAAGGGAATATTTTTCCAGATTTTCACATAGTAGATGATAGTAGACGTAGGGGAAAATATTAGACATGTAATCAATATTGACTGAGAGAACACAGTAGACATAGAATTGATATTAATTCAATGATTCAAAGAGCATGTTTATTAATTCGTAGGGTAAGTGAACTGCTCAGTTTATGCTCAGTGCTTGTTTTCTTACTAAATTTTGCCTTGGAGGTTATACCTCTCTAGGCTTATGTAATTTCCTACCAAAGAGGACATTTCGCTTTGGATATTTATCCAACATTTAAATATTTTAAACATCCTTGTTTAAACATCTTATTCCTCCTTGTTTTCCCATTTTTCCATTATTGTCAATAATGTCATTCTGATCTTATGTGATGGTATCTGTGGCACTCCATGTACCCCGACAGTGCAGCAAAGAGTTCAACTCAAGAGACTCTTGAGCAATAGAGGGCAAAGTCGTGGCCTGAGCCAACAGAACACTTGCTCCCCGAACAGTTCAGTCTATGGCCAAATTCACCACGAAGTCTCAAGCCATTTGTTAAAATGCAGAATTTCAGGGATCTTTGAGGGAGGAAGTGGGTGTTTAAAAAAAAAATTCTGATTAAAAGAAATCAATTTGAGACGAATCACACATGTACCTATAAAGGCCAGAACTATCAAGCTTCTTTAAGAAAACATAGGAAAAAGGGGCATCTGGGTGGCTCAGTTGGTTAAGCGTCCAACTTTGGCTCAGGTTCTGATCTCACCATTTGTGAGTTCAAGCCCCGCATTGGGCTCTGTGCTGACAGCTCAGAGCCTGGAACCCACTTCAGATTCTGTGTCTCCCTCTCTCTCTGATCCTCCCCCAGTTGCGCTCTGTGTGTCTCTCTCAAAAATAAATAAACATTTAAAAAAATTTTTTTAAAGAAATCATAGAAAAATATCTTCTGAAATGTTAGGAGTAAGCAAACATTTCTTGAAAGGGACAAAAAATGTATTAATAAAATATTAGTAAATTGGATTTCATCAAAACTTAAATTTCTACTCTTCAAAAAGCACCTTTAGAGAAAACAGGTAAGCCACAGAAAGAGGGAGACAATATATTCATGGTATCAGTATATAGACAGAGTATATTTGTATGCAAGATATAAAAATATCCCCTAAAAATCAATGATACAAAGATAACCAATTTAAAAATGGGCAGAAGATTTAAATAGTCCCTTAAGGAAAAAAAAGATACATGAGTGGCCAATAAGCCCATGAAAACGTGCTCAATGTGATCAAGGAAATACTAATTAATACCACAATGAGACAACAGTTCCTTTACACTAGAATGGCTTAATCAGAGACTGGCTACACCAAATATTGGTGTGGATGTGGAGTAGCCAGAACAATCACGTTGCTGGTGGATATGCAAAATGATACAACTACTTTGGAGAACTCTCTGGCAGTTTCTTAGAAAGGTAAATACATATTTACCTATGAGCTGGTAACTCCACTCCTAGGTATTTACCAAAGAGAAGCAAAGTCTCAAAGTTTGTTCACACACACACACACACACACACACACACACACACTTTTATAAGAATGTTTACACAAACCTTACTTATAACAGCCAAATACTGGAAACAAATCCATCAACAGAAAAATACAAAAACAAATTGTGGCATATGTATACAATGGAATAGTACTCAGAAATAAAACGGAGTAAGTACTGATATAGCAATTACAAGTATGAATCTCACAGACATGATGTTGAGTGAAAGAAACCAGACACAACAGAATGCATACTGTGTGTGTATCCATTTAAACAACACCAAAGGCAGGAAAAACCAATCAGTTGGTATCCAAGTCAAAAAGTGGATGCCTCTGGGAAAGGGTGGAATTGACTGGAAAGGGTTATGAGGGAATTTTATGAGGTCATGGTAACATTCTATACCTTACTTTGGGTGGTGGTTAAGTGAGTAAATGCAATTGTCAAAACTCAACGAACTGAACCCTTAAGATTTGTGCATGGCACTATATGTACATTGTGTAGCAATTTTTTAAACGTGACTTTTTTAAAAAAAGAAAAAAGAATGCTAGGATAAAACTGGAAGAAAACTTCCTTTACTTGGTGGAGAGTATGTTCCTGCAATGCACAGCAAACAGCATACTTAATTAAGAGATATTGGAAGCATTTCCATTAAATTCAAACATAAAGCAAGGATTTTTAATACCATTGTTATTTAACATTATCCTGGAGTTGTTTGTCAAATAATATTGCAAAAAAAAGAAAGAAAGAAGATGTATAAATATTGTAAAAGAAAAGACAAACTTCCCATTTGCCAATGATTGTCTGTCTAAAAAATTAAAGAGAGTCAACTGAAAACCTATTAAAACTAACGGAAATTTTAGTAGGAGAGTCAGATATAAGATCAATATATATAAAAACCAATTTTATTTCTAGTTCCTTAATAATTTCACAACATAATGAAAAACTATCCATTCACAATAGAATCAAAACCGTAAAGTAGCTATGAGAAAACCTGTCAAGAAAAACAAAAGAAAACGATGAAGAAATATTAAGAAAGAAGGATTTTAAAAAAAAGACCAAAATAAAAAACATCGTAAGTTTCTGGATGGAAAAACTCAAAGTTGAAATTGAAAAAATGCCCATTTTCCCCAATTAATCCATAAATTTAACATAATACAGGATAAAGCTTCAGAAAGAATTTCATAAATCTTAACTTTACTGCTAAATTTCATATGATAAAGAAAATAATTACAATCGCCAAGATTGAAAAAAAAAAAAAGAATTGTAAGAGGATAGGTGTCTCCTAGATTATTCTCTGAAATATTTGGAAGCCATAGTGATTACATTAATGCGATTTGGATGTAGAAATATATAGATAAATAAAACAGAATAAAACAGAAACAGACTCACATATAAAAAGAACTTCAAAATATTCCATAAAGGTGGCATCAGAATCAGTTAGGAGAGGATATACTCATTGAACAAATGGCCTGAGGATAAATATCTGTATTTGGAAAAAATAAAATAAAACTAGACCCTTATTTCAAATTATACATAGAAAGTAACAGCAAATGTAATAGAGAGCTTAAAGGTGAAAAACAAATTTAAATATTACAATAAAACAACAACAACAACAAAAAATAAGGGCCTCCTGGGTGGTTCAATCAGTTAAGCATCTGACTCTTGATTTCAGCTCAGGTCATGGTCTCATGGTTCATGGGATCCAGCCCCACTGATTGTTCAGAACCTGCTTAGGATTCTCTCTGTCCCTCCGCCTGCTCATACTCTCTCTCTCTCTCTCTCTCTGTCTCAAAATAAATAAGCATTAAAAAAAAATCAGGGGCACCTGGGTGCCTCAGTCGGTTAAGCGTCCCACTTGGGCTCAGGTCATGATCTCACAGTTCGTGGGTTTGAGCCCCACGTCAGGCTCTGTGCTGACAGCTCAGAGCCTGGAGCCTGTTTCGGATTCTGTGTCTCCCTCTCTCTCTGCCCCGCCCCTGTTCACACTGTGTCTCTGTCTCGAAAGTAAATAAACATTAAAAAAAAAAAAATCAGATTTGTAATCTTAAAACTGAAAAGGCCTTCCTAAGTTATAAACACAAGAATTCAAAATGGGAAAGATTGATTTAATTAAATAAAGTTTAAAAACTTCTTAATGATGACATTGACCATAAATAAAGTAAAAAGACAGTAGTGGTAGAAAATAATAGAACACAAAACACATAGAGAATTACTACCCAATACTGGCAGAAAAGCTATAAATGGCCCATCAAAACCTATCAAAAGGTGTCTAACCAGTAATAATCAAGGAAATACATATTAATATAATATTGTATTTCCACCATCAGTTAATAAGAATTTAAAAGATTTATACTACCGGCTACAAGCAAGGATGCAGGAAACTCGGCACTATTAGTAGATAAATTGGTAAACTCTTTTGAAGGGAATTTGATGGCACTTAATGAAATTTTAAACGCATGTACCTCTGGTCTAACTATTACATTTCTAGGAATTTATTTTGCAAAAATTTTGCCCATGTATACAGATAAATATGCATTAGAATCTTCAGGACTATCCAAAACATTTAAAAATAGGGGCGCCTGGATGGCGCAGTCGGTTAAGCATCCGACTTCAGCCAGGTCACCATCTCGCGGTCCGTGAGTTCGAGCCCCGCGTCAGGCTCTGGGCTGATGGCTCCGAGCCTGGAGCCTGTTTCCGATTCTGTGTCTCCCTCTCTCTCTGCCCCTCCCCCGTTCATGCTCTGTCTCTCTCTGTCCCAAAAATAAATAAAAAAACGTTGAAAAAAAAAAAAAAACTTTAAAAATAGAACTACTTATTAATAAGGGAATTAATAAGTGAACGGTTAAATAAACCACGAAACAATCATACGGAACTCCTTAGTCTGCTATCACCAGAATGAGGCAGACCAAATTTTTTGACACGCAAAAATCTCACACGTATGGTGTGATTTGTAGAGCAATGTATACAGAATGAGTCTATTTACACATTAAAATAAATATGTGTGTGTGTGTGTGTGTATAATATAAATGTTCAGAAGAAGACTGGCGAATATGCTTCAAATTGTTATTTTTATTTTTAAGTGAAAGCAGAGTTTATTGAAGATGTATCTAATAGAGACAGAGATACAGACAGAGAGTCCAGGAGACTCAGAAAGGAAAAGAGCATGTCTTGAGGTCTGGGGTTTTTTACTGGCAATCGTAGTCTGGGGTACGTGTCCTCTTAGACATCCAGCTACTGGTCAGAACAAGGACAGGGTCCGGGTATCCTCGATAAGTCATGCATTCCCTCAAGTCAGGGGTCTTTGCATCAAGGTGTTTGGAGTCCACGTTCTTGGAGACCATTTATGACAACCTCGCTCAGTCATTCTTTGGATGTTATCTCTTGCGCTGGAAGATTCCAAAGATATCATTATCTCTTTGTCCCTTACACAGAGGTCGTATGCTATTTGCATGACAAGTCATGTGTTGGGCTGGGGATGCCCTGGCAAGAATAGAAGCTGGAGCAAAGTGGGGGAGGGGGAGCCTTTTTTAATGGGATCCCTTTAGTTTCCCTGTCTCATTCCCCTGTGGGATTTTTATCCTCTTTACTCTTGAGCTGTTTAGAGATTACTTCCAGGAAGGGTAATGGGAGTAAGTATGGATAGAGAGCTTTTAACATTTTGTTCTGTATAGGGTCTATTGTTTGAACCTTTAGTTAGGTTACACCTCTTTTATTAGATTGGACTATTTGAAATGGCTGGTGTTCTACCATTTTGACTTACAAAAGTAAAAGCTTCATAAAATTCAGCTTAAGGGAGGAAGAATTTTTTATGTGTTGCCTCTGCAATCTGTATAAGTGGATAAGAGGGACGCCTGGGTGGCTCAGTCAGTTAAACATCTGACTCTTGATTCCGGCTCAGGTCATGATCTCATGATTTGTGAGTTTGAGCCCCACATGGGCTCCATGCTGACAGTGCAGAGCCTGCTTGGGATTCTCTCTCTCCCTCTCTCTCTGCCCCTGCCTGGCTTGTGTTCTCTCTCTCTCTCCCTCTCTCTCTCTCTCTCATAATAAATAAGTAAATATTTTTTAAAAATAAGTGGTTAGGAAAAGGAGTGAAAGACAGAGTATGTGCATGCTTCCTTGGGACTGAGTTAATGAACAGCCTTAAACAGAACTCTAAGATTTGAGGAGGAACTGTCCAGAAAGAGGGCAGTGTTCAGTCCGTGATCACTTAAAACGGCTGCCCATTGCCCTGCTGTCCTTTCTGCTGTTTTGTCCAGGAGTTTTTTGACCTCAGCGTTGAGGAGACAGGCCCTCTTGCCTCCTGCAGGCCTGTAACGCTGGCTGCTGAGTGTGACGGTGGTCTCAGCAGCGCCTTCCTGTTTGGACACATCTTGACAGTTCTGCACGCTATAAATAGAAATGCCACATTTTACAAGAAGGTCTGAGAAAGGTGATAGTCGCTATTTCTACGTCTCCATTAGTAATTTTCTAAAATCATCCCGAGTTCCGTGGCAGTTTACTGTAAAAACAATGACCCAGGCATCCTATTTTTTTTTTGCCATTACCGAAAACCCCATTAGCAATCCCGTTTGAACAGACTTTTTTCCCATAACCACTGCAAACAATTCTAAATCAATCCACTTTTGTTCTTAATAGAATGTATAGTTGTCAAAAGCCTCATTTATTTGCCTTTAAAAAAAAGCATGCTTTTTCATTTTCCTTGCACTAATTTACTGAGAATATATAATCTTAGTTTTAGAAAAGGAATCTCTTCTAGTCTCTTCAAAGATGACAGGTATAATAATTCACTTTTTAAAATTTTACCAAAGTAAATTTGTGTCAGGTCTATAGGTTGGTTACATGATCGTATCGGAGTGGTGTTCATTTCCTAATTTTAATAATTGTTCTGTGGCCATGTGGCAGCAATGTTCTTGTTTTTAGGAAATACACATCCAAGTATTTAAAGGTCAAGAATCATTGTATCTTCAACTTACTCTTAAAGATGTCAGGGAAAAAAATTATGCACACGCACATAGAGAACTGTAAAATCAATAGTAAAGAAGGGCAATGCCATGTCAACATGAAATTATATTAGAATAAAGCTCTTTTAAAAACAGTTTTTTACTGTTTATTTTTGGGAGAGACAGAGCATAAGCAGGGGAGGGGCAGGGAGAATCAGAAGCAGGCTCCAGGCTCTGAGCTGCCGGCGCAGAGCCCCATGCGAGGCTCAAACTCATGAACCGTGCGATCATGACCTGAGCTGAGGTCAGACGCTTAACCGACTGAGCCACTCAGACGCCCCTAGGATAAAAATTTTTTTAATCTGTATTTTCTCCCTAAGTGATTCATAGGTTATGATGATAACAATTCCTACTGCCCCAAGGCCTCCATGTACCAGATGCTGGGGTGGGCCTTTACAAAGACTGTCTACTTCCAGTCCCTGTGAGGTGATCTGTTATCCCCCCACTGCAGAGCGTGTGAGGTTACTGGTCCCCGACGCCTGTGGTCGACCCCTGATCCAGGGCCTTAGCGGCCGTTCTGATCCTTCACCACTCTCTTCGAGCCCCACCACGTGCTCCACCCCCTGAGTGCATTGATTCATTCTTTCGTTCATCATGTAATTATTTCTTTTGTCTTCTATATATTTGGAATCACTGCCTCTCGTTGAAAAGAAAATACGTGTGCAAAATGGCATCACTTAAGTTCAGGCCCCAAGTCAGGAAACCAACACTTAATACGTAACCTAACTGCAGTTTCAAACCCCGCACCCCCGATGTAACCTTTAACTGGTCAACATGGAATTTCCTGGCCAATAGTAGGAAGTTTACTGATAGAGACTTCCACCCCCCTTAGGAGAGGCACCCTGCCTCAACAACGCATTCCTTGCTAATAAGTCCTTTTCTTTTGGGGCGCCCGGTGGCTCAGTCATTTGCGAGTCTGACTTTGACTTCAGCTCAGGTCATGATCTCATGGCTCGTGGGATCCAGCCCCGAGTCAGGCTCTGTGCTCACGGCGCAGAGTCTGCTTGGGATTCTCTCTCTCCCTCTCTGTGCCCCTCCCCTGCCCCCGTCTCTTGGAACGCTCTCTCTCTCTCCCTCTCTCTCTTTCAAAACAAATACATATTTAAAAAACTCTTTTCTTCTTTTTTTAATGCTCTCTCTCTGCCTTTAAGTGTTTTAAAATTCTTTTCTTCTTTTTTTTAATGCTCTCTCGCTCTCTCTCTCTCTGCCTTTAAAAACCATTCATTCTCTGGTTTAGCTCACCAGAGCTCCCCTCTACTTGTGAGGTGCAATACTACCCAATTCATGAATTGTTCCACAAAGCCAACTTTACTCAGTTGAATTTTATTTTGTGACGCTCTCCACTGCCTCCCCTCAGGCCACATATGCGTGGTGAAGTTCCTTCCATCCTATTTAAAAAGTTCACCCTGTGGGGCACCTGGGCAGCTCAGTTGGTTAATCATCTGACTTTGGCTCAAGTCATGATCTCCCCCACTTGCGCTCTCTCTCTCTTTCAAAAACAAATAAACAATAAAAAAGCAAAAGTCCACCCTTTGCTCAGTGTCCTTCTCTGGCTTCACCTCAGTCTCTGGCTTCCATTCACAATCAGGTTTTTGGCAAGAATGACGTGTGTCTCCCCCTCTCCCTTCCATCCACACAAGTGAAGAGAGGGAATCTACACCTACCATGTGATTGATGTTTGCCAATTTTTTTTTTTTTTTTTTTTTGTATAGGCTTCTAGAAAACAGAGGAACACTGAATTTAGAAAAAGATAAGGATGGGGAGCCTGGGTGGCACAGTTGGTTAAGCATCCGACTTCAGCTCAGGTCATGATCTCACGGTTCGTGGGCTTGAGCCCCGCGTGGGGCTCTGTGCTGACAACTCAGAGCCTGGAGCCTGCTTCGGATCCTGTGTCTCCCTCTCTCTCTGCCCCTCCCCTGCTTGTGCTCTCTCTCTCTCTCTCTCTCTCTCAAAAATAAGTAAACATTGAAAAAGAAAAATTGCTGCCAGGTGAATTCGACCTCTGATTCTTTTTTCATCAAAGGAGAGTCAGATAACATCCTCACTTAAAGAAGGCTTAACCCCCAGGACAGCTGGGGGCTTTGCTCGTTCCTTTGGGCTCACAGTATCCTGTGGCACAGGTGGGGCTCCGGTGGACCCCAGCCTCGAGTTGCATGAGCCCCTCTCAGGAGAAGGTTGTGAACAGTCTCCTCCCCATTCCCCAAGGCCATGTCCCCACTCCCGGCGTCTGGACACTTACCACTACTATAGAGACAAGTCAGAGCTGCAGGAACAGGGGGCAACATTCAGCATTGTTGAATAAAAGGATGAATGAGTGGATTGTATCCTCAGTGGCCAGCGCATAGATGAAATGTTATGAATATTTCTCAGATGAGAATTAACAAACGTGATCCAACACATAAAAAGCCGGGGCAGAATGACTGGCCTTTCGCTTATGATCCCAACCTTTCCCCGCTGCTCTCCCCGGCCCACCACCACCCCCCTCCCCGGGCTCACCGCATCATTTGGAAATATTTGAGGGGTCAACTGAGGCTGAAGACCGCAAGTTAGTTACATTTTCATCGAAGACTATTTCTGAGCCCAATGCAGGTAAAAGCAGAGGACACATGCAGCCACCTCAGAGGCGCTGCAGCTTGCAGGAGTTGCCCTGTGCCATGAGACGGTGGAAAAACAGAACATAACAAAGGAAATAAGTAACTCACACAGTATATTGGAACGTGATAAACCCAGGGGGCGGTTAGAGAGAATGGACAATGAATGCAATTTTAAGTAAGGTGGTCAACGTAGAAGTCGCTGAGAAAGTGATATGGGGGCAGAGTCCTACAGGAAGTGAGGCAGCAGAAGGTCTGGGGAAGAACATTCCAGGCAGCAGGAAACAAACATAAAAGCCCAGGGTTGGGAACGCTCTTGGCGTGTCCAAGAAACAGCAAAGAGCTCGATACGGCCGAAGCAGGACAAATAAGGAGAAAGGGGAAGAGGCGGGTTGAGAGAGAAGGATCCTGAGCCCCGCTGGTTGTTCTACGAGCTTTGCCCTTTCCTCTGACTGAGATAGGAATCTGTCAGGTGGTTTCTAACACGTGTGACTCAGGTCTTTACAGGATCCCTCTGGCTGCTGAAGTAAGAACAGGCTGGAGGAAGGCCGGGGAAGTGGCCTGGCAGCCGTGGGGGGTTGTAGGTTGGTGGGAAGGCTCTAGTGGAAACACAGAAAGGGAAGCTGCGAGGAAAAGAGGGGCTAATTGCTAGAGGGAGGGGGTAATTGTCCTTGAGGAGGCAAGGGGGGCGTGGCTCTTGTGCCCAAGGGAAGGGTCACCGAGAGTCACGGGGGAGGGCAGAGCCGAAGTCCGTAGGTGAACACGAGTAAGTAGACGCGGCGTCGGGAGGTGGTGTCATTTCTCTCGCATTTGCCTCAGTGTTTCCGCCAACTAAGACTCAAGACCCGCAACGGAGACTGACGATGAAGCAAGAGGTATTGCAAAGCTGAGGAGAAAAAGGGATCATCCCTGCTTGAACGCAGCTTTAGATAATCCCTTGAAAAACTCGTAAAACAATACACAGAAAAATTTGGCTATAGATGTGGTTCCAGAAAAAAAAAAAAAAAGACCAGAAAATATTTTTACACATACAGCATATGTAAAGCCATCTGAGTACAACAACATGTACAGACGAAGTGACACGATTTGGCACATTTCCATGAAGCAAGGAAAACTGTAAGTCAATTCTCTAAACTCCACCGAGATTTGAGTCAGGCTCAACCATCTCTTCATTACTGGAAGTCTCTGAAATGTACGTCACTGCGTTCGGAGCTAAACACCGTAGGGTAAAACACGTGTCCAGAGTGAAGCAAGTGAGAAACACCACCGAGGAGCATAATCGGAGGCTCCGTTTCACGCCCCACACTGAATTCCAACTGTCTTTCTCACCGAGTTCTGAGCTGTACCTCCCCCAGAGACGGGGAACCCGGGATTCCCAGGATTTTTTCAACCGTCTTCTCTGGTAATAGCTCAACCCACAGTTCCACTACGGAAGAACATGCTAGAACACACACGGTGCGACTACTAGATTTCGGCCACGGGGCCCGACGGCTTCACAGTGCGACACACAAAGAGTTCAGGCGAATTGAAAAAACCCAAACACAGCTACTACATCTTGTTAAACCGGGAACATGTTAAAGCATTATATGCGCTTTCTTGGTACCTCGGGAGGCTGTCCTCCAGCTCAAACGCTGACGACGTGGCTCGGCACCCAAGGCTGCTTTTTGGTGCTCCAGGCTGGACTTCACACAGCCGCTGTCTAGGGTAGACGGGCACAGCCGTCCCGCAGCACAGAGGACATTTGACCAAGCGGACAAGTGGGCACAGGGGTGGGGGCGGTACGAGCAGCGCCAGGGGCAGGCAGGAGGCTGTACGACCTCGGGCTTGGTCTTCGGCAGTCTGGGGCCCCACCTTGGAAGCAAGTGTCCTCATCTTGGGAGCTTCGGAGGCAGGTCCGCGTGTGGAGATGTGAGCCCTGGAGTTGGTATCTCTGACCCGTTTGTACTTTCGTTGTTAACTCCGTGGATTTTAGCTTTTTCAATTTTGCAATCTCTTGGCTTCGTTGCATTCTTCTAACATAGGATTATTTTTATCTTTTAAATATCTTCTTTGCCTATAATGGCTTTCTTGTACCTTAGTCATATTTAGCCCATTTGGTCTTCCTTACTGTTTAATGTTTACGTTTGAATGTTTTTCACAATAGTCAAAAGCCTATATTTTATCTAATTTTCTAGCCACTTTCAACTCTCTGACCACTTTTTATGATAGCTATACTTGGGGTGCCTGAGCGGCTCAGTCAGTTAAGCCTTGGCTCTTGATTTCGACTCAGGTCATGATCCCAGGGTCAGGGGATTGAGCCCCACGTCTGGCTTTGTGCCAAGCATGGAGCCTGCTTGGGATTCTCTCTCCCTCCTTCCGTCTCTCTCTCTCTCTCGCTCCATCGGCCCCTTCCCCACCTGCACACACACCCTCTCTCTCTCTCTCTCTCTCTCTCAAATAAATAATAATAGCTATATCGATTTGTTCTCTTTTTTTTTTCTTTAGTTGCAATGTTGCTTCTGATTTCATATCATTGCTCAGTGGCTCCCTATTTCTTCCAGTTTTAACAGCCGCTCCCCATTCCCCGCCACTCTCCCAAACTCCCAGCTAAAGCCTTTCACAGTTCAGGAGATCCCACTACCACTCCTTCCCTGGAAAACAAATTTCCCCTTAGAGCCGCACATACTCGCACATTGGGAATGGGGTTTGTTGTGATGTCCTTCTAGAGCCTGCTATCTCTCCTGTACAGATTGACAGACAACAGGAACAGGAGCTGTAGAGAATCCCCACACGGCCGCAGGGGGAGGGAGGCGCCAGCTTTCTTTCCTAGAGGAACCCCGACAGGCTGTCCCTGGGGGGGAGGGGGGGCGGGGGGGGGGGGGTCTATTTTAATGAGGCGGTTGGGTCTCCAACCTTGTAACATCTCTCCAGAGAAGGAGCCGCATCAAGACCAACAAAACCTTCAAAACATAAACTCCCGAATTAATAGGGAGTTTCATTTCAAAGTTTGCTGTTTTTCAAATCTTGCCGTCAAAACTTCTGCTCTGGGGTAGATCTTCCACCCTCCTCCCCCATATTTAAGTTTCCAGGAGAAATGAGCTCTGGCAGGAATTATCCTGAACAGGGTTTGGCTTTGGGTTTTGGTTTCGGTTTCGGTTTGGTATTTCATAAGTATATAAATCTATGTGTGTGTGCACGTATATTTGACTCAGCTGCTCTTTTCTTTGACTCTGAATCACTTCAAGTCCAGAATCTTAGGAAGCAGCCTGGGGCCCCGTGAATCCCAGAGCCCCACAAGAATGTATAATCTGCTCCTTTCCTTGATGAAAAATGAGTCATTCTTCAACAAAGGAGGGACTAAGGCAAGATGCTTATGTACCAGGGCTTAGTTCCCTGAAAGAAAGCAGGATGCCATCTTGATGGGACTTGACTTTCTAAACACCACCTGATTTATTACCAGGGCCTAGCCCACGTCCACGATTGCCGTAAACTAAGGGAAATGTCACCTGTTAATTTTCTCCTTACATTGCCCGAAGAATATGTTTAAGCAAGAGTCCCTCTATCATGAATCCAACCATTCGTGCTGTCATTGTATTTCCTTTCCTTGCAAAATTTCATTTTTGGGCTTACGGCTCAGCCTTCTTAGAGCCTCAGTCCCCTCTACTGCCATGGTTTGTAGTGCTATGAGTCTTCTCCACCGGCTGGTTCAGGGCAGAGGGACCCCTGCGTGCCTGCTAAATTTCCACTGGTCCCTGGTCTTCACTTCAGTGAACTGTTCATTGATGCTCTGCTTTACGGACCTCGGGAGAGATAAGCCAAGTCTAGCCAGTTCTGGTTTCCATCTTAGCCAGCAATAAAAGATCTGTTCAGCCCTTTGCTTTGTTTTTATTTTTTAAGTTTATTTTTATTTATTTTGAGAGAGAGAGAGCAAGTGGGGGAGGGGAAGAGAGAGAGGGAGACAGAATCCCAAGCAGGCTTCATGCTGTCAGCACAGAGCCCACTACGGGGCTGGAACTTACAAACTGCGAGATCATGACCTGAGCCACCCAGGCGCCCCCAGCCCTATGCTTTGTGACTCTCATGGTCATCTCCTGCCAGGCTCAGGAGATCCCCAGGAGCTTTCCTGCAAATGACAGAGATCTGTCTCCTACAGTATAATGGGAGGCTTTGTTTGTTTTAATACCTTATGCCATTGACCAATCCAGATTCCAGTAAAAATAATCCTCTCCTTTGCAAGAATTAAAGTTTTTAAAATTTTCTTACAGAAGAAAATGACAGAGAGAAGAGTCTCTGCAATTTAAAGCCATGTTAAAGGGTCTGTCACTCATGTCCCAGGATCACATGATAGCAACCCGTTTATCCACACCTGCTCCTGCTTTTCAATAAGATGAGTGTGATAGGCCTTCGGGTTTGCTCTCCTGCCACGATGCACGCTGATCGCTCAGGTATATGGCCTCTGAGAGATGGGAATTTACCTCCAAAGGCTGCAACGTCAAGATTTCCTCCACGCGTGGCAAAATCTTTCCAGAAGATGGCTTGGACCAAAAGGATTGTTTCCACATGGCATGGAGAGAGTTATTTTAACCTAAATGAAAAAAAAAAAAAAATCCCCTAGAAAGTGTGTAAATTCCACCAAATACTACTGAAGGGCAGTCTCTGGTAATGAGTTTAGTATAAATCTCACTTTATTCTCAATTCTCTTGCATTTGGGGAGGAAGAAGGGCAAAGTACTAAAATCAAAGGCAGGTGAAATTTGAAGCACCACAGACTTTTCTGGAAAGCCATCTGGCAATATCTTTAAAAATTAAAATCATATATACTCTTCAATTCATCAGTTCCATTTCCAGGAATCTACCCATTGGACACAAAAGTGCCTGTATAAAAGGATGCTTATGTGAGAGCCGAGAACTGAAAACAAAGAGGAAATCCCGTAGGGTGGCTGAATAAGCGTGGCGCTCGTGGAACACCACACAGCCACGGAAAAGAAGGAGGTAGGGCAATACAAGATGA
This sequence comes from Panthera leo, assembly GCF_018350215.1. Taxonomy (NCBI): domain Eukaryota; kingdom Metazoa; phylum Chordata; class Mammalia; order Carnivora; family Felidae; genus Panthera; species Panthera leo. Next base: position 8,489,688 of record NC_056688.1, read on the forward strand.
TCTGGGAGGGTCCCATAAGCAGCTTCTGAAGGAGAAAAGCCAGAACCACAAAAAACAAAGACAGGAAAAAAAAAATGTGTACGATATAATTTGTTCCCATTAAAAAAAAATTACTCAAATAATCTGTATGCGATAGATATATATAGATAGATCTAATACACCCATATAGAATTATATAAAAGTTGATAAAAATAGAAAAAGACGGGGCGCCTCGGTGGCTCAGTTGATTGCGTGTCCAACCTCGGCTCAGATCATGATCTCGCGGTTCATGAGTTTGGCCCCACATGGGGCTCGCTGCTCTCAACACAGAGTGTACTTCAGATCCTCTGTCTCCCTCTCTCTCTTGCCCCTCCCCTGCTTGGCACACACACTTGTTCTCTCCCTCAAAAATAATAAGTAAACGTTATACATATACATATGCATATGTGTATATATATATATAGAAAGAGAGAGAGAGACAGAGAGAGACAATCGCTAAGGATTAACATGGGTCACTTGGGATGGACGGTGATCAGAAGTGGGATATGATCAGAAGTAGAAAGCCTAGACAGGGTGGGATGATAAGTGTCCATGAGAAGAGCAATTACTGTTCGTGTAAAGTCATACATATATTTTTTAATTTTTATTTTTATATATAATCTTAAAATAAGACATAAAACAATGATCATCAAAGGTTAATGATGGTTACCTCAGAGTAGTAGAATCTTAGATGAACTTGACTTCCTTTTTTTTTTTTTTTTTTTTGAAGATTTTTAAGTAATCTTTACACCCAATGTGGGCTTGAACTTACAACCCAGAGATGAAGAGTCACACGCTCCATGGACTCCAACCAGGCACCCCCTTTTTTTTGTTGTTTTTATATGTCGTTTGAACTCTTTAAAAAGAGCATGTGCTACTTGGGGCACCTGGGTGACTCAGTCGGTTAAGCATCTGACTTCAGCTCAGGTCCTGATCTCATGGTTGGTGAGTTCAAGCCCTACATCAGGCTCTGTGCTGACAGCATGGAGCCTGGAGCCTGCTTTGGATCCTATGTCTCCCTCCCTCCCGGTCCCTCCACAGCTTGTGTTCACCCTCTCCCTCTATCTCTCAAAAATAAGTAAACATTAAAAAATTTAAAAAGAAAGAAAGAGCACGTGCTACTTATAGTTTATATAAATGTATTTATATATTATATCTGTGGAAATAAAGACCAACCAAAATAGAAAAGCAAAGCCTACATGTTCAGAGCTTGCTACAGCAAGGGAGACAGCCACTATCCAGAGAATTCTGGCAGAGTCGAAGGCAGGCAGAGGAATGGGAAAGCTTCGTAGTGGACAAAAGGAGTCATCAGGCATGCCCTGATTGAAGGCTGTTGGCGTGGGGGCGGGGCGGGGACAGTAGGCGGGGTGCATCCTATGTGATTGGTTAGGAGTGCACATTTGGCTTTCTCTGATTGGTCCTAAGTTGGAAGCGGAGACAATCAGGGAAGCTGTTACTTCCTAATCAAATTCTGCCCATTTTGGAGTGATTGTTGCATGTTATTGTTTAGCTTACCCGATCGTTTCTAGAGAGAGCCATCTGGCCTCCTGAAAGTGTGGCTTACTGCAGGCTGGCTTCCCGGGCTGATTTCGTAGGTAAATGGGCTGCTTCTCTGGAAAGGTTGCTTCAGGTTGTGCGTCAGAGTTCTGGTTTTATAGATGGTCTGGGCATTGTCCGTTTGTATATTCAGTCTCCACTATTTTATTATATTTATAAGTAAATATATTTTATGTATTGACAAATATATTTTATATTACCTAATTTGTATTTTGTATAAAATGCCAAATTTCCGGGGCGCCGGGGTGGCTGAGTCGGTTGAGCGTCTGACTTTGGCTCAGGTCATGATCTCACAGTCAGAGGGTTCGGGCCCCGCGTCGGGCTCTGTGCTGACAGCTCGGAGCCTGGAGCCTGCTTCAGATTCTGTGTCTCCCCCCTCTCTGCCCCTCCCCTGCTCATGCTGTCTCTCTATGTCTCAACAAAAAACCCAAAACAAAACATTAAAAAATATTTTTAATGCCAAATTTCCATTTTATGTAAATATAAAGCTATTTTAACTGTGAAAAACAGAACAAATTTTTTTTTAATTAAGGAGGCTAATGAATGATGTAAGAGAAAACAGGTCCTGTCTTCTCGGCCCTGTCATTATATGGTAGTGGTTCCTAAACCTGTTTGTACACATTGTTGCACCTTTTAAAACAGGAGTTTGTTAAACTGCAATGGAAGAATGTTCCTATTTCTGTAGGAATCTTTTCCTTGTAACTTAGAAGAGCTTCTAAATCCCTGTTGCAATTGCCCTGCCAACTTCCCCTGCTGGCTTGTTAACTGTATCACTTCTCTCTATGGGAGTTTGTGGGGACTGTTAGTCGTGAGCACCAGCCTGGCTTGGTTAGCAAGGTAAAGGGGAACACGCCATCGTGTGCCCATGTGCCGAGCTGGTCTAGAAGCACCATGATCAACTATCCCAGTCAGTTGCCTCCGGTCCTCTCACTGGGGAAGTTAAAGGTGTAAAACACCCCACATGGGGGGAGGCTGGGGCAAAGGAGTTAACAGACAAGAGAGCCAAGCCCCAGAGTGGGGCTGCTACTGGCTCCTTAAATCGACTGGGGCCACACTAGAATGTATCATTTCTTTGCAACCTGAAAGAGTCCAGCTATCACATGTGGGCACTCAAGAAATACATTCTATTTCATTGAAAAATATTAAAAATATGCACATATAAAATAATACAGAAATACATAAAATAGGGGTGCCTGGATGGCTCAGTCAGTTTTGCATCCAACTTTGGCTCAGGTGATGATTTCCTTGGTTCGTGAGTTCGAGTCCCGCGTCGGGCTCTGCGCTGACAGTTCAGAGTCTGGAGCCTGCTTCTGGTTCTGTGTCTCCTTTTCTTTGCCCCTCCCCCACTCACACTCTGTCTCTGCTTTGTCTCTCTCTCTCTCTCTCTCTCTCTCTCTCAAAAGTAAACATTTTTTACAAGAAATATATACCATAAATATATATCAAATAAATGTAATAAATCAAGACAGGAGACCCTATGCTTGGTTTGCATAATTATAAAGATCTATTTATTGACAGTCTTCCAATGTACAGCTTTCAGAAAAAAAAAAAAAAAGAATTGGAAGCACAGATCAAAATGAATGTCTGAAAGTCCTGTTTTTCTTCAAGCTCTGTAAATCTAAAGTGACTTTGTTTTCAGTTCCTAAGGTTTCATATACGTTACGCTGTTCTCGGACTGAACCTGGTCACCGGTCTTACGACTCATCTGAACACAGCTTCTGAATTAAAGTGTAGGGTGACTGTCCTTTGTCACAGAGCCGTTTACTTAGTTCCTACTCCACCACTGACTATGTTACATCCTCATCTCATAAAAAAAAAAAAAAAAGAAAATCAGAAAAGAAAAATTTAAGATTGTGGACTGAATGCCTGCTTCAGACACGTTTGTTATCGTTTCCCTTCTCGTTCTCCCTGAAGACGCCCCCTGAGAAGGGACAGGATAGGGATTTAGTGCGGCCATCCTCAGACCCAGCGCAGGACTGCAGGGTTTAGATTGGGCCACCTTGAAAGGAATATGTGAGGATTTAGGGAACTACTCCTCCGGGGGGGACATGGGTAGTTAGGGTGGCCACCTTTAGAAGGGAGGACAGAGCGCTGTGATCTGGAAAAGAGGGTGGGAGGAAGGAGGTGAGGTCACCGGAACTAGAAGTGGAGGACAAAACAGTCGTGTCTGGGGATTGGATGCCTGGACCTCATTCCCAGCAAGGTCCTAATTCTACCTGAGTTAGCCCAAGAGAACTATGGTGTGGGGCACCGTGGGTGAGCTCTAATGCTGCGGCAGGCTGTTTAAAAGAAGCAATATTAGACCTCCCCCAGCCATCACCAGGATGTGTTTTGAGTCCACACACACCAAGATGATCTGGACACATTCAGGCAACCCCACACCTCACTCCAGGACACATAGAAACCACTGGATACCCGGTGGGGCAAGAAAGGAGAGGCTGTCACATCTGGATTTGGGAACCTGACAGTGGTTCGCTTGAACAACTCTCTCCGGCCAGGAGAGGCAAGAGGGGGCACCTTCACTGCTACCGCCCACAACTTTTAGTGCCCTGTCTCAGCCCTCTTCCTGTGGAGTCAGGAAGTGGCCCTGGGCCTAGCTGAAGGAACTCTGCTTACCACATTCACACAAAATGAGGGTAGGCACAAGAGACCTCCTGATAAGTCAGACGATAACCACTAGCCGTATGCATTCTGGCCCCACATTCATAATTCAGAATTACTTTAGATGATGGGGAGGGTGTCCTCTCTCATATATAACAAGAAGACAAGTATCCTCCTTCTTGCAATTAATAATGTTTTATGATGAGCCAGGGGGTGGATTCACAAACAACTGGGCCTTGAATCTATTGCCAGAAAGAGAGGCTCAGTATTAATTATGCAAAAGCTAAAAATATTGTCTTTGATAGTCTCCAAGATTAAACTCCAAAATTTGACATAGAAAAAGAAAAACACTTACCATAAACTAATGTGATTTGCTATCTGGAGATACATTTTGCCATCAATCTACCCTGGAAAATACCCCAGGAAGGCAACTGAAAAGCTCTAACATCCACCTTCCTCTTCATCAGCTGTGCCACTCTCTTGTCCTTTAATGTTTGACTGGACAGCTCTACCGAGTTCTAACGAGTCTCTATGCTTCTGGTCTGTTTCATCCTGGGTACTTCCAATGAACCCATTCTGCCCACAGAAATGTGTGAAAATATGTAGCTGTGCCACAGAAATGTGTGAAAATATAAAAGTCCCACCATGTAACAGGGCCTCTGCAGTCCTGGCTTCCATCCTTGGAATTACACATGCTATCTCCTGTTCCACGTATCCCAATCTGGTACTCTCTACTCCTGTCTCTTCTGCACCCCTGACCCCAACCTTGATGGTTCCCATTGGACTTTCCACTCCAACTCAACCCAGCATCTCTGTCAGGCAGAATCCTGACACTTGCCTTCCACATTCGCCACCGAGTATTTGGATAAGAGATACTCCTAACCCTCCCCACACAAGTCTTTCAGCAGCTATGCCAAGGGAACCTGGAAAGTTTCCAGCTTTATCTCCTTCTAATCTATCCTCACTGAAGCCAAATTCATCGCTCTAAAATAAAATTTTTATACTGTTTCTCCCCTGCTTATAATTCTTCAATGGTTCCCTGTGGCCTTCAAGATGAAGTCCAAACTCCCCATGGCAAACATGGCGGGCAAAATCCTGCTCCAACCACTCTTTCTAGATTCTTACGCTCAACTCCTCAACCACTCTTTCCAGACTCTTACTCTCAATCCGTCTCTACCCATCATAGTTTTCATCTTAACCATCATAATATGCTTGCAGCTCCCACAGTACACCATGATTTCCTGCCTCTGATATCCCCCCTTTCTAGAATGTTCTTTCCTACACTGTTTATCAAGTGAACTCTCACTCAGTCTTCAAATATAAATGCTTTCTTTTTCAGAAAGCTTTTTTTTTTTTTAATTCTCAGAAAAGAGCTTAACATGTCATTCTTGGAGGTCCTATAATGCTCTTTACTAAAATTGTTATATATCACTGTAATCATTTGAGGTTTTTCTGTTTGTTTTTGAAGTTAATTTATTTATTTTGAATGAGAGAGCAAGAGCGAATGGGACAGGGGCAGAGAGAGAGAGAGAGAGAGAGAGGGAGAGAGAGAATCCCAAGTAGGCTCCTCACTGTTAGTGTGGAGCCCAACGTGGGGCTGGAACTCACGTACCATGAGATCATGACCTGAGCTGAAGTCGGATGCTCAACCAACTGAGCCACCCAGGCACCCCTGTTATGATTTGTTTTTAATGTTTGTCTGCCCACTTAACTGTCTTTGAAGTCCTAGTCCCTTGTGTAATATCTGAGCCATATTTTTTCTTGAGTGAAAGAACAAACAAATGAATTAAGAAATGTTAGAGTGCCTCCAAAGCACGTTCTTGAGAAAATTTTAACATGACTTTTGGATGTCAATCTCTACCAGAGTTGGATAATATCACTGATTTTTATTATTATTATTATTATTATTATTATTATGGTGAAAGAGAAGAAGGAAAAGCCTGTCCTTTATAGCTTGAGCCATATGTTGTGACAGTTTCTCTGTGACCCCGGTGATTCCTGACCATTCGCCAGGAATTCTGACAAAGAAGAAGTTGTGTTGAGAAAGGAAGAAAGTAGAAGGAAGAAATTTAAAAAGAGAGCAGCTAATGGTTCTCCCAGGTTAAAAATGGGAAAATAGGAGCTTTTGCTTTGATAACATTTTCAAATATATGAGCTACCAGGTAAGACACCAGAACAAACCAATTTTGGACAAGTTGAGAGACAAGGAAAATTTGCACCCAGAGATGTGAGTCTGTAATCCATTCTGCGAGGAAGAGTGCCGGTGGGCAGACAGGACATCTGCTCAGAAGAGATGGAACCGTAGGATTGTTCCTAGTAGTTAAAATTTTTGTTATTGCTGTCTATGGTAATGAAAGAAAAATAAGATTTTGGTACGTGTGGCATCAGAGAATAAATAGAACCCTGAGATCTGTCTTAAACTGACATAGCTGATTATATATGCTTTGGTGGTTCTATTAAATATTTAATTTTTTTTTAAATTCTGAACAGTTGGGTGGGGAGGAAGAACAAATTCTACCCTGTCCCATGTCTCATAGATGCTGTGCTCATGATTCTCTGATTCATTTCCACATAGGGCAGAAATGATCATCCAAGAGTGTAGTGAACGAGCTTATATATTAATAATAGGATGGCAATCTGGCCTCTCTGCTGTTTTTACTTTCAAAGCACATATCGATCTCACCAGCCACAGAGACCATTGACTTATCAGGCCCTGGACAGAGAAGGCAATCTCTGCTTTGTCTACCTCTTAGCCAACTCCCATCAAGAGCCTCTGGGAAAATGGTATTTTATATAAATATATAAATTTATGTAAATAGATAATATATATTAATATATAATCTATTTTATGTATTTATATAAATATATATAATTATATAAATAATAATTATTTAGATAGTATCTCTTATGATACACAATCTCTCTGCTCTTTTACATACTATATAAAATTGTTGAATAGAATCAAATGAGATGTTCATCAAGAAAGCCTGCAAGAAACAGTCATACCATTTCCTATTTTAAAAAATCACTGGGATTATTAATGACCATCCCTTAACAGAAAGTTTCATGTGTCATAGGGGTGCCTGGGTGGCTCAGTCGGTTGAACGACCGACTTCAACTCAGGTCATGATCTCACAGCTCGTGAGTTCGAGCCCCACATTGGGCTCTGTGCTGACAGCTCAGAGCCTGGAGCCTGCTTCGGATTCTGTGTCTCCCTCTCTGTCGCCCCTAACCCACTCGCATTCTGTCTCTGTCTCTCTCAAAAATAAATAAACATTAAAAAAATAAATTAAAAAAAAGAAAGTTTCATGTGTAATATTTCTTTAAAATACAGGGAAAAGAGGGGCTCCTGGCTGACTCTGTAGGTAGAGCATGTGACTCTTGATCTCAGGGTTTTCAGTCCGAGCCCCACTTTGGAGGAGGGATTACTAAAAAAATAAAATCTTTAAAAATAAATAAAATAAAGGAAAAAGAAACCAAACAGGACTCAGTTTTAGCTACTCTGCTTCCTCCTTTTTCAAGTCAAAATCGCAATGCAGTAGCTGACTTCTTTGGGTGCTCTGAGCCCAGTTCGCAGGAAAAGCTAGATTGAGCCACACCAAGTAACACGGCCATCCCAGCCCTTCCTTGCTGTCTCTTGAGCTTACAACCCGCCTTCTCTATCTTCTCTGCTTTTCCTCTATTCTCTTTAAGAGTAAGCCTTTTCTAGTGGTAAATTCCCGGCCCTATTCTCTTATTTATTCATTCAACAAAATGTATTGATATAGTGAGAGCCCACTATTTGCCAAATACCGTGTCATATATTGCAGGTTATGGATGAGACAGAACCAGTCATGGAGTTGATAAGCTAAGGTAGGAATCAACTCAGGCTAAGTTATCCTTAGCTCTTTGACAACCCCACGATTCCTCTGGCAAAAAGCGCAAGCTCTTGGCTACTTTCTCGGCCGTCGGATGCCAGCGGTGGTCTCTGTGGGCTGGAGGACTCTGCAGACATCACCAGACACGTGCACATCAAGAAGCACCAGGCGATGAAACATTCCATTTGCAACCCCAGGCCCCACGTTCATAAGGACTTTGGAGGGACATGCAGTTTAACTAAGGTGCAGATTCTTTTTTTTTTTTAATGGAATTTATTGCCAAATTGGTTTCCATACAACACCTAGTGCTCATCCCAACAGGTGCCCTCCTCAGTGCCCATCACCCACTTTTCCCTCCCTCCTACCCCCCATCAACCCTCAGTTTGTTCTCAATTTTATAGAGCCTCTTATGGTTTGCCTCCCTCCCCTCTAACTTTTTTTTTCCCTTCCCCTCCCCCATGGTCTTCTGTTAAGTTTCTCAGGATCCACGGAAGAGTGAAAACATACGGTATCTGTCTTCCTCTGTATGACTTATTTCACTTAACACTCTCCACTTCCATCCACGTTACTACAAAAGGCCAGATTTCATTCTTTCTCATTGCCAAGTAGTATTCCATTGTGTATATAAACCACAATTTCTTTATCCATTCGTCAGTTGATGGACATTTGGGCTCTTTCCATAATTTGGCTATTGTTGAAAGTGCTGCTATAAACGTTGGGGTACAAGTGCCCCTACGCATCAGCACTCCTGTATCCCTTGGGTAAATTCCTAGCAGTGCTACTCCTGGGTCATAGGATAGGTCTATTTTTTAATTTTTTGAGGAACCTCCACACTGTTTTCCAGAGCGGCTGCCCCAGTTTGCATTTCCACCAACAGTGCAAGAGGGTTCCCGTGTCTCCACATCCTCTCCAGCATCTATAGTCTCCTGATTTGTTCATTTTAGCCACTCTGACTCACGTAAGGTGGTATCTCAGTGTGGTTTTGATTTATATTTCCCTGATGAGGAGTAACGTTGAGCATCTTTGCATGTGCCTGTTGGCCATCCGGATGTCTTCTTTAGAGAAGTGTCTATTAATGTCCTCTGCCCATTTCTTCTCTGGATTATTTGTTTTTCAGGTGTGGAGTTTGGTGAGTTCTTTAATTTTTTTTTTTAAGTTTATTTATTTCTCAGACAGAGAGAGACAAAGCATGAGCAGGGGAGGGGCAGAGAGAGAGGGAGACACAGAATCAGAAGCAGGCTCCAGGCTCTGAGCTGTCAGCACAGAACCCGACACAGAGCTCGAACTCACAGACCGTGAGATCATGACCTGAGTTGAAGCTGGTCACTCAACCGACTGAGCCACCCAGGCGCCCCGATGAGTTCTTTATATATTTTAGATACTAGCCCACAAAAGTGCAGATTCTGCCAGAGACTACTGACTTTTGAGACTGTTCTGATTCCCATGATACAATCCCTGTCTGCCCCTTACACCCCCTCCCTCCCTTGTACACTATGCTTAACTGATAGTAAACTACTCTAGTTCCCTGAACCCACTATGTCTTTCAATTCTCCGCATCTTTGCAAACTCTGCCTCTCGTCCTTCCTTTGCCAACCTGTTCATCTGCCATACTCCTATCTGTCATTCAAGTCATTGCTTAAGGAAGACCCCCTCCCTAATGCCTGCTGGCTTCCCTTCTCCCTTCCCCTTCTCCTTTCCCAAAGTAACCCCTCCCTCTTCTGTACTGGAGATGGATGATGCAAATTTTCTAGCTGACTCTCTGAATTCTAGTTAATCTGAGTTCATCTCCTGGCCCTACCGCTTAACAATGGCAATCTTGGACAATTTACTTAACCTTTCCGCGTCTCCATTTCCTGACCTGCAGAAGGGGGCAATAATACTATCCACCTCGTAGAGCTGTTAGAGCTAAACAATGTAAAGAAATACAAGTGCTTGGAGCAGGTTCTGACGCATAGTGAACCCTTCTACCATTGATCATATCACATTGGGGTGGCTACACATTCGGTTTCACTTCACCCCACTGGACTGGCAGCTTCCTAAGAGCAAGAATCATGTCTAATTTATCACCGGGCCCGGCATATGGTAAACGCACAACAAGTGGGCTTTTAGCTGAACCTAATAGTGGTGTAAAATATGAATGTCAGAACTCCTTGCAGTTCAATGCAATTCAAATGCAAGGCATTTCAAATGGCTCACGCTGTACTAACTGCAGTGAGAGATCCTCCTTCCCTATGCTCTCTTTATAACTGCCTTTTCCTTTATGACTTCACCTGAGCCGTTCATCCATCAAGTGCCTGCTTTGGGCCAAGCACTGTGCTAAGACAGTTAAGATTTCTTAGTGAACAGAAGGCAATCCTAAGCCTCTAGAAAGACACAGACAAGTAAACGAGCGTAGGAACCAGGTCCTGTGAGAGTCACAATGAACTAGCACACAAATGCCAAAGGAAAATCTGAGGAAAAGCAACCATCTGATTTTTGATGTCAGAGGAATGAAATCTGGCTGAAGGTAGGAGAGTGGAGTCTTTGGGAGGTATAGTCTTCACCCACTAAGTTAATAACTGACCAACCAGCTGCCCAGGGGCACCCTTCTCGTGTTATTAACGGCAGCCCGGAGCGACCCTAGCTTCCTTGCAACACTACTTCCTAAAGAAGACGCCACCCTTAGAAGTGGGTAGAGTTGAAGGCACAATATGTTGTGAGATGCCTGGGGCCATATCCTAGCTCTCCTAGAATTCGCTGCAATAAATCTTCCTGCTTTATGCAACTACGTCTCTTCTTGGAAGGATCCAGGTGTTTTCAAAGCACCGGTTAAAATTATACAGGCATCAATGATTTTTATTATGGTCAGAAAGACCTTGATTCTCTTTGCATGTAACGTGTGCTCCACATCTAAGACATTCGGAGACAATCTCTAAGTTCTTGCATTAGTGAAACATTTATTGGACATCTACTGGGGCACTGTGCGTATTACCGCTACCCCCAAGGGCCGGCATCTCTTGACTTTTTAAATTCTTCATTTCCTTTCTCCATGATCTCACACTCCGTTTCCCCACACCTGTGGGTTCGTTGATGCAATGCAGTAAGTTGAGGGAAGTGTAAATACATGGGAGACATGAAAGTCAACAGAATCCCTCATCGAGTTTTGAGTGGCTTCTGGCCTTAGCTACAGGGACTCCATTCTGGGACTTCCAGTCTGGTTAGCAGGGAGTGCCTTCCTTTATCTGAGCATGACCGTGGAGCAGTCCTCTTTAATTCACACTTTTCCCTCCCCATGTCAAGTACAGCTCTCCCCCTCTCCTATTAGCAACAGAATATAATTCTACATGTTGAATTTGAGTTCATTGGGAAAGGTTAAGGGTTCTGGCGTCAGGCAGAGCTGGGTTTGAATGCTGCTGGCTCCCAACCAGTAAAGTCACTGTGTGCTTTTGGGTAAGTTACTTAACATCTCTGGACCCAGCTTTCTCATGTGAATAGAGTTGTTGTAAAGATTAAATGAGATAACATATAAAAAGTTTAACTAATCATTGTTTTAAGTGCTTTATTGTATGAACCCATTTGTCTTTTACAAGGAGCTCATCCCATAGGGAACTTAAGGGTAAATATCATGTCACCATTTTATAGCGACTTCTGCCAGCCCACACCTCCCTTACATGCCACATTCTGTACTTCCTAGGCACAAAATATAGGCAGCTTTCCTGCTGCGGCTGGCCTTGAGATGTTACTAGCCCCAGGCATCCAGCCCTTGAGCCCTTCTGAAGGGGACCTCTGGCATGCCCACTGTGGCTGCTGGGCTCAGACAGCCTTCAGCACTTTGCACTAGCTGCAAATACATCTTGCATTTTAATCCAAGAGAGCAGGCTTTGCTGACATTAAGGACGTGGTGCAAAGCTCAGCTCTTTAGTTTCCAAATGAATGAAAATGACACATTGAAAGCGAGGCTGGCCACAGCATCTCGCTGGAAAACAATAATGACTCACAGGAAAGACAAAGACTGAGTAAGCACTAACGAAAGGCCACTCATCCCTTCATTAGCATCACATGGGACAATATGGTCTTGCTATGGAACAACCAGAAGCATATGGACAAAAATCTCCCAGGCTTTTGAGGACAGTCTCATTCCCATCTGGCTTGTCAACTGCCTGTCTTCCAAAGGAGCTACACTAGGAGTTGACAGAGGATATACAGGGGTCACGGATATACAAATGTTTGCATGTGGCATGCATCTGCATCAGGACTGGCATTGCTAATCAATTGTGAAATGACTATTAGATAGCTTTAAAAAGCAAGCTTATTATTTACAGTCGAGATGTTGGACCACGAAAACATTCCACTGGTGACAAAGAGAGATTGACGTTTCTTTCTGTAAGTATATACTGTCAGAGGTCTGGGCAGAAAAAGAAAAAAATCTAAGCATAAATCAAACTTTTAATGTGTGACCCTTTCCTTGTTTATTATTATTACTGTCATTATCATCACCTTGTAATGCATATCTTAAGCACAAAAGCATCTTATAACATGTAAGCTTTTCTTTCAACCTATTCATTATTTTTATAGGTGATCACTTATTCGCTATATTAATAATTATCTTTGTGCAACAACAACAAAAAAACACATCTTGATTTTTAATGCTAGTAAATGTTCACAATTTTGAAGTAAAAAAACTATCTACATACCATCCCACAGGGAAAAAAATTACCTAGGGAAAAGGGTCTCATGAATTGCTGTTGCCTTCACTTTCTTGGGGCCTTCTCAGGAGTTACCAGCAAGGATTGGGAGCTAAAAGGAGATGTCTAGAATCTTTTTTTTTCCCTTAATTTTTTAATGTTTATTTATTTATTTTGAGAGACAGACAGAGCATGAGTGGAGGAGGGGCAGAGAGAGAGGGAGACACAAATCTGAAGCAGGCTCCAGGCTCTGAGCTGTCAGAACAGAGCCCGACCTGGGGCTTGAACTCACAGACCGTGAGATCATGACCTGAGCTGAAGTCGGAAGCTTATCCAACTGAGTCACCCAGGCGCCCCAATGTCTAGAATCTTGTATTAACTAAATCAAGTGTTTGGTTACCAACATCAAGCATTCTTAGAAGACACACTTCATATATATTTTTAATGGTTTTGGTTCCCCAGCATCTAAAACTCTTTGCTTGGCTTGAGAAACCTAATGAGGCAGAGCCCACCCCTCACTGCAGAAGCTGAACATTCCAGGTGCCAGTCTGCCCAGCCGCCCTTGCAGCTATAGCACTGGCACATGGTCTAAACTGATTGGATGCACTCACATCAGAATTTGAACCAGGAGCTAGTGACCGAAGAAAGAGAGCCCTCATGGGCTACCTTCTGGCAAGAATCATAACAGGGCCAGAAGCTACACTTGTTTTCCAGAGGTGCAGCAATCCTCGAGGCCCCTTCTGGTACCAGCATGGGGTGGTGATAGGAAAGCTGTGGTGTCTGCACCTGTCACCAGAGACATGGCTTCTAGGTCAGCTTTCTTGCTCCATGGGACTTTCCCTCATTTTCTTCATTGTCTTTCTACTTGCTCGTCAGAATGGCAGGAAACTGTGCATGTGTAGACTGCTCTTGCTATACTATCTCTCATCAGCTTTAAGGAATTTCTTCTTCCTACACCTCTGAAAGAATAGAAAATCTTTTGTGGGAATTATATCTTTATCCTACTCCCAGAGAGTACTGCTACTTAAGAAAGTTTTCAGCAATTAGCTTAACCCTTCGATTAAAACCTAAGTGGTCTCCTACTAAGCCACCAGGCTGCTTGGGACCTAAGTGATTCGAGGTGGTTACAGTTCACATAGAGCTTTCCAAAGCAAACATCTATGAAATTATAAACATGTCCACTTAATAAAGGAGATGGTAAGCATTAGAAAAATATACTAACTCGCCCAACGCACAGAACTGGTTGAAAGTGGGACTAGATTGCTGAGACTCAAAACCCAGGCTTCAAACTTCATACTTTTCCTCTATGTGACTGTATCTCTCAGCTGTGTCATTCATGGTGGCCCTCACACTCAGACCCCAGAATCATTTCCAAGGGAAATTGCTCCGTGCTGAGCCCCTGCTGACAGGATGGCTATTCACACCCCTCTCTGGCTTCTATTGATTGAACAAGGGCGGACAGCTGATCCCAAAGAAAGGCAATCCACACACTGGTCAGCAGTCTCTGAGGTGGCCTGACACGAGAAGTTTTGACTCAACAGAGGTGACCTGAGTCAACCAGATTCTAGCTGATTCTTATTGCTTCTAACCCGGAGACCATAATTGACTCAACCTTTCTGTAGATAGTTGCTGTAAATGCTATTCTGATAAACGGATTGTGGAGAACAAACTTGTTCAACTTTCTATTTTACCACTTTTACATAAACATGTCCTACAGGACCTCACATGTTTGAAACCTCCCAGTCTTCTTCATCTCCAATAACTACTTTCCTTTTAGAGATTCTGTTCTGTGGGCTCCTCAGTCCCACACAGTCTCGATCCTTTCTCTGCATGATAGGCAGCACTTGGAGTGTTTTACATAAATTATCTTCTTTTAAGGCTCACAGCAACCCCATAAGGTAAATACTATTCGTGTCTCCATTTTACAGATGAAAACACAGAGGGGTGGTGGTGGTCTGGGTCCAGGTGGTGATAGAGGAGAAAAGGGGGCAGATTAACAGATATATTTCGAAAGTGGAACCAACAAAGCCTGACTGCTGAATTAGACGTGGAAGCCAGGGAGGAGAAGAATCAGGGATGATGCTTAAGTAACAGAGGGAATTATGCAGCCATTTGCCCAACCGACTGCTCATCTCTAATTGGATGTTCCAGAAGCCCTTCCAAAAGACAAGTTCACCATGTCTAAAACCGAAGTGTATCATTTTCTGCTCTTGCTTTTAATATTTTCTTTTTCAAAGAGCATCACCACCACGATTATTAAGTGGCAGGTACTTTGCAGAAAGGATTGCAAATGAGAGAAGCCGTTTAAGACTACAGTCCAGATCCTTCTAGATAGTCAAAGTTTTCTCCAACTTACCCATCTGTTTAGTAGATTTTTAGCTTCATTGTTTGACCATACGCTTCTCAGGGGCAGAGATTGTGTGTATAATTAGAGCTAACAGTTACTGAATATTTGCCAAAGGTCAGGGCTTATGTTAAGCACTTTGCAGGGATCATCCCATGTAGTTCTCCCAACCGCCTTGGGAGATAGGGCCCAGGGCACCATGGTTAAGAGCCCGGGTTCAAATCCTGCCTCTGGAGCATGCTTTGGGGGAAGTTACTCAACTTTTCTGTGCTTTGGTTATCACACGGGACCCTGGTAGAATAGAGGGGGGACCTCTAACTCAGAGACAAGATCAAAGAAGGCTTTCTAGAATGGAATGAATTGCTGTGCTGAATCTTTGTTCACAAAGTATTAGGGGAAAGGTGTTGCCAGCAGAAAGAGCACACCAGGTGGAGGCCCAGGAATAAACCAGAGCATGGAACCTTCTGAGAACTGCCAAGGCACTTTACCAAGAGCAAGGAAGGGGGACAAACTCAAGTGCCTACAAGAGCCAGGCAGGTAAGGTAAGTGAGAGGGGCTGGCCAGGGATACGATAATGGGAAGGTGTGAGATCGGGGCAAACTGGAGAGCAAGGGACCATCCACTGGTGCCAGCTTCTACTCCCAATACAGGCTTCATTCTCTTCCCTGACCCACCTGGCTTACACTCCCTTGGGGCTCCTGCACTTGCTATGGCCTCTATCTGGAATGTGATTTGTGTAGGCTGGCTTCTTTGCATCATTTCAGCTCAGATGGGAGTTTTTAAAAATTTTTTTTAGTTTATTTATTTTGAGAGAGACAGAGATTGAGCAAGCACAGGTGGGACAGGGGCACAAAGAGAAGGAGAGAATTCCAAGTAGGACCCACACTGTCAGTGCAGAGCCCAAGGTGGGGCTCGAACCCACGAGCTGTGGGATCACGACCTGAGCCTAAGTTGAAAATCAGACGCTTAACTGACTGAGCCACCCAGGTGCCCTAGCTAGATGGGATTTAAAGGAATCCTTCCCTGATCACTGCCCACAGCCACCACTGACCTGCTATGCTAGTACTCCGCTCTGATTTCTTCAGAGCATTTGCTAGTATGTGAAATTATTTTCCATTTATTTGTGCCTTTCATCTGTTGATTTAATTGTATATTTTTAAATACAAGTTCTACCAGAGCGGGAAAGTTTTCCAGCACCTACAACAATGGTTGACATAGTGGAAGCCCCCAAAAGGCCATCTATTCATTTTGAGTAAACAGAAGGTGCGTTTACTGTGCACCTACTCACTGCCAGATACTCTGGGCTGCAGAAATGGATTTGATAATCACCAGAATATAGGTGGCACTTCATGCCACAGGAATGGGTGAGAAAACCCGGGACAGGCATGTGGAGCCAAAATATAATGGGTCAGAGAGGAATTCTATGTAGGAGTAGACAGAACAAAACCCCAAAGAGACGGATCTGGGGAGGTGAAAGGGAAGCAGGAGAGATGTGGTATCACAGAAACCAAGGGAGAACAGAGCCCATGATATAAATTACCACTTGATTAGATAATCTGCTTCTGGCTGATGATTCTGTGCAGTAGCTTCTTGGGATGTGGCTGAGACTTGTTGACTGTGTTGTATTTGTGTTGTGTGCCCATTGGGGACTTCTGAAGAAAGCCTTATCTACCTATCTACTTTGTCTGGGTATCCTGGGATATAGCTCACTAGTGATGTCATATATGTTCTCCTTTCACCTTAATTCAAGTAAACTTTCCAGAATTCTCCTCTTCAGATAAACAAATGTCCATTTATGTAGGCATCCTAGCTGGAAATAGATATCTGTATCTATATATCTCTGGTATCTGTCTATCTAAATCTGGATCTGGATCTGGATCCAGATCTGGATTTGTACCTCTCTCAGGTAATTATAAGGGCTTAAAAAAAAAAAAAAAGGCAGGGCTAGGGGATGGAGAGTGACCAGAATATACATGAAGGGAGGCTATGTGTGATATTCCAGATAAGAGTGTTGAGGGATGACTTTGCCGATAAGGTGACATTTAAGCAGAAGCCTGAAGGAATTAAGGAGCAAGCCTTGTGGATATTTGGGGAAGAATGTTCCAGAGAGAAGGAATGGGCAGAACAGCAAGAAGGCCACTGTGGCAGGTGGAGAATGAGCAGGGGAGAGTAGGAGAGACAGGGGGTTGGCCATGTACAGGGTGGACCGAAGGCAGCAGCCTTGGCCTTCAGCTTAGGAATTCTCCAAGGCTGCTTTAGGAAATAGGGGGACATCCCAATGGTGCCCAGAATAGAGCAGGTGCCCAAAAAGCACTTGTTAAATGAATGAATCCCTAAGGCAGACAGAGAATTATTTTGAGATCTGCATCCTGGGGTTCACAGCTAACTGAGTGAGTCCCTAACTCAGGCAAGTTTAGCATTTGATTATATTTAATTTAGTGTTTTCCCTGGATTCCCCCCCCCCCCCGCCCCCAGTGTATGTCTTAATGTTTCCTTTAAAAATTTGGTGTAGGGTCCGGGCGCCTGGATGGCTCAGTCGGTTGAGTATCTGGCTTTGGCTCAGGTCATGATTGCACAGTTCATGGGTTTGAGCCCTTGTCAGTCAGGCTTTACACAGGCAGCCCAGAGCCTGCTTCAGATTCTCTATCCCCCTCTCTCTCTGCCCTTCCTCACTTGTGCTCTCTCTGTCTCTCAAAAATAAATAAACATTTAAAAAACCCTTTATTTAAAAAATTGGTTTAGGGGCACCTGGGTGGCTCAGTTGATTGAAAGTCTGAATCTTGGTTTGAGCTCAGGTCCCCATGCTGGGCTCTGCACTGTCAGCATGGAGTGTGCTTGGGATTCTCACTCTCTCTGCAACCCCCCCACCCCCGCTCACATGTTTCCTCCTTCCCTCCACCCCCCCTTTCAAAATAAATAAATGAACTTTTAAAAATAAATAATAAAAAACAAAAATTTAGTTTATTTAGGACATAGACCATGTCTTTTATTTTATGATGGAAAGTCCAGTGCTGGAATTCAACACTTGCTTGGCTTAATTAAATCAAGAAAGGTAGTGGAATATAGATACAGAATTTAAAAAAAAAAAAAATTAGTGTTTATTTACTTATCGGCGGGGGGGGTGGGGGGCTCAAACCCACAAACCGCAAGATCATGACCTGGCCCAAAATAAAGAGACGCTTCACAGACTGAGCCACCCAGGCATCCTCAGCATTTCCTACTTTTTACTGGAAACCTTTCTAGAGAAATTCAGGAACTTATTTTATTTTGGATGGCTCCAAGAGGCAGTTAAATGTTCAGTAAGTTTTGGCAAGGACAACTTGTTTACTAGAAGGCATGTCCAGATAAAATATATTGTCATCACTTTCTGCGTTTACTTTGCTAAACTACGTGTTTGTAACAACATTTTAGAGTGTTGGTAGGATTGAGTCTATACAATAACTTGTATTGTCTTGGGTGGTCAATTCTTTATATACAAAAGCAATAGCTAGGATTTACCAAGGCTCTTTTATATATGCAGCTGGCCGATAGTGAAACTGAGGGTCAAGTACTCCTGCCTCATGGATCTTGAACACGGTTAACCACGGAAGTGGTTTTCACTGGCTTTTCTAGTACCGGGTAGTATTCCGATGTATTATTTTAAATTATCACGAGAATACACGTTCACGGCAGAAAGTTTTTAAGACACGTAAAAACACAAGTTTTCAGAAATAACAAATTCTCCCTCATCCCATCACCCAGAGATAAACAGCCACCCTTACAATTTAAAAAAATGTGGGAGCGCCTGTGTGGCTCAGTCGGTTACGAGTCTGACTCTTGGTTTCCACTCAGGTCATGATCTCACAGCTCATGAGTTCAGGCCCCACATCGGGCTCTACACTGACAGCATGGAGCCTGCTGGGGATTCTCTCTCCCTCCCCCCCTCTCTCTGCCCTTCCGCCATTCCTGCTGTCTCTGTCTCTCTCAAAATAAATAAATAAACTTTAAAAAAATAAAAAACTGGAGGAGGTCACATGATAACTAAAGAGCTAGAGAAACATTTCAGGGGAATACTGATGTTGCTTCAAATAAGGTAACTGTTGTGACCAAAATGAAGGACCATGAGGGATAGGAATCAATACATGGCTGAACCCTAGGCTAAGGTATTGCCTGACTCTGCCTCTGCTTGTCAAGTGTAAACCTGTATGCTCTGGACTGACCACAGGATCAGCAAGACAGAACACAAATCGCTCCTCTATGATCAGAGCTCACCTCCACCAAACTCCTGACTGTGATCAGTGACTTCCCAAAACCACGAAAAGCCATCAGATATTTGTATCCTATTTCTCTCTTGAGCCTCGGTCACCTACCTAGGCTTGTGGCACTCACTTAGGGGACCCGTAGACATGTGCTTAATGCTTCCTGCCTGGCGGGACTCCTCGAATCCTCATTTCGGACTCCTGGATGCTCTTTGACCTAATATCCCCTGGAATGTCTACATTCAGACCCAAAGAGCCGAGAGTGGAAATTTCCCTGTGACTTCCACTCTTAAGGTTACAAGTAAATACCCAGAAGCCTGTAGGTTGGCTGTTTTCCCTGTCTCCCTCTGACCTCAGCCACTAGGCTCACTTACCTGTCCCCCATCCTAGACTCTGAAGCCAGCCTAGACCCTACATCAAGGTGACTTTCCCAACCTAACCACCCAACTCTCCAGCGGCACAGTGACTCAGCAGCAAACCCGCTCTGCTTCCTGTGAACTGCAGCCCT
Organism: Panthera leo; assembly: GCF_018350215.1. NCBI lineage: Eukaryota > Metazoa > Chordata > Mammalia > Carnivora > Felidae > Panthera > Panthera leo. Next base: position 8,509,475 of record NC_056688.1, read on the forward strand.
AATTATAGGGCTCTCGCTTCCATTTTATTGTTGTGCTACTCGTATGTGTTTGGGGAAGCTGTCTTGTTCTAATTCGTTTGTGATTGGTTATCTTTCCTTTTTCCTTCCTTCCTTCCTTCCTTCCTTCCTTCCTTTTTCTTTCCTTCTATCTTTACCAAGCCCCTACCTGGTTCTGCTATTCAGTAGTTGGCTCCTTGCCCTATTCCTCTATGCATAAATAGTTTTCTACCTCCCCAGTTCTTCTGAGATTTGAATTCTGCTTTGTCCATGCTCCCAGATGCTGGAGGCCTGAGGCCTGGTTCCCCTGGCCATGTCTGTACTGCCTTCTGGCAGATTAATGCCTAAAGAGGCAGCCATGGGCTAGAGAGTCACGGGATGCTGTGGTCCCCAGAACGGAGCCAGCTTGAGTGCTTTCTACACGTTGGGCACAGAAGAACTGAGGACACTGCAGAGAGCAGGACAGACAGAGCTCCCACCTTCCAGGAGCTTACCTGCTGATGTGAGGAGACACAGTAAAACAGATAAGCAAATATAATTCTAGGAGTGAATACTGTGGAGAGAAAAGAAACATGTTCATGGGCGCCAGGCCTCCCGCTGATTTTCTGTGATTCCAGCCGCTTACGTGAACTGGGCCTGTATCTGCTCGTGAGAACTTCCCTGAAGGCTCCTTTAAGGTAAAGCAGTTCCCATCAAAAATCCTCATAGAATCTGAGTTTGAAGCTTTTGACAATTAAGTTGTGAAAACAGCGACTAATCCCACTCATGCTGGCTGGGAATCCTTTAGCAATTATGGGACCTCCCCTTCCACATGACCGTAGGAATCTTTCCCTTCACTGGGAAGCCCCAGAACCCACACATGCAACACACAGGACTCTCAACTTCCTCTTCCTTGTGGCTGGGGTACTCTTTGCAAAAATAATATCTGCCTATCTATAAAATCCAATAGAAAAGGGCAGACAGTAGCACATATCACCAATAAAGGTAGACTTAAAAATTTTGGGGGGAGAGCTAAATCAAGCACCCCATTTAAAATTCAAAAGTTATAAATGGTTATAGAATAAAAAGGGAATCTCTTTTCCACGCATCCTTTGAATAATCATCCAGTCCCCCTGCCCAGGACAACCACCATGACCAGCTTCTTGTGTGTCCTTCCAGAGATAATGCAGGCACGTGTAAGCACATGTAGAAATATTCTGTTTTTCACACAAATGGTAGCATATTATATACACTGGTATTGACATCACTTTTTCAAAAACAATTCCAAATGCATGAAGCCACTTCATTCTCTTTAATAGGTGAATGACAGTCTAATGTATGCAGATACCACAATTCATATAAATAGTCTCCTATGAATATTTAGGTTTATTCCAGTTTTGTTTTGTTTTTTTTTGCCTCTGCCAATAATGCTACAATTAATATTCTCGTGATACAGCCTTTTAACACCGGGTATACTTTAACCCGAAAATTCCATCATTCTCTTTCCAACTGGCTCAGTTATGTGCGTTTGTAATTCTGTATACCAGTTTCCTTTTAAAACAAGGGAAGCTTGCAGAGGTGACAAGGATGTTTCTGGTACACTTAAAATTGCATAAAAAAGATTTTGTGCAATTTTTACAACAAAAAGTCTTTCAACTTCTGGGCAAGGTGAACTGTCGTGACACATGTTGGTCCTTGTCAAAATGGCAACGTGCCACCTTAGGAGCAGTTTTAAATTCAATAGTAAACGTTCGTGATTCTCAAAATTCCTATGTTGACCAAATGTGGTAAATTAGGGCAGCCACGCTGTCTGGTTCAGGTAGAAAACCAAGCACATGACTGTATGACACAGCATATTGAAAACCTTGTGTTCTGCTCTCTGGGGGCCACCCACAAATGCTGGAGAAAAAAAAGAAAAAAAACAAGGAGTCATGCTGCTGATATAGAATCTTGTGGTAACTCCATCAAGAGAAAGAAGTCCTGGGATTGGTCAACAGCACGTATCTCGTGCCCTCTAGTTTCCTTTCCCTACGAACTCAGCATTAAAAAGCAACTCTAAGCAGTCCCTGAAGGACCTGGGCAAGGATGTGTTTTTTTCCCTCTGTGTCTGTCTTATACAGATCATGCTGTTTAGGGGAATGATATTATTAAGAAAACTTTACATTTTGTGGCTGGTTGGAATTAACCAGAATTGTCTGGAAGACATAAACCGAATGAAAAGTCACAGCAGTCGTCCGGCTGTGGGTGCAAAGCTCTTCAACCAGAGGAAGTCGAGTGCTGGCCAAAGGGCTGGCGCTGAATGAAGTGCACGGAAGGGCCCACTGACATTGTCCCAGCTGAGTAAGGTAAGTGCTTTGGTGGAAAAGGTGGAGGCAGGAGAGAGAGTTCTCTCGCATCCTCAAGCATATCCATTGTATACACACATTTTCAAAGAGGAAACTTCGAAGGACATCACTAGGAAAGTTCTGGATAGAATAGAAGCAGTTGCTGAGGGTGTGTGACACTTTTCAATCTGAGAGTGGCTCATGGGCCCTCACTTTTTAAGTCCCTGGAGGTCTTAGAAAAGGCGGCTGGCAATTGGAAGCTCCAGGCTGAGGGTAGTCAGGTGGGAGGTGATGGCCATCTCAAACTGTCTTTTGAAGTTCAAATGTGAATATAAGTGTGCAGCAGTCTACTTGGGAGCTATAGTTTAGAAAGAAGCACTGCTCTTTTTTTTTTTTTTTTTAGTTTATTTATTTATTTTGAGAAGGAGAGAGAGAGCACAAACAGAGTAGGGGCAGTGAGAGAGAGAGGAGAGGGAGAATCCCAAGCAGGTTCCATGCTGTCAGCACAGAGCCCGATGCGGGGCTCGAACTCACGAGCCACGAGATCATGACCTGAGCCAAAAGCAGACACTTAACCGACTGAACCACCCAGGTGCCCCACGAAGTGCTGCTTTTGTACCCATTCTCTCCACCCTGACCAACCCCCTGTCCCTAATCTGTTCTTTCCAAAGCATTTGCTTTTGACTAGCGAGGCTGTCCCAAGGCTTTAACTTCTGTGGAGCTGCGGCCACTCAAATTCTTTTCATTATGTGCAATTCAAAGTCACAGCTCGAGGTCCAAGCTTGATTTTATAACTAAAATACAGATTGGCTGTCTCTCCAGAATTGGTCATGGCAAATGTGCCATAGTTGCCAAATGCCTCTTTTGAAATTTTATTGTCAAGACATTCAAAGTTTGATCCTCAATTTCACCATCTGCAAAACGAAAAGTCGGATCAGGCCAAATGAGCTCTTAATTTTCTCTCATCAGTCTTATATTCTCTGAACTCATGGATTTTCTTTCCTGTATATTCTTTTGCTTCTAAGTTAATATAATCTGGACTCAAAAAGAGAGACATTCCCTAATACTTATTTGTCTCAGGGGCACAGAAGCATTTTATTTTTGTTAGAGATTTTCTTTCAACTCTTGTTGACTTAAGACGAATAACCACGCCTGGTTATTCTTATAATAGTGAGCATTCAAAGTTTTCCTACCCTCTCTGTAACATAAAAGTCTCATTTATGTAAGTATTTGTCTCTTCTAGATAAGGCCATAAAACATTGCCACATACATATTCCACTATTACCACAAATACATGCCTAAAACCAAAGTATTCTCAACATTTGTTCAAAAAAGTAGTTTCCCTACCCCTAAGCTTCCTCTTTTGCCCAGTCTGCAATACTATAGGTTTTACATTGACACTCACAGAGTTACTCTGGACTTCTCCCGTTTCTCACGTCTGTCTTGGTCAAGTGTATGCAATCATTCGCAAAGCCTCAGTACTTTTCAAGTCCCAGTGCGTCACTAAACTGTCCCTTCCTCTCCTTCACTATTTACTTCAGTATTTCATGTCTGTTCTGCCATATTGGCTGTCAAACGTGTCTCCCTGCTCATACCCGGTCCCTCCCCTTTCCAAACCATCCAGTAACCATCACAATATTTATTTTCCTAAAATAGGATGTTCTCCACGTCACCCTGCATTCAAAAGTCTTCACAATTCCACAAAACCCTTCCAATTCATTGATACGCCTTTCCCCATCCGCTCTGTTGATCAAAATACTAGTCCTCATCATTATCCAGCTTCATTTTTTTGTCTTTTTGAAGCCCAGGCTCTTCTTCTCTGCCAGTCTTCTCAACTGCTCCAACTGAAGGCAACCCTTCTGTGCTCTGAAACGTCATTGGATTTATGACCCATGACACACACTAAACACTTATAAATTCTCTTGTCTTCTTTGTTTTCTTTGACCTTTCATGAGTTTTTATTTCCCTGGCTGCGTCGTGAGGTAACTAAGGGTAGTTACCATATCGTATTCTCGCAGTGGGTCCTGATTCCAGAGGGAGACTGTGCTCCCACCCGTGCACTGTTACTGACTGTGATCTTGGTCTCAGTTTTCTCATCTGTGAAATGGAAATAATGATACTTACTTCCTCACAGGGGTTTTGTGTGCCTAATAGGAGACAACACATGCCAAGTCCCTAGAATGGTAAGCATTCACAAATGTTGGCCGTTGCAATAATTATTCATGTCTCTTAGCTCCAGACTACCTAATATAGTGCCCTGGTCTGTAACTATGCTTAATCAATACTGAATGGAATTCAGTTGAGTCAATGAGGGAACTAAGACTGTGTGGGTGATATATTGTGGAGTAGGGGAACTCCTGGCATCACTAAAATCATGCCACAGATGCTGTCACTTATTGTCAGCCAGCCAGCCTCTTTTTAGGTCCCCGCCGCTCCCCGATACTGCACAAGAGACTTCTGAGGGTTTGGCTCAGCGAACAGGGGATGATTTCCCAGAGCATCCCTCCCTGCTTGCCAATCAAAACGGACCGGGCTGCAGAGATCAGGGCGCCAGACAGCCTGAGGGTCTTAAAGGTGATACTAGAAATGTGGACCAGAGAGCTCTTGTGTCCCAGAAGAAGCCTATCTGTCTGCTATTTCCCTTAATAGGCCCCAAGCCCGGCCTGCTGGAGCAGAAAGCAGGCTCAGCAAGGTGTACCTTCTGTCTTACAGTTACCAGGATGTCCATGGGCACCAGCCAGCAGGATGCTGTCAGCTGGGACCCCGTCATCAATAGCTAAAGGGCTACAAATGGTGGCCAAATAAGTGGGGACACCTGTACTGCTCGACGGAGCCATAGAGGCAGATTTTTTTTTTTAAGAACTGGGAACTATAAAGTTGTAGCCCCAATGAGCGGTATGGATGTCACTACCATTCAGTAACCCAAGCAAATTCAGCAGATCCCGGCTTAAATCACATATGCTCTATTGAAAACAATTCAGAGAGACAAGAAAGAATTTCATTAAAGGTGAAAAGTCTCATCATCAAAGGCATGATGGTCCAGTGAAACAAGGATGTGCTTCGGCCGCAGACAGGCCTGTATATCCTTCCTGTTCAAACCGTGTCGTTTCAGCAAATTTTTCTAACCTCAATTTTCTGAGGGATAAAGGGGATAATAACACCTAGCTCACGTGGCTGTGGTGACACACACATGAGACAATGCATTTAAAGCGGGCTACCCAGTCTGTGGCGCATGGTAGGGACACAAGCCACATAAATTCCCTTCCCTTTCACTCCCAAGGCGGATTCATCCGGCCCAAGGCTAGGAGTGGGGCAGCCGCTGAGAATTCCACAGGCAGGCGAATACGATTATTTGAACATTACTGAAATGTTGACCTAAATTGTGCCGGCGGTTGGACTACTGACAGGAGAAAAAAAGGCTCTCTGCTCTCAGCGCTCTTCACTCTTGCAACTCAGCGCACAGGGCTGTCCGTCTCCTCCCAACCTCCAGCGGGAGATCTGGATTTATCCCGGGTTTAACCTCGATTTTGACACACTGCCATTTCCAATAAGGCCAGTTTCCTTGCCGAAAGAAGTCCTTCCCCTGGGTGAAATCCCAACAGCTTCATTTGTGTAAGTTCCCTTATTGGCCTTGCTAACGCGGGTGTGGTTTTTCCTCGTTACAGAATTATTGATAATAAGCAGAGGAGCACGGGCAACTCGCCCTAAGTAGGCAGCCTGTCGGTTCCCCTGCCCGCCCAGGGAATGAATGGGCCGCCTTATTGCTGCGAGGACGAGGTGTCGCCGAGCAGAGAGGCGCCCTCCCGGACGGGGCCGGGGGGCGGGCCGGGAGAGGAGGCCAGGACCCCCGGGCCGGGCCGGGGGAGGGCAGGGGTGCGAGGGGAGGAGGCCAGGCTGGCTCGGTGGAGCCCGACAGGTTCCAGTGGCTCCCCTCACCCCTCTCCACGCCTCCCGGGTTTTCCCCTTGGCTCGGGGTTTCCTGTTTCAGTTCTCGGTGATCTCCAGCAGCAGGTGCTGGTTTGCCAACCTCGGCTCCAGAGGAGGCGAAGGAGAAGGAAAAGAGGGAAGGGGAGGAGGAAGCGGCGCGGCGGCGGCGGCTGCGGCTGCGGCTGCGGGCGGGCGGGCGGCCGAGGAGCGAGGCGGCAGGCGGGAGAGCCGGCTTCGCTCTCGCCCGCGGAGCAGCGGCGCGGGCGGCGGGCGAGCCGAGGCCCCGGCGCGCGGCCGGCCGGCCGGGCGGGCGGCATGGGGGAGCCTCCCGCTCGCCCCGCGCCCTAGCGGCGGCCGCGGCGGCCCAGGGCGGAGGCGAGAGGCGGCCGGCCGCCGGAGGGCCCCGGGGCCGCCCCGGCTTCCAGGGCATGTCGTGATGGCCGCGGAGAAGAGACCGCAAGTAGGTTGAGCAACAATTCTGCGTGCGCGCGCGGCCGGGGCGCGAGTTGTGCAAGCCCGGGGGAGGGGGCGCCGGGGCCGCGGTCCGCGGGGAGGGAGAGAGCGAGGGCGCGCGGGCGGGCGCGGCTCGGCGCGGGGAGGGCCGGGGCCGGCCGCCGTCGCTTGCGGGCCCCGCCGCCGGCGCGCCGCTTCCTCGCGGCGTCGGCCATGCCGGGCTGCGGCCGCCAGGTTTGTCCCCCCGGCGGCGGGGGAGGGGGCGGACAGCGGCCGGAGGGGCCCTGCGGGAGCCGCGCGAGGGGAGGGCGGCGCGCCGGGAGGCCGCGCCCGGGCGCCGGGCGGAGAGGCCGGAGCGGCGGCGCCGGGCGAGCTCCAGGCCCGGGCGGGTCTGCCCGCCCCCCCCCCCCGGAGGACGGGGAGTGCGGCGGGGAGGGGGTGGGGGGGGGCCGGACTGAGCGCCCGCGGCTCCCGCAAGCTCGGGTGGGGCCGAGCGGAGATCCCGGCCCGCCGTCCCCGCGGCCGGAGCCGTCCTCGCCGGCACCTCGGGCCGGGTGAGGCCGGAGACCCGGGCCCCGCGGCCTAGGGCAGCGGTCCACTCCCGCCCGCCCGCCGCGGGGCTCGGCCGCCGAAGATGGAGGCGAGCCCGGGCGCTCCGGACGGAAACGGACCCACGGCGCTGCCCCTGCGGCTCTGGGCGCCGCGCGCTCGCGGGGTGAGGCATCCCCCCGCACCTCGGATCCAGCCCCAGCCCTTAGCTTTCGTTACGCGGCCCCGGCGGAAACCCCTCCGGCGTCCCCGTCCCTCCTGCGCCCCGCGCCCCTCACCCCTCGGCCCCGGGGCGCACCCCGGTTTTCACCTCGCGTTCATTTTAGACGGGCCGCTGCTCCCCACCTTCAACCCCCGACACAGCCCTGTTCCACGTCGAACTCGGAGAAAGGATCCCCGCTTTCCTTCCCTAAACTGCCTCCCCTTTCCCCCCTTCAACCCGTTCAGAAGCAGCCTGAGCTTCCAAGTACCGATTACTCTAACTGGGAGTCTTGCCATTTGGGTAACCGTTAACAATACTGGTTTGTGCTCCGTGCTTTGTGATAAAGAGATGAAATCTGAATCCAGATTTAGTCAAAGTTTTCCTATTGGTTGCAAGGCTGGGTTGGAGTATCCCCAGGCCGGTGAGACGCTTATTGATTCAGATTTCTTTTTTCTTTTCCTTCTTTTCTTTCCTTTTTTTAACCATCTTGGAATAGTTACAGAGACACTTGGGCTAGTAGTATATTTAGAAATTTGGTAAAATTCATCAATTCTTGACTCATTTCCTCGTTGAGTTTTTCCAGTGCATCTTCTAAACGGGAAACAGTGGATATGCCTCAAACACTTTTTGGGCTTTCCAAGAACCACAAGAAGTCAGCAATACAGCGTTCTATCCATATCTATCTCTATAGATAGATAGAGGTATCTATAGAGATAGATATGTATTTAAGTCTAAATATGTTTAGGTTGTAGAAGTTTGTTTAGGTTGTAGAAGGTATGACTTACGTGTATTTAAACACTCACATTTAAGTTAATTTTAATGGCAGTTTCTTCATCTTGGTGTTACCGGACTATAAACATAGCTTCGCCAAATATTTGTAAAATTATCTTACTATCTTACCTCTCTGTTCACCTGTTTGCTTCCAATTTGGCGTTCTTCTTTTACGTTATCTATACCTGTCTCTTTGAAGATACCCTTAAATATCGGAATGATCTAGTAACTGAAATCTAGAATTTGAAACGTTTTGAAATCTAGAATCCAAAACGTTTTGAGTTTGAGTATTTTTACTTAAAGAGTGGGTTTTACTTTCCAAGTACTGTAAAATTCAACCTCGGGCATCTGGCCATCACTAAAGTACTGGAACATTACAAAGTAAAATAAACTTTTTAACCAAACGACAACAGAAAGGCCGTTGAATTTAAATCTCCCTTTGATAATGAACATCTAATGAAACTAGTTGATTAACAGTGGAAAATATTAAAGAATAGGAAACAGAAGCGTGGAATGTTTGTATTGTTGATGGGAGTTTTTATTAGTCACTTCCTTTTATTAAGTATTTGTTGTAATTACCAGACTAATAAAAATAACCTATTTTATATTACTGGCTTCTCCGGGAGCTAGGTTTCACGGGTTATATCTGCCAAATTGGACCCCAAGTGCTTCATGGAAATTCTATTTTTGAAGTATTTTCCTCATTCTGCACCTGAGTTACCTTGTCTTCATTCTAGCAGACCACAGTGGTTTTTACATTAATTTTAATTACTGTAACAGCCGTAAAAGTGTTGCTATCATTTTATAGCTTTCAATTCCTTTTCTGTACCCTCTTGTAAGTTTTTATACTCTTTCTGGGCTTTTCACTGTTTTTGTGCGTAAATTTAGAAGAATTCTCTCATTCTGATGGGATAGCGATTTTAAAGAAACAAACATAAGATATTAAGTAGATTTTTTTTTTAATCCTGTTAGTGTTAGAATGTAGAATTGTAAACCAGTCTCCAGTTACTGCTCCCTGGGCACCAGTAAACTTTTATTCGCTCAGCAGATAATTAATTTAGTGTTGATCTAGGTGCCGTATAAGGCCCCTGACCTCTAGAAGAAGAGAGATTAGGAACAGCTAGAACATGGTGCTGGATGAAATGGACTAAGGGGGACAAACGAAGAATAGGAAATGCAGGTATTGTAGTGGGAAAAGCTGTTGGCCAGGTCTCCAAAGTAAGATTCAAGTAGAGCGGGATAAGAGTCCTTTCCAAGCGAATACTGTGAGGCAAGGAAGGCAGGGCGTGGATGGGCCAATAGGAGCAGTGAGTGGCAAACACAGTTTCCGGGTATAGCTTTTACTGGACAGAGCAATAGTAAATAAGGTCAGTGAATAACAAAAAAGTGTATTAAGTCAGGTTTCCAAATGCAAACCAAAGTGAAACCAAATTTAGAATCCTGAGATGCTGGGGTTTGATCTCCAGTCTACCAAACGTCATAAGAAATCTTGTGTCTCAGAGGTGCCCACATGCCTCGTGGACTTACGACGTCTGAAATACCCTGATTTTTACAAAACTTGAATTTTAAGGTCCACCAGAAGACCTGTTATATTTGCTGCTGTTCATAGTTTGGAGAAATGATGAACAATTGAATTTTTTTTTTTTATGTATTTCATCCCAGAATCTATCTCCAGTGTCTTGGGGAAGAGACTTGATAGGGTAATTGAGCAATTTAAATGACGTGGCCTGGGAAATGTGCGCCCTGTCTGTCACATCTGGTGCTTTATGGCGTCAAGGTGGCTTTCAGATCTGTGATCTGGAGACACCAGTTCTCCATCCTTGCTGTGGTTTTTGTAGCTGACATAGCAGCTGTTATGTATTGTGTGCCGATGTGCCCGACCCCATGCTTACACACTGCTCTTCTGGTCCTCATTCTATAGATGAGGAAACCCAGACACAGCGTTCAAATAGCTTCAAGTCACACGGGTAGAAAGTTGCAGAAGGGAGCCGGAACCTTTGCTGCCTGACTCTGAAACCCATGCCCTTAACCCTTGGGCAGTTCTGTCTCCCTGTGATTCTGTTTTTACTTTGTTCCCTAAGACGTGTCATCGTGTGTACATATGTAGACACACATCGTTTGAAAATTAAGAGATGCATGATCATTAGCGCTGATGGGTCTGGAAGATGAGAAGACATACACTAACTTACTCTCTGCCAAGTACTCCCGGGTCTGGACAATATGAAATCCTGTCTGGCCGAAATAGTTTGGAGGCAAGGACCGTGTCTTTTCAGCAGATTGCTTAGGGTCCCTAAGAAGACAAACCTGAAGACAGTTTTAGTCTGACATGGGGAACATTTCAACAGAAATGTAGTCCCACCAGAAGGAGCATCTTTTGGCAGAAACCACAAAGGTTTTTATGAGTAGTGAATTTTACTGACGTTTACAACACTTTTTTCTGGCTATAGTAACGTCACATGCTTCCTGGTAAAAGACTCAGAAAATGTAGACAAATGTAAACAATTTTTTAAACCTCTATGACCCAGAGCTTGCTAAAAACACTACGACGCATTTCCCTCTTTAACTTTGCTGTGTACCAGCAAAGGATTGTTTTACTTCGTTAAAATGAAAATGGAAAAATAATCCCCCCCGTAAAGCCTAGTGTATGTGGTTTTACATCACAACACTGACAGTAATTCTTAGGCTCAGTGAACTAGCCCACAAGCAGATGTCTGAAAAGTCAAAGTGTTCTGCCTTCAAGGTAATTACCCACTCCTTAAGGGTGGATAGGGAATAAGCAGAAAATCCCAAGGTTGTCCTGTTTGCCTGGAACATTATCTTTTCTTCGGCTCCTGGCTCACTGTCGAGGCCTCTGCTTAGATCTCATTTGGTTTGCTTTGTTGTATTTTTAAGGCTGATGACAGTAGGTAACACTTATTTGTGCCAATCATCGTTCCAGGTGCTGTCCGTGTATGTTATACTGCACTGCCCTTGAAAAAGTATTTATGGCCTCTTTTTCTTTCCTCCCCTGATGAAGAAAACAAACCACAATGTGGTAAAATAACTTACGGAGGTCTCACAGTTAATAATGGCAGAGCCAGGGTTCCAGGTTGGTCAGGTTTACAACCCCCTGCTTTAAACAAACATTAAGGGTTCTGTAACCTAATGTGTGTTAATAAATTTGGTAATGTGAGATTTAAACAATGTGATGGAATCCTCTTTCTTAGAAGTTTGGTTCTAAAAAGCTTGGTTTCTAAAAAGTTTGGTTCTAAAAGTCTTTTTCTTGTGCAGGTAGAATGATAGAGTTTTGCCCCCCACCTTCCCATCCCCAGATAGCATACACTAAGGCTTTTCTCAGGATATTCAAAGTATTTCAAATATTTTCTTGCTAAGAACATGTCATTTAATCCTTATTCTATGTGAGTTACACATGTTTTCCCCCCAATATTTTAATATCATTATGCTTTAGCTGAACATCCCAATGAAATGTTTTCTGCACCTGGGTCCTTAGGAGTCATAGAAGTTATGCTCAAACACAACAAGCTTTAAGGTTTTTGATGGCCAGAAAGCTTTCCAGAAAAGTTGAATGGATACGTATACCTGGTAGCAGAGAGAGAGAGGAGAGAGAGAGAGATTTGATTTCATCATGTTTGAATGCACTATGGACTTTTTGGGGCGCCTGGGTGGCTCCTGCGTCCATCTTCTGCTCAGGTCATGATCTCACTGTTGGTGAGTTCGAGCCCTGCATCAGAGTCTGTGCTGACAGCTCAGAGCCTGGAGCCTGCTTCGGATTCTTTCTCCCTCTCTCTCTACCCCTCCCCCGCTCACACTCTGTGTGTGTGTGTGTGTGTGTGTGTGTGTGTGTGTGTGTACACGCCCTTGTCTCTCAAAAATAAATAAACATTAAAAAAAAATTTTTTTTAGGGGCACCTGGGTGGCTCGGTCGGTTAAGTGTCCAACTTTGGCTCAGGTCATGATCTCACTGCCCGTGAGTTTGAGCCCCACGTCGGGCTCTGTGCTGACCGCTCAGAGCCTGGAGCCTGTTTCAGATTCTGTGTCTCCCTCTCTCTGTGCCCCTCCCCTGTTCATGCTCTGTCTCTCTCTGTCTCAAAAATAAATGTTGAAAAAAAAATTTTTTTTTTTTAATTTTTTTAATAAAATTTTTGACAGTTTGCTAGATGAGCATTTATACCTAATTTTAATGCTGGCTTTTTTTTTGACTTATGTTTTAAATTATTTAAGTACTACAAGTTGGTTAAGAAAAAGCAAAGAGAGAATGAAAGCCACCTGGAACCTCCTTACCCAGAAATAACTAATGTAAATATTTGGATAAATCCTCTATTTTTTATTCCCGTAGGTATACTTTACAGAGTTTTTACTTGGGTTTTTACGTAGAAACACAAGCGTTCCATAATCTCCCAGTTTGGGGCAAAATTATTTGCTTGCTCCCCTGTGTTTTCAAAATATTACATATTCCTCCCTAATCTTTGAATATTTGTCTATGTTTAACTGTTTACTTCTTTCTTTTCTGCTTTTTGCACCTCTACTCTTCATCTGCAAACAGAAAATACTACCTAGAGCATAGATTTGTCATAACGATATACTGATAATACAAAATGTTGATAACAGTACCTTATATGTGCATATGATTTTTTTATTTTGTTTTAGGTTCCCTGAGGGCTAGGACTCTGGTCTACATTGTTCTAACCCAACTCTTATACAACGCTTGGCACCCAGTAGATATTTCATGAATGTGTTGTTATTGAAGGGCCACATAGCACTTAAAATGAACCTGCTAATGTGGGTGGGATGAACAAAAGCCTGTGGATGGTGAAGAGATGGTCACAGTAATTGATTCAGAGCAAATAAGAGAATTGGTGCCCAAACTGTAAAAATTAACTTAGAATGAATGATGAGATTTCTTGAGGGGCCATACAGGTTTGCCTTCTAAGAATATAATTAACCTTATCTACCCCGCTTAGCAGGGGAAGGATATTATAAAATTGATTTGTGTAAAACGTTTATTCTTAAAGTCTTCGAAGAGCGAAATGTTTAAACTGTTTTAAGTGGAAGATTTTGTATGCAGACATGATAGTTTTCTACCTTCAAATAATATGCAGCTTATAATTTCACTTGCTGTGAAATCTAATAATAGCTAACATTAATTGGGCACTAACTCTGTGCCAGGCACCGGTATTAAGCACTTTACTTACATTATCTGATTTAGTTTCACATAGTTCTGTTAGGTTTATACTGTGGTTGTTTTGCCTATCTGCTAGGTGATGGAACTGATGTCCAGAGATGCTTATTAACTTGGCCAAGGTTATCGAGATTTCTGGTTTATTCTAAACTAAATGGCAATACTTGTTCATGCCTTTTTTTTGTTTGTTTTTTTTTAAATGGCGGGGGCAGCAGGACCTCATGATGTATACTGATTTATATCAGTGAATTCTTTGGTCTTCTTGATGTTATCTGTTCCTTGCTGACACTGTCCCTCCCTCCCTCCCACTAAGCCGGGTTGGACAACTGAAGGCTTATGCTGCAGAGAAAGCAGGTGGGACCTCAGAATTGCATCTCAGCTCTGCCCTTCCCAGACCATGACCTTAGGCAAGCCTCAGTTTCCCTTTGACTTTTCTCGGCCATCGGACACTGTGTACTTCTCAGAGTTGTTTTTACTGAATCAAGATCATGAGCACAGAAGTGTGCCAGGCGCTCAGGATTATTAGAAAATGCTTTAGCTGTATCCGTTGATTTGATTGGACAGAGATTTGGTTTGTTTTTCTGTCTCCTTATTCACAGGCTCTTAATCATGTCCTGAGTGGTTGGGATTCCCAGGTAGGAAAAGCCTGTAAAATCGAGTTTGCCGTTACTGCTTTTAATATATCAGTTTGTATTATAGATTTTCCAAAGGGCTTTCAAATCTATTACTTCATGTTTTTTAGGGTGAAGCTAAAATTAGTTTTTGTTCTTTGTTCTTCGTCATCTGTCCTCATTTACTATTCAAAATTATGTGGGTTTATTTTATCCTTATTCTGTGACTTAGTCTGTTTCACATCTTGGCTTTTACTTTCTAGCTCATTTTTACTGTGTGCTTACAGGGAACAAGTTCCCCATGCAATTGAGGCTTTCTGCTTGTTGACTTAGACATTTTTGTTCTACCTTTGAATTGTCATTTTTGTTAATTGCCTCACTGATGTGGCCATCTTCTATATTAGATACCTTCTGGAATTTTGCTATAATTTTAAGTGATTAGTACAGACTTAAAAGGCTTAAAACGTGCAGTAAATTATCTATGTTGATAAAGCAAGTATTCCTGTTTTTGCTAAGAGAGAAAAGTACCTTAAGTAGCATAAAAGTCATGGGCATAAAAGTATGTTAAAATTGGCAATAGAGTGCATAGGAAGAAACACTCTGAGGTAGCGGAAATATTTCCTAAACTGCATTTCTATTATTTTGATACTTCACTTTATCTTTTAAAATTAAATTTTGAGTTTGCTTAACACCTTCACTTTATCACATTTTTAGAATACAGAAAAAAAATCTAAAATGATGCTGAAAATCATCTGTGATTCTCACCCAGAGATCATTTTGGTATAGGGGTGCCATTTTTAAACTCTTAGCCCATATAAACACATTGCTTGTGTTGAGAGAGACAGAGAGAGAGAGAGCTAGCGGGGTAGGGGCGGAGAGCGAGGGAGATGCAGAATCCGAAGCAGGCTCCAGGCTCTGAGCTGTCAGCACAGAGCCCGACATGGGGCTCGAACCCACGGACCGTGAGATCATGACCTGAGCCAAAGTCAGGTGCTGAACCACCAACTGAGCCACCCAGGCGCCCCTGATTCTGTTCTGTACAAATTCCTAGATGTGTCGTGAAAATGGCACCATTTTATATTCTTACTGGCGGCGTGTCTGTCCATTCTTTGTACCTGTTACTATTTCCCCACATAGCCTAGCTTTGCTAATTTGAGAGAGAAGAATGGGCATGATGGTGTTAAGCAGCTCCTTCTCTGGAGGCAGAGGGACTGAGTTTGAATTCCTTTTCTGACACTCACTGGCTATGTGATCTTGAACAATTTTTTTATTTCCCAAAGCCTCAGTTTTGGGGTTTTTTCCTCTGTAAAATTGTGATAGCAGTACCTACACTCATGGTACTGTCCTCTAATAGTGTGGTTGTGGAGATTAACAGATGATGTGTATTGAAGCGTACGTCCTTGAGAGATTTTAGCTGTCGTTGTTTATTATAAATGAGATTTCCCATCACTATATTTTATACTTTGGTATGCCTATATTTTATACCTAGTCGTAGCTGGTATAAAGGAAAAATTACTCATTTTTAAATAACCTTCTCGCTACCTTCCTGAACTCTTTTCTGCGTACTCTTAAATTGTAGGACTTAGTTCCAGCACCTTTTCAGTCTGAGTCTCTTGGTTTTTCAGAATAGGTAATGGTGATACAATAATAACAATTTTTTTCAATACTTCAATTCTGCTTTTTCTTCTTACATTGTGTTGGTTGAATTTAGACAACAGTGTTGATGAATAGTAGTCATTTGTTGATGACTTGGGCTTATTTCTGATTTTAATGTGACGTCTTCTCTGGTATTTCACTTACTAAATGTCAGTGGCTGTTGCTTTCATAGATAGGTAGGAATATATACACATATTCCTGCAAATAACCATAAAAGTCAAATGTGAGAAACTTGAAAATAGATTTATATGTTATGGGAGGATTCTCTTAAGTTACTAAATCCTTAAGTATCTACTAGGCACATCTTCAAAAATATATTTTCAGTGTTTAATTCACATTCTCTTCTTTTTTTATTGAACATGCAATCAATTTAAATATATCTTCAATTTCAATAAGTTTGAAATATCACTGCTTTCGATCCGTGTCTCATTGATACGCCCTTCAAGACCTACTCTTGTTTTCACTATTGTCCATTGTTGTATCATATGTGTAGAATAGTCGTGAGAGTAAATGAAACAGTTTTGTCCCTGGAATAGAACCTTTTATTCAAATGAAGTCTCAGGATCAGGGTCCCAGCGTCCTCGTTATTGAGCCTCTGAGGCCTCTTTTAGAACACTACTTGAAAACTTCTTCCCCTCCGGAAAGATTCAAGTAATTTCTAAATCCCCCAAACTGACAGTGCCACTAAACTGACATTTTCAGAAGTTAGCAGGTGAACTACCTCGTGATCTCATGAGGTTTTATTAGATTTTATACTGAAGTCCTAGCTTAGCATGTTTACAGAGATGATTAAGTATGGCAATATGTGCTACAATGAAAATACGGTATTCACAAATCTAGGCAGTATCTTTCTATCATGAGGTTACTGAAATTTTGGTCCTTGAGTCTCTTCTTTTTTCTACGTTCTTCCATGTATCCATCATTACGGTTTAAAACCCCGTCAATATGCCAGGGATGACCAACTTTATCTCTCTCTTATGCAGCTGCCTTGACACAGCTCCCTTTGGATAGCTATTGGTATCTGAAATGAAAATCATCTACAACAATTTCTATCCTTCCAAATCTGTCTCTTTCCAAGCCTTCCCCGCTTGAGTGTCCTTCATTACCTTCTTCTCAGCTGCTCAAACCAAAAATCTACCAAGCCCTTGATTGCCCAGGTCCCTCCTTCCTCTTCCACAACCAAGCCAGCGCATGAGCCTTTAATCCATACACGTAAGGAATTGAGTTAACAAGGTTGTTCAATATTAGAAATATCTATTACCATAGAATAAAGTCTACCCGGGTAATGTGTGTTGTGACAGTTTGAATATGCTATGCAATTCACTTTATATGTAGAACTTCTATGGATGGAAGTAAGATTATGCATATATTTGGTTAGTTTCTGTGCTATTTTTGTTAGGTTTTGTCACCAGCATTATATTAGACTTTTAAACCAGTCACATGCTCTCCATGGTCTCCAGCTGGATGTTTTGAGGTTTTGCTAGAACACACCCATGGAACCTGAAGGCTCAGCAGCCTTCACCAGGAATGGAGTCAAGGGTACAAATCTTTCACAAGGTTGTATTACTTCCATGGTTATTGACACTCGTAACCTTTTCTTAAGTCAGCTTTAATGATGGATTCTTAATTGATTGGCTTGAAGATTTCTGGGAAGAATCCTTTCCATCTCCGTGAACATGACATGTGTAACATTCCCTATCTGCAGAACTCCCCACCTCTTGGTCACAGTTTCAGGGGGGTTGTCGTTCATTCGTGCATTCAGAACCACTCCTCCTTGACCGGTTCTGCTTTTTCCTTTTTGCTTCCTAATTTCTTTGCGCTTTTAATTTTATTCCTTTGTTCAACTTTATTTGGTTCGCTTGTTCATTTTAACCTTTCCAGTTTAAATTTTTAATTCCTTTATTTCTTGTCTTCTATTAAAAACAATTAATTTTTCTTTGAGTTTCATTCTGGCCACATCCCATAGGTTATAATTTTTTTTTTTATTTAACTACAGAGTTATTTGGAAGAGACTTCTAATTTATAGATCGGTGGTTTTTAAAACCTGTTTTTGGCGCTCTGCTGCTAACTCCTGTCTGTGTATCATGGTCAGAGTGTACTTCCATTGTCTAGGTTTGGGTTTTTACTAAATGCCTTGAAGAAGGTAGGCTAGTGTCCACGGCTGTCTGTATCTTAACTTTGAAGTCAGGCAGCCTGTGGCGAATTACTCTGTGAGTACTTGAGATAAGGATCATTGTTACCATCATTGTTATGGCTTAAATACGAATACACCTGGGAGGTTAATGCCCTCGTCATCATTTAAGGCCTGTGGATAAGAGAAGTAAATGTAACATTTTGGATTTGGGGGGCCTTCTGTCATCTGTGTGTCTTAACTTCCAAAATAAGCTGTTTTCACAGTTGGTTTTAAAAGTGTTTGAGTTGCTTAAGTGGAGCTCCTCTCCTCCTAGATCTCCACACTTCTTGGCCCCGGTGCCGTGCCTTCCTTTGTGCTTTCTAGGATGTTCTGGGGGTAGGAGCTGAGCGAGCACCTGTGGCTTCTCCATGGTCCTCCCTGTGCTCTTCACTGATTTAATGGTATGACAGGGAGCGTCTTCCGAATCCTCCCCACTGCCCCCCTCAAGACTGTAAAGCTTTGGAAATAAAAATGAACTGTTCTTTCCTGACCTGTGTATGGATGGCTGGGTAAACTGGCCAAGAGGAATGGCAGAAATTTTTCACGTTCTTGAAGGTGGGGAGGGGTGGCAATTCTGGTGGCTCCTGTGAGAAAATTAACAAATTACTCTGTTTCTGAAGGAGAACCAAGTGCTTCAAATTGCTGCCTTTTTATTTCCCAGTAAGCTCCCTGCTGTCCAGTGTGCGCTGAGGTCGTCTGCTTGCATTCGGGGGAGAGCTGCTGATTGGTCCCCACACGTCCGCGCTCTTCCCCTTTGGGAGAAAGATCGCGAGCTGGGAACCAGAGCCTGCTAATGTCTGTACCCCGTCCACAGATGACACAGATTTTCTGTACCGAGACAGACCCTAGACTCAGAGTGCAGGTAGCCGTTTAAAGTATGATTTTGGAGAAACACCAGGAATCCGCTTCTTAGGAGAAATCTCGCAGAATTGATGCTGCGACTTTGGTCGAGGGAGGCAGTTTCCCTGCTGGCCTGGGCGGTGGGCAAGCACGTGCCAGGCTGGCAGCTGCAGCTCGGCCTGGAGACCACCCCGTGCCGCGAGAGCACCTGAGGGAAGCCGGGGCAGGTGGAGAAAGCACTTTGGAGCTCCTGGGTGACAGCCAGCAGCCAGAATGCCAGTTTGGCAAGTGTGCTGCTGGGTGCTGAGTGTTGGGCCCGAACGCTCCTGCGAATAACAGGTAGATCAGCAGTGTTTATTACCCACCTTGGTAGCAAATGAGCGCTTAGATTCTTTGTGCATTTCAGTAGATTGGGTACCTCTTCGATGATCAGCACCTAATCCAAGCAGGACAGTTCAACGTGGATTCACGTTTGATCCAAATAATTTTTCTTGTCACCGTGTGCTAGCCTCGGACTCGATTTTGTGTGTATTATCTCTACAGAAATAATCCAAACTGGAAGATAAGATAAAAAGATGAGTTACTAATTTTAGAAATACTAGTTCAAAAGACTGATTAATTTGTACACTTGCCAAATCTTTGCTTCCCGGTAAAGTAGCTTTTTGTTTACCAAACCAAATGGGTTAGGAGTCTCTTGGAAGAGTGAGGAACGGGATAAGCTGACCCTGCCCTCCCTGCACCCTCCGTTCTCTGTGCACATGCGTGCGCACGCGAGCAGGGAGGAGGTGAGGTGCGGGGGCAGGGTAGGGGGCTGAGGACCCACAGTGTGCTCATGCTGTCACGTTTCACCGGCTTTCATCAGCTTCCCCATCTAAGTAGTCATTTGCTCTAATGAGCTGTCCTTTCACCCCGTCCTCCAGAATCCTTCTCACTTAGATGTGTGATGACTTCTTGAATCACACAAGCCTCCCAGCGCCCCCAGTGGTCTGTCTTTGGGAGTTGGGGGTTTGGGTGGGGGAGGGACTGAAGCAGCAACATAGGGAGTCTGTAGGCGCAGCATTAAGCCCCAGGTGTGGTGAGGGCTGCTCAAGAAGGTGGAAGATGTGTTAGAAAAGGAGGAAGGAGAGCAACAAAAAACAAGCCCCTGCTCCTGAGTTTCTTGCCGGGAGAGGCTTTTTCTCTCTCGCCCCCTGGCAGTCCTGGCCCCCTTGGTCGCACAGAAGCAGGGACAGCCTGAGAGTTGGGGTAACGTTAACAGGCTTGTAGTTGTTCTCATTCACTCACACACAGATGTGCGCACCCTTTCTCTCTCTGCCCCACTGACTCCATTCTCCTGCCTTGCACTTCTTAAAGAGGAGAAACCTCATCCTTCTCCAACACGCCCCCCACAGTCTCTTTCTGCGTCTTATTCCTTGCCTGCCGCCAAACTTCTCAAAAGGATACATGTGCTGTCCTTTCCTCTTCACACACTCTGTGGCTGGGAGTTGTAACCTGTGGCCTGCGGTTCCCCGGGGGACCCATGGGCAGAACACGGCCTTTTGTCATGTTGGGCAGGAGGAAGTTTACATCTTTGTGTTCCTAGACCTCCTATGTTCCTGATGATTCAGCGGTTCACCCGATGGTGAATGTAAGCAATAAACCCGGTATCAAGAACAGCCTGCCTGACTTTGTCACCCGTAGAAATTGCAAACGTGTCCCTCTCTGTTTCAGTTGAGGTAGATTCTCTGAAATGCCTTTTTCACTGTTAGCTGCAAAATCTCAGTCCGTGTCGGGTCTGCTGCTGCATCTTGTTCTTTGGGATGTATGTTTTTATTTTACGTATTGACCAGCACTTCTTTGAAAAGTGATCTGTAGACTTCATTAGCCCGCGAAGGGGAGGTCTGGCACACTCGGAAAAAGCATCTGCCGTCCACCCCTCTCTCCGTCGCCCTGGAGTAGCTCCCTGCGAGGCCGCTAACCGCCTTAACCCAGTGTCCTCAGCCTTTTTGCAGGGGATGTGTGTCATTTGCTGCCCTCGATTTTTTAATATTTTACTTCTTCTTGGTCTAGACCCATTGGCTCTAATTGAGATAATATATCCTGTTTGTTTCTTTTCTTTTTTCCTGTGTAGCTTTAGATACCTGTCACCATTTGCTTGGCCTATTATAATACCTTCCTGACACGTCGTCTTTGAGTTTCTTTTACCCCCCTCAAAACCAATGCAGCTGGAGTGATCCTAAAATGTAGTTAGAAACACATCATTCCCGTTGTCAGAAACCTTCAGGGGCTCCCCATTACCTTTCTAAATTATGGGAAGAAATAGACCAGTCCCTTTTAAAAATTTTTAATTCCCATATAGTTAACATGCCATGTAGTATTCATTTCAGGTGTAGAATATAGTGATGATTCAACACTTCCATACATCACCCAGTGCTTGTCACAAGTGCCTCCTTAATCCCCTTCACATATCCCTCCCCCCATACACCCCCATCTACCTCCAATCTGGTAATCATCAGTTTGTTATCTGTAGTTAAGAGTCTTTTGCTTGGTTTGTCTCTTATTTTTCCTTTGTTCATTTGTTTTGTTTCTTTTTTTTAATTAAAAAAATTTTTTTAATGTTTATTTTTTGACAGAGAGAGAGAATGAGCAGGGGAGGGGCAGAGAGAGAGGGAGACACAGAATCTGAAGCAGGCTCCAGGCACTGAGCTGTCGGCACAGAGCCCAATGCGGGGCTCAAACCCATTGGCTATGAGATCATGACCTGAGCTGAAGTCAGACACTCGGGCCACTGAACCACCCAGACACCCCCATTTGTTTTGTTTCTTAAATTCCACATATGAGTGACGTCACATGGTATTGGTCTTTCTCTGACTAACTTATTTTGCTTAGTATTTTACTCTCCAGTTCCATCCATGTTGTTGCAAATGGCTAGATATTTGTTTTCATGACTGATACTCCATTGTGTGTGTGTGTGTGTGTGTGTGTGTGTGTGTGAGAGAGAGAGAGAGAGAGAGAGAGAGAGAGAGGGAGACATATTTATTCATCAGTAAGTGGACACTTGGGCTCTTTCCATTTTGGGGGGGCGGTGGGGAAATACCCACTAATGAAATTCGTGGGTCATAGGGTAGCTCTGCTTTTAACTTTTTGAGGAACCTCCATTTGTTTTCCATGATGGTTTCCCACCATCAGTACGTGAGGGTTCCTTTTTCTCCACATCCTCGTCAACATTTGCTGTTTCGTATGTTTTTCATTTTAGCCATTCTGACAGGTGTGAGGTCATATCTCACTGTGGTTTTGATTTGTATTTCCCTGTCGATTAGTGATGTTGAGCATCTTTTCATATGTCCGTTGGCCATCTGGATGTGTTATTTGATTTGGAGAAATACCTGTTCAGGTCTTCTGCCCACTTTTTAAATTGGATTATTTGGTTTCTGGGTATTGAGTTGTGTAAGTTCTTCACATATTTTGGATACTAACCCTTTATCAGATATGTCATTTGCAAATATCTTCTCCCATTCTGAAGGTTGCCTTTTAGTTTTGCTTCCTTCACTGTGTAGAAGCTTTTTATTTTAATCTCGTCCCTATAGTTTACTTTTACTTTTATTTCCCTTGACTGAGGAGATACATGTAGGAAAATGTTGCTATGGCCCACGTCATAAACATTACTGCCTGTATTCCCTACCATCATCACTGTTTAAAAAATAAAAAACCTTCAATAGTTTCCCAGTACCAAAGTTGAAACTCTAGTATGGCCTCTTTCTAGCCTCTTCTACGGCAGTAGAATTAATCAAACAGCAGTATTAATCACACAGTGTTCTGCATATTTTATTATCTGTCACATCTCTGGGCCTTCGATCCTGTTCTCTGGGCAAAAATCCCTTCTCCTCCCACCTTACCTCGCTCACCACCTTCCCCCCAGCCACAGACACATACACCATAGTCTGGGTGGGACTGACATCACCATCTGTCTGTACTCCCCTCTCAGAACCTTCTCAAATCATAGCCAATGTCCTTGTCTCTTGTACCCTTATGTGTTAATAGCATTAATTTTGACATACCCTCTACTACACAGATGGTCATTTATCGGGTTTCCCTAGTACAGCTTTATATCCCTTAGGGAGCATTTGTATCCATGTTTATATCGTCTCTCATCTTCGCTCAGCATTATCCCTTTGTCACAGCGGGTTTTAAATACACACTTGTTGAGTGAGCCCGTGGACTCCTGGAACCCAGATTTAAGCTCTCATGCAGTGTGGTTGGGTGCTCACGGACGATGCTAGTTCCCGCCTTTCATCAGAGCATTACTTCTTAAATGTATAAATGAAATGTGATCAGCTACCTAACTTCTATAAAAATGCCCCAAGAACCGAGGTACGCCATAATTAATGATGTTACTATCGATAAAATCCCTCAGTCATAGGAATTCTTTCTTTTCATAAAAGATTTTGTTCAATAGCAATTATTTAAGGGAAAAATTATCACAGCTTTAATTGTTCAATAGTTAATAACTTCTAGGTCTTAGGAGAAAGCTAACTCTGAAAAGTGAAGCAGTTTATTACTTTAGGAAAGTTCTGTGGAACTTTTAGGAAATTAAAATGTTAATGAAATTATGAGAGAGGTGGGAGGGGATCGCCTTGTCTAGAGCCATTTATTTCACAGCCCACCATCTAAATTGTTAAACTGAAGGAAATGCTTTCTTATTTTCTACAAGAAAAAAAAAAATCCTTGTTTGTTTTCAGGTGCCTCTCATTACTTTCTTCTAATTATGCTTCCATTTTCTCCCTCATCCGTTTACTCCTGCCCACCTTCATGCCAGTGTTTTTCTTCTGAATCACTGGCTCCCAACCACCTTTATCATCATGTTCCCTTTTGGCTTTCCCTCGGCATCTTGTAATTATTTTCACTGGCCGAGATATCATGACCCTTCAATCTTCAGCTTTTCTTACAAAAAGCTTGGGTATGTTTGGTTTTTCCAAACTAAATGTTTGGAACTAAACTAAGTGTATTAACTCATTTAATCTGTATAACAACCCTGTGCTGTTGGTGGTATTGTCCCCATTTTCTGGTTAATGAAACTGAGAGCAATTAAATAACTTGTCCACGTTACTCAGTTGTTGGAAGAGGGCATGGTATGGTGTTGGTTTTTATATTCATAAATTAAGAGGTCAGCCTCTTTTTCTTTGGACCCTATGCTGGAACAAACTCTGCCCTGGAATTTATAGTCAAGGTTCAGGGACGTGGTTCAGAATAGCACTAAACCAGATCTGTAGAAATAGTGGTTCCTCTATCGGAAAGCATGGCCCACCCAGTCTAGTCAGGCACTCTCTGGTACACTGACCGTATCCCTTTGCTAACAGCAAAATTGTGCCCAAATATGGCAAAGCAAATACATTAAGGAAAGTGACAACACAATCTTATTATTGATACAAAAATTCTTGGGGAAATGTAAGCATATATAATCCACAAAATGTAATTGTGTTTCTATATTAGACAATCTATTAATATAATTCATAATTTTAGTAAGCCAGAGAAAACAGTATGATCACTTTAACATATTAATGCAATCCACATTCCTGATTTTTTTCCCCGTATCTTTCATGTAGGAGGCAAATGTATTTCTATAAGTGATTTTTCAAAGGCTCTATATAGCATGATGTGTATATGTATAGTTGCATATAAACAAAGAATTGCATATAGCTCACACTTGCTGAATGCTTACTATGTGCCTGACACCATTCCAAGTGTTCTATATTAGCTCATTTAAATTTCAGAGCAACCATATCACATCTTTTTTTTTCTATTGAGAAAAATGGGGCCTGGCGTGGTAAATAAGCTCAAGGTGAGGTATGTATGTGTTGTATATCTGTATGTGTGAACACCACCTAGCCGGCAGTCCATATATGCTTAATAATAAGCTCCCAGAGGCATTCCCATCAGTATAGGGAAAAACACAAAATAGCCATTGTTATCTAATAATACAGTGTAATTAGACAAAAGCATGGAGTAAGAGATCTAAACATTGGTAAGAAAGAGGCCATGTGATGATTTTACGTTATTGTATGTATCTGGAAATCCCCAGAGCCTCAGGGAGACACTGATGGAAACATGCGGAGTTCACGGAGGTACCTAGTTCACTGAAGTTTTATGTGAATAAAATAATATTTTAGACACCAACAATAACTAGTCAGTAAATATAATGACAGAAGAAAAAAACCTTCATTCATAGCAGCAAGAACAAAAGCAAAACATTTTAAGACAAGCTTAGTAAGAAGTTTGTCTTTTGTGAAGAAATCAATTTTTTTTTTTTTTGCTGAGGTATAATTTACAGTCAATATCGTATGAATATTAGGTGTACATCATAGTATGTTCATACATTACAATATGATCCCCATGAAAAGTGTCATTACCAACTGTCGCCATACAAAGTTATTACAGTATTCTTGACTCCACTCCCAGGCTGTGGATTACATCCCCGTGGCTCATTTATTTTGTAATTGGAAGTTTGTACCGCTTAATCCCTTTTTTTTTTGCCCCTCCCCTGCCCCTCGTAACCACCAGTTTGTTTCCTGTATCTCTGCATTTATTTCTGTTTTGTTCATTTGTTTTGTTTTTTAGATTTCATATATAAGTGAAATTCCATGGTATATTTCTTTTTCTGAATTATTTCACTTAATCTCTCTAGGTCCATCCACGTTGTTGCAAATGGCAAGATCGCATTTCTTTTTATGGCTGAGTGATATGTGTGTGTACCAGATCATTCTTGATTCAACAGTTCAACAAATCAGCAGTACTTTTTAAGCAAGTCCTACTATAGCACAGTCTCCCTCCAGTTACCAATAGCTTTTTGATTAAAATCTGTCAAAACAGTTCTAAAGTATCTGCATGTACATGTAAAAATAGCCAAGAAGAGAATAAGAAAATGAGAAAAAAATGTAATTGGGGCACCTGGGTGGCTCAGTTGGTTAAGCGCCTGACTCTTGATCTCAGCTCAGGTCTTGATCTCAGGGTCATGAGTTCAAGCCCCGCATTGGGCTCTGTGCTGGGCGTGAAGCCTGCTTAAAAATGTAATGATGGAAGACTTGCACATTCAGGGTCCCCAATATACTATCAGTCTACAGTCTTAATATATGGTATAGGCACAGAAATAGAAAAAAATCAATGGAACAGAATTGATAGTAAGTAAGCCCAAGTTTACAGGACATTAGTATAAAATAGGGTCCTATCACTCCCGTCTCAGATGAAAAGCCAAGGCCTTAGTGTGACCTCCAGTCTTGCTTCTCACCGTAGGGTCAGTGGGCCAACAGCCATGGCCTCAGCTGTGAGCTTGTTAGGATGCAGTATCTCAGACCCCAGCCCAGACTTCCTCAGTCACAATCTTGAAGATGTTCATGGTGCAAATGCTGTGTAAAGTCTGTGAGGCACTGCCTTTTAGAGCTCCACTTGACCTGGCTTCTTATGTGGGTCCCTTTCCGTCCTCATCTTCTCAGTCCTCCCCCTGCTCACTTGCCACCCGTCCTGCTGGCCATGTTGCTGTTCCGTAAACACACACTCCTGTCAGGCTTTTGTACTAAATCTTCCCTCTTCCTGTGCACATTTTCTTTGCTGTCTGTGCAAATATCACCTTAGCAGAGAAGCCTTCCCTGACTGAAAGTTTCTTTGTAGCCTTTTCCATCGCCTGACACTTATGTATTGTATATATTCTCTCCCTGTCCCCCAGCCACACTACACAGTAAGCCTGGGGAGAGAAGGGGGCTTCCTTCATTCCTACTATCTCCCCAGCACCTGCACCTCAGAGGTGCTCAATTACTGAGTGAAACTGGCATTAAAAATACCAGTCCTAAAGGTTCTGAGGAGAGGGAGAAGTTACACTCAGCTCTTGTTTTTCATTGTACTTTTGTAAAGTTGCCGCAAGTCCTGAACCATTGCTCCTAGAGGAAATAGAGGAGTAAGTTCCTGTGAGCCTCCAGTCAAAACGCTTCCATGGACCAATCAACACATAAACCTGTTGCCAGTGTGTTGCTGTTTAAAGACTTTTTTAAAAAATGTTTTAACATTCACTTTTGAGAGACACAGTATGAGTGAGAGAGGGGCAGAGAGAGAGGGAGACCCAGAATCAGAAGGAGCTCCATCCGGGCTCTGAGCTGTCAGCACAGAGCCTGACGTGGGGCTCATAGTCCCAGAGCACGAGATCATGACCTGAGCTGAAGTCGGATGCTCAACCAACTGAGCCACCCAGACGCCCCGTAAAGACGTGTCATTTCATATATAGTGTTGGTTCGTTCACCCACACCAACCCCACGGCCAGCAGCGCTTGAGGTCGGGCCTACCTGGGGCGCGTGCTTTATATGCAAGGCCTTCCTGCGCTTCAGGACACTGGACAGCGCTTGAGCGCCAGGCTGGAGAGCCATTTAAACTGCAAATCCAACAAAAAGCACAAGATGCAGAAGACCCAGCAGTAAATAGTACTTTTCAGGAGCCGTGTTGACAGTAGGAGAGCTTGAAGGAAGAGGCACAGCCTCACTAAGTTCAGCCTCAGCTGGAATGTGCCTCAGGCAACTCCGATTTTCCACCTCTCCTCACACAGGCCCGCCAAACGGCTTTGAACGAGTATGAATTTGGAGGGAACAAATATTTCTTTACCAGGAGGCAGATTTGCAAACACAGAATCTGCCAGTAACGAGGACCACCTGTACATCAGTCTTTCAATAAATATGTATTGTGTTTCTCTGTGCTCTGCTCCTGGAATGATCTACCGCTCAAACATTTATCAAGTCCTGGCCATAGGCCAGGCCCTGTGCAAAACTCAAGTCCTCCAAAGATAAATTTAACTGTGTTCCAGGAAAGGTTTCTGCAGATTTGGGGCTTAGCTGAATCTTCAGTAGTAATGGGTAGGATTTTAACACGTGAAGCTGTGAAGAAAAGGTGTTTTAGAAGAAAAAACCTGTAAGTCACTGGCCATTTTAAACTTGGGTACCCATTAGACACACCTGGGCTATCGCCAGTTCAAAATAAATAAACGACTAAACCTCTCTAGGCATGAGATTCTGGCATCCATATCTTTTAAAACTCCCCAGATGGTTCTAGTGTGCAACCAAATTGAAAGAATCATTGCTTTAAATACTCATGTTTGGGAAGAATATAGGTTATGTGACAGGAAGATCAAATCAATCTGGAAAAGGAATTTTGGCCCAGGTATTGAAATGCTATCAGTTCTTTATTGCATATGTCTTGAGTGCCTATTGTATGTGGAGCACTTGGCGGGGTACGGGGGATCCATCAGCAAGACCCCAGGAGTCCCTGCCATGCTAGAGTTGACAGACGCTGTTGGCAGCTGTTGAGGGTGATTCACATTCTAAATTTAACTTCTTATAGTATATGGTGATTGGTATGGAGGAGTTTTGTCAGGGAGGCTCAGAAATCCACATTTAGTATCTAAATGATTACATCTCTCTCTTATGGAATAGAACTCTGTAGAGAAAAATGTTATGAACTCCTGTGCCGATTTCACTCGGCAGCGTCTAACACAACCGTTCGGTTGGCTAGCCTCTCCGTCTTGTTCAGTTTCTTGAATACCAGGACAGTTGGCTGAAGTGAGTAGTGCAGTACTTGGAAGTCACTGGCGTGAGGGCCTTACAGGGCCCTAGCTCTAGCATTTCATTTTCCCGTCTTAGAAGAATTGGTATGTCAGGAACTATTTCTATCATGACTATTAATGAGAATTTCGATGGAATTCTTAATAAAGAACTTTGGTTGGGTCATAGTTGGTTTGTAGTTACTTTTGTGTCATTTTCTGCATCCCATGCTTTTCTCTCTCCAGTTCCTTTCTACTCCGTTCACTCTTACACACTCTTCTGGGCCATTCGTAAGATCAGACCTTATGACAGAGCTTTCTTTTAATTCTGTCTGATAGTTATTCTTTATAGCCTGACTCTGTCAGTCTCACTTTTCAACAATGCTCTTGACCTAGCGGTGTTTGAATTAGTTTGCTGCGTGGAATTATTTAACACCTAAAGAACCAGACCCATGTCCGTCCTCCCCTGGGATGCACAGGCTGCAGGTACCATGTTGTACATGAGCGAGTACACAGTGGGTGGAGCGGGGGTAACGGCAGAGACAGTGGCCGATAGGGGCCCCCACAGCATCAGGAGAGAACAGTTCTGACTAGGCTTTGATAATGAGGTTGCAAATATTGTCATTACTGTAAGAGGTAAGGTGTCATCAGGTTGTCCTAATTCGGAGAATGTCTTACCTGTATTTTATATAAAATTACACACTTTGGGTCAGCCTTTCTTGGGAGTTTCAGTTATATTTAATGTAATTGTGTATTTTAATATGGATGATATCAGATGATTTCTACCTCTTTTAAAATCATTTGTGGTCTTTTATGCCCATGAATTTTCTCTCCCTTTACTCCCTTTTACATTAGCCGCTTTAGGAACCTGTGACGTGAGCATTCAGGATGTCATTTGTATTCACTGAGCTTTTCTAAAATTCCTTGTTCCTTGATTATTTACAAGTTTGATAAGAATTGAAGATCATCTTCTTAAAGTTTTTTTTTCTATTCATCTTTGAGAGAGAGCAAGAGAGCGTGCGAGTCGGGGAGGGGCAGAGAGAGAGGGAGACCCAGAATCCGAAGCAGGCTTCAGGCTCTCAGCTGTCAGTACAGAGCCCTATACAGGGCTCAAACTCACAAACCGTGAGATCATGACCTGAGCCGAAGTCGGACACCTAACCGAGTAAGGCACCCAGGCATCCCGAAGAGCATCTTTTTAAAGACTTACTGCTTAATGAATTTTCAAAAATACCGAATAAGAAGTTAATACTGGGAAATAATTGAAGCCTTACACTGTGGAGTATGTTGTCACTTAAAATGACTGCAGAAAAATTTTTGCTTTTAGTCTACAGGGAAGAAATAACTGTTTTTTGTGTATTTGCTATTTGTCTCTGAACCCTCTTAGTGATGTAGCACTGAAAGATTGTCAGACCCTTAGAATTTTGATATTGAGGGACATTATCTTCCCTCTTTTAAAAAAAATTTTAACATTCATTTTTGAGAGAGAGAGAGAGAGAGACAGAGCATGAGGGAGGGAGGGGCAGAGAGCAGGAGACACAGAATCCAAAGCAGGCTTCAGGCTCCTAGCTGTCAGCACAGAGCCTGACAAGGGGCTCGGACCCACAAACTGCAAGATCACGACCTGAGCCGAAGTTAGAAGGTTAACTGACTGAGCCGCTCAGGCGCCCCTTATCTTCCCTCTTATTACAGGACTTTTTCTTCTGTAGAACTTTTTTTTTTAAGTTTATTCTGAGAGCGAGCATGCCCGTGCATATGGGAGGGAGAGGCAGAGAGACAGAGAATCCCAAGTACAGGGCTCAGTCTCATAAACCGTGAGATCATGACCTGTGCCGAAATCAAGAGTCAGATGCTTAACCAACTGTGCCACCCAGGTGTCGCAGAATTGTTTCTTTTTTTAAAAAAACTTTCCCATTATATGTGTTTTAACAGTAGTCTGATCAGAGTTAATTTACCTAAGTCTGCTTACCATTTTTTGTTCCCCTTAATAGCTCTTGATAGCAAAAGCTTTTGTTGAGTGTGGTTTGAGGGGGTGTTTTTCCTGCCTTAGTTCTGAACCAAGTGAGAAATAGACAAAGGAGCCAGACAGATGGACATCAAAATAGCCTTTTTTTTGGTGGAACCATGGCAGAGCCCAGCTTGGAGGGCTTGATAACCTTGAACGTCCAGACTAGAAAGCTTTAACCACCCAGTCTTGGGCAGTGCTGGGGAGCAAGGCAGCCGTGTACTCTCTGTCCGTGGGCAGATGCCCAGGGGAAAAGGGCAGAGGAAGGGGCCAGGCTTTGCTTGCAAAATTCTTCTTCCCAGACTCCCCCACCAGATCAGTCCTCCTCCAGTGAGGAGGCAGAGGCCAGATGGAGTGCTGTACCCAAGGAGGCCACTGTAGTTGGGAAGTTGAAGCCAGAGCAGGAGACGCCAGGAAAAGACCTCTCATCACAGAGAGGCTGATGTGCCCTCAAGCCACCGCTGCCTTGGATGTTGACAGCAGCCTCAGTGGCAGAACCAGGGCTACAGGAACACTGCAAAGAGCTGAGGGCTCTTGGAGAAGCTCACCCTGTCATGAAAGAGAAATAAAACTCGCCCACGAGCACTTTCGTTCACATGCTGGTACCTGATTGATTTTGCTTCATTCTCTTACCCTGTGTGTGTAGATTAGGTTTTTGTAGGTTGGTTATTTTGTTTCTTAGTTTAATTCTCAAAAATTAGAGAAGAGTTTTGGCTGAAATTTTAACCTTTGAACCTTTGGGAGACAGTTGGGAAAATGTGACATGGTAATTTCACTTCCACGGTGTTACTGTTAGGATCAAGGAAGATCGTGTACTTTGGGAATCAAATCCACATTAGGGGGAAGGTACTGGGAAGCAGGCTTGTATCACCAGTGATAAAGAGAATTGATTTCCAGACATCAGCATCAGAGCCCACGTGTTCACATTCAGACTTGAGCAAACAAGGTCCTAACATTAGACACCCCCTTGGCATTGACAGATTTCAGCGTGCTCCCCAAATTACAAATGACACCTGCCTTGTTTTTTCCTGTCTTAGCCGCAGGCCTGCTCAGCCCTGGTTTGCGACGCCCCGGAGAGAGCCCAGTGCAGCTGTTTGTATTGGCTTTGGGGTGGGGCGTGGCGTGGCGGGAGGGGGGGTGGCGGGCAAGTGGACCAGGCAGGGCCTATGACTAAGAAAGCCAGACGGGCTTTTCACCTACAGATGTTTTAATGTGCTTAACATTATCCAATACTAGCAACCAAGATAGTCTAAATACCCCAGCAGGATCTGATTAGCTTTTTCAGATCACTGCCTTTATTTGCTGTTTGCAAAAAAGCTTAATCCAGTGCTAGAGATCAGGCTCCCTGCTGAGCCCTTGGGTAGTTTTCTCTCATTCTTTGTGTTCACAGTGGCAGGAATTAGTGAGAAGATTCCTCCTCCTCCTCCTGAATTAAAGCTATAAAGTAGTAACTATAGTAGCAGGGGATAAAGAGAAGAAAGGAAACCCAGGGGAAAAGAGAGGACTTTCTATTCATACTAAAGAGTTTCCTTTTTATACACACAAAAAAGTTTTAATATGAATTCATAAATATTGACCTGTCTCTCTGAGTGCCTAGCTTAGGTTTTATTAGGGTTTAGTTGTAACTACTTTGCTTTTGTGTGTGTTATATTTTTTGTTTTTTATTTTGCTAAATCAAACTCCCATTTTACCAAAAGAAGTACATTTGCTAACCATCCTAGTGGCCTTGATTTATGTTTCTTACTCCTTTTGCTCATGAAATTTTAAAGAGAAATACCACCACGTCACTTTTAAAAAAATTTTTAACTTTCTTCACTTCTGTGACATTCATATGCTTACCCAAGACATAAAGTCTAAACTCTGTGTAATTTACCTTATAACTTGCAGTAAACTACGTTAGAGATGCTTTATCTTTAATGCGCTTACAACATTAGACCATAGGCTCACCTCACTGCAGAAACATTACCGTAAATAACCCTTGGCAGAAAAAGAATGGTTTCTGCTTTAGACCTAATAATTACATTTAGTTAGAAAATATTTCCACAGATTTTGAACTTTTCTAGCATTCGGGAATGATATACCTTAATAAAATAGTAAACTCTTTTGAGAAAAAATATAGACAGTGATCTAAAGTATACTCTGCGTTTTTATTTTATTTCTGATAACAGGACTTTTTTAGGCTTCTGGTAGGCGTAAGGAATGTTTTCTTCAGTGAGATAACTGAAAATTTGTAACTGTATGGAGTAGGCCTTCCTCTTAGGTTGTAAATAGAGAAAATCTCATTGACACTTGAGTGGACACAGTAAGGGCGTGGCCAGGAGTCCCAACTGGCACTTTTCCCCCACGTATTCACAAATGACCCTAACGGAGAGCAGCTCCGGTATTTGTGATCGGTTTCTATCGTTAGGGGTGCTTTAACCAAATTTTACATCTTGGCTCTCATAATGATACAATGATAAATCCTAGGCTGTGCATAATTCAGCCTGTATCAGAAAGTCGAGTTTTAGTAGCAGCTCCTGCTTCACCTGGAGGAGAGTGCAAAGTGGGTGTGTGCTTGTGTG
The DNA here is from genome assembly GCF_018350215.1 of Panthera leo. Classification (NCBI taxonomy): domain Eukaryota; kingdom Metazoa; phylum Chordata; class Mammalia; order Carnivora; family Felidae; genus Panthera; species Panthera leo. The sequence continues at coordinate 8,542,252 of NC_056688.1, forward strand.
GGCGGGTGGGAGCGCGAGTTCACGAAAGTAGGTGGTGCGTAGGAGGTAGGTTTCCTTTAGCAGGGGAGTATTTTCACAGCACCTGAGGGGTTTTAAATTTTGGTTGAACTTCTTTCATTGAGGCCACTCAGGACGAAACTGCAGCCCTCAGAAGCAGGTAGTGGTAGCATTGTAAGTACTACATTCTGGAAGTTGGAAATAAATCTGGGGTAACAAGCTTCCTCCCTGAGGAGGTCCATTTTGGTAATTCTTCCCCCCATATTTCTTCTTCATAAAGTTAACTTGTTCCTGAGCTGGAATTTGAGCTGAAATACAAATCCCTTTAACAGGTATGATAATGTTGTATATTAGAACATAATGAAAGTTTTTATTTAATGAGACGAGTGAGTGGAATCCGTAATAAAAGAGTTTTACGTGGCGTTGCACATGTGTAAGGTGAGCCGTGCTAGCGATTTTAGGCTGAACGTAAGCAGTTTTGTCTAAATGTACAGTTTGGATGACACATTTGGCACACAGTTGGACCACAATCGTTTCGTCTTCCCACACTACAGGACTAGTGAACTCACTTTTTAAAATTCTGTTTGTAAGCTCTTATCGCTCCCCCTCCCTTTTTTGTCTTTTTATTGCCTTGCAACAAACGAACCAATACCTAAAAATATTTTGGATTTCCCGGTGTTTCCAGGGAAATCGTTTGACTGTAGCCTTCTGTCTCATTTCACTAGTCACTCATTTATTAAAGAAAGGGATTACTGCAGTAGGGAATCGCTACTTTGACACACTTCATTTTCTTTATTTCTCAAAACCCCAAAGCTAATAGACTGGAGTGGAGCCTCAACTTTTTGGAAACATGCAACTCTGACTACTTGAAAATAGAATTCGTTTCTTTGTTTGGTGCATGAAAAGCAAGGAGGAAAAGCCGAAGGCCGCCCAAGCCAGGTGTTTCTTGTTGGCAGCCTGCTGCCTAATGACTCGGCTCCCAAAGAGCAGCTGCCGGCGAGTGGCCTTTGTCTGGCCTATTGTTGCCCGCGCACCCCTCGTTAATACACACGCTGCCCGGGGCAGGCCCCGGGAATGACATCAACTCGCTTATCGTAGGAACCTGCGAACCTGACGCAGGGAGCCGAGCTTGGCCCGCATCTGCCCAACTAATTGTGAGCTCCCGCGCCGTGATTGGCTGTCCCTCCACTCGGTAATCGGTTCAGCAAAGACATTGCCATTGCATCTGTCCAACCATTCATTGTTCTTCCTGGCTGCCTGCACGTCTGCGGCTACCACTGTGTTAAGGAGTTCCCGCTGAAGCTGCTGCAGAAACGTCTTTGTATTTTCCTGCCGCCGTGAGTATCTGCGCTACTTAATGCCTGCCTTCCAAGTTCAACTTGGCTAAATACCGAGAGTATTGAACTTTGTAAAAGAGAGAATACGCCTCAAACGAAAGCCTACAGATTATTACGGAGTGCCAAAATACAAGATCATTCTCTCTGTAAAATACGTGCAGCAGATTTTTTACAGGTTTATCTTCTGGAGTCCGATCAGTCATTACAGCCTCACGAACCTTTGCAAGGCGCTGCGCATGGCACGTGATCATTCGGTACTTAAAGATAAGTGATGATCACATGTTCTGATATTTTGACAAACAGTGAATTAGGATTTTATCTTGTCACATTCTTAGGTTCTTTAAAGTGTCACTGTCAGACTTAGGTGCTCTAAGCTGATAGTAAGATATGATCGATTTTCCTACTGTCGTAAAAATCTAGCTTGGGGAGATGGACCGATGCACAGGTAGATGTTTCAGACAGCTTGCTGTAAATACAATGACTAAGTGTTCACCTGCTCTGTCAGCGGTTTTTGATAGCAACATAGAGTTCTGATTTCTCCCATCTCTTTTTCCCTGCAGTGGTTTCAAACATTAGGCTGAAGATGTCGTTCCAATAACTATTGCTTTCGCGAGTTGTGTAATGGGGAAAAGAGGAGGAGACAAAGACTTTCATCTATCAGTTGGGAGGGAAAGAGAGAGCATAAAGGGTTAAAAAGAGGTTTTCCTTTCTACCACATGCCCTATTGTGTGAACATATGCAGGAGTCTATTGAAAGTTTTCAGAAGATGGGCAGGCCACCAGTTGCTGGTCTCCTGCCGTTCCAGTAGACATCTGCTGCCCCAGAGCATTAACCAATCTGTTGAAAGGGACATCCTTCCTTTGTTAGCTAGAGGGATGCGGACAACAGCACTCACTGAAATACAATGGTAATTAAATACACAGAGACTACAGCAGTAGGTATTTATTACATATTCATTATTTTATTTTCATTGTTCTCATAGTATTACCATTTGGATAACAACCAGAACCCACTTTATGGCATTGTAACTTTACATTACAAACAAATAAGTTGATTTAACAACTTTGTGGTCTAATATTCCGGATCTGTGAGGCTCTTTAGAATAAAAAAACAAAAACTTTTTTACTGCATTTGAGGTGAAGGATTATCCAAGTCATCTAATGAGAACTTTCAAAGATCTCACCAAATGGGGGAATTCGTGTGTATACAACACATTTCTAGTAAATAACCGTTCTATTATAAACCTACTTTCAGCTAATAGAAAGTTTCTTTTTGACAATTAAAATAGTTACACTTCATCATCTACAAAATTCGCATGAAAATTTGGTTACTTTTCAACAAATAATATTATTTGATTTTTAATCTATTAGGCCTTTGGCAAAGAAAATTATTTCTGTGTCCAGTATAGTATCTGGACGGAAGCTATAGCTTTGTAAGTGTAGAAATCTGTGTTCAGACCATTATATTTTTGCCCAGTGCTTTTTGTATTCATGAATATAGTGTGTAAAGGCCAATTACAACAGATTCCTGATATAAACCTTAAAAGTTAAGTCATATTTTTTGTAGTTTTTTGATAATGATGGGAGTATAAACGCTGACCTGTTTTATGTGTGAAATTTTGTCTACATTGCTTCTTCATGAACTGGGGGAAATTAGCCTTATTGGTTAATAGTTGATGAAAGGTGGTTTACATATGTTTGCATTTGAGTACATGCAAACCTTAAAAGTCTAATAAGCAATTTAGAGTTAAGGAGAAAAGTATTTTCTGTCTTACATGTAATAAGAAATGTGATGTTATTGAAGTCTTTGCTGTCTTTTTCAACATTACGCTGATAATTTTGAAGGCCCTGAACGAGAGTAAAGACGCTTTACTGTTCTTTGTCCTAAGATTTCTTGTAATAATTCCTTTAAGTTTTGCACATGACATGAACAAGTACTGCAGCCTATGAAAATATTTTTTCAGCTTTTAAATCTTAAGACTAGCCTTTAATATTTTATTGAATGATTTCAAGATCATTTGTGAAAAAAATTTTAACTGCCATATTAAGTCAGGGCAGTCTTTTACTAATTACGAATGGGTAAGGAAGCATTTCAGAGATGAAAGTTTTAAAAACCAAATGTTTGCCATTTGATCGGTACAAATAAGGCTGCTTCAGATTTGGATTATGCAGTGAAGAAAATCTGTGTGTCTTATAGGCCTGGTAACAACTCCTTTGCCCTTATTCTTACTGTTTCATATTTAGTCTGTTGATTGACAGGAACTAAAAATTATTTAACTGCTTGTTTAGGGAAGATGACGTTGGAAAACTCTGAAGTAACCAGTTGAAATATAGAACATGAAGAGAGAGGCCTGTCACTGTGGAAAAAAAGGTTCAGTGAGAATATTTGAAAAGAAAAAACTGTTTTGCCTAACAACATAAAATGTTAGTTTTTTTTTTAAAGTAGGGTAGATCAAGCTTACTTTTATCCTTAGTGTTAAAAATCGTGTTAGCCCAGTTATCGTAAACTTTTTAAATAGGATATATAAATTACATGAGTGATTATAAGTTAAAGGTGTGTGGTATTCACTACATTTGTATACAGTTGCGTTTTCTGTGGTTTAATATTATAAAAAGTAAACTATTGGCAATCTCATTTTTTTCTCCCTATTTTATCATTATAGCTGTAGAATAAAATTTAATAGTAGAGCAGTTTTACATTGTGTCATGAACACTTTTTTAGATTAGACTGAAGTGATATAGAAAGATTTAAATATTTGTTTAGGGTGGATCATTTATGGTTTAAAAATCTTTACAGTATTGGGTTTCATTTCTTTGGAAAATGGGAAAATTCAGAATAATTTCACTTACTCTTTAAACATAACATTTCATTTCCCTGTTCCCCAGTGGCTGTGTTTTTGATAAAGTATTCATCTTTTCTGAAACTGTCCCAAAGGAGGACACTACTGCTCAATATTAAAATAATATCTCCTACTTCAAGTCGGGGATTGGGTCAGTGAGTCATTACCATGAAGAATTATCCCACAACAGCGCTTGTGCAGAACCCAAACTTTTCGGGGGAGATCAGCAGCGTGGCCCATTAAATACACTTCCTGTAGTCAGAACAGATTGCGGGGTTTACAGAACAATGATGTGGGAGCTTCCAGATTGGCCTGGCAGCTGCATTGTTCTCGGAGGGTAAACCAGACGCACTTAAGTCCCAGTCTCTTTTATAGGCTTTTGTTCATACCAAATTATTCTTTGACTGTGCTAGCATTCATGATGGCATGTTAAAAGAGTGCAGCTTAGCAACCAGCTTCTGGTTGCCAGGCAGCCCAGCTTCCAATAGGGTTTTCCTTGTTCGAGATACTTTTGGTGGGAGCTCTGCGAAGGCCACGGTGCAGATTTTTCTTTTAACTGTATCCCTTCATTAGGATTCTGTTGTGATTTGTTACTTGCATTATGGTGTCAGTATATTACAGTAGTTAATAAATCACTGGGTGTAAAGATGTGCTTTCAGAATCCCTTCCTTTAATTCTAAATAATTGGGCTCGTGCATATCCATATTAATAGAAAAAAAATGAAATAGATACGGCTCAGAGCTCTCCTAAAGAGTGTTTCTTTTTATCAGTTGTGCCGTCCCAGGCCAGGAGAACTTGATGTTCCTTTAAGACGAATGAACGCTCTATTAATAGAACAGCGTTATCTGTCTTCTCGAGGGATAAAACCCGGAGAAACTCCTGTAGAAGTGTGTAGGAGTTCCACACGGAAGAAATGTGAAGTGTGTGGTTATCAAGCTAAAGATTCCATGTTCTGTTCTCTAGTATTTACCATACTTAATAGAATTTATTTCATTATGTGGAAATACTTCACTCTCTAATAAGTTCACCAAGTATGCATTCAGATGTTTGACTTCTTAGAAGAACACTTAGCATTTTTCTCTTAACATTTATATAATAGCTCCTTTCTAGTGTAAATAAGATGTTGAAGAGCTTTAGAATAAAATGTTTTTTACAATTTTCTTTTTTAGATTACTTAAATAGGTGTTTTATGACAGTCTCAAATTCACCTACCCCTGCCTTACTAATCTCCCAGATGGAACACTGGAATTGCCTTAATAAGTAAATTTACAGCCCTTGCACTGAAGCACAAGAACAGATAATTTTATTTTGCTAACCTGTTCCTGGTAGAGAAATAACAATGATTCCCAATAGACTTTGAGGAAAACTAGTAAAACAGCAAAAGCATTTTAAACAGTAAAGCATTCCTGGGGGTGGCAGGGGAGGGAGTAGCAGAAAGGATGACTTTTTAGCGAAACGTAGATAATGGTGAACTAATTATCTGATATAATACAGGGAGATATTTTCTTCTGTAAAATGCAGGAAATTAAGATAACGGTCAGTGTACTTAACTGTATGCTGCTAATTTTATGAGAACGATTTCATTTCTGCGCTTTCTAGCAATGTGCACAGAATAAAAAAGAGCTCTTTTCCCCTGGAGTGAAGTAGATGGTAGTGTCCTTGACAGTAAGGGTGGCGTGTCATTAAGATTTGTATTTGTTACTATGTTCAGTAGTCACAAAATAAAGATTGTTAGGACAAAACTGTTCATCTCCTAAACGGAGTAGAATTCACTCTGTAATTATTTCATTCTTTGTTGGCCGTTGTACAATTGTGCTTTTACAGCACACCACGTAAATTTTTTTTGAAATGTCTTTAGGTTGACATAAAGTCAACCTAAAGTCGTTAAGCTTGATCCAAATTAACGTCAATTTTTCAATTACAGTAAAGTTAATATTTTCCTTTCTCTCCGTATGGCTTTCTCTTTAATCTTTACAGATGTTTATGAACTCTTTTAGAGAACTTGTACAGAACCTATCCTGGTATATCTAAAACATGCTTTTGGGTAATGTTCTAGGTGTCGCTCTGGAAACATTGGTCTTTCTGACAGTGGAAAGATCTCTTCCGTGATGGTCGAGAAGCATCATGACACAGTGGGCGAAGCATGGGTTTGGGAGTCGGGCAAAACTGGGTAAAAAAAAAACCCAGTTCCACTGGTTATTTTCTTTGTCACCTCAGAGGGATCGCATGGCATTCTAATTCCTAACTTCTTCATCTGAAAAACGGGGCATGATGCCATCTTGGGCAAAGGTGTTCCGCGGGATGAGAAGATGTAGGTAACTGCAAAGTAGGTATTCAGTATAGTTTGGTAATAAATAATCTTTCAACTTCTTCACTGAAACAGGAATGAAACTGTACATAAGAGATTCTAAATATTTTGCATTTTTTCTCTAGGAATACGGGGTGCTTTGCATTCAGGAATACAGAAAAAATAGCAAAGTGGAGTCAAGTACACATAACAGCTTCATGGGCTTGAAGGATCATCTGGGGCATGACCTAGGCCACCTTTATGTGGAGAGCACTGACCCACATTTAAGTACATCTGTACCTTGGTCAATGGTGGAAAAGCCAACAATGGATAAAGTTAATTCCGGGAAGGAAGAGAAAGAGGTGTCTGAAGAGAATGTGAGCTCTGGTGACTCTGAAGAAAGCACAAATTCCGATAACGAGTCAGACCAGTCGAGAAGCATTTCAGCAGAGCCATGCTTATTAACCAAGACTCACAGACAACTGTGTAGGTCTCCCTGCTTAGAGCCTCACATACTCAAACGCAGTGACATTTTGCAAGACTTTAAACCTGAGGAGTCCCAGACTACCTCCAAGGAAGTGAAGAAACCCCCCGATGTGGTGCGAGAATACCAAACAAAACTAGAGTTTGCACTGAAGTTAGGCTATTCTGAAGAACAGGTTCAGCTTGTGCTCAATAAACTCGGTACCGATGCTTTAATCAATGACATCTTGGGAGAGCTCGTCAAGCTTGGAAACAAAAGTGAGGCCGAACAGACGGTTAGTACGGTCAACAGTCTCACGCGGGAAGCGCCTTCCCTGGAGTCTCAGCGGTCGGACTCTCCGATGCAAGAGCTCGTGGCGGATGACGGGGAGAACCTGAGACCCGTAGTCATCGATGGCAGCAATGTGGCCATGAGGTAAGTGCCAAAGTCTTCACTGGGTATTACTAAACCATCTTTGAGAGGTGTTCCTAGTGTCGTGACCAATTTCTCTTCTAATAGTCACTGAAGTCAAGGTTATTCTGCATCCCCACATTAGCTTATGTATTTTTTGAAAAATTTTTAATGTTTTTATTTTTGAGAGAGAGAGAGAGCAGGGGAGGGGCAGAGAGTGGGGGACACAGAATCCAAAGCAGGCTCCAGGCTCTGAGCTGTCAGCACAGAGACTGACGTGGGGCTCGAACTTGTGAACCAGGAGATCACGACCTAGGCTAAGGTCGGCCGCTCAAGCGGCTGAGCCACCCAGGTGCCCCTAGCTTACATATTTGGAATCGCATCTCTTTCACTTTTCTTCCTCCCAGCTGCCAGGGGGCTCTGCCAGTTCTCCTCCCGTTCATCCTTAGATACAGACCCTCTTTCCCCAGATACATGTCTTTTTGTTCCTCATCCGGCTAAATTACTGTGCCATAGAAATCCATGTATATTCCTGGTTGAGTGTTGACCACTAGTTTTAAACGAAGAACTTGACTGTGATAATATTCAACAATTTTGGAATCAGATAAACAGTCTATTTCTAGGTGAAGTCAAATAATCCTAGGGGAAAACACCAATTCCTTCAGAAAACTGTTTATATTGATTTGGGAACAAATCAAAGTTAGAGTTTCAAATTTTTTTGTTTCACTTAAGGAATGTAAATTCAAAAATAATTCCTTACAAGCTGGGGATAAAAAAGCCAAAGCGAAACTTCTAATGAAATTCTTTCTATGAATTTTAAGAACTCAAAATTTTAAGTGCATCTAAATTCAATTAGTATAAAGTAAATAACCAATGTTCAGAACACTATGAGGCTTATAAAGATGTGTAAAGGCATTGATTCTTTCAGAGAGCTTAGCATTTCACACATGGTTTCTTAAAAAGTGATCTGAGGATACCACAGAATCGTCGCAGAACTTATTAGAAATGCACATACTAGATCAGTGCTGTTCATTGGAAATGCACTGTGAGGCATGTGCATCATTTAAAATTTTCTAGTACCTACACTGAACAGTTAAACAGGTAAAATTAACATGGATGATATATTTTATCTAGGCTTATAGACCCCAAATATCCTTTCAACATGTCATTGATAACGTTATTATTAGGTATTTCGCCTTACTGTTTTGATACTAAGTCGTAAAGTTGGCTATCTTACACTCACAGCACGTCGCCGTTCAGACGAGCCTTACTTCAAGTCCTCAAGGGCCACCTGGAGCTGGTGGCCACCATACTGGGCCGTGTAACTCTAGAGACCTGCCAGCTCTCCACGCGGACTGCCCAAGTCCAGACCCAGGTGCAACTCACACATCTCCTTGTGTAACGAGTATGCCAGCTACCAAGAATGTGTACTGACATTTGAGAAGCACTGTTTTTAGCGGGTGAGGGTGAGGACTTACACACAGGGTATGAGAAGGACCAATTTGTAAGCCTCAAGATAACCTTCTCAGGTAGGACCAGCATTATCTTTCTTTCAGTTATAAGCCAATGAGACTTGCAGGATTTGCGTTGCTCCTCCCAGGTAAAGCATAATTCAAACCCATGTATACCTGACTTCGAAGTCTGTACACTTTTTTTCGGATAATGAGAGATAAAAACAAGTTGAAAAGGTTCAAGTCAGACCTTCTAAGGCCTTGAGTGCCAAGCGAGAGAATTTAAACTTGACCCTAATCCAAAGATAATTGAAGATTTTTGAGAAGAGGACTATAAGAGTACAGTTGTGCCTTAGACTGATAACCTAGCAGTGATGTTTAAAGTGGATCATAGGGACACCTGGCTCAGTTGGTTAAGCATCCAACTGCAGTCGCTTCTCGGCCTTTTGGCTAAGGTCAAGTGTAGTGTCCAACTTCAGCTCAGGTCATGATCTCACGGTTCGTGGGCTCTAGGTCTGTTTCGGGCTCTGCGCTGACAACACGGAGCCTGCTTGGGAGTCTCTCCCTCTCCCTCTCCTTCTGTCCTTCCCTGATTCCCACTTTCTCTCAAAATAAATAAACTGGAAAAAAAAGAAAGTGGATTATAGGAGGTAGATCAATTTGGGTGCAAAAAACCCTTTCTAATGGGATAAAGAGGGCCTAAAGTGGCATAGAAGTATGAAGTGTACGTACGGCCTTGAGAAGTCTTTCAGTAAAATAACCTACTGTTTAATCTTTCCCGAATGAGTTTTTTTTTTTTTTTTTCCTTGTAAAAATCCAGAACTAGCGAACAATTACTTTAGCAGAGTGATCATTTGTAAGGTCTAAACATCATGGAATCTCCAGGGGAGAGCCTAACGAAGGAAGGTTCTGGAGGGTCACCTGTAACTATAGCCAGATATGACAATCACCAGGGCAAGTCTTGGGCTCTACGCTTGGAGAATCTGAAGGAACGGGGCTGTGGTAGAGCCCACATGATCATATATTTTTGAAGGGTGAAGGTATTTCGGATGTGTAGCCATTGTCAAAAATCACTTAGCATGAAATGTGCATATTTACAGATCAGGAAGCAGAAGAAAGTGGTAGTTCAGGGAAAGAGTAGTGTGAAAAGCACAAATGTTAGAAAAAAGTAAAATGCTAGAAAAACCAAGGATGTACAAATGCCGTCAAACTCGAAGAAGAGCAGGCTTTAAGGAGAGAGATTAGAGGACACGACAGCCAGGAAGTCACTGTCTTCAGGAATGCCATGTGGCATTAAAGATGGAAGCCCGGTTACAGGGATGCCAAGAAAAGAAGCAATGGGGGTGTCTGGCTGGCTCAGTCAGTAGAGCACGTGACTCTTGGTCTCAGGGTTGTGACTTCAAGCCCAACAGTGGGCATAGAGCCTACTTGAAAAAAGAAAAAGGAAAGAAAGAAAGCAATGAAGAACTACAGCTAGATCAGTATTGTAGAAAGTTGACAGAGGAAGGGGAAAAACAGGATGAAGGAATGTTGGGGCAGGATTTTGTTTCGTTTTCAGTTTAAGAATGAACCTAGATAAGGAGGGGGTGGGAAAGAGAGTCTCCACAGGAGACAAAGACAGTAAGACTAGGACGGTTTGGCCTTCAGACCGAACCAACTGCAATTCTGACGGAGGAAACAAGAAAGGCACAAGTGGAGTATTTGGCGTTAGAGGGGAACGCACTTTTAGAGAGGTGCAAAGGGCATGAGATTTATAAAACCTGGAGCCCGCAGAAATGAATTTCCGAGATGGGTGTCCTTTAGATAAATGATGTCACAGTTGGGTCAGCCTCACATCAACTCATATGACCCAAACCGGCTCCCAATGGAAATGAAAGGTACTTGGATAATGGAAAATTTACGTAAGACTCTAAACTTTACTTCTCCCACATGGTGAAAATTATCCACAGGAAAACTGATTCAAAAATAGATGGCATAATGAAGGCATTTGAACAATCTATTCTTACATAATTATGAAAACAAACGTCTACCCCCACACCCTTTTGGCACCCCCCTGTATCGCTTGCTGTAAAGACGGGACAGTGCAGATTCTGTTCTCCTCTCTGTCATATATTTTAATCTGACACTTAAACGAAAGTGCTTCAGGCATTTCAGGACAGAACAGGTTGACAGGAAATTTTTATTATAGCAGAATTATACTGTCAGTCACAATAAAATGTTGTACCACGTCCATAACTTTGAAAGTGCCAGAACTCATGAAAATTCATAGTAAACTTTCATATTCTGCCATTTATAAGATCTACATAAAGTAAAAAAAGTCATTTAAAAATACATATCTACTTCAGACTCATAATCTTATTTTAACAGAAATGTAGATAGATTTCATCCATGTCATGTCTCATAAAATATAACATGGTTTTACTTTTCAGATTAATTTCCCACTCCTGATAAGTTAAGCAAACCTATTACATAATAAATTCATACGCAAAATAAGTAAATACAAGCATGAGTTAAGAATAGAGTACTATTTTATTTTCTTTCTGATCTCTCAGACAGAATGATTCCATATATAAGATGAGTATATTTTAGTTTCATTTAAATGCTAGCTATAGAAGTGATAGAAAATGATTAGATAGAAGTTAAAGGTAGAAAAGCCAGGGCATTTTTATTGAAATTGCCAAAGGAGACTTTTAAAAAAATTAGTTCTCGGGGCGCCTGGGTGGCTCAGTCGGTTGAGCGTCCGACTTCAGCTCAGGTCATGATCTCACGGTTGGGGGGGTTCGAGCCCTGCGTCGGGCTCTGTGCTGGCAGCTCAGAGCCTGGAGCCTGCTTCGGAATCTGTGTCTCCCTCTTTCTCTGCCCCTCCCCCGCTCGCATTCTGTCTCTCTCTCGCTCTCTCAAAAATAAATAAAAATTTAAAAATTTGTTTAAATTCGTTCTTTACATACCACTTTTGTGATTCTGAATTGTTAAAACTTTCCAGCCCCACTTTCAGAACTGAAAAAGGGGGAAGTCTTACGGGCTTGTTATTAGACTTAAAGGTAATTAATACCAAGTGCCTGGGATGTAATAGGTGTTCAGTAATTACGCTTATACTGCATTAGCTCTAGATTCTAGATTTCAATCCAGAATATAGTAACTCATGTAATGAATACTTTGTTATCCCAGGGTTTTATTTAAGTGTTGAATAAGCATAGCAATTTAGCAGTCCATTTTGTTCCTATGATTTATAGGAATATTTTAATTTTTGCCTTAATTTTATATCGGTGGTTTTCTGTGATGATTTCTACAGTTTCGTAAAGGAGCCTTGGATCTTAGATCTGGGTGCCTTCAAAGTTACACAGAGACAAGCCGCATAACCAAGATAGACCCCAGAGGTCCCAGGGTTGCAGGGGTCCTACTGTGTTGCCTTGGAGGGAGCATGCTTCTACTTCCCGTTGACCAACATGCTTTATTTTCCTTTATGTTTATTTATTTTGAGAGAGAGAGCGAGAGCACACGTGTGCGTGAGCAGGGGAGGGGCAGAGAGAGTGGGAGAGAGTCCCAAGCAAGCTCCATGCTATCAGTGTGAAACCCAGCTCGGGGCTCAAATTCATGAACCGTGAGATCATGACCTGAGCCGAAATCAAGACACTGAACCAACTGAGCCACCCAGGCGCCCCTGATTAATATGCTTTTTAGAATGCGCCACATGGATAGAAGTTCTGGGTAAGTCTGTTGAATAAACAATTCACCAAAAATTGACAGTTAAACCCAGAACTTACTGTAGCATAATTTGTGATACTATTTCACTGCTAAGTATGGAGGACGTCAGTGTGTTAAAATAGAAAGGTGAACTAAGTTTAGAGAAAGCCCTAAACTTTTGCATATAAAATAGTAAGAATTCAAAACCTGTTGGGTTTCTGAAATATGAAACAGAGTGAAAGTTATATTGAGTGGAGCTGGAGTAACAAATCCTGACAAAAAGTGCGGTTGGTTTTAATTCCTTAAAAAAAGAAAATCCCTCTTTAGTAATTTAGCAAACTGGTCATTCAGTCAATAGGCCTCTTTCCTTAATGGGACAGATACTTGATAATGTAGATATTCCATGAAATGCATGCCTCAGAAATAAAGCATGATTAATATTTATCATATTTCTGAAATTAAATTCTTAGGATACTGTGATTTTCATTTCCTCCAAGTAGCTTTACAACTTTTCAAACCCTGTGATTCCGTTAAACCGGAATCAGCAGAGTTGAATTCGTCTCAGTCCACATGTATCCAGTAGTTTAAATTTTTTTTTTTTTTACATTTATTTATTTTTGAGAAACAGAGTGAGACAAAGCGTGAGCGGGGGAGGGGCAGAGAGACAAGGAGACACAGAATCTGAAGCAAGCTCCACTCTTTGAGCAAGCGGTCAGCACAGAGCCCGACGCAAGGCTTGAACCCACGAACTGTGAGATCATGACCTGAGCCGAAGTCGGATGCTCACCCGACTGAGCCATGCAGGCGCCCCTGTGTCCAGTAGTTTAAATTCATATTTTTCCTTAAAGAAATCCAGTGCTCTTTTCTTTTACATGTGGCTTAAGTTACCAGGTGACTTGTCCTGTCATTAACGAAGTACAGTTCTGAGAACTGTCATGGATGGGAGTATGATTAACTTGGGGTCAGTGTACTTTGATGCCTGAGATTCCTTGATTTCCTTTTTCTTTTTAAAAAAAATTTTTTTTATTTCCTTTTTCTTGAAGTATAATTCACAGACCATGTTATATTAGTTTCAGGTGTACAACATACCGACTTGACAATTCTATATGTTGCTCAGCGTTCACCAGGATAAGTGTAGTCACTGTGCACCGTTATTACGATAATATTGACTGTATTCCCTATGGTGTATTTTTCATTTCCATGACTTATTTATTTTATGTCTGTAAGTTTGTACCTCTGAATCCCCCTTATCTGTTTCACCCGTCCACCACCAGCTTCCCCAGTGGCAACCACCAGTTTGTTCTCTGTATTTAATTGTGTTTTTTTTCTTTTGTTTAGTCGTTTGTTTTGTTCTTAGATTCCACATATAAGGGAAACCATAGGGTATTTGTCTTTCTCAGCCTAACTTACGTCACTTAGCCTAATACTAAGTCCATCCCTGTTGTCACAAATGGCAAGATCTCACTCTTTATGACTAAGTGATATGCTTGTGCATGTGCGTGCGTGTGTGTGTGTGTGTGTGTGTGTGTGTGTAGGTGTGTAACTATATCTTCTTTATCCATTTAACTCTAGATGAACACTGAGATGGCTTCCTTATCTTGGCTATTGTACATAATGCTGCCATAAACATAGGGGTGCATGTTTCTTTTTGAATTAGTGTTTTCCCTTTCTTTGGGTAAATACCCAGTAGTGCAGTTACTGCATCGTGTGGTGTTTCTATTTTTAATTTATTGAGGAACCTCTCTACTCTTTTCCTCGGTGGGTGCATCAGTTTGCAATCCCACCAACAGTGCACAAGGGTTCCCTTTTCTCGACATCCTTGCTAGTTTGTTTTTTTGGTGTTGAATTGTATGAATTCTTGAGATATTTTGGATATTAACCCTTACCAGACATACCATTTACAAATATCTTCTCCCATTCAGTAGGTTGCCTTTCATTTTGTTCGTTTCTTTTGTGCAAAAACTTACTTGGATGTACTTGCAATAGCTTATTTTTGCTTTTGTTTCCCTTGCCTAAGAAGACATATCTAGAAAAATGTTCCTACAGCTGACGTCAAAAAACTCACTGCCTTTGTTTTCTTCTAGGAGTTTTATGGTTTCAGGTCTTAAATTTAGGTCCTTAATCCATTTTGAGTTTATTTTTTGTGTAAAGAAATATTTACTTTGGAAATATTTTATTTAGAAGTACAAATTTTGGAGCAAGAAAGTGGTCCAATTTCCTTCTTTTGCATGTAGCCATCCAGTTTTCCCAGCACCATTTATTGAATGGACTGTCTTTTCCCCATTGTATATTCTCTCCTTCATTATAAATTAACTGACCATGTAGATGTAGGTTTGTTTCTGGGATCTCTAGCCTATTAAATTGATCTGTTTGTGGGCCAGTATTATACTGTTTTGATTCATAGAGCCTTGCAGTATATCTTGAAATCTGGGGTTGTGATATTTCCAGCTGTTCTTCTTTCTCAAGATTGCTTTGGCTACTCAGATTCTTTGGTGGTTCTTTACAAATTTTAGTATTATTCTACTTTTGTGAAAAATGCTACTGGTGTTTGATAGGCCTTGCATTGAATCTATGGATTGCTTTGGATAGAATGGACATGTTAGCAATATTCTTCAAATCCATGAACTTGGTGTATCTTTGCATTTGAATCATCCTTATTTTTTTTTTTTTTTTTTTAATCAACCTCTTCTAGTTTTGTGAGCATAGGTCTTTCACCTTCTTGGTTAAATTTGTTCCAAGGCATTTTACTCTTTTTGGTGCAGTTGTACATGGAATTGTTTTCTTAAATTCTCTTTCTTCCCCTTTGTTTTTAGTGCATAGAAATGCAACATATTTCTGTGTATTAATTTTGTATCCTGCAACATTACTAAAATTAGCAGTTCTAGTAGTTTTTGGTGCAGTCTTTAGGATTTCCTATGTAGCGTACTAAGTCATCTGCAAAAAGTGATAGTGTTATTTCTTCCTTACCAGTTTGAATGCCTTTTATTTCTTGTATTTGTCTGATTACTGTGTCTAGAACTTCCAGTACTATGTTAAATAAAAGCTGATGAGAGTGGACATCACTCTCTTCTTCCTGATTTTAAAGGAAAAGATTTCAGTTTTTCACCATTGAATATGATGTTAGCTTTGGGTTTGTCATATGCAGCCTTTACTATGTTGAGGTATGTTCCCTCTGTACCCACTTTGTTGAGAATTTTTATCATGAATGGATATTGTATTTTATCAAATTGCTTTTTCTGCATTTATTGAGAATATCATGTGATTTTTATTCTTCCTCTTGTTAATATGATATATCATGCTGATTGATTGCAAATATTGGACAACATTGGCATCCCTGGAATAAACCCCACTTGATTATGATGAATTATTTTTTTTAATGTATTTGTTAATTCAGTTTGATTATATTTTGTTGACAATTTTTGCATCTGTGTTCGCGAGAGGTATTGGCTTATAGTTTTCTTATTTTGTAGAGTCTTTGTCTGGTTTTGGTATTGGGGTAATGCTGGCTTCATAGAACAAATTTGGAAGTTTACCTTCCTCTTCTATTTTTTTGGAATAGTTGAAAAGAGTAAGTATTGACTCTTCTTTAATGTTTAGTAAAATTCACCTGTGAAACTATCTGGTCCTAGACATTTGTTTGTTGGGAGTTTTTTGATTACTGATTCAATTTCATTAATAGTAATCAGTCTGTTCATTGTTTCTTTTCCTTCCTGATTCAGTCTTGGAAGATTGTATGTTTCCAGGAATTTATCCATTTTTCTTGGTTATCCAGTTTGTCGGTGTATAATATTTTATGATATTTTTTTATAAACCTTTCTATTTCTGTGATGTTCGTTGTTACTTCTTTACATTTCTTATTTTATTTATTTATGTCCTCTTTTTTTCTTGATCAGTGTCCCTAAAGATTTATCAGTTTTGTTTATCTTGTCAAAGAACTATCTCTTAGTTCCATTGATTTTTCTCTTGTTTTTTTTTTTGGTCTCTGTTTCATTTATATCTGCTATAATCTTTCTTCTTCCTTTTCTTCTTCTAGCTGTGGGTTTTATTCTTCTTTTTCTAGTTTTTTAGGTGTAAAGTTAGGTTATTTGATATTTTTCTTGTTTCTTGATAGAGGCCTGTGCCATTACAAACTTGCCTCTTACAACTGCTGTTGCTGTGTCCCAAAGATTTTGGACCATTTGTCTTCATTTTTATTTGTTTCCATATATTTCTTAATTTCCTCTTTGATATTTCAGTTGACCCATTCATTGTTTAGTAGCACGTTTTTTAGTCTCCATGCATTCTTGTTCTTTCCAGATTTTTTCTATAATGGATTTCTAGTTTTATGCAGTTGTGGTCAAAAAAGATGCTTGATATGATTTCAGTCTCAGATTTATTGAAACTTGCTTTGTGGCCTATCATGGTATCTGTTCTGGAGAGTGTTACATGTACACTTTTAAAAATTGTGTATTCTGCTCTTTTGGGAGAAAATGTTTTCTGTCTGTTAGGTCCATCTGGTCTGATGTGTCATTCAAAGTCACTACTTCCTTGTTGATTTTCTGTCTGGGTAATTTGTCCACTCATGTAAGTGGAGTGTTAAAGTCCGTTACTAGTGTATTACTGTCATTTTCTCCCTTTATGTCTGTTAATATTTGCTTTATGTATTTAGGTTCTCCTATGTTGAGAACATAGATATTTATAATTGTTATATCCTCTTATTGGGTTGATCCCTTTATCATAATGTAGTGTCCTTTGTCTCTTGCTACAGTCTTTGTTTTAAAGTCTTATTGTGTCTGATGGAAGTATTGCTACCCCTGCTTTTTTGGGGGCTCCCATTTGCATGGTATGTTTTTCTACCCCTTCACTTTCAGTTTGTATGTGTCTCTAGGTCTAAAGTGAGTCTGTTACAGGCGGCATAGAGAATGGTCTTGTTTATCATTCAGTCACCCTATGTCTTTTGATTGGAGCATTTGGTCCATTTATATTTAAAGTAATTATTGACAGCTGTGTACTCATTGCCATTTTCGTTGTTGTTTTCTGGGTGTTTTGTTTTTTTGTTTTTTGATTGTTTGTTTGTTTTAGTTCTTCTCTGTTCTCTTTCTCTCTTCCCTTGTGGTTTGATAGCTTTCTTTAGTGTGCTTAGATTCCTTTCTCTTTATTATTTGCATGTCTCTTATACATTTTTGATTTGTGGTTATCATTGGGTTGATATATAACATCTTATGTGTATAACAGGCTATATAAGTTGATGGTTACTTCAGTTGGAACATATTCTAAAAGCACTAAATTTGTATTCCCCTCACCATGTTTTATATATAGATTTCATATTTTCCAACTTTTTTTGTATATCCCTTGACTAATTTATGTGGATATAAGCGATTTTACTGTACTTTATATTTGCTTTTACCTGTGAAGTTTCCTTCCGTAATTTTCTTCTAGTTATGGCCTTTTCTTTTCACTTTTAAAGGATTCCCTCTAATATTTCCTGTAAGGCTGGTTCAGTGGTAATGGTCTTTAATTTTTGTTTATCTGGGAAACTATTTCTCTTCTTACTCTGGATGATCTTGCTGGGTAGAGTATTCATGGTTGCGGCGGTTTTTTTCTTTCTTTCAGCACTTTGAAACATATCATGCCACTCCTGCCGAATTTTATCCAAAACTTTATCTCACCTGTAAAGTTTCTGCCCCCAAATCAGCAGACAGCCATAAGGGATTTCCCTTGCATGTAGCTATTTTCTTTCTTCTTGCTGCTTTTTAAATTCCTCTTTAACACTACTTTTTGCCATTTTAATTATTATGGGTCTTGGTAAGGACCTTCTTGGGGGCCGTCTCTGCTTCCTGACCTGGATGTCTGTTTCCTTCCCCAGATTAGGGAAGTTTTCAGCTGTTATTTCTTCTTATAAGCTTTCTGCCTTCTGCTGTCTCTCTTCTCCTTCTGGGACTCCTCTAATGTGAATGATACTACTCTTGATGATGTTGTTGAATTCCCTGAACCTACTCTCATTTTTTTATTTTTTTTATTTTTTTATTTTATTTTATTTTTTTTTTTGCTATTCAGCTTGGTTGCTGTCCATTACCCTGTCTTTCAGATCACTGATCTGTTCTTCAGTGTCCTCACATCTGCTATTTATTTTCTGTAGTGTGTGTTTTTCTTAGTTCTGTTATTGAATTCTTCAGTTCTGACAGGTTCCTGTTTCATATTTTCTATCTCTATTTCTATCCCTGTCTCTATTTCTGTAAGTTCTCACAGATCATCCACTCTTTTCTCAAGTTAGTGAGTACCATTACTTTGAATTCTTTCTTAGGCATATTGCTTATCTCCATTTCATTTCGCTCTTTTACTGTCTTGTTACTTGTCTTGTTCTTTATTTCTCTGTCTCCTCATTCTGTCGGACTCCGTATTTGTTTTCCTGTGTTAGGTAGGTTCTCTGGGTCTTCTCGTCTTGCAGTGGTCTCGTGTAGAAGAGGTTCTGTGTCCTGTGTTCCCCGTGTGGACTGCATGTTCCTTGCTGTCGTGGCTCATCTGGATTGCTTTCGACCCAGCAAGCGGCATTGACCCGCTTTGTCTAGTTTGGGCATACTGGGCAGGGTTTGGTCCCCATACTGTTGAGAGGCCTGAGGCCACTGCCGTGGTTGCTTGGTGGGCAAGCCAGCGGTCAGACTCGGTATCTGCAATTAGCTTCTCTGCCACAGCCACCGGGCGTGCTCCCCGTGTGACAGAGGGGCTCTTGTTGGTGAGCGGAGCTGGCTGTCAGACAAGGCACGTGCCGTTGTCCTCTCTGCCACATCTACAGGTGCACTGAAGAGCAGGGCTTACCCCCCTATGCCGCCAGCTAAGAGGCTGGCCTGCTGGAGCTGTGGGCGCACCAGCGTGTGGGGTTACCTCCCTCCCGGGGACAGGAGTCACTTTGCAGTGGTGCCGGGCCCTCTGGGATTGCCTGCAGGGTGTGGTGGGACACAAGCAGCTTTGGAGGCCTGCCCGCCAGGGTGGGTGGATGAGACGGTGCAGGTCCGCAGGGGATGCCGGGGCAGGGTTTGTGGTGGTAGCGAGGTGGGTGTAGAGTGGCTAGGGCTGGCTCCTGCAAGCCTCTGGCCGTCTGGACTGGGCATCAGAAATGGCACCTGTCAGCACGTTGGCCCCAGGGGAAATCCACAGTTCTCTCCCCCTCCATCACACATTCTCAGATTAGCCAATAAAACTCTTACGTGTATACCATAGGCGCTTTCAAACTGCTGCTACCATGCTGTGCCTTGGGGGGGTGATTTTGCTCCACTGGCTCTTGATGGGCGGGGACTCGCTTTCCTCTTGCCCTCTGGCTCTACTGGCATTAAGCCCACTGATGTTTGTGGTTCCCTGAGTTGAGCCCTGCTGATTTTTAAAGCTGCTGAAGTTAAGCCCCACTGGTTTTCAAAGCCAGATGTGGGTGGCCTCATCTTCCCAGGACAGGTCCCCTGGGGCCATGGGCACCTGGCGTGGGCGTCTTCTCCCCGCTTACGATTCCCTCCCACTTGTGGGTGTTCCCACCAGAGGTTAGGTTCCCAGCCGGGGCTCCACCCCTCCCACCCTTTTCAATGTAGCCCCCTTCCTATGACTACATGTAAAAGGTCTGTTCTGCCAGTCTGAGGGTCATTTTCAGAATTAGTTATATGGGTGTAGCCGTTGGTGTATCCATGGGACAAGGTGAGCTCGGGGTCCTCCGAACCGTCTTCCCGACCCTAAGAGGGAGAGAGAGAGAGAAAGGAGAGGGAGAGGGAGAGCGAGCGAGAGAGGGGAGAGAGGGGAGAGAGATTCCCCCCCCCCTCATCTCTCGCTCTCCTCACCCCCCCAGTCCTTGAGTTCTTCAGCAGGCTTCCATGACCTGGTCACCTGATGACTTCGTTAAAATTAACCGTATCTCCACATTTTGCTGTAGTTTCTATCCGTGATGTGAGTAGTGAACAACAAGAAAAAAACCAGACCGTCATCAGTCCCCCACATGATGATGTAGTACAGATTCTCCTGTTGAATGGAATGAAAACGAGGCACACCAGCCTTTTCTTTCTGATATGAACGAATTATTGAAAATCCTCCCTGTCCCTTCCCCCGCATCATGGCAAGTCCTCTGTCTTGGTCAGGGAACCAGGATTCCTGGGTTTAGATCAAATCTCCTGACTGGTAGGTAACCTTTATTGGTGTATTTTTGTGCAGAGTATTAAGATAAATATTTTCTTTGCTGCTAACTTCAGGTAGACCACTTTTGGCCAGTAGGGTCCATGCTTGTATTGCCTCACTGATAATGATAAGGAGCCACCAAAAAAAATTACATAAGGGAAGAGTGGTATATGAAATTTGCCTTGAAAAAGTTCACTCTGTAGAGAAGTTTAGAGAAGGATTTCAGCACTGAGACTGCAGAGAAGGGGACAGAATTATATTTGAAAATATATGCAAAGGTTAAATTATGGACAACTGGAAAAAAGGATGAACTAAGAATATTCATTGCTCTCGTACACTAATCAAAGGGCAGAGAATGGAGACATTAACCATATCTGCCTCCACCCCCAAATAAGGCTTGTGATCGGAACCAGTTGGTGTTAGTTAACAGGGATGTAGACAAGCTCTCCAGGTGAAACACTGAAGTCGTTTCCTTAAAGAGTGAACGGAAATCAGATACAGATTTTAGAGTCAGAGTGTGAGCAGAGAATATGTGTAAGTTGTGATAACTTTTCTTTACATCAAGACTAATGGTATTGATGGTAGGTATTTATAACCTACAAGCAGAGTTTAGTATTCTTGATAAATGTGATTTAGCTTCTGATCTTTTCAAACCACAAAGGCTTTCACGTACCTAATCTGGTTTGTGAGGTTTTGTGAACTTGAGAACTGGTTTCAGTTGTCAGTTTGAATACTGAAGGTCATTTTACCCAGGCTCTAAAATTTGCCTCCACTCATCGGGTGGATTCCTTGTCCTCGGGCCTGTTTGCCATTGAAGTCCATCCCCCGATTAATAAAGTAAAATCCTCCTGGACACCTAGTGCAGGTGTTCAGTTTGCACGAACAGAGAGACTGCGAAATGCCAGAGTTCATTTGTATTTGGTTTTGGTTCTCAACACAAATCAAAATTCTGTGCAACGGACCTGTGTGGCTTTGAGCACTTGTAAGGTACCTCGTCCAAATTGAGATATTCTGTAAACGTACAATACATAGCACATTTTGGAAAAGTATGCGAAATTTATTAACTTCTGTGTTGGTTATGTTAAAATGATCATTTTTGGTAAGTCGAGTTAAATATTGCTAAAATTGTCTCAGCCGCCTTCTCCTTTTAAAATGTGCTGTATCATGCCTTTTAAAATGATGTATATGGCTCTCGTGGTATCTCTACTAGATAGCCTCTCAGCGGAATGCTTTTTACGCCCCAGCTCAATCGGGGTTTACCTTTAATTAAAGGACAGCTTAATTTCCCCCTGAGTATCCTGGGTATTACTTACAGGCTAGCTGGCCGTGTCCCATTTCTCTTACTGTTGTAAAGAACATCCTTAGCGACTACAAAAAGAATCGAAGAATCATGACTAGTTTTCTGTTTTTAATTCTATCAGTGTGGAATACGACAGAGACAAGAACTAGTTATATTCCACTGCATCTCTTTATAATCTTAAATCCGCAGATGTGGTGGTCATCGGTCATGAGTTTTAATAGGCCAGTGGTCCATAAACTTTCGTGTTATCTCAGATGCGTTTAAACCGTAACCTAGCAATCAGCAACCTTAGTAATCCTATTACCTGTGAATGAAGTTAATTAAAGATCACCTAAGTAGTGTTCCCAATGATAAGACATGGGAAATGTTACCCAATTATATGAAAAAGGAAAAAGTGATTAGGGTCTACGTTCCCTACTTTTGCTGAAATTGAAGACCTCTTTACATGTACTTAATAGATACGTTCTCTTCAGCACTTGGATCGAGATTAACTAGGTGTGCTTCCTGTTACTAATTTTGGCTTCAAATAATGGACCTCATAAAGTCAACACAGTCTTTCTCCTTCCCTTTTTCCTCACACTTCTCCATTCTCAAAACTCTCTTGGTCCCCCTGCCGTTAAATCTGTAACCAAGTGGAGGGTAATGATAAACTGTTTTACATTTCATATATTTCATCGTAATTTGGGCATTGAATATTTTCCTTATTCCATCAGTGATTTTTCAGACTTGTATTTTCTTAAAAGCAGTATAACCCTGCAAATCTTGCTGGAAGCCCATTTTCTTTTTCTTTTTCTTTTTTTTTTAATTTTTTTTTTTAACGTTTATTTATTTTTGAGACAGAGAGAGATAGAGCATGAAGGGGGGAGGGTCAGAGAGAGAGAGGGAGACATAGAATCTGAAACAGGCTCCAAGCTCTGAGCAGTCAGCACAGAGCCTGATGCGGGGCTCGAACTCACAGACCGCGAGATCATGACCTGAGCCGAAGTCGGACGCTCAACTGACTGAGCCACCCAGGCGCCCCACGAAGCCCATTTTCAAAACCGACAAAATCAGAGTTCTGTTTGAATTGAGTGGTATAGGCAGAGCTTTGTTTCCCACTTAAAAATCCTCTTCCCTGCTGCCTCGAAGGGTCTTTGAGCCACACTGTGGAAGTTGGGCATTCAGTCTGGTGAACACCGATTAAGTACTCTCTAACAAGGGAGAGATGGTTAGAGATTACTAACAGTCTCTAACAATGTAGTTTCCGGTAGTACGTGCAGTATCCTCAAGACCAGGTTTAGCTTCCAAGTGATCTTGGCCTATCGGAAAAAAGATCAGAGATCATAAACTCGAGCAGCTATACGAGTGACAAAATTGGCTTCGGTCAGTCAGTCGTATGAACCTTCAGGATAAAAGAAAATTTTGGATTCCTGTGAGGCAGCACCTGGAATTAATTAGACATTCTCATACAACATAAAATTTAGACTCCAGAATGATAGAAAGCAAAACTTTCTCTTCTTTCCATATTCAAGGTTCTATCCAGCTCCACTCTTTTCTGCCTGCTTAAGGAACATAGGATAGACGTGAGACATTCTTTTCCATAATCAGAAAACGATGAAAAAAATATGTTAGTGAAGAAGGTCTTAAAGCCATTTTTTAAAGAGTTCTTTAAAATTAAAATCTGCTTTCATATGTCCAGTATGGCCTATGTACGATCAGGGCCTAAAAATTGAGAAAAAAAAATCAAGTAGTCAAATATTTGAAGAGTCCCTGACTATATTAATAATTTAGTGCTCGATATTTTTATTAGTTTTATCATATTACAATTATTCTGTCATTAACGTCCTGTGCACCCTGACTTCTTGCAACATAACTAAGTCTAAACTCCAAGGACTTAGTACAAAAGATTCAAATATGGTTTTCTAGTTTAAAGGGATACCTTTGGCTCTTACATATTTCACTGTAGGCACTTGACTGACAAACCCTGCTAACTTGTATCCTTGCAGGTAGCTTGATATAATGACCCATTAAAGCCGTAGGAGTTTTATAATCCTCCCTGGACCTTCCAGGGGAGGGGAGAGCATACTTCTAGGTCATATATTATACTTAAATAAAAAATGATATACAGAAGGTTATAAAAAAAGGCAAGTGTCCTTTTTTCAGTCCTCTGATTGATGAGCTTGATTACTTTTTGGTTTCTTTTGAAAACTCAGTGTGGTGATCTCTGTACATCAAATACATTTCCCTCAAAATCACAATTTACTGTTACTGTTGAGATTATTTTATCAGTTGCATTTTCATTCCAAAGTAAGTGTTTTCCATTTTCTACAAATTAGGACTACAGGGACACGAGAGAGTAGAGGCACTGGTTTGTCGCCACCAGTGAGGTGACGAGGGCTCTATGCGCCTGGCGCCCTCCTGGGTGCCTTACGGACGCCGCCTTGTTCGTCTCCCACCCGCAGGGTACACAGGTTGGCCTCTGTTTTAAACGTTAGAAAATTGAGGTTCAGGGTGACTCACTGCGGTCACACAGAAAAGTGGTAAAGATACCTGATCACCTGTCTCATCCCAAAGGTCGGTCATTTTCACCCTATTGGCCCACTCCCTAAGAGCCATCCCCGTTGAGCAGTCCTGGTATTATAACTGCTGTTGTTTCTGTTACAATAATTAGCTGTGCTACTTTATTACTAGTATGACCTTCTAGGTATTATTTTTATAATTAGATCAGTTATGGAAAGACTTGTTTAAGCAGGAAGAGCTTTCCTTTGATCCTGTAAGTCCTATGCTTGCTACATCAATACCAAAACAAGAGAATAAAAATCACCTATTTTTTTTATTGAAATATAATTGCCATATGCTGTGTTCGTTTCGGGTGTACAACATAGTGACCCCACAATTCTACACATTAGAAAAGGCTCCCCACACTCAGTGTACTTATCATCTGTCACCATACAAAGTTATTGGGATATTATCAACTCTATTGCCTGTGGTGTACTTTTTTCCCTGTGACTTATTTTATAGCTGGAAGTGTGTCTGTCTCGGTTCCCTTCACCTCTTTTGCCTTTTCCCTTAAATCTCTTCCCTCCGGTGATGACCAGTGTGTTCTTTGCACACAAAGAACGTGTCTGTCTGACTTATTTCACTTAGCATAATACCTTCTAGGTCCATCCGTGTTTTCATGAATGGCAAGGTTTTATACGTTTTAAGGCTGAGGAATGTTCCATTGAATTATCTCCCCCACATCTTCTTTATCCATTCTTCTGATGGACATTTAGGTTGCTTCCCTATTGTAAATAGTGATGCAATAAACATAGGGGTTCATGTATCTTTTCGCACTGGTGTTTTCTTTTTCTTTGAGTAAATACCCAGGAGTGGAATCAGTAGACTATATAGTACTTCTTTTGTAATTTTTTGAGGAACGTCTATACTCTTACCCATAGTGGCCAGATTATGGCAATTTATAATTCCACCAGCAGTGTTCGAGGGTTCTCTGTTCTCTGCTTCCTCACTAACACTTGTTCTTTCTTGCATTTTTGATACTAACATTTTTGAAACTAGCCATTGTGACCGGCTTGCGGTAATCCGATTGTGGTTTTGATTTCCCTGAGGGTTAGTGATGTGTTCAGCATCTTTTCATGTATCTCTTGGCCATCTTTATGTCTTATTTGGAAAAATGTCTGCTTAGCTCCTCTGCCAATTTTTTTAATTGGATTATTTGTAGAGTTTTTGTTTTTGAGTTGTACAAGTTCTTTATATATTTTCGATAGACGTAAGATATATTCTTGTACACGTAACTTCTCCCATTAGGTAGGTTGCCTTTTTATTTTGTTGATGGTTTCCTTCTCTTTGAAAAGGATTTTTTTAATGTTTATTTTTGAGAGAGAGAGAGAGAGAGCACAAGTGGGAGAGAGACAGAGAGCGAGGGAGACAGAGAATACGAAGCAGGATCCAGGCTCTGAGCTGTCAGCACAGAGCCCGACATGGGGCTCGAACCCACAAGCTGTGAGATCATGACCTGAGCCAAAATCAGATGCTTAACCGACTGACTCACCCAGGCACCCCCTGCAAAAGGTTTTTAGTTTGATGTAGTCCCAGCTGTTTATTTTGGGTTTGTTTCCCTTGCCTTGGAGACAAATCCAGAAAAATATTGCTGAGGCCGATATCCAAGAGATTACTGCCTATGTTTTCTTCTAGTAGTTTTATGATTTGGAGATTTAAATTTAGGTCTTTAGTCCATTTTGAATTTATTTTTGTGTACGGTGTTAGAAAGTGGTCCAGTTTTCCCAGCACCATTTACTGAAAAGTCTGTCTTTTCCTCCTTGTATATTCTTGCCCCCTTTGTTGTAGATCAATTGAACGTAGAAATGTGGGTTTGTTTCTGGGCTCTGAACTTCGTTCCAATGATCTATGTGTCTTTTTTTGTGGCACTACCATGCTATTTTGAGTACTATCGCTTTGTAATACATCCTCAAATCTGGCATTGGGACACCTGCAGCTTTGCTGTTCTTTCTCAACATTGCTTCGGTTATTCGGGGTCATTTATAGTTGTAGACAAATTTGAGGATTATTTTTCTAGTTCTATAAAAAAAATACTGTTGGTATTTTGATAGGGATTGCATTGAACCTGAAGACTGCTTTGGGTAATATAGACATGCTAACAATATTTATTCCTTTATCCGTGTCTCACAGTTTTCAAAGTACAGATATTCCACCTCTGTGATTAAATTTCTCCCTAGGTATTGGGGCACCTGGGTGGCTCAGTTGGTTAAGCTTCCAACTCTTGATTTCAGCTCAGATCATGATCTCACAGTTTGTGGGTTCAAGGCCCGCATCGTGCTCTGTGCTGACAGCACGGAGCCTGCTTTGGATTCTCTTTCCCCCTCTTTGTTAAAAATAAACATGTAAAAGAAGATTTCTTCTTAAGTATTTAATTCTTTTTGAGGCAGTTGTAAATGGGATTGTTTTTTTGTTCTTTATTTATTTTTGAGAGAGACCTTGAGACAGAGTGCAAGTGGGGGAGAAACAGAGAGAGAGGGAGGCATAGAATCCGAAGCGGGATCCAGGCTTTGAGCTGTCAGCACAGAGCCCAACGCAGGGCTCGAACTCACAAACCATGAGGTCATGACCTGAGCCAGAGTTGGACACTCAACCGACTGAGCCCCCCAGGTGCCCCAAGTGGGACTGTTTTCTTAATTTCTCTTTCTGCTAGCTCATTATTAATGTATAGAAATGCAGCTATTTTATATCATGCTACTTTACTGAACTCATTTATTAGTCTGATGGGTTTTTGATGAAGTCTTTAGGATTTTCTGTATGTAATATCTTATCATCTATAAATAGTGACTGTTACTTCTTCCTTACCAATTTGGATGTTTTTTGTTTTTGTTTTGTTTTTGTTTTTTTGTTTTTGATTTTTTTGTTTTTGTCTAATTGCTTTAGCTAGGACTCCTAATACTATGTTGAATTAAAGTGGTGAGGGAGTGGACATCCTTGCCTTATTCCTGATCTTAGAGGGAAAGTTTTTTGTTTTTTTTTTTCTTTACCATTGAGTATGATGTTAGCTGTGGGTCTGTCACAGATGGCCTTTATTATATTGAGGTATGTTCCCTCTGCACCCGCTTTGTTAAGAGTTATCATGAACAGATGTGTATTTTGTCAAACGCTTTTTCTACATCTATTGAGATGATTGTGTGGTTTTTTTATTCTTCGTTTTGCTAATGGGGCAAATCATCCAGCCTTGCATCCCTGGAATAAATTGAGGTGAATGATCCTTTTAATGTATTATTGAATTGTTTGTTGATAATTGAGGATTTTTGCATCTCTGTTCAGCAAGGATATTGTTCTGTGATTGTCTTTTTTTTTTCTTTTTTCTCTTTTTTTTCTTTTTGTCTTTTTCTTTTTTCTTTTTTCTGGCTTTGGCATCAGGGTCATGCTGGCCTTGGTAGAATAAATTATGTTAGCTTGTTTAAAACAATATTATTGTTTCAGTAACTGGGAATGATAAGGGATCGGGTCGCAGTTGTCCAGGTGGGATTCAGGAGTCCACAGTTTGTCAGTGACTCTGTCTTTCCCATGATCCTTTGGTTCTGCTTTCTCCCATGTAACCGTCATTCTCAGACTCTTTCTGTAACAGCCCCACAAGCTACTTGGCCTTTCCTCATCCTTAAAAGAAGAAATAGGTGATGGTCTTTTCCTCAGAGCTCCAGAGAAAATAGTGAAAATTCTCACTGGCCTAACTTGTGTCCTGGGTCTATTCCTAAATCCGTCAGTGTGACAGCAAACACTGGTCCTCAACTTGGGGAGCTTCTGTCTTGGGCCTGCGTCCCGGGTAGGGAGAGGGAGAGAAGGGTGCAGGAATTGGGTCAGGTAAGAGTGGCTAGAAGCCCATCCTTAAATGAAAAGACCATTAGCCAATCAGGAATAACAAGCCAACACCTGGATGTACCTCATTTACTGGGTATTAAAAATAGCGAAACTGTATCTTACTAACAATTTTAGTTGATGTTTAATGTGAATGAAAAACAGGTTTTCTCAGCTCTCTTGTTTCAGTAGTACTGTGGTATTTAACAATTAGTGAGACCATATACAAATGTAAAAAAAATGGGGGTGGGGGGTAAAAGCAGATGTGCTTGTCTTGTTCTGATCTTAGAGGAAAAGCTTTTAGCTTTTCACCATTGAGTATGATGTTAGCTGTGGGTTTGCCGTATGTGGCCTTTACTACATTGAGATATGTTCCCACTGTACCCATTTTATTGAAAGTTTTTATCACAAACGGGGATACTAAATTTTGGCAATGCTTTTTCTGCATCTGTTGAGATGATCATGTGGTTTGTCTTCCTCTTTTTGTTAATGTGGTGTATGACACTGATGGATTTGTGGGTATTGAACCATCCTTGCATCCATAGAATAATTCCCACTCGATCATGATGGATGATCCTTTTAACTTAGATTTGAATTCTGTTTATATTTGGATGATGATTTTTACATCTATTTTCATTA
Organism: Panthera leo; assembly: GCF_018350215.1. NCBI lineage: Eukaryota > Metazoa > Chordata > Mammalia > Carnivora > Felidae > Panthera > Panthera leo. The sequence goes on from NC_056688.1 coordinate 8,571,129, forward strand.
GGGACACTGGTCTATTTTTTTTTTTCTTTTGCAGTGTCCTGATCTAGTTTAAGATTAGGGTAATGCTGACCTCATAGAATGTATTTGGAAGCACTCCTTATCAGTTTTTTGTAAGAGGGATTTACTGTTCTTTATGTGTTTGTTAGCATTTATCTGTGAAGCCATATGTTCCTGGACTTTTGGTTTTTGACAGTTTTTTGATCACTAAGTTTCATTACAGTAATCAGTGTGTTCAGATTTTATGTGTCTTCCTGATTCAGTCTTAGAAGATTGTATGTTTCTAAGAATTTATCCATTTCTTCTAGGTTACCCATTTTCTTGCCATGTAATTTTCCAGAGTAATTTCCCATAATCCTTTGTATTCTGGTGATGTCAGTTGTAAACTCTCTTTTCTGATTTCATTCATGAGTCCTCTCTTATTTCTTGGTTAGCCTAGCTAAGGTTTTACCAATCTTATCTTTTTCAGAGAACCAGCTCTTAGCTTCATTGATCTTTCCTATTCTATTTTAGTCTGCATTTCTGATCAGTATTGTTTCCTTCCTTCTTCTAGCTTTGGGTTTTATTTGTTCTTTTTTTTTTTTTAATGTTTATTTTTGAGAGAGAGAGACAGACAGACAGACAGACACAGAATCCAAAGCAGGCTCCAGGCTCTGAGCTAACAGCTGTGGGGCTCGAACCCATGAGCTGTGAGAGCATGACCTGAGCTGAAGTCAGACATTTAACCAGCTGAGCCACCCAGGTATCCCTGTTTGTTCTAATTTCTTTAGGTATACATTTAGATTTTTTATTTAAGACCTTTCTCATTTTTGAGATAGGCCTATATTGCTGTAAACTTGACTCTTACAACTACTTTTACTGTATCTCAAAGATTTTGAACTGTAGTGTTTGCATTTTCATTTGTCTCCAGGTATTTTTTTTTAATTTTCTCTTTATTGTTTAAAATTTTATTTTTAAGTAATCATTATTCCCAGGATGGGGCTCAAACTCACAATGCTGAGTTCAGCAGTCACGTGCTGTACCAACTAAGCCAGCCAGGTGCCCCTCTGGTTGTTTTTATAGTACTTCTCTGCTTTCTTGCTCTTTCCTTGTGATTGATGATTTTCTTTATGCTTCGGTTTCCTTATGCTTGGATTTCTCTTTGTGTGTATTTATTACAGGGTTTTGGTTTGTGACTATCATGAGATTGCTATATACTTAGGATGCTATATATGAAGCTGATGGTCACTTAAGTTCTAACACATTCTGAAACACTACACTTTTACTCCATGTTATGTTTAGGTCCTATTTTACTTCAAGTGCCTTGTCTAATTTTTGTAGATATAATTTTACTTTTAATCTTTGTACTGGCTTTGTAAGTGATTGATCTTCTACCATTAAGTTTCCTTTTACCAGTGAAGTTTTTTCTTAATTTGCTTCTAGTTAGGGCCTTTTCTTTTCACTTAAGGAGTCCCTTTAATATTTCTTTTCAGACTGGTTTAGTGGTGATGCACTCCTCTAACTTTTCTCTGTGCAGGGAAACTCTTTTTCCTTCAATTCTGATCTCCTTGGGTTCATCTTGTTTAGGGCACTTTATGCTTCCTGGAACCCGGAGGTCTGTTTCCTTTCCCAGGTTAGGGAAGTTTTCACGTCTTCTTTCTTGTAAATTTTCTACCCCTTTCTCATCTTCTGGGACCCCTATAATGCAAACATTAGTGTATTTGACGTCCCAGAGATTCCTTAACCTTTCCTCATTTTTTCAAATTTTTACTCTTCAGCTTGGGTGCTTTGCATTGCCTTGTCTACCAGCTCACCGATCTGTTCTTGTGCATCCTCTAATCTGCTGTTGATTCCCTTTAGTATGTTTTTCATTAAGTCACTGTATTTGTCAGCTTTGACTGGTTCTTTTTTTGTATTTTCCCTTTGTGGAAGTTCTCACTGAGTTCATGTATTTTTAGGACTCTCACCCATTGAGCGTCTTTAGGACCATTACTTTGAACTCTTTATCAGGTAGATAGGTTATCTCCATTTTGTCTAACTCCTTACCTGGGGTTTGTCTTTTTCTTGCTTTTGGATCACATTCCTCTATCTCCTCACTTTGTCTGACCGTGTGTGTTACTATGTGTTAGGTCAGCTACATCTCCTGGCCTCGTGTACAAGGCGTTCTGTGGTGTCCAGAAGCACAGTGCACCCTCCTGCTGTGGCTGGGCACAACTCCTCTGGATGCTATGGTGAGCGGAACTGCCTTTCAGCCCAGCTGTCTGCAAAGACTACCAGCACCACTGCTGTGGGCACATGATCAGTAGGGCTTGTCCTTGGTGCCTCTGAGAGGTCTGGCTGCAGTGTAGGTGCACTGGTTGGTGGGGCTAAGTGGCCCATCCCCGGGGGAAAAACTGCTATGGAGAGGTGCCAGTCCTGACCAGGGCTATCCATTGGGTGGGGTGAGTCCTCAGGGGAATGTCTGGGCAGGAAGAGTAGGGCTGGCAAGGTAGGTGCAGTGTCCAACTTGGTTCCTGCAAGCACTGGGCCAGCTAGAGTGAAGGAGAGCAAGGAGACCGGTGCCCAGAGCACCTTCAGATCCCTGCCCCTTACGAACACCTCCCACATTAGTAACCCTTCGCATGTATCCCAGGCACTTGGCAACCTGCTGTTTCTCTGCTGTGTCCTGGGCTAAGAAATACAGCATGCTGACATTTTAAGGGAGGAGACACGATTTACTACAGCCCTCCAGCGCCCCCGCCCCACCCCCACCAGAGTGAAGCCCCACCAGTTTTCAAAGCCTGACGTTCTGGTGGCCTGACTTCTCAGTGCAGGGTCCCAGGGCCAGGTATGCCCTCCTTGGTCGCCTCCCTCCTCAGGGAATAACTGCTCCTGTGGTCCCCTCCCACTGGGGGGTTGCCGCCACACTAGGGTGTGTTTCCCCATGCCTGCCTGCTGTGTTGGTCTCCACGAAGTGGAGGGGTTGTGTCAGTGCCTCCCGGGAGGGGAACGTGCTCAGGATCCTCGTGCTGCACCTTCCTCGGCCTCCTCCCTGCAGCCTTCTTTACAGGCAACACAAATAACATGTTAATGCAAAACAAACACTCAAACGGTAGCAGAATCAATGTGGAAGAGATAAGATAATGAAAAAGGGACTCATTTGTTTTCCTTTCAGTGCCATCAAAAGAATTGAAAAGCAGTCCCTTTTAATAGATCCCTCATTCCACTTTTAGATTTCTGTGTTTTTCATTTAATCCTCCTGTCTACCACTGATGACAAGTTAGAATCCTAAACTTTTATTTTTTAATGTTTATTTTGAGAGAGAGCATGAGCAGGGGTGTGGCAGAGAGGGAGAGAGAGAATCTCAAGCAGGCTCCACACTGTCAGCGCAGAGCCCAATGCAGGGCTAAAACTCAAAAACTGTGAGATCAGGACCTGAGCTGAAATCAGGAGTCAGACACTTAACCGACTGAGCCACCCAGGCATCCCTAGAAGTTAGAATTCTAAAGTAACCCTTCCTATCCTTTGGTTAACCCAGTTAATGATATGTGCATATATAACTTGAGAAATAATATAGGACATTCTCTTTCCTGCATATTGCTGATGGAATGGTTGGCCCATTAGCCCCTTCTTCTCAGTCTTGTTTTGAGGCAAACTACATTACAATACGTAGTGCCCTGAATTTTTCTATTACAAAGTATGCCTTTATAGCCCTTTAATCATCAGAGGTGACTAATCTAAAGACACATCAAGAAGTATACTATAATTCTCCATTGGGAAGCGTATGTGGTGGTGTTACATAGCAAGTCATGTTATTTCGAGTGTTTATGGAATTGTCCTGTTGAAGACCAAACTGTGTACTTTTCAAATTTGTTACAGAGGTACATATGAATAAAGATAGTTCTGTTAGATATGGAGACCGTGAATTTACGAGTGAAAAGTTAGGACAGTGCCAGTCTTAGGAAGAATATGCCAAGATGATCTGCATCTATTTTAGCTCCCCTTGGGTTCCAGGGTCCAGTTCACAGGGGGTTGCTCGTGTCTGTGAGTTAGAGTCTCTCCACAGAAGTCTCTGGGCCTCCATCACCTGGGCCCGAACTCAGTATCCTTCTCTGCTGTTGGGTCTGCAAAGTGATCTCTACAGTGAATTACACAAAGCTGTTGGGGAAGTTGCAGTGACTAAGAAATCTGCAGCTTGTGGCTTATTAAATTGAGGCTTAGTAGTTGCCACTGATGTTACAAAGCCTGTCTTCTTCAAACTCTGCCCACGGCCTGGCAGACACTCCCCAAGTATCTACTAAGTCAGGTGCCTGGTCTCTCGGGGGCTTCCAACTTTCAAAATACTCTGCCTGTAGTACAGAACATGGCAGCCCTTAATACTATACAGCAGGTCTCTTCCCCACAGATTAATGGCATTGGGGGACACCAGAGGGACACGTGCTGCTCAGGATCCTCACAGGTGAAAGAGCAAGTGGACAGGTGTCTAGGTATACCCCCCATCGTGTGTGTTTCTGGGCCTGGGTGAAACAGGAAAAGTCCATACAAATTGCAGACACGAGCAAGGACAGGGAAAGGTTAAGGTTGGATAAAGACAGGTTTCTTTTCTATTTTTAAATTTTTTTTTTAAATTTACATCCAGATTAGTTAGCCTATAGTGCAACAATGATTTCAGGAGTAGATTCCTTAATGCCCCTTCCCCATTTAGCCCATCCCCCCTCCAGTAACCCTCTGTTTGTTCTCCATATTTGTCTCTTATGCTTTGTCCCCCTCCCTGTTTTTATATTATTTTTGCTTCCCTTATGTTCACCTGTTCTGTGTCTTAAAGTCCTCATATGAGTGAAGTCATATGATATTTGTCTTTCTCTAATTTGGCTTAGCATAATACCCCCTGGTTCCATCCACATAGTTGCAAATGGCAAGATTTCATTCTTTTTGATTGCTGAGTAATACTCCATTGTGTGTGTATGTATATGTATATATGTATGTATATATACATGTAGGTATGTATATGTGTATATATGTATACATACACATACACCACATCTTCTTTATCCATTCATCCATGGATGAACATTTGGGCTCTTTCCATACTTTGGCTGTTGTTGATAGTGCTGCTATAAACATTGGGGCACATGTTCCCTTTTCAAACAGCATACCTGTACCCCTTGGATGAATGCCTAGTAGTTCAGTTGCTGGGTCATAGGGTAGTTCTATTTTCAATTTCTTTTGAGGAACCTCCATACTGTTTTCCAGAGTGGCTGCACCAGCTTGCATTCCCACCAGCAGTGCAAAAGAGATCCTCTCTCTCCACATCCTTGCCAATATCTGTTGTTGCCTGAGTTGTTAATGTTAGCCATTCTGAGAGGTGTGAGGTGGTATTTCATTGGTTTTGATCTGTATAACCCTGATGATGAGTGATGTGGAGCATTTTTTCATGTGTCAGTTGGCCATCTGGATGTCTTCTTTGGAGAAGGGTCTATTCGCGTCTTTCGCCCATTTCTTCACTGGATTATTTGTTTTCTGGGTGTTGAGTTTGATAAGTTCTTTATAGATTTCAGATACTAACCCTGTATCTGATATGTCATTTGCAAATATCTTCTCCCATTCTGTCGGTTGGCTTTTAGTTTTGCTGATTGTTTCCTTTGCTGTACAGAAGCTTTTTATTTTGATGAGGTCCCAGTAGTTCATTTTTGCTTTTATTTCCCTTGCCTCTGGAGACGTGCTGAGTAAAAAGTTGCTGCCGCCAAGATCAAAGAGGTTTTTGCCTGCTTTCTCCTCGAGGATCTTGATGGCTTCCTGTCTTATATTGAGGTCTTTCATCCATTTTGAGGGTTTTTTTTTTGTGTATGGTGTAAGAAAGTGGTCCAGGCTCATTCTTCATGTCGCTGTCCAGTGTTCCCAGCACCACTTGCTGAAGAGACTGTCTTTATTCCATTGGATATTCTTTCCTGCCTTGTCAAAGATTAGTTGGCCATACGGTTGTGGGTCCGTTTCTGGGTTCTCTGTTCTGTTCCACTGACCTATGTGTCTGATTTTCTGCCTCCACCTTTCTCCATCATTTCCCAACGCCAGTATGTGAGGAAGTGTATATATCCTTATCACCCAAGAACTTTGTCTCTTACCTGTGCCTGCATTTCAGTAATAAGGTAACCAAAAAAGCAAAGAGGGTTAAGGGTGTCTTCTGATCTGCCCCTGAATCCATGCCCATGGGTCTGGAAAATGCATCTGTGAATCACAGATGAAAACGGGTGGAAGACTCATCCAGCCGCAGCCCCACGGCTTCTCCCAGGTCACCTTTTCAGAAAGATTTCAAAGACTGCCACCAGCAGTGCCTCCCAGCAGGTGTGTGAGGCTTCAGAAACAGCCTGCATTGTCGGAGATGCCCGAGGCCAAGGCATTCAGTTGTGGGGGGGAGGGGGGGGGCTCATGTTTAGCCCCCGTCATTCCTGTTCCATGCATCAAGCAGAGCCGTGCAGGGTCACCACCCCAGGCAGGCAGCCAGTATCCGTCTTCCCGCAGAGGGCTGTAGGACTGAAGACCTGCTGTGGAGGACTTTGGTACATGTCTGCACGTATCTGCAGAGCAGGGGAAAGTAAGTGAAGATGGAGAATGTCAGCCATGAAAAGGGCACCTGGGCTCTTTCCCTGTCTGATCCACCCAGCAGTGCTGGGTAACTTCTTAACACCCTTGAGTCCTTGCAGCTCCGAAGGGAGAAGGCTTCCCCATGTTGAGATGAAAAGTTGCTTTGTATGGCTCTCCGGCCAGTTTCATCTTACTGTTTGGTAGCGTGACTCCTGTCTCCCCTTTCTTTCTAGTTATCAGGGCAACCGTTTGCCAGCCGGATACTTTATCTTACCCCAGTTCACAAGACTCCTCGTTCCTTCCTCTTCATCATTTCTGCTGCCCTGTGTTTTACATGATGAATGTAGGGGATCTTGGAGGTAGAGTTCACATCAGAACATTTGGGTAAGGCCAGCAATTTTCCTTCTTCCAGAGGGAAGTTATCCTCAGACCCTGAAGCCACTGGGAAGTATCCATCCAAAAAGTTGTCTCCTTCTTCTCAGTTCCAGACAAAGAGGGGAAAGGAGGAACAGCAGAGAAGGCTTTGAGAACTAGGAGAAAGGAGCTTTGGGTTTCTTATTCATTCTTTATGGCTGTCCCAGTTCATCTTTTCATTAATTTCCTGATGTTCAGAGATACCAATACTCCTTTTATTATTTTCAGTAAGGTTTTTCTAAAAATCCTTATAAATATACCAATTTCTCTACTTCATCTGAGCCTTTCTGTGGCCACTGCAAAGCAGGATTTTTATAAGCATGCTGATTCCAAACATGACAGAGTAAAATAAGCCTTTTAAGAAAGACACCTGCTGGTAGGCCCCGGGTACTGGTGAATCACCTGTGAACTTTGAGCCTGTATTACACGTTTTGCTCAGTAGTAATTCAGAATTTGCAGTAAGAGTTTCAGATTCTCCCTGGGAACCCAGTCGAACTGAGTCAAAAGGACACCTTCTGTCAAACACTCAGGCTCTCTTATGTAATCACAGGTGGCCACAAATGTTCCAACAAATTCAGCATTACAAAGACTCACTTGAGGTATGCCATGTTTATTGCCAAATTGTTGAAACAAAAAAAAAAAAAATCAAGGCCCAATGGAATATGCCAATTCATAAATATAGAATTAGCTATTTTTATTACAGAGAAAATGCATGCAGACATAGCCCATAAATGACTACAGACTGTAATGAGTCTTCTCTATTTATATGGAATTAAAGCTTCAGTTCTTAAACATCATCCTACTTTCTTCTGGTAAACATTCAACAGATAGTTCATTTGCCCTAGTAGCTACATTGTGCTTGCTCTGACGTCCTGTTTTGCATATATTTTTTCATCAGGCTTACTCTGTTTTTCTAATTCCTTATCAGAATCTCCTACAGTTGCCCTTTCTGTTGTATCCAGCACCTGCGATTAGTCACATCCTTCAACATGCCTCAGGAAGGTAACCTTAAGTTCAGTCTCCTGAAGCTCTCCTAGTCTGTACAAGTCCCATCTGCACTTGGGAACCACCGAGTAGTTCTCTGCTTGGGCTTTTAATAATTCTGGGGATGACTCTGGGCCTTGGGGGCTGGAAGGTACTTCCAAGACAACAGCCACCATTCCAGGGATTTCGTGGTTAGCATTCATTTCTTTGATCTGATCAGGAGACGACTGGCTGAGAAAAGGGCCAGAGGCTGGGAGACCCACTGTTCACATCAGCACTTGGACTGCCTCTCCCTGCCCCCACGTGAGCTCTGATCTGGGTCAAGCATGAGAGCCAATTGCTAATTGCATTAAATATGATTTCACATTAGTGTGGGGTGTTACTATACCTGGAGATGGAACTACTATGTTTTAGGAAAAGCACGCCTTCAACTTTACCAAGTATTGCCAAATTGTTCTCCTGAATAGTTGTACCAATTTACACTCCCACCTGTAATGTATGAGTTCCTACTTTCACACATCCTTGGCAACATCTGGTGTTTGCAGACTTTATTTTTTCCAATCTGATGGGTGTGAAGTGGTGTCTCATTTTTGGCTTTAATTTGCATTTCTTCACTATTGAGCATCTTTTCATATGTTCGTTGGTCATTTGGGTTTCCTCTTCTGTGAATTCACTGTTCATATCTTTTGCCCTAAAAAAATGGTTATTCTCAATGTATAGGAATACTTTACATAATCTGAGTCCTAGCTTCTTTTTTTTTTTTTTTTGGCTCTGTATGTTGCATATATCTTGTTCTAATCTATGGCCTGTTTATGCATATGCATTTTTGTTCATGCTTTTACATAAAAAGTCTTATGTACTCAAGTCTATCCATCTTTTCCTTGATAACACACAGTTGTATGTCATCTTTAAGAAGTATTTCCCCATCCTAATGTCAGTGTATCCTGTAATTTCTTTCAAAGTTTTATAGTATTTTTCATATTTGAATCTTTGATATACAGCTTATTTTTGTCTATGGTAAGAGCTAAAAAATATAATTTTATGGTTTCCATATAAACTCCCAGTTCTAGTGCCATTTGTTAAATGGTCCATCTTCAAATTAATTTCTCATGTCATTTATACACAAGTCTCACCTTCAGCTTGCTTTTCTGTTACATGTTTTTTTTTTAATCTTTGCCCGTATCAATATAACCTTGATTGGGTATCACTAGTTTTATGCTATATATTGATCGTTAGTGGTGAAGTTCCTCCCGTTTTGTTCTTTAATATTCTTGGCCTTTTTCTTCTCCCATAGCAATTTTAGGATGAGCTTCTCAAGTTCCCTAAAAATCCTTTGGAGGGCTTTTATTGGAATTTCAGTGAGCTTGCAGATTCATTTGAGAATTGTTGTCTACATAAAATGAGTCTTGCCATCCATGAAAATGGTATATTGTTCCTTTCATTCATGTCTTCCCTTTGTTTAACATTTATTTTTGAGAGAGAGCTTGAGCAGGGGAGGGGCAGAGAGAGAGGGAGACACAGAATCTGAAGCAGGCTCCTAGCTGTCAGCACAGAGCCCGACACGGGGCTTGAACTCAAGAACCATGAGATCATCCCCTGAGCCCATGTCCGACACTTAACCGACCGAGCCACCCAGGCGCCCCCAGGTCTTGTCTTATGCCTTCATTATAGGCTTTCTCTTTTTGTTTTCTCTATAAAACTCTTGCCTCTCTTTTTCCTCCTTAGACTTTAGTTTTTGTTACTTTTACAAATGGGATTTTTGTTAATTAAAACTTTAAATTGGCTTGCTACTGTATAACAGTACAAATTTTTTAACTACAACCTTGTATCTTCAGTGTAATAACATGTTGTAAAAGAATATTGTCTGTAGGATACAGTCCTGTCTGTGGAAATCTGTTTGGTGGCGTAGTACATAGCCAATTTTATAAATCTTCCACATGGTCTTGAAAAGATTTTTCTCTTATTCTCTGCAGGGTCTTGTGCATGTCCATGAGATCAAGCTTGTCATGGATCCAGTCATCTATATTCTTACTAAATGTTTTCTGCTTCATCGTTCAATTACTATTTTTTCTTCTAGTAATCCGTTCATCATTTCCATTACTCAGTTCACAATTAGGATAGCTTCCTATCCTAAATTCGTTTTTACTATTCGTTTTTGTGAATTCATTTTTACTATTATTTAATAACTTGTTTATCCCTCTGTTTTTATACACTAAAAGAGCTTTCCAAGTTTTCTTTAGTTTATGGTACAACTAAAAAAGCAGACAAGGATGTCCTTAGCTACAACTAACAGAAAACTTGACTACAGTTTCTTAAAATGGGGGAAGTATTTTTTCTGAAATAACAAGGTCCGAAAGATAGGTGCAGGTCTTTCTGCTCAGAAACCAGGCTTTCTTTATGTCTTTGTGCATCATTCACAGTGTGGTCCCCTCCTGCCTTGGGCCAGTCGGATGGCAACGGGGGTTGTGGGACAAGGAGAAGACAACAACCTTTACCATCAGGATTGCGGGGCCTGACACCCCTTTGAAGCATCTGGAGAATCTCTGTTCTGTGACTGTAAATGATTTGCTGTTGCCACACATTTTGTGAACATTCTTTAATTAGAAGATAGAATCTTCTATTTCTGCAGTAAAATGTGACCATTTCCCTTTCCAAGTGAAGTCACCAGGGAGCAAATGCTCATGTAGAGCCAGAAGCAGTAAAATGCACAAGCTTCAGTAAACCAGGTGTCATTTGGGACTAGCAAAGTACAACACACTTAGATTTCAAAGCATTAATACAAAGTAAAAATACGGTCAGTTTTTAGCAAGTGTTTGTATTTAGGAACGGTATATATAGTCTCTTAAGAGATGATCCCATTCTTTCCTATAGCTTTTCAAAAGACTGATTTCAGTATATTCTATGAAACTCAACATCACTTTGTCCTTTGCTGGAGCATCGGCAGGACCATCGTGTAGCCCTTCTTACCTAGGAAATGGGACCTCAGACTCCCGCTTCCTGTATCCCTTTCTCTGAGACTTTACTGCCTCTGATTCTGCCCCTAACCTTGCCCCAACCCAGTTTTTGGAACATGGAGTGTTAACACTGCAGTTTGCATCTCCAGCCTTCAGTATCTACAGAGCAGGTCGGTCTATCTCTGTTTTATCCTTAAAAGGATGATATAGATGGTTCTAGTACTTCCTCGGAGGAGTCTACGAGAATATATTAATACACCTAAAGTTCAGTTTGTGCTAAAAATGAACAGAGCATTTACTTACCTTACTTGATTCACCCCCTCCTTAGCACCAAGAAGTAAAGAATATTTGTCTCCATTATGGAGCTCAAGCTGCAAAAAAAACCAAAAAACAAAAAACAATCATTACATTCAAAGTTTTAAAAACTGTATCAATGTTATTTTTGAATTATTAGATTAAAATGCACAGGCAGAGCCTGGTGCTAGATAAGTATTTATTGAGTGACTGCACTTTTATTTGAGCATTTTCTTTTAGGCACTAAGACTGCTTAATCCAATTTTGAATGCCCTTTTGTCATCATTAAGCCTTGTCGGGCACAATAGTGTTAAACAGAAACCAGGTGTCTTTTCATTGAAGAACACGGGAAGTGTCTCTTGTAGGAGATTAAGCATTGTAAGCGTGATTTTCCATTTATAGATATTATTCTGTGTGGCTTCTTTTTACATTTGACTGAAATGCTTGCTGTGGTGGTGAAGTCTTCCCTTTTTCCTGTCCTGATTTAAAAGAGCTTGTAACTTTCAGACTAGTTAACCTTTACAACTGACATTTAAAAACTTTTTTTTTTATTCTCCACCAATTAATCTCAATTTTCCTATTTCTTTCTCACAGATTTTCAGCTTTTCAGTTTACCTTAATGTTTCTCTGAGCTATACAACTCCATCTTAAATTTGAAATGCATTACTCTTGTCATTAGGGAATCATTTCTATTTACAAATTTGAATGAAGTTGTAAATTTAGATTTTGTTGTGTCTTAACGTGTTCTCAAATAATGTTTCAGCCATGGAAACAAAGAAGTCTTTTCCTGCCGGGGAATAAAATTGGCAGTGGATTGGTTTTTGGAAAGAGGCCACAAAGATATTACAGTTTTTGTTCCCGCTTGGAGGAAAGAGCAATCCCGACCTGATGCTCTTATCACAGGTAAGCCCCGTTTGCTGTTGGCTTGTAGCTTCCATACACACCTGTGCAGGTGTCGGGCACTATCAGGTGTTTCACTGAGACGCTCATCTGTTTCTGGTTCCTCAGTGCGTGTGACCGCCACACTCTCTTGGGTGACACCTCAGAGTTGCCGGTGAGTTTACAAGCTATCTGATTATGTTAAGAAAACAGCAATCCTTGCTCCATAGCCAGTTATTTGGGTTTGGTGTTTCGTTTTTAACTTGGCAGCTTTTTACTGCAAATTCTGTGAAATTTTGACCTTTAAAATTCTGGCTTTGCCACATACTTACCAGCCATTGACCGGGAGCATCATGCTGAATGAACATCTTTGGACCTCCGTTTTCTCATCTGCTGTATGAAATTAGTGCCTGGTCAAGACAGACCTGTAACACCCTGGAGGTATGCTCTCTGGGGTCAAGTAGAAGGAAACGACTTGATCTCAATAAAGTATCTGTATTTCGCACTGTTTTGTAATTTTTAAATGTGTGAGTTTCAGGCAAAAACTGTCAATGACTGTTGAACATTTTGCTCAAGTGATTCTCTGTCCACGTACAACCCTTCTTGCCCCTCTCTTCACCTCCAACGTGAACAAAATCTAAAGAGCCTGTGTGAAGAAAACGACATTTTCAAATCAAAAACAGAGAGACCACATACCACATACCTGAAGGGAAGATTCAAGACTCTAATTTTATCTGTAACCATGAAACCATTATTAAGCTAGCCTAAGAACAGATAGACAAGACATGGAGGAGTCCAGAGCTGTGGAATTAGATCCTGCTGTGTATAAACTGTCAAGGGAAGAAGGTGCCATAAATTCAACCAGGGGCACCAAGACATTGGATAACTCTTGGGGAAAATGTACATATTTAGATCCTTCTCTTATACCATGTGACAGTAAACTCCAGACGGTTGAAGAATTTTCACAACACTATCGTCTCCGAGTGGCTGGGAAGACCTTTCTAAATGTAACATTTTTAGAAGACATTAGGAAGGAAATGACACGTACTTGCATTAAAATTTAAACTTGCGTGTTTTGGGAAATCTTCTGAGGCAAATAAGAAAAGTTACCGTGTTTAAGGGAAAAAAAGTACAACAAATAAAGAACTTATGTCCTTAACACATCAAGAGCTCACACACATTGGTAAAATCAATGCAGAGCCCTCCCAGAAATGGTAATGTGGTGGGAATAGTCTGCTCACAAAAGAATTCAAGTGCCCCAGAAGAGGAAAAAGTTCAACCATATTCGTCGTTAAAGAAGGGCAACCTCAAACGACTCTTCTTTTTCAGCCAGCCAATTGGCAGAGATTGAAACACTGGTCAGACTCAGTGCCCGACCGGAGCTGTTCCCTCACTGCTGTGGCAACGGAATTTGTGACAACTTTTCTAAAAAGCAGTTTGGTCTTAAAATATTAATACTCTCAGATGTACTATTTCCCCTTCCAGGAATAAGTCCACAGAAGATAAGCAGAGTTACAAGCAAAGATTTACAACCACAAAGTTACTTGTAGTAGAAAAAAAATAGAAATAAACCCTACCTTCGTTAGAACGGTTCAGGGAGTCAGAGTATACGAGTATTTGGGCAGAACTTCTAACGATCCGAGGAAGTGATCTTTTACATGAAAGGATTTATTACTGTGTGCGTGTACATATGCACATATACACATGCATGTGTGTACGTAGATCACCGATGGAGAGGACACAATACGCAGAAAACGACTAGCCGAAGTGTTAACGGTAATTGACTCTGCGTCATGACGTCGTGAGGTTTTGTTTCTCCCCACTTCTTAGTATTTCTCTTTACCTTTCCTCATTTTGCTCAAGGAACTTGTAATACTTCAGTGATCGGGGGAAAGCTAAATGGAAAAAGAAAACATATTGAAACATGTCAGTGCCTGGAAAGCTTGAGCACGAAAGGAACATGAGCCCAAGAAGAAGGGGAAATGATCACAGGGAGGGGGAGAGTGGCTGGGTTTAAGAGGCCAGCCTGCCAAGCCTCTGGAACACCTCAGGCTGCGGCTGACTTTGTAAAATGCACGCAACTACGGTGGACCCTTGACCAGCACGGTTTGAGCTGCGCCGGTCCACTCCCAAGCCGACCTTTTACAATACGGTCTTGTAATTCTCACGGGACCGTCTTCACTGTGGCTTACTTGAAGAATACAGTGTATAATACACACAACAAAGAAAATACGTGTCGACTGGCCTACAGTAGTCATGTTTGAGGGAGTCCAAGGTTATGTGGATTTTCGACCGCGTCTGGGGTCAGCAAGTACCCTAAGTCCTGTGCTGTTCAGGGGTCGCTTAAAGGTCGTTAGGGGTTTTCTCCCTCAGGGACATCGTTGTAACGAAAACCTGTAACCAGGTCATACCTGGTAAACAGTCCGTTATTTTTTCACCGTCTTAAAAACATGACACATCTTGCAACGTGTCACCTGAAGATTCAGACTAGTGTGTCTGCCAGCCTTCCGGCAAGTTAAGACTTACTTCCCAGGCACCAAGCTATGTATCAGGGACTGTGTGAGGAATCTGAGAGCCACTTAAACTTACTAACCATACTGAACCCGTATTTATTTAAGGTCGGATTTCTTTTCCTAATCAGTGTCCTTTTTACCTCATTAGCTATTACAGAAAAAGCAGATTAAGCAGGATGACCGTTAGGCCAGCACACTTGTTTCTTCAGTCTCTTCGTGGCATACCACGTATGAGGAAACACTCCCACAGATAAAGTACCATGGGTTATTGATGAACACAGTCAGGAACCTGGAGGACCCCAGAATATCCATCTCTAGAGTATCTCATGTCTTCATTCTGCAGACGCTTACGGAGTATCTGCTACCGTGCCGAAGGCCATGGCCATAAACCTTCTGAGGGCAGGCACCACGTCTCTTTTATCAGGGAAGCACAAATAACTAGAGTAGGATAAATCCTATAGTTGACACCAGGCTTCTGATTTTGTATTGGTCTTCTGCGATTTTTATCTCTTAAAATTAAGTTGAAGAACGGTGTTTACTGAGAACTCGCCAGGCACTGTGCTAAGTGCTTTTCCACATGACAACTCACTGACTCACTGACTTCTCCCACCCGACCGACTGCCTCTCCGGCTCAATAAGATATGACTGCCGGATACAGAAAGTGCCAGAACCTGAGACTTACTTGCTGATGAGAACACCCCCGTTTCCACCACTTCTATTCTGCTGCTTTTCTACACCAACGTTCTGGTCTCGGTGATCTCATGTCAGGAACGTCATTGAAATCCGTATGCCAGCGTCGGAGCCAGCAGACCCCTAATGGCTCTTGTGTTCCCTCCTCCCGGGTCCCCTGCTCATCCTTCTGTTGTGGCAATTCCAGCCTTTGCTTACTTGGTTTGCATGTTCCTCCAGTGACTGATGGCTTCCCGAAGAGAGGTCCTTCTTAATGCTGGTGGCGGTTGATGCTTCACATACCGTAGCATGGTATCATAGCACAGCCGTGATCAGTCGCTGGAGAGAGCGATTTTTTTTTTTTAAATTAGTCATTCCAGTTAATAAACATGGAGAAGCGGCCTTAAAAAAAAAAAAAAAAAAAAGTCATGACCTCATGACTCTGTGCCAGTATAAACAATGGTGGCAAGACACGAAGTGTGAGAGCAAGTAGAAAGAAGGGATGGTTGGGGGAGAATCTTTATCACGAATCACAATATGAACTCTGGCACCTTTTTTAAAAAAAAAAAAAACAAAAAACAAAAAAACACCACTACACGGGTCCATTACAAAGGGCCGTAAGAATGTTCCAACACAAGACACTGGGAGCCTTCCTCTACCTGTTCTTTTTCTATGGCAGCTCTCCCCTAAAATCCTTTTTTTTTTTTTTTTTTTATGTTTATTTTTGAGAGGAGAGAGAGAGAAACAGTGCCAGCCGGGGAGGGGCAGAGAGAGAAAGAGGGAGACACAGAATCTGAAGCAGGCTCCTGCTCAGAGCCTGACACGGGGCTCAAACTCACGAACCGTGAGATCATGACCTGAGCCGAAGTCCATCACCTAACTGACTGAGCCCCCCCGGGCGCCCCTCCCCTGGAATCACTTCTGATCTCTTCTCATTCAGTCCAGCCCCTGTCAGGCTGTCGTCATTTGTTGCCACACGTTTCACAGGAAAAGACGCGAGACATGTAGTGGCCACATCTGTAACCACAGCTCTGACTCTTGCCTCCTCTGTGAGCCTTCTGCCTGAGACCCTCCCCCTTGCTGCCTCTGCTACTTCTAAAGCTTCTCAGACTGTCCCACTTAGTCCCACTGCTTAGAAGACAAAACTACAAACCAACAGACTTGTGGGGGGCAGGGCTGGGTCGGGGGGGACTCGGTTGCAGAGCTGCTTTGTCAGAATAGCGGGTAGCGCGAGTGTGAGAGAAGCCAAGTGCCTGCCACAGCCTGGGGCCCCAGCTCTCCAGCAAAACCTTCTGTAGTAGCAGACAGCCCAGGACATTCTCATTAAGCTTTATTCTTTCCAAGTTTTAAACCGTTTTAAGCTCACTTTTTTGGGCTCTTTTTCAAGCCTTGCAACCCTGAGGGACAAATACAGGGAGATACAAGTAAGTTCTGTCCACACAGTGCAGATTATCCTAATTAAGTGAGGACTTACGGGGCACCCGGATGGCTCAGCTGAGTGTCCGACCTCAGGTCATGGTCTCACAATTCTTGGGTTCAAGCCTTGCATCGGGCTCTGTGCTGACAGCTCAGAGCCTGGAGCCTGCTTCGGATTCTGTGTCTCCGTCTCTCTGTCCCTCCCCCACTCATACTCTGTCTCTGTCTCAAAAATAAACGTTAAAAAAAATTTTTTTAATGATTACATAAACCCATTTCCTATTTTAAAAGCTCACGTTGCACAAAAATAGCCCTGTGTGTTAGGTACGTGCTGATTCCTGAAATCTCACCCTGATTGTTCCTGCAGATCAAGAAATCCTGCGCAAATTAGAGAAGGAGAAGATCCTGGTGTTCACGCCCTCCAGGCGAGTGCAGGGGAGGCGAGTGGTGTGCTATGACGACAGGTTCATCGTGAAGCTGGCTTTCGAGTCGGACGGGGTCATCGTGTCCAATGACAACTACAGGGACCTGGCCAATGAAAAACCAGAGTGGAAGAAGTTCATCGATGAACGGTTGTTAATGTACTCGTTTGTCAATGACAAGTAAGCAAGACCCTTCCCTTACCGGTGATCCTGCTTCCCTGAAATTCCCTGAAAACACACTACCCTGGCAGCCGCTCCTGGAGCGCCCCCCCCACCCCACCCCACCCTCCAATTTCCCCTCTAATCCTCAGTGGGAGTCAGGAAAACCGCGGAGTCCTGCCTCCGGAGGCCGTGTGTGAGCAACAGGTCGTGCCCTGTAAAACACGCACAGAGCAAGTCTGTCATCACTGACAGGGACAGTGTCCATCTTCAGAGAAAGCAGATCTCGAACATATTGACCTCCAAAACACTGCCTTCCAAAATCTACTTAAAGCATTGATGGCTTAATTATTTTTCAAATACATTTGTTAAATGCATGATTAAGTTGATAAACGGACAGATGACATAAAAGCAATTCTCCTGAGAAATATTTACAAATATGTGGGGAAAGTTCACCTGTTGATAATCAAAAATGCAAACCAAATCTATCAAGAACATAGTTTTTGCCCATTTAATTCACAAAAATATTTTTGCACGTGCTTTATGCTGTTAAACATGTAGTGAAACTGATAGGCAATTCGGTTTGGTTAGCAGAAGCCTTGAAAATACGTACACCCTCTCAACTCAACCATCTCATTTCTTGGAATTTACATACTGAGGGGAAAAAGACCAGAGATGCTCATTTCTGTATTTATAAACCCAAGAATTCAGAGGCAGCTAAAGGTACAACAGAGCAACCAGTTCAGTCGCTGGAATATTCCATCTCGTGGAATATTCTTCAGCCCTTTAGCATTGTGATTACAGAGACTCTTAAGGAACGGAAATATATTTGTTAAGAAGACAAAGCACAAAATTGTATTTGTGTTTGTGAGATGTGTTTGCGTACAGAAACAACTAAAATGGAACACATAAGGGGAAAATAATTGTATTAAGGTTACAGGATTGAGCAGCTCTTCTATTTTTAATAATTTTGCCATATTGGATTGGCTAATAGTAAACACTTATCCGCTAAGTGTTCTTACCCGGCCACGTGGACACTCTCTTAAGAGTCCATACGACATTATTCACATATGGGTAACTGCTTGGCTCATTTGAACTTCAGTGACATAATTAGCACAACTCTCGAGGTGTAACTTCCTTTTGTGGTGCTGTGTGTGCCCTGAAATCTTGCATCCATGAGATTTTTTCCATCTCCGCTAAGAGGCAAAGAGAATGGACTGGGGGGTTAAACATGGAACCCTGACTGTGCCATGTGAACTCAGGTCAAAAACCTTCCTTAGGAAAGTGTATTAATCTGCAAAATGGAGCTCATACTTCAAGGTCTCACGATCAGGAAGAAGAGAAAGGGGGTACGCCCAGCATCGGGCATGGAACACGGACCGGGGTGTGGTGGGTATCACATCTTCCCATCATCCCCCCCACCTTCCCCTGTTACTACCGCACCAGGTCGAGGGTCATGAAACCCTCCTAAAACTTCAGGGTGTCGTTTTCTGAAGCCCTTACAAAATCCCAAGACTGACAGGAAGAAAGAATTAATGAGGACACGCAAGGCTCAAAACTTACTTGAATTACAACAAATACAAATTTGGCTTGACACATTTTGTTTTCATTTAAAAAAGTTTCATGTACTGATTTTTTTTATCCCATACACGTGGAATCAAAATATTGGATTGTAAATGACAAATCACGGGAGTCTACCCCCAAAACCAAGAGCACACCGTATACGCTGTATGTTAGCCAATTTGACAATAAATTAAAATTAAAATTTTATAAATACCTTAGAGTGAATCAATGTCGACCTTCTGTCTTTAGAATTAAATGATCAGCCTTCTAATTAGGTATCTTTTCTATTCTGTCCTTGACAGGTTCATGCCTCCAGACGACCCCCTTGGCAGACACGGCCCAAGCCTCGATAATTTTCTGAGGAAGAAACCTATTGTTCCTGAACACAAAAAGCAGCCTTGTCCATATGGTAATTTTCTTTATAAGTATTTATGCCTTTTTGGGGGGGTTTTGTGCATGTGTGTGTGGTTTTTTTGTTTTCTTTTGGTTTTTTTGAGAGAGAGAGAGAGAGAGAGAGAGAGAGAGAGAGACCAGGCATGAGAGGGAGAGGGACGGGGAGAGAATCTCAAGCAGCCTCCGTGCTGTCAGTGCAGAGCCCAACGTGGGGCTCAGTCTCACCAACCCTGAGATCATGACCTGGACCAAAATCAAGAGTCGGACATCTAACCGACTGAGCCGCTCAGGTGCCCTAATATACGCCTTTAGTGCACAATATGTTGCTAAACTCCTGTTAATAAAAATATTTTAAATTTCAGGGGCGCCTGGGTGGCTCAGGCGGTTAAGCGTCCGACTTGGGCTCAGGTCATGATCTCGCGGTCCGTGAGTTCAAGCCCCACGTCGGGCTCTGTGCTGACAGCTCAGAGCCTGGAGCCCGTTTCAGATTCTGTGTCTCTCTCTCTGACCCTCCCCTGTTCATGCTCTGTCTCTGTCTCAAAAATAAATAAACGTTAAAAAAAATTTTTTTTTTAATATTTTAAATTTCAGAGGGCATAGTGTGCGGTGCTTGTGATTGTAATTAAATTTGAGGAAACGCGTTAGCGCTGAAAAATTCATCATTTTGACCTATTTGGCTTCAGGGCAGATGCCCTTCCCAGAGTTTAAACACGGTTCCAAAAACTCAGCCAGTGCTACCTGAAGTTAGTCGTCAGGCGGCTCAAAACGTGGAGTTTCTTCCATCTACGTGCACGTCAGACTGGCCTGGGTTTATCACATTCCCGCGGGGTGGTTTGCTCTTGGAAACCACGTCCTGCCTGATGGGGAAGCCGTCCCGAGGAGAATGGGCAGGGAGGGA
Source organism: Panthera leo (assembly GCF_018350215.1). Lineage (NCBI taxonomy): Eukaryota > Metazoa > Chordata > Mammalia > Carnivora > Felidae > Panthera > Panthera leo. Next base: position 8,591,224 of record NC_056688.1, read on the forward strand.
GGGGGCTGGGTACTCTGGAAGCGACTCGATAGGACGGAGGCGGGAACCACCGAAAGGCGGCCCTTCTCCCAAGTAAGGAGCAGAGGGGCGGCCCCGCGAACCGCCGCGCCGCCTGGGCTTCTTACCCGAGGTCCAGCAGCAGCGCCACGCTGAGGGGCCGGGGGCAGGCGGCGTGCTCCTTTGCCTGACTAGCTCTCCCGTCCGCAGGGAAGAAGTGCACCTATGGCCACAAGTGCAAATACTACCATCCCGAGAGGGGCAGTCAGCCGCAGCGGTCGGTGGCTGACGAACTCCGGGCCATGTCCAGAAACACGGCAGCCAAAACGGCGAACGAAGGCGGGCTGGTGAAAAGCAACAGCGTCCCCTGCAGCACGAAAGCGGACAGCGCCTCGGATGTCAAACGAGGCGCTCCCAAGAGGCAGTCGGACCCCAGCATCAGGACTCAAGTCTACCAGGACCTCGAGGAAAAGCTGCCCACCAAAAACAAATTGGAAACCAGGTCCGTCCCTTCTTTAGTTAGCATCCCGGCGACTGCCACCGCAAAACCCCAAAGCGCTACGTCTTTAAGCAACGGCCTTCCATCCGGAGTTCACTTCCCACCTCAGGATCAAAGACCACAGGGGCAGTATGCTCCGATGTTGATGGCAACCAAAAATCACGGCACGCCAATGCCTTACGAACAGTACCCCAAATGCGACTCGCCTGTGGACATCGGGTATTACTCCATGCTGAACGCCTACTCGAACCTGAGCGTGTCCGGCCCGCGCAGCCCCGAGCGCCGTTTCTCCTTGGACACGGACTACAGGGTGAGCTCCGTGGCTTCCGACTGCAGCAGCGAAGGGAGCGTGAGCTGCGGGAGCGGCGACTCGTACGTGGGCTACGGCGACCGCCCGTACGTCAGCTCTCCCGACCCCCAGCTGGAAGAGAGCCTCAAGTGTCAGCACGTGCACCCGCACAGCCGCCTTAATTCCCAGCCCTTCCTGCAGAACTTCCACGACCCCGTGACCCGCGTGCAGAGTTACGGTCACGAAGAACCAAAGTACCACCCCAAGGCGCCTCTCCCGCACCTGGCCGTGCACCTGCAGCACCCCGCCGCCGGGGCCCGGGCCAGCTGTCCCGGCGACTACCCCTCGCCGCCCGGCTCCGCCCACTCCAAGGCGCCGCACCTGGGGCGCGCCCTGGTGGCCACGCGGATAGACAGCATCTCCGACTCGCGGCTCTACGACGGCTCTCCCTCCCGCCAGCGGAAGCCTTACTCGCACCAGGAGGGGCCGGGGGGCTGGGAGCGGCCCGGCTACGGGGTGGACGCGTACGGCTACCGGCAGACTTACTCCTTGCCGGACAGCTCCACGCAGCCCTGCTACGAGCAGTTCACCTTCCAGAGCCTCCCCGAGCAGCAGGAGCCCGCCTGGCGCGTCCCCTACTGCGGGCCGCCCGCGGAGCCCCCCAGGTACCAGGACAGCCGGGAGAAGGTCTACGTCAACCTGTGCAACATCTTCCCGCCCGACCTCGTGAGGACGGTCATGAAACGGAACCCTCACATGACAGACGCCCAGCAGCTCGCCGCAGCCATTTTGGTGGAGAAGTCCCAGCTGGGTTATTGAGAGACGATGCATCTTTGTGGTGTTTAGTAGTTTTTTGTTCAGCTCAAACGCTGAGGGAGGTTTGCTACAATAGCACATGTGATCTCCTTCTCGGCAAGGAGGTTCTATAGTATCCATTTCTGTGAAGTACTGTATCATGGAATCTGTATGTATCGCCCCACCTAGTGGAAATATCACGGGATTGCTTTACATGGAAACTTTTTTTTTTAACATTTCCTTTTTAAAGCTCTCTCCTCGGCTGGAGATTTTTCCAGTTTGATTTCTTAGATGTCTCTGTGATCTTTGATATTCCTCTTTGGTGCATCAGGGGTTTATATGCAGCACTTTTTATCCTTGTTTCGTGTTTTCTTAACTTGGTGTTTGTCTATCAATCGCGAGCAATTACGATACCTTCAGAACGTTGAACATTTGACTAGACCCTAGCCGACTATTTTTTCAAGCCAAGCTTCATTGGAATCTTTTACAGCTTTTTAAGTTATTTTTATTTGGGGAAAGTGGGCTTCTTTGTGCTAGAATCATTATTTATAGAAACAAAGATATACTACCGCACTGACTTTATATTTGAAACAAAACGGAAGTTACCAGTTTATGTTGAAATGGGTAACCGTCTATATATTAGAATGATTTACAATATGGCACTTTTCATTGTTCTAGTTTTGTTCGGTTTCTTTTTTTTTTTTCTGTTAAGTAATGAGTTAATTTAATATGGTTGATTTAAAGGAAAGCAGATGCAATCAATGGAAAAAATGGTTTCCATTTTATTACTATTTTTCTTACCCAATAAGGCAAAAGCCGCGTGTGCTCCAGCGTAGAGCTGTGCGACCCAGCTATGATGTGCTTCTAGACGCTAGAAACGGAATTGAATTCCCAGATCCTCCTTCACCTGTATTTTCCATGTGTTTGTCGTTTGTCTTTTTCTTTTGGGGGCACAACAAGACTGGATAAAATGACCCTTTCACAATACTTGCCTGTTTTTAATGAATCTAATTATTCTCAATGCAACTTTTATATTTAATATACTCTTTAGCTTTCCCGCTATTTATCAAGGCTGGCCTGGGGGGGGGGGGGTTGTGTTGTGTGTTGAGCATATGCAAAGCTGACTGGTACTGCACTAGAGGGGAGGTGGTGGTGGTGGACTTGTAAATGGTAACTTAAAACGTTTGTAAGATAGTGTATATTTCCCATTTTCCTGAAGGTAGGTTTTTTTTTGGGGGGGGGGGGCCTGTTATATTATTAAGGCCAGATTCTTGCCACAAATAGTGTAGTTTTAGCTACAGACTAAAGTCTGTTCTAGTATTAGTAAGGGATATTTCTGGTTTCAAAGTCATGGGTTTTGCTAGATGCGAATTCATGTTTGTCTTTAAAGGGCGTACCTCGCACGCGGGGGCAGACGGCGGGGGGGTTGTCACGACCTCCACTGTTGCCTCCAGGCTCTGAAATTTTCTTCGTGTGACAGACTCCTCTGATCTCTGCCTCGAGGCCCTGGTCGTTCTGATTACCCTACATGCCACAGTTTGAAGTAAAGCCCTGAAAAGCCAGAAAGTACCTTTTACTGTTGATACAAATTGTATCTTTTTAACTCTAAGAACTATTTTGATTTGTAGATCTAGTGAACACACCAATGTGTAACTATGATTAGACTTTTGGGCAACATTTTATCCCTTATTTAAATACAAAATTTTAAAGTAAAATTGAGGTCTAGAATAGGGTAGAGCATAAAAAGTAACAATTTAGGTAAATAAAAGTGTCTGTGTTGGTTTTATATAATACATTAAAATACATTAAATACACTTATTGGCATTTTCTTTCTCCTAAAACTTGCCTAGTGAGAACTTAAAAAAATAAAGGTAAAATGCTGCCTGAAAATAACGTCCGAGCACCTTTGACTAGGATAACATTTTCACTACTTGTGTGACACTGTGTGTCACATCGAGTAGGAATCGGGTACACAGTAAATGCTTCTAAAAGGCATTGTGCATATTGACATATCCAATAATCTGAACCGTGTTCAGCAAACTTAATTCAGGAAAGTGGCGTTCTACATAATTATTGCTGTTGTTTTTGAGGTGAGGGTGGCCCCCGTCTGTGCCCAGAAACCGTACGGACGGTGCCACGCCTGCCATTCCGAGGGGTGTCTGAGCGCGACCCTGCTCACTCGTGACTCCGTTCTCCTCGATTCCGTCGGTCAACTATCTGTAGAACAAGTTTCAGTGTAGAGGCTAAATGAGTGCCAAAAATAGGGTTACCAGTGTGGAGTACCTTTTACTGTAGTCCTGTTCTAAGCCTTTTTTGTTTTGTTTTGTTTCTCTTAAGCGTGCAAGCGTTTGTAAATTCTAGGTTTTGCTTCCATTTTCTTAGTCTTAGCATTTCCGTTAGCTGAAGATTCTGCCACACTTTACCGCATTTGTTGAAATGAGGTCTTCGGTGAAATGTAGGTCCTACTTTTCACGTGGCCTGCTCACCGTTTGTAGCCGCCTGTCATTGCTTCCTGGCTTCTAGATTAAGGAAAAGTAGTTGTAGCCTGTGAGCACCTGTCCTGAAGTGAATAGCTCTGAACGACTCACACTGAAATCCTTCAGTGTAATTCACTGTGAGTTGAGAAATAGCAGTTTTCTTAAGAGGACAATTTGTCCCCCCCTCCTTTTTGTTTTGTTTTGGTTTTGTTTTGACACCCATGTGGCTTTCAGAGCTTAAGAATGAGATGGTTGGCAGACTTTAGATACAGCGAATTCTTGATGATCTAAAGCAATAAGTAAAAGGATCCATCATTCAGTTAAATCCGTAGCTGATCCCAAACCTTCATTGTCGCCAAAACTTTCACCTTAATCCTGTCTTTCACCAGACTTGCTAATAAATAACTGGAAAGGGAGGGAGGTAGTAGGAAAACTGCCCCAAGGGGTCAGCTGAGAGAAGAGAACGAATTCAGATTGGAATCTTCTGCCCCGAGTAACTGACAGTTGACGGTACTTTGCACAGTCATTAGCCGGTTCCTTGTCTCTGTGTCTTACTACAGAGGGAGTAGCACCCAGCTGGCCAGTTACTGGCCGTCAGTATTTCCTCCTTTCTTGCACGTGATAATGTCAGTTTTCAGTCTGTTGATGATCTCTGTATCCTGATAGAGTTTGTCATTGACCTCAACATTGAATGAAATGCACACCAGTACAAAATGTTTGATACTGGTAGAAACTTGAACTTTGTGCTTTTATGAAATTTCCTTTATGAGAATATGTAATATAACTAATAAGCGCGGTTTTCTATGTATATATACACACATGCATACGTATTTGTTATCAAGTATTAAAAACAGGAGGGTGGTAGGCTTTTCGGTGGCTAACTTTCCCTTCGTTGAACTATGTATGTTTCTGAGTTGCGGACGACCAAGCCTGGAGTCTGGATGACCAATGATAAGATTTAGAACCACTTGAATGGAAAGCAACTCTTCAATGGTTTTATTCCTGGTATTTTTAAAGAGTTATTTTGATAATTTTAATAGAGTGTGTAATTTTAAAACACACACACACACACACACAAAAAGTAGTATTGATTATACAGATAATTATTTAACATGTCTTTTATGGATGTATCTATGTATATGGACAGTAATATATTTATAAAGCAAATATACTTTGATTATGTCGTAGCTGTTAGTTTGTGATAGGTTAGAGGGTGCCTCTGGGTACAGAGGTGTGTGTGTTTTGAAAACTCTCAAGCTGTTTTTCCCCCAATTTAATGGCACTGACCCTAAGGTATATTTGGTTGTCGTTCTCATTTTTGCTGTCCGACTTCCTTATATAAGATGAGCTTCCTAGGTATACACCAGCCAGTCAAATGAAGCGTAAAATACATGAACTGCACACGTGCATGAGAATAAGAGAAAGAGTTAATAAAAGTAGAGAAACGTGCGTTATTTTTGATTGGTCTGGGCAACTCCCTCGGGCAGAGGTTGACAGGCGTTTTCTGTAAAGGGTCAGACAGTAACTAAGTCAGAGTTCGAGAATCATACACTCTGTATAAACTACTCACCTCTGCACTTAGAGCATGAAAGCAGCCACAGACAGGAACGTCAACGGGCCGTGTAGCTGTGCAGCATCCGAACCTGACTTAGGGAAACAGGCGGCCGGCCAGTCTGTTCATCTCTGTCCTAGAGGGAGAAAAATAGGCGTATGAAGCAGTAAGTTCTGATCCGTGTTAACGTAGAAGTGAGAACGGTATTTCAGTTGATGCTGTTGATGGCTTTCAAAAGAAGATTTTGAGCCTATCCTATTAAAGCATCTTTCTTATTTATTCAGTCACACCCATTCTATATTAGCGACATTTCTTAACGTTGAACCGCACACAAAGAAAGCATTTGGTCAACAGATATTTTACTAAGTATCCAATTTTTTTCACGAACTTTGTATTTCTATTGATAAATGGGAACACCTTGCCTACATTTTGTGTTTTAAGGGCCTCACGGACCAAAAATTCTGTTGTATTTTCAAAGTTAGCATGTAATTAGCCACAAAATATTTTAAAGACTGCACTTATCCGTTCTGTTTTTCTGCTGGTTTTTTGACTTCTAAAAAAAAAAAAAAAAAAAAAAGACGACAGATGTGCCCTTCTTTAAAAGTGGTTTTAAAGAAGATAAACATACTGTAATTTCACATACTATATAGCTTTATTCTGTAAGATTTAAATTGTGACTAGTGTAACTGTAGCGATAATGTGAGTGCATTTGCTGTATTGTGGCTCTCTTTACAAGAATCCAAGTGTACCCCTGCTCTCTCTGTCCAGATCTTTAGTGTAGCTTCTTGAGACACCTTAGGACAGTCCTTGGTGAATATTCTGAACACGGTCACGTGTGATTTTAAGTCTGTCGGCACCACACACGGTCGGGCACGTTCACTCACAGCACTGTCATCGGTGGTGGTCACATTTTCACACCGTTTCGCTGGGAACAGTAAATGGGGTAGAACACCACCGTCCAGTTTAGTTACTTTATTTTAAAATTGCAACACACCTCTAGCTCTTGACCGCATCCACTGTTTAAAACGGTCACTTCCCCCGGCCCTTTAAGGTCATCCGCTCCCCTGCTTTTTGTTTCCCTTACAATAACACGGTTATGTGCTAGGAGTAGCTTTTTCCCTAAGGTCCGTAGCCTCTAAGATTTAAAAACAATTTAAGGTTTTGACCATTTGGCAGTTAAAATTTTTTGGAGAATTTGGTGCACGTCTTCATTTAGTTTTATAAAATTTTAAAGTTCCGCTTTTCAACCACATATCCAATCTGTCAGTCGTCCGTCTAGGTATTTCAAAAGAATAACCAATTGTTTGCTGTCCATTAAAGCTTCTGACCCCTCTCGTAAAGCAGCTTAGGTCTTTAGGGAAAAAGACCTTGAAAAGCAGTGGCTTGTTTTTTTTTTTTAACGGTTTAGGTTTTAGATTTTCTTCGTTTTTTTTTTTTTTAACTTATGTTTCCTAGCCAACACAAAATACCCACAAACATGCGAACCTCCTCAGAGACGTAAACATAGTGCTGTACGTGACCAGAGACTGATCTCATCTTCTCCTGTGAGGTGGTGTTCTTCCTGAACCCTAGACGCGTGCCGATAGAATTTCCAATTCAGCCCTTCAGACTTTTCTTCTAGGAAAATAAAGTCAAGAATGTTTAGAACAACCATTGGACAAAGTGATGTGATTCTATTTATCCTATGTCTGCTCTGTGTGTTTCTGTATTGGAATTTTTACAACTCCAAAAAGCAGTATTTTAGACCTACTGGAAATCCCTATCAAAACAGCTATGTGATTCTGCCACTGAGAAAAAAAAAAAAATTAAAAAGTTCATTTTTTTATGGTGGTTTGTTTTTGTTTCCCAAGGAAACGGACCTCCTGCAGAGGCACAGATGCTAAAGAAATCAGAGCATCTTTCTCTTGTCCCTTGGCCTGCCGACATTCGGCCGCGGTAACAGGGGTGTTCCACAGGACACCCACCAGCCCCTTATGGATGCAGTGGAGCCAAATTAATGCCTGTGAAAATTGCAGTTCAAGGCCACAGAGACCTACTGGCCCTTCCCTACCATTTTAGTAATTGCCTGCCTAGGCTATTCCCAGCCTCAACTGTCTCTGGCTTTGGGCCTCACCTCTTGTGACCCAAAGACCTCTTTGCTGTATAGATGTCTGCTGCCTCTCTCCTTGCAAGGACCAGCCTTAGTACCCTACCCGGGCCTACTCGCAGTAGGTTCCCTTCCCTTGTGACCTGAAAATACTCTTAGTTCATCATGTGGTCACAAACCCAAACTGGTGTCATGATCTTCATGACTTTAGCGTATTCACGTTCTCTGTCAGAGTCGAAGAAACTTTTCTTTCCACATCAGATGGGTTGTTTTTTGTTTCCTCTTGTCAGATGTTTGCGTGTATGCGCGCGCGCGCGCGCGCGTGTGTGTGTGTGTGTGTGTGTGTGTGTGTTTGCCATTTGTCAGGTATTTTCCTTACCCCTTACCCCTCCCCTTAAGCTCTCTACCTGGGGTGTGGATTTAGGTCCTTCATTTCATCTCTGTCAGCAGACTTCACTCAGCTACAGTCGGTGGAGAACCCAACACGTTCTGTCGGTAGTAGGAGAGGTCAGACAGGATCTCGGGGGTATCCGAGGAGCCTACCCCGTGGGCCAGTGCTAGTTTATTCCTCCCCCACCGCGCCCCTTGGTCCACAGAGGATTCACACACCTTGCCGAATCAAGTCAAGTCAAGGGCAGTTGGAGGCGGCAACTAGAATCGTGTTTACTCAGAACAAATGAGTCTCCCTGGGTGTCTCGTTAGTTGAACGTGTATTTATCAGCATCTGATGCTGGCTTCGAGTCAGTGACGTTCCTTTGGTGTTTTTAAAGATTTTTCAAAGCTTTTTAAAAAATCTTTTGACATTTTAAAGGCTTTCGGGTTTTTTAAGTAACCTTTTTAAAAATCCGTTCCTCTCTGTGCAACTGTCATTCTGGCCATTAAGAAGACAGCCCCTGGCAGCCAAGTCCCACACACGCCCTATGGGCAGAGACGCATGTTACTGAATGGAGGAGTCCCCACCTCTTAACCCCCCATAAAAGAGGGTTGTGAGGACTGAGTTAGACCCTCTGCAAGGCACAGCCAGGCCTCAGCCCACCCTTTCATTGTTATGTAAATGTCAGGTATTTAAATACACAGTCCTGGGCACCTGGGTGGCTCTTTGGGTTAAGCCTCTGACTTAAGCTCAGGTCATGATCTCACAGCTAGTGAGTTCGAGCCCCATGTCGGGCTCTGTGCTGACAGCTCAGAGCCTGGAGCCGGCTTCAGATTCTGTGTCTCCCTCTCTCTCTGCCCCTCCCATGCTCATGCTCTGCCCCCCTCCCCCAAGAATAAACATTTAAAAACAAAAAAATTTTAACAATAAATAAATACACAGTCCTTTCCAGATGTTCCCCCCAGAGCCTTCTGATTCACAGAGCTAAAAATATTCAAGAGTTTTGGTTCCAATAAGCCTGTGGTGTGACGTTTTCACTGGCGGGGTCTATTTCAGGAATGACCTTTCAACCTGTTTCAAGAGGTCTTGGCACCCTATATCCATGCAACCCCATTTTAAGGCCCTTCATGGCTCAAGAGTTTCCTATATATCAGAATAGAGATGTAAATGGAGTAACAAAAATGATAAAAACCAGGTACACCTTCCAGAAGCTCCCAGCTCAGTAGGTCAAGTATGGCATTACTGCCCCCCAGCCCCCAGTTCCGCTTTCACTCCTGGAGGTGCCGCTCAGCAAACCAGGCCACACCCTGGCCCCGGGGCCTGAGTCAAAGGGGATGTCACTTCCCGGCAACGGCAAACTCCAGAGCCGGTCTGGACACAGCCGCATGTGCTCAGGTAGACCATGCGCGTTTGTGGAAAGATGCCAGATGAAATCCGCTGATTGCTTTTTTCTCTTTGAGCACTTCCTTCTTGTTTATAACTGCTCCTCTCAAATCCACAGAGCGCTGACCGGCAGACCATTCACATCTGAGGGTTCGGGACTGTACTTAAACCGCAATCTTGTGCAATGGGCATTATCCCTTTTTAGAAACGAGAGAATGAGGCCTCAGAAAGGTTCAAGCACTTGCTCAAAGGCAAATCCTTCTGCTGCTTCCAAAATGCTTGTTTCCGTTTACTATGCTGCAAGACAGTGCTCAGAAAGGTGCCCGTGATTGTCCTTAGTGTGGGTTCCTGTCTGAACGTTTAGAAATGAACCCTGTGCTCTGACTTCACCAGGGGCAGGGAAAGACTACGAAAAACAGAAATTAGAACTCTGGCTTTTGTACTCCACTAGACCCACACACATTCACCACTCTGCTTTTAGGCACTACTAGGCATAACTAGGACGTCACTCATATTGGAGAGAGAGAACACCCAGAGATCCGCCTGTCCTGAAGCCCGTGCTGATTGCCTGAAGCCGTGCTCGGCTCAAGACCCAAGCCGCCGGAGCAGAGCTCCCTACTCAGGGCCTTGGGAAACCCACGGACCCCCAGCCTCTCTGATAAGCAAGACTGGCCGGTTCTGTGCCACCAAGATTGGAGGCTGGACTCCCGACTCCCTCCGCAGCGCCCCTTGTGGTCTTAGTAAGAGGCAGTACCTTCACTGCTAACGTTTCCAATCATGCACAGAGCCCTTCTGGGGTGTGCTGTGCGAAGCCCCCACTTAGCTCTAGGACTCTCACTCTGTCCACTGCAAACAACACCTTGCACGCAAAGCAGCTGCCATTTGCAGTTCCCAAGCCTTGTATTTGCACAAATTCAGCATGAGATTAGAGCCAGACAAGTTTAATTAGGTGGTCCAACACATTCCCTTCCGTTCCCCTGGAGAGCTCAGGGAGGGACCCAACACTCAAAGCTTCACAGGAAATACAAGGATTAAGTGCATTTCCCATTCACCGAACGCCCTGCCCTCCCCGCTCTTTTCCAGAAGCCTGTGCTGGCAAGCGTCAGCGTGTGCCAGCCACCCTTTAACTGCTCGGGACCCGCCAGCACCGAACACTGCAACACTGGAGTCCCGGGGCACAGGCTTTTCCGTCCCCAGCCTTCAGAACTGTCTCCCCAATTCACTTTCCAAAGATGGACTTATCATTCCACTTGAATAATGGTTTCAAACGTGCAAATGAAAAGATTCAGGGAAGGACAGTTTTCACTACATGAAAAGCGATTCTGTACACTCCAGAGATTTATGGGTTTGCTAGCTCTGTTACCCAACTAACAAGACTCGACAAAGCACGTTGCAAGTGGCGAATGCAGTGAATGTTCAAATGCCATGAATTCTGAATCTGTCGGGTGAGGACCAGAGCACATGCACGTTCTAGTCTCAGCTCAATTCACGGCTGATATTGCACACGTGGAGGTGGACAGCCGTGGGAGGGGGCCAGAGTGCGAATGGAGGCCACCAGCGGCCCCAGGGCAGTTTAGCCAGGCTCCACCAGCTCCAGGGTCTTAAAAAACCTCCCTGCCTCCATCGGGCCCTTGACCTCACGGACACCCTCCCCACCCCCACCCTTGCCCCATCTCTCCCCGGTTCCCAGACATCCATCAAGGTCCAGATTCTCAGCTCTGCCCTGCCCCCTCCCCAGCCAGAGGTTGCCTGGTGACACTGAGCTCACCAGGTGGCAGTGGTCATGGGGGAGGGGAAAGAAGAAGGCGGCAACTGGCTTTGGAAGACCCTGACCCATGCAACAGGAATTTAAGACGCAGGCTTCCTATACCACTTTCCAAATGGGTAGCAGGGAACGCCAAGTGCATAAGGGGTGGAGAAAGGAACATTTGAATCCGGCCACAAGCTTTAGGGATGTTGCAAAAATCTATGTGCCTCAAGGACTGAGCAGCCAGGCTCTAGAGGCCCCAGCAGAAGCTAGGGGACGGTCATCACAGCTTGCTTCCTCAGCTCCTAAGGAGACAGGGGCAGGTGTATGTCCTAACTGACCATCTCTCAGGGCTGTTTGTCCATCTCAACATGCAGCAGCATCGCCAGACCGCCTTCGGAGCCTTCTCTGCTAACCTGGGGGGGCAAGCATGACTTCCCGCCATCAGCGTGGTCGGGGTCCACAGCCACCCTTGCCACCACCCGGTGACTGCCCACACGACCCTCCGAGCCCCAGCGTTCCTGAGGCTCACCATCCCAAGGAAAAGCATGCATCCTGACATTGGCTCTTTCTGGCTGTGAGAAGATTGCAGTTCAAAGCAACACGTGGGCAAAGAAGCAAAGTAACAGCAGGAGAGGCGGGTGGAGGGAACCGGAAGCTCCTGTGGGTGAATTCCATTTTTCCCACCTGCAAACAGGGACCGGCGATCTGATCTGGTGAGTGTCCAGCTCCTCTCTGGCTTAGAGCACAGCAGGGCTCACTCCTACCAGGTGGAGGGGAGGTACTAGGGTACAACGGGACATGCACAAACTTTGCAGCCCGATCTGAAAGCCAATCGCCACACGGACGACCTTGGGCAGTCAAGTCCTTCGTGGTCAAGTTCAGCCACTTCCTCTGTTGAATAAAAGGAGTATTTTGACCCAGCTTCCAGGAGCACCAGGGTAATAAAATAGCCGTGCAGAACGTCCAGCACCAGAACCTGTGACATAATGGCGCCTCGCCCCCTGCCTTTCCTTCCCTCCCTCACACCACACACAGCGGTTCCCAAGCTCTCCATTCAGCCCACTTTCTAGATGTCAGGTTCATCACCACCTGCCCAAACGCTGCGTGGACTCAGGCTTCTGGGAACCACCGCCTACTCAGCCTCCATCAAACCCCTCTCCCTTCCACTCTGTAGCTCGAGTTAACCTAACAATACGCTTCCTAGAAGCCTTTGGCTGCCCACCTCCAGCTCATCCCCCCCCCAACACACACACACTGCCCGCATGACGGAGACAGATGCCTCGTTACAACATGCGGAGCCCCCCGATCACGGTGACCTCCGGGTCCACCGCCCGCCCCTGCACCCATCACAGAGCCTGGACCTCCGACCCCGCCCACGCTGGGCACGGTCCACGCTCTCAACCCTCCAGGTTCCAGCACCTGCTGCTCCACTTTACCAGCAGAAACAGAATACCCGGCTCCACATAAAGGCCAGCCTCTACCTACAGCTTTCTCCAGCCTTTCTGACAGGAGGGAGGCTCATACCCTTTGAGCGCAGCCCTCTGTTGGGGTCCTGGGGCCGGCTTTAGAGGAGCTACCGGCTCACGGTCTTTCTCCCTTTGTCCGAAGCATGTGTGCCACAAGACCGGTGGCTGTGTCGGATTGCATTTTTCTCTTTGACTGACTCATTCATTCATTCATCAATCGCTAAATTAGCTGCTGCTGAAGGAGGTGCTGAAGAAGAAACTACACGGAGAGAACTGACGATGACCACCACCTCCTTCACGTTCAAGGCTACGCGTTAGCTAGCAGGTTACTTGGCTTCTGCCCTTGAGGAGGTCATAGTCCAAAGAGAACAGAGCAAACAGTGCGGGATGCTTGCAACCTGTGATAGTGCTCTGGGAAGACAGGACATTTTCATAGAGACAGTGACCTTGAACCCGGCTCCCAGAGGGTGATTGCTGTATGGGGGCAGAAAACATAAAAGTCAGAAGAAACCACACACAGAGGCAAGGGGGTGTGACAGAGAGCCTTCTGGGGACAGTGGCCTTAGATGGCTAAATTACTGCGTGCATGGGTGGGGGGGCAAGCTGGGAGACCCAAAGAGGCCAGACTGCAGACATCCTTATTGAGCAGCTCGGAATTGGGGCCTTTAAAGCATTACCAACAGGGGCTGCAGCAGCCTGAGCAAGCAACAGACTTCATCCTTGGCCAGCACAGCGTTCTTGTTTCACTGCTGTCCGAACACCCGTGGCCCGGAGTGTGTTCTCTCCGACGCGGCCCCACCGCGGGGCTGCCTCCTCGAGAATTTGGGCGTGGGGTCCCTGCACACAGGCAATACAAGGGCCACTGAAAATACTGGAGATTTTTAAACAACGTCTAAATGGTAGAACACAATTTTGAGGAGGTGGATAAATCTAGAAGAGGGTCAGCAATGGGGCACCTGCCTGCTTGTCCCTCCCCGTGAGCACTTAAACAAGACCAATTCAGTGGGCAGAAGAGGGGCCCGTGTGAGGGACACGCCTCTGAGGTCAAATGAAACCCGACTTTCAACTGGGGGGAAGCTGGGCGAGGGTTTCGCCACATGGCCATCCAGGACACGTAAAATCCTGTACCCGTCACAGAGGGCCAGCCAGTGCCACTGCCCTGGCCTGTAAATAACCTGTACGACATTAAGGCCCCTTCTTCCCAATCCTCCTCTTGCCCCGGCCAGCCCCACTCTCCACAGAGCAGCAACCAGAATACTCTCTCAGAGTCATGACAAAAGTCGGTCTGTCCCATGCTGAAAACCCTCCAGTGGGTTCGCAGATCCAGATAGGACACATTACCCATCAGGCCTCACTCCCCTGCTCCACGTGAAAGCCGTCCAGCTGCAAAATTTGAGGCCAGATGCGTGGCTCTGCCTGGCCCTCAAGTTCTCTCTATTCTGTGTGCCAGGAAAGCTGGACCACAGCCTGTTCCCCAAACACGGCCAAAGGCTCCCCTACTCGCTCCTGCCGCCGCCCCTGCTGCAGAGAATCTTCCCCCACTCCCAGCGCAGGGGGAATCCCCTGCTGAGACTGATCCCACCAGGAGTGTCCCCTGTGGACGTCACCTCTTCCGTCACCTCTGCCACCTACAGTGTTACCTGGCTCCCCCCCGCCCCGTGCCCCACAGCAACAAACAGCACCATCGTCACCCTTGGGAGGCCGTGTTTCTCTGTGGAAATCCAACCCCTTACCCCGGCCTTCTGACAGCCTCTCAACGACTGTGCTCCCTCCTCCCCTCCCAGGGCATTCCTGTCCATCATTACCCTCGACGCGCTTTTAGCCCTCCTGGTCCCTTCCCTCATTTCTTCAGGTCTTTACTCAAGTGTCACCTTCTCAGAGAAGCCTTCTTGACCAGCAGTTGTAAAACTGTAATTCCGAAGACGGAGGGTCCAAGATGGCAACTCAGGAGACCCTGAACGCGCCTCCCTCACGGACACACCACATCTTCCCCAAATCCACACCTGCATACAGAGCAGTCTCTCCTGAAGAACCACTGAGGGCTGAATGAACAGCTCCTGTGCGACAGAGGACAAAGGGACCACAGAGAGAAAAGTGGGAGAGACGGACCCCACCCTGGTGTTGCCAAGTGCGGCAGGACTAAGGAACCTGGAGCAGATCTGTCTGCCCTGTGGCGAGAGAGGAAAAAAACCCTCCAGTGTGGCAGGATTCTCGCACAGAGGGACGGGACACTGAGGTCTTTCTATCCAGGAAGCAGCTTTATTCGTGCCAGCATCGGCTCAGTGGGTTCATACCCTGAAAACTGAGCCCCCAGCGTAGTGAGGTGTAGCCTTTTATAAATTTTCTACTTCTCTGTCTCGTATACATGGTAATACACAGACATAAGGTCTGATCGGGTGGCCTCATGTTACAGGGTCTTGAGGAATGTCACGTACAGACGGACAGCGTCGTGAAGAATGTCATGTTCAGTCAGAGAGCCAGGTTGCGTCCCCTTATCTTGAGGGGTTTTTTTCCTCACCACATTCCTTAGGTAGGGGACTCTATCACAACACTTGATTTTTTCTAATCATTCATTTAAAAATTTTTTTAAATGTCTATTTATTTATTTATTTATTTATTTATTTATTTATTTATTTATTTATTTTTGAGAGAGAGAGACTGAGCTGGGAAGGGGCAAAGAGAGAAGGAGAGAGAGAGAAGCCCAAGCAGGCTCTGCACTGTCAGCACAGAGCCCAACTAGGAGCTCAATCTCATGAAACCTGAGATCATGACCGGAGCGGACATCAAGTGTCAGACACTTAACCAACTGAGCCACCCAGGCGCCCCCCCCTCCCCAAAAAAAGCTACAGTTTATAAAAGGAACCAGGGGTCGATCATCTGCCAAATGGCAAGGGGGCTGCTGGGACTAGGTCCAGCATCGGGTGAGCTGGTGGGTAAAACAGGTGATGTTCCCCTCCACTTTGATGGCAAGGTCCCAGTGCCCTGGCTGGCCTGCCACCACGCCCAGCCCCGGGGCCCTAACCTGCACCAGCCCCGGCCCCATACCCACACCTGTCCAAGCTCCAGCTTTCCCATCACAGTGGTCCCAGTGGGGCCAATACTGGGACACCCCCACCTCTCCCCTGGCCCATGCCTGTGAGCTATTCCATCAGGCAGCCAAACCCAACAGGCACACATGGTCTACACAGGCCATGTCCCTACCTAAGTCCATTCCTGAACGGCTAGAACCAACTATTCCACCTAATTCATAGCAACAAACACAGAAAGTCAGAGTGAGGACACGAAGGAATATGCTCCAAATCAAAGAATCAGACAAAAACTTCAGAGAAAGAGCTAAACAAAACAGACATAAGCAATAGGCCCAATAAAGAGTTCAAAGTAATGATCCAAGTCGATTCTACACAAATGCACATATTCAGTGCATTACCTATCAAAGTAACACCAGCATTCTTCACAGGGCTAGAACAAACAATCCTAAAATTTGTATGGAACCAGAAAAGACCCCGAATAGCCAAAGCAATCCTGAAAAAGAAAACCAAAGCTGGAGACATCACAATCCCAGACTTCAAGCTATATTACAAAGCTGTAATCATCAAGACAGTACGGTACTGGCACAAAAACAGACACTCATATCAACGGAACAGAACAGAGAACCCAGAAACGGGCCCACAAAGGTATGGCCAACTTATCTTTGACAAAGCATGAAAGAGTATCCAATGGAAAACAGACAGTCTCTTTAACAAATGGTGCTGGGAGAACTGGACAGCAACATGCAGAAGAATGAAACTAGACCACTTTCTTACACCATTCACAAAAATAAACTCGAAATGCACGAAAGACCTGAACATGAGAGAGGAAACCATCAAAACCCTAGAGGAGAAAGCAGGCAACAACCTCTTTGACCTTGGCCACAGCAATTTCTTACTCAACATATCTCCAAAGGCAAGGGAGTTAAAAGCAAAAATGAACTATTGGGACCTCATCAAGATAAAAGCTTCTGCACAGCGAAGGAAACAATCAACAAAACTCAAAGGCAACTGACGGAATGGGAAAAGTATTTGCAAATGACATACTGGATAAAGGGCTGGTATCCAAAATCCATGAAGAACTCACCAAACTCCACACCCAAAAAACAAATAATCCAGGGAAGAAATGGGCAGAAAACATGAATACACACTTTTCTAAAGAAGACATCCAGATGGCCAACAGGCACATGACACAATGCTCAATGCCACTCATCATCAGGGAAATACAAATCAAAACCACACTGAGAGATACCACCTCACGCCAGTCAGAGTGGCTAACATTAACAACTCAGGCAACAACAGATGTTGGTGAGGATGTGGAGAAACAGGAACTCTTTTGCACTGCTGGTGGGAATTCAAACTGGTGCAGCCACTCTGGAAAACAGTGTGGAGGTGCCTCAAAAAATTAAAAATAGACCTACCCTACAACCCAGCAATAGCACCGCTAGGAATTAATCCAAGGGATACAGGAGTGCTTATGCACAGGGGCACTTGTACCCCAATGTTTATAGCAGCACTTTCAACAATAGCCAAATTATGGACAGAGACTAAATGTCCATCAACTGAAGAATGGATCAAGAAGATGTTATTTATATATACAATGGAATACCACTTGGCAGTGAGAAAGAATGAAATCCTGCCATTTGCAGCAACATGGATGGTACTGGAAGGTATTATGCTGAGTGAAGTAAATCAGAGAAAGACAAATATCATATGTTTTCACTCATATATGGATCTTGAGAAACTTAACAGAAGACCATGGGGGAAGGGAAGGGGAAAAAAAATAGTTACAAACAGAGAGGAAGGGAGGCAAACCATAAGAGACTCTTAAATGCAGAGAACAAACTGAGGGTTGATGGGGGGGTGGGGGAGAGGGGAAAGTGGGTGATGGGCATTGAGGAGAAAACTTGTTGGGATGAGCACTGGATGTTGTATGGAAGCCAATTTGACAATAAATTTTATTTGAAAAAAAAGTTAAAAATAGAATTACCCTATGACCCAGCAATTGCACTACTAGGTATTTATCCAAGGGACACAGGTGTGCTGTTTCAAAGGAGCACATGCACCCCAATATTTATAGCAGCACTATTGACAATAACCAAAGTATGGAAAGAGCCCAAATGTCCATCTATGGATGAATGGATAAAGAAGACGTGGTATATACATACAATGGAGTATTACTCGGCAATCAAAAAGAATGAAATCTTGCCATTTGCAACTACGTGGATGGAACTGGAGGGTATTATGCTAAGTGAAATTAGTCAGAGAAAGACAAAAATTGTATGACTTTACTCATATGAGAACTTTAAGAGACAAAACAGATGAACAGAAGGGAAAGGAAGCAAAACTGATATAACAACAGGGAGAGGGACAAAACATAAGAGACTCTTAAATACAGAGAACAAACTGAGGGTTGCTGGAGGGGTTGTGGGAGGGGGGATGGGCTAAGTAGATAAGGGGCATTAGGGAGGACACTCGTTGGGATGAACAATGGGTGTTAGACATAGGGAATGAATCACTGGAATCTACTCCAGAAATCATTATAGCAACTATACGCTAATTTGGATGTAAATTTTAAAAAATAATAAAAGAAAAAAATACACAAAAGTATCCTCCAATACTAGTGTAATTTATTGAGTACTTAATAATATAGTGTTAAAAAAAAACTGAAGGAGAGTTTCCCAGACAAAAAGTTAAAAGGAGTTTAACACCATTAAACCAGACTTAAAAAAAAAAAAAAAAAAAAAAAAAAAACTGTTAAAGGAACCTCGTTAAGTAGAAAGAAAAGGTCAGAATTGGAAGAAAATTATTTTTAAAAATTTCATGAAGAAAAACAAACTGATAGTAAAGATAGGTCAATTATTTATAAAGCAAGTATGAAGGCTAAAAGACCAAATCAATTATATCTAAAAAACTGGTTATAGGACTTACAAAATAAAAAGATGTAAAATATGACAACATATATATATATGTATATATATATATATATATATATATATATATACATATATATATATAATGTGGAGGGGATAAAAATGGAGTTCTGCCAGAATGTTATTGAACTTTAGTAATTACCAATTTCATATAGACTACAACATACTTAGGATGTTATATATGAGCCTCACAGTGACTCAAAACAAAAATCTATAGAAGATATACAAAATATAAAAAGAAAGAGACTTAAGCATTAACACTCAAGAAACTCATCAATTACTAGAGCAAGAAAAACAGAACAACCAGAAAGCAATTAACAAAATGGCAATAAGTAAATACCTACCAGCAATAAGTTTAAGCCGTTTCAATGTTCCAATGAGAAGACATATGGTAACAGAATGAATTTTTCGAAAAAGACCTACATAGGGGCATCTAGGTGGTTTAGTTGGTTGAGCAGCTGACTCTTGATTTCAGCTTAGATCATGACCTATTAGTCTTGAGGGCAAGCTCTGCATCTGTCTCTGCACAGAGCATGGAGCCTGCTTGGGATTCTCTCTCCCTCTCTCTCTGCCACTCCCCTGCTCACGCACATGTGATCTTCCTCTCAAAACAAACATTAAAAATTTCTACAAAATTATAAAGACCCATCCATACACTGCTTATAAGAGATTCACTTCAGACCTGTATGTTCAGAAACACACAGACTGAAAGTTAACAGATGGAGTAAGATATTCCATGCAAATGGAAGGGGAAAAAGACTGGGGTAGGAATACTTACATCAGACAAAATAGATTTTAAAATGTAGTGTGTAACGAGCGACAATGAAGAACATTACACAATGATAATCAATCCAACAATAGTATATAACAATTATAAATACAAATCCACCCAATATTAAAGCAAATTTAAATGCCTAAGAAAATACCATACAAAAAAGGCGAAACCGACAGTAATCCAATAAAAGTAGGGAACTTTAACAACTCACTCACATCAATGGATAGAACATTCAGGAAGAAAACCAAGTGGTAAACAGTATCCTTGTGCTGAAAGGTAACAATCTGCAACCAAGAATCCTCTATCCATGAAGACTATCATTCAGAATAGAGGGAGAGAAAAAGAGTTTGTCAAACAAAAACTAAAGGAGTTTGTGACCAATAAACCAGCCCCACAAGAAATACTAAAGGGGACTTGCTGAGTAGAAAGGAAAGACCATAAGTGAGAGTATGATAAGTAAGAAACAAAAAAGCAGTTAAGGTAAGTATTTCTGTTAAAAAAAAAAAAAAATCAGTCAAGAAATTCTCAAAACAAAAGGATGTAAAATATGACACCATATAAAACCCAAACCAAAGGTGGTATACAGAATGGCTTCAAACTTAAGCGACCACCAACTTCATATACACTGCTATATGGAGATGTTATATACAAACCTAACGGTCACCATAAATCAAAAACCACTGATAGATATGCAAAGAATAAGGAGAAAGGAATCCAAGGATATCGCTAAAGAAAGCCAGCCAACTATGGAAGAGAGCATGAGAAGGATCAGAGAAAAACTACAAAGGCAACCCCAAAACAAGCAACAAAAGGACAGGAACATGTATCAACGATTACTTTGAGTGTAAATCAACTACAGGCTCCCATCAAAAGACAGAGGGTAAAAGAGTAAATAAAAAATTAAGATCCATCCATATGCTGCCTACAACAAACTCATTTCAGACATAAAGACACTTGCAGATGTTAAGTAAGGGGATAAAGAAACATTTATCATGCAAATAGAGGTCACTGAGTTCTCCAAGTCCTGTATCATGGTCTTTTGCCTTTGTTTCCCTCTTTTTTTTTTCTGCTTCGTTATTCTCCATAATTTTACATCCATTGTAGCATCCATTCAAGACTGCATCTCGGTTACAGCAGTTTGAAATTTTGGCCTGACTAGATTTTATTTATTTTATCTCTACAGAAAGGGATTCTCTGGTGTCTTCTATGCTTTTTTCAACCCTAGCTAGTATTCTTATTATCGTGGTTCTAAATTCTAGTTCAGACATCCTGCTTATATCTGTGTTAAGTCCCTTGCTGTCATTTCTTCCTGTTTTTTCCTTTGGGGTGAATTCCTTCATTTTGTCCTTTTGAAGGAAGAAAAGGATGGCTCAGTCAGTTAAGCATCCAGTTTTAGCTCAGGTCATGATCTGAACGGTCCCCGAGCTCGAGCCCCACGTCAGTCTCTGTGTTGACAGCTCAGAACCTGGAGCCTTCTTCAGAATCTGTGTGTCCCTCTCTCTCTGCCCGTGCTCTCTTACAAATAAACATTAATAAGATTAAAAATTAAAAACAAAAATCAACTAAAGGGAGCTAGATCCTAGGTGTGTTTCAGTCTGCTTCTTGAAAGAAATTTGATACAACAGAGGGAAAAAAAAGGAGAGAAAAAAAAAGATAAGAAAAAACTTAAAAATTAAAAGAAATTTATAGAATAAGATGAAATAAACAAATTTTTAAGAAAAATAAAGTAAAAAAATAAAAATAAATTTTTCTCTTTCTGGTGAGTTTTGTGGCTCAAGTTATGCAGATTGTTGCATTGATCCTCAGGTCAGTTTCCTAGGTTTTCAAAATGGTTTGGTGCTGATCTATCGGCGTTTCAGGGACAAGACAAGGTCAGGGTCTCCGTGCAGCTCTGCCATCTCAACTCCTCAGAAACAGTGGCTTTGCATGAAACCCTGGACCAGATGGGCTTAGCAGATATATTCAGAATAGTCCATCCTAAACCAGTAGAATACGCATTCTCTTCAACATTCCCAGAAAAAATCACGTATTAGGCCACAAAACAAGCCTGAACAAATTCAAGATCAAAGTCATACCCCCACATCTTTTCTTACCACAAGGCTATGAAACTAGAAGGCAACCACCAGAACTCTGGAAAGACTACAAATATATGGAGGTTAAATGACATGCTGCTAAGCAATGAATGGGTCAACCAAGAAATCAAAGAAGAAATTAAAAAGTACATGGAAACAAAAATGAAAACCACAATGGTCTAAAAGCTTCAAGATGCAGCCAAAGTGTTTCTAAGAGGGAAGCAAATAGTTAATATAAGCCTAACACAAGAAGCAAGACATTTTTTTAAAAACCTAACCTTACACTGAAAAGGAACTGGGGCGGGGGGTGGGGGGGAACAAACAAAACCCAAAAGCAGGAGGAGGAGGAAATAATAAAGATTGGAGCAAAAATAAATAACATAGAAACTTAAATAGCAAACAAATAGATCCGTGAAATCAGGAGCTGGTTAAAAAAAAAAAAAAAGAAATCAATAAAACTGGGGCACCTGGATGGCTCAGGTGGCTCAGCCCTGAATCAGGGAAAAAAAGAAAATTTGAACAGGTTTATTACCAGCAAGGAGAATTAATCAGGAGTCAAAAAGCTCCCAAACAGTCCAGGACCAGACAGCTTCACAGTCTAATTCTACCAAACATTCAAAGAAGTCTTAACACCTGTTCTTCTCAAACAATTTTTAAAAAATACAAGGAAAGTGGAGTGCCTGGGTGGCTCAGTTGGTTAGGCGTCCGACTTCAGCTCAGGTCATGATCTCACAGTCTGAGTTCAAGCCCCGTGTCAGGCTCTGTGCTGACAGCTCAGAGCCTGGAGCCTGCTTCGGATTCTGTGTCTCCCTCCCTCTCTGCCCCTCCCCTGCTCATGCGGTCACTCTCTGTCTTAAAAATAAATAAAAACATTTAAAAAAAATTTTAAATACAAGGAAAAAATTCTAAACTCATTCTATGAGGCCAGTATCACCCTGATACCAAAACCAGATAAAGACACCACAAAAAAAGAGAACTATAGGCCAAGATCTCTGATGAACATGGATGCAAAACTCCTCAAAAAAAAATACTAGAAAACTGAATCCAACAATGCATTTAAAAAAATCATTCACTAAGATTAACTGGGATTTATTTCTGGGATCCAAGAATGGTTCAATATTTGCAAGGCAATCAATGTGACACATCACATCAATCAGAAAATGGATAAAAAACATATGATCATTTCAATAGATGAAGAAAAAGCATTTGACCAAGTACAACATCCATTCCTGATAAAAACCCTCAACAAAGTAGGTTTAGAGGGAATATACCTCAAGATAATCAAGTCCATGTAGGAAAAACCCACAGTGAACACTCTATTCAATGGGAGAAAAACAGAGTTTTCTCCCAAGGTCAAGAAGAAGACAAGCATGTCTCCTCTCACCACTTTTATTCAGCCTAGTACTCAAAGTCCTGACCGTGGCAGTCAGACAACAAAGGGCATCCACGCTGGTAAGGAAGAAGTAAAACTTCCACTTTTTGCAGACGACATGATACTAAATAGAGAAAACTCACAAGACTCCACCGAAGAACTACTTGAACTGGCAAATGCATTTAGGAAACCCCAAAGATATAAAAGCAAATGTGCAGAAATCTGTTGCATTTCTATACAGTAATAATGAAACAACAGAAAGAGGAATTAAAAAACAAACCCATTTGCAATTCCACCGGAAGTAATAACATACTTAGGAATAAACTTAACCCAAGAGGTGAAAGACTGGCACTCTGAAAACTATAAAACATTGATGAAAGAAAGTGAAGGAAACACACAGAAAAAATAGCAAGATATTCCATGCTCATGGATTATAAGAACAAATTTTGTTAATCTGTCTGTATTACCCAAAGCAATCTACACATTTTATGCAATCCCTATCAAAATACCAACAGCATTTTTCACAGAGCTAGAACAAACAATCCTAAAACATATATGGAACCACAAAAGACCCTGAATAATCAAAGCACTTTTGAAAAAGAATAGCGAAGCTGGAGGCATCACAGTTCCAGACTGTTCTATTACAAATCTTTAGTAATTTAAACAGTATAGTAGTGGCACAAAAATAGACACATAGATCAATAGAACAGAATAGAAAACCCAGAAATAAAGCCACAACTATTTGCTCAATTTATCTTTGACAAAGCAGGAAAGTATATCCGATGGGAAAAAGACAGTCTTTTCAATAAATGCTGCTGGGGAAACCTGGACAACTACATGCCAAAGAATTAAACTGGACCACTTTCTTACACCATACACAAAAATAAACTCAAAATACAGACCTAAATGTGAGGCCTGAAACAATAAAAATCCTCGAGGAGAGCACAAGCGGTCAACTCTGACATCAGCCGTAGCAACAGTTTTCTAGGTATTTCTCCTGAGGCAAGAGAAATAAAAGCAAAAATATACTATTTTAACTATATCAAAATAAAAAGCTTCTGCACTGCAAAGGAAACAATCACCAAAATTAAAAAGCAACCTATGAAACAGCAGAAGATATGTGTAAATGACTTACCTAATAAAGGGCTAATATCCAAAATATATAAAGAACTTATACAAATCAACACCAAAAAAAAAAAAAAAAACCCCAAATAATCCAATTTTAAAATGGGCAGAAGGGGTGCCTGGGTGGCTCAGTCAGTTAAGCGTCCAACTTCGGCTCAGGTCACGATCTCACTGTTCCTGAGTTCAAGCCCAGCACTGGGCTCTGTGCTGACAGCTTGGAGACTGGAGCCTGCTTCCAAATATCCTCCCTTCCCTCTGCCCCTTCCTCACTCATGCTCTGTCTCTCTCTCTCCCTCAAAATAAATAAACAAACACTGGGAAAACATTTTTAATGGGCAGAAGACATGAACAAATATTTCTCCAAAGAATACATCCAGGTGGCCAAAAGACACATGAAAAGACGTTCAACGTCACTCATCCTCAGAGAAATGCAAATCAAAACCACAATGAGGCATCACCTTACACCAGAAGAACAACTAAAATCAAAATCACAAGAAACAAGTGTTGGCAGGATGTGGGGAAAAAAGGAACCGTCTTGCGCTGTTGGTGGGAACCCAAACTGATAGAGCAATTTTGGAAAACAGTATGGAGTTTCCTCAAAAAGTTAGGGGGTGCCTGGATGGCTCAAGTGGTTAAGCATCTGACTCTTGATTTCAGCTCAGATCATGATCTCATGGTTGGTGAGACTGAGCCCTGCATTGGGCTCCGTGATGACAGTGTGGAGCCTCCTTGAGATTCTCTCTCCCCCTCTCTCTCTGCCCCTCCCCTGCTCACACACTCTTTCTCTCTCAAAAGAAATCAACTTAAAAAATAATTTAAAGGGGCGCCTGGGTGGCTCAGTCAGTTGAGCGTCTGACTTTGGCTCAGGTCATGACCTTGCAGTTCGTGAGTTCTAGCCCCACGTCGGGCTCTGTGCTGACAGCTCAGAGCCTGGAGCTTGCTTCAGATGCTATGTCTCCCTCTCTCTCTGCCCCTTTCCCGCTCATGCTCTGTCTCTGTCTCTCAAAAATGAATAAATGTTAAAAAAATGTTTTTAATAAAGAAAAAATAATTAAAAAAACAGAACTACCCTACGATTCAGTAATCACACTACTGGGTATTTACCCCCAAAATACAAAAACACTAACTCAAAGGGATACATGCACCCCTATGTTTATGCATCTCTATATTTATTGCAGCATTATTTACAATAGCCAAATTATGGAAGCAGCCCAAGTGTCCACTGATAGACAAATGGATAAGGAAGATGTGTGTGTGTGTATACTAAGGGCACACATACACACACAATGAAATATTATTCAGCCATAATAAAGAATGAAATCTTGGATGGAGCTAGGGAGTATAATGCTAAGCAAAATTAGTCAGAGAATAAATACCATGTGATTTCAGTCATATGTGGAAATTAAAAAGCAAAATGAATGAGCAAAAGTGAAAAAAACAGAAAGACAAACCAAGAAACAGGCTCTTACCTACAGAGAATAGACGGTTACCAGAGGAAGGGGGGTTGGGCAAATAGGTGATGGGGATTAAAGAGTGCACCTGTCTGATGAGCACTGGGTGATGTGTGGAGGTGTTCAATCACTATATTGTACACCTGCAACCAATAAAACACTGTTGACTACACTGGAATTTTTTAAAGCACTAAAAATTCAAGATTTACATATATGATACTAAATTTCAATCTGGACTGAGCAGTATCACAATGGTGTTTAAAGGTACATGTGACCACATTGCCCGTGTCTCTAAAAGTTAACTCCCAAGAGGAAAGATACTATGGTTGGTGAGTTTCCTTTAACTTTGCTTTTTCATATTAACCTTTCCTAGGACGTTTGATAATTAGAAGTAATTTGTTTTAAAATTTGGTGCCTATCATCATTATTGTAATTCGTTATCAACTTATGTTTTGAATTTCATTACTGAAATATGTAAATGGTGTCCTATAGCTTCATGACAGAACTTGTAATGAGCTATTCTGGACAATTCCACTAGATGAAACTAGAGATAGAAAATAAAAAATAAAGTGAATTTGAGACATTGGCACAGGGCATATTTGGATAGATATAATTAATCTTCTCTAATAAAGTTTTCTGGTTGCAGAAATTAAAATGTCCACCAGTAGTGCAAGAATTATCACTACCCGACCTCAGGAGATACTATATAAATCTACAGTATCACGAGTGTGGTACTTTTGACAGGGTCCACAGATAGGTTAATGGAATAGGGTTTGAAAGTTCAGAAATAGACTCAAATAGAACGTGGGAAATATTTTTAATTGATACATTTGTCTTGATTATACAATGAAATAATATTTGGGCCACTGAATTAAATAAAATATTAAAATTTTAAGAAGAAAACAGTAGGGGCATCTGACTTCGGCTCAGGTCATGACCTCCCCATTCATGGGCTCGAGCCCCACATGGGCTCTGTGCTGACAGCTCAGAGTCTGGATCCTGCTTCAGATTCTGTGTCCTAGCTCTCTGCCTGTCCCCACTCATGCTCTGTCTGCCTGTGTCTAAATGAACAAACATAGAAAGAAAAGAAAAGAAAAGAAAAGAAAAGAAAAGAAAAGAAAAGAAAAGAAAAGAAAAGAAAAGAAAAGAAAAAAGAAAAGAAAAGAAAGAAAAGAAAGAAAGGGAAAAGAAAGAGAGAAAAGAAAGAGAAAAGAAAGAAAGAAAAGGAAGAAAGAAAAAACAAACAAGGGGCGTCTGGGTGGCTCAATTGGTTAAATGTCTGACTTTGGCTCAGGTCATGATCTCATGGTTTATGAGTTCGAGCCCTTGGTCAGGCTCTGTGCTAACAGTTCACAGCCTAGAGCCTGCTTGGGATTCTGTGTCTCCCCCTTTCT
This sequence comes from Panthera leo, assembly GCF_018350215.1. Taxonomy (NCBI): domain Eukaryota; kingdom Metazoa; phylum Chordata; class Mammalia; order Carnivora; family Felidae; genus Panthera; species Panthera leo. Next base: position 8,618,039 of record NC_056688.1, read on the forward strand.
GCCCCTCCCCTGCTTGCACTCTGCCTCTCTCTCTCTCAGAAGTGAATAAACATTTAAATTTTTTTTTAAAAAAGAAAACAGGATCTTTGAATGATCCATTAGATAAGATGGAATTAACCATGAAAACACAACAGAATACACATTGTTTTCAAGTATACATGGAACATTCTCCAATACAGGTCACATGTGAGATCATAAAGCAAGTCTCAATAAATGTAACAAGACAGAGATCATAGCATGCATCTTTTCAAACCTCAAGTATGAAAGCTAGTTATCAGTTACAAGGAAAAAAATAAAAACCATCATGGGCAAATGACAACCTAGTCAACAACCCATAGGACAATGATAAATTCATCAAGAAACATGAAAACAAATGAAAATGAAAACACAATGACCCAAAATTTTACAGTCACACCAAAAGAAGTTCTAAGAGGGAAATTAAAGTGATACAAGTAGACATCAAGAACAACAACAACAAAAAAATCACAACAATTTTTTTAGTATTACAACTAAATAAATTAGAAAAAGAAAGAAATCCCATTAGTAGAAAAACTAAAATAACAAACCTCAGAATTGAAATAAATGAAGGAAGAGACTGAGAAAAAAAAAAAATCAATGAAACCAAAGCTGATTATTTGAAAAGGTAAATAAATCGATAAACCTAAAGCCAGACTCATGGAAAAAAAAAATCAATAAAATCAGAAATAAAATAGCAAAAGTAATACATGACACCACAGAAACCATTAGAAGAAACTAAAAAAAAAAAAAGTATGCTAAAATATTCAGTAACAAAAAGCAAACAAATTACAAAAATAAAATCTTCAAAAAAATAAAAAATGGGGGGCACTTGGGTATCTCAGTTGGTTAAGCATCCAACTCTTAACTTTGGCTCAGGTCATGATGTCACAGTTTGTGAGTTCAAGCCCCACATCGGGCTCCGCGCTGATAGCTCAGAGCCTGCTTGGGATTCTCTCTCTCCTTCTCTCTCTGCTCCTCCCCTACTCACTTGCTCTCTTTCTTTCTCTCAAAAAAAAAAAAAAAAAAGGAAAATCTGAATAGAAAAATAATGAAATTGAATAGGTAAAGAAAGACCTCAACAAATAAAAGCCCAAGACACATGGATTAAAAAGTGATTGCAATGAGAGATTCAAGAAGCATTATTTTCTATTATCAAGCTATTCCCAAAATTAGGGGGAAAAAAAGATTCCAAACACATTCTTAAAAAAAAATTACCTGGAGACCAACACCAAAGACATTTACAATGAAAGAAACTATAGGCAAATAAGCCAGATAAACATATGCAAAAACCTCCACAAAATAGCAGCGAACTATGTTCAGAAACATATTAAAGTCGTCATTCAAGACAAACAACTTGAATTTACTCTGAGAAACACAAGGGTGATATTAAAAACTAAACAATATACCACATTAACAAAATGAAGGATAACAATCAGGTGAATGTCTCAATAGATGCAAAAAACCAACGGTAACACTCATGTAAGTTGATCGTGAAAACTCTCCAAAAAGTGGGTTTTGAGCAAACATACCTCAGCGTCATAAAATGAACATGTGATAAACACACAGCTGACATCATACTCGAGGGTGAAAACCAGAGAACAAGGCGATCTTCGCTTTCACCACTTTGACCCGGGGTGTATTCCAAGTCCCAGCCACAGCAGTCCCGCGAGGAGAAGAAAGGAGAGGCGTCCAAATTGTTGACGAGGAAGTAAAACCACCACTGTTTGCAGACGACATGATACTCTGCCTAGAAAACCCTGAGGACTCCTCCGAAAGGACCATTAGAAGATGTGCATTCAAGAACGTGGCAGGATGCAAAACTCACAGAAATCTCTTGCGTTTCTATACACTCATCACCATGTGACAGACACATGAAACAATTTCCTGTCCACTGCAACCAAGAGAACAAAATACCTAGGCATCACCTCAGCCGAGACGGTCCAAGACCTGCACTCCACAATCTAGGAAACACAGATGAAGGACACTGACGATGACACAAACGGAAAGATATTCCATGCTTACGGAATGGAAGAATATTGTTCCGAGATCCCTCCTACCAGAAGCAACCTACAGATCCAAGCCATCCCTATCACAACACCAGTAATATTTTTAACAGAACAAGTGATCCTAAAATGCCTGTGGCACCACCAGAGACCCCAGAGAGCCAATGCAACCTTGAGAGAGAAGAACAAAGCTAGAGATGTCACAGTCCCAGATTTCAAGGTTTGCTGCAAAGCTACAGTAATCAAAACAGGATGTGACTGGGACAAAAAGGGACACGCACATCAAGGGAACAGAAACCAGAGCCCAAAAATAAACCCACACTCAGGGTCAATTACCCTATGATAAAGGGGGCAAGAACATACAATGGGGAAAAAGGCTCTTCAATAAATGGTGCTTGGAAAACTGGACAGTTATGTGCACAGAAAGGAAATAGGACCGCTCTCTCACATCATGCACAGTAATAAGCCTACTATGGATTGAAGACCTAAATGTCGGACCTGAAACCCTAACACTCCTAGAAGAAAACACAGGCAGTGATCTCTTGGACACTGGCCCAGCAACATTTTCCTAGACATATCGCCTCAGGCAAAATAAAAATAAACACTAAAGCAAAAGTAAATAATTGGGACTACACCAAGATAGAAAGCTTTTGCACAGTGAAGGAAGTCACCCATCAAACGAAAAGGCATCCTACTGAACGGGAGAAGTTTGCCAAGGACACATCCCATGAGGACCTAATATCCAAAATTTCTATCAAGGACTACTACCAACCAATGAATAAACGTCTGATGGAAAATCGGGCGGACGGCCTGAACACACAGTTTTCCAAAGAAGACTCACGAAAAGATGCTCGACATCACTCATTAGCAGGGAAATGCACTAGAAAAGTACAAGGTGTCAGAATGGCTAGTGTCGACAGTGGAAGAATTAACGAGTGTTGGCCCAGAACCACAGTGCCCTGGGGGTGGGAACACCAACCGGTGCAGTCACCATGGAAAATAGCATGGAGATTCCTCAAAAAATTAAACATTGGAATTCTACATCACGCAGTAACTTTACTAATGTGTATTTACCAAACATAACAAAAATACGAATTCAAAATTATATATGTGTCATTCTATGTTTACTGTATCATTATTTACATTTGCCAGTTAGGGAAGCAGTCTGTGACCACTGATAAATAGTTAAGAAGCAGTTAAGATGGATCGTGGAATATTACTCAGCCACGAAGAAGGTTATGTTCTTGCCTTTTTCCACAACATACATGGACCTAGAGGGTATTAGGCTAAGTGAAATTGGTCACCCAGAAATAGACAAATGCCAGAAGAATCTAAACAACAAAACAAACCAATGCAAATCGACTTCTCAACACAGAAAACAAACCATAGTTGCTAGGCCAGGGGTGTTACGATGGGATTAACCAAATAGGTGAGGGGGATGAAGAGGTTCATGCTTTCAGTTGTAAAAGTAAGGGCGATGCAAAGCACCCTACGGAACATCTTGGGCACATTGTAACATTTCATTGACAGATGGTAACTACGCCTGCATCATGTCTAGGACTGTGGAGTCACTGCATTGCACCCCAGAAGCACCTACAACATGGGAGGTGAGCTCCACTTCGGTAATAAGTGTGCCAGCAATCGCGTTGCCATTAGTCCCCGGGCGCCCCGATTCTCCAGAGCAATCATCACCATCTGACTTAACATGTGCCTTGTTTATTGCCCGTCTCCCTGTCCTGGAATAGAGACCCCGCCAGGCAGCGGCTTCATCTATTCGACGCTCAGTGGATACATGAAGAACCAACAAGTGCCTCTGTTGCCACATTCCAGGCGTCACCTTAAAACGTGTCTAGAGGTGGCCGAGGTCCCGGCTACACACACCTGCACACACTGGGGGTCTAGGTCCTAACTCCTCGAAGGCCACGCGCTCCTGGAGCCCCCACCACCTCATCCTCGGGGGACAAGACGCGCACGGCCCAGAGGGGATTGGGCCAAAGAGCCTCAGGCCTTGGCTAAGGATGGGGCCCTCGTGTTCTGATGTACGAATGAGAAGGTGTCCCCAGAGATGACAACAGGCACAGTCAGGGTCCCGACAGAGCAGGGAAAGGCAGACGTCCCGGGCCGGGTGACCACACACTCAGGTGGCGCTCAGTAGGGCGCCCGGATGGTCGTCAGCTTTGCCGTCCACAGCAGCCGCGGCCTAGAGAAAGAGGCGGCTCTTGGTCCCGGAGACTTTGAGTCACCTCGGGCTCAGCACACACTCTAGAGTCAGCTCTTCACATGTGGGTCCAAGCGCTCCGTCTTAGCGCGGCCCCTGCACTCTCGGCCCCTCCTAGAAATTTCCGTCCGGGGAGGTTAACCAAGTTGCCCGAAGCCACCCTGCGCAAAGCGATCAAGTCGGCCCTCGCGCGGAGCTCGTTTCGGGCCCCAGAGGCGCAGCCTGCCGCGAGGCCAGGGGCGAGGAAGGGCTCACGGCCGCAGAGGTTGGCGGCCCTTCCTTCGGGCTCGCCACTGCGCCGGAACCAACGGCACCGCAGAAGCACGCGAGGCGCGGGGGGCCGGCGCGCCCGTGGGCGGGCGAGGAGCTGCCGGGGGGAAGAACCCCGAGAACCCCACTCCCCCGCGGCTGCGGGGGCGCCGGCGCTCGCCGCTCAGGCCCCCCTCCTTCCTGGCCGCCGCCCCCACGGCCTGCCCGCTCCTGCAGGTCGCCGGGCCCCCTCGAGGGCCAGGGCTCAGGCCGCAGGCCGGCTGCGGTCACAGTGCTCGGTGCCGTCTCCCCACGCAGACGCGGCGTGGGGGGGGGAGTGGCGCAACCCCTGCGCACGAGGGGCGCCGTGGGCAGTGGGGTTCCCAGTCCGGCCACCACGGACACGGCGGGGCAGGGGGCCGGGACGCCCGGTGCCCCGCGCCCTGCAGGATGCTTGCTGGCATCGGGTTCCCGCCCACGAGACACCAGTCCCCGACAGACCCCAGGTCCTAAGACTGGAAGATGTGCCCCCACCATGTCAAAGTCCCTTGGGGCGGCAGCGGCGGGGGGTCAAAATCCCCCTGGTGGAGAAGCAGTGCTGTACCGAATATAAACGCTGTAGGAGAAGGCCGAGGAAAGGGAGCACAGGAGTGCCCCAGGGCACAGGGGGACACAGTCTGGTCCTAAGAATGAGGCGAGCCTGGGCGCCTGGGTGGCTCAGTGAATGAAGCCGGTGACTGCGGCTCAGGTCACGATCTCACGGTTCGTGGGTTCGAGCCCCGCATCCGGCTCCGTGCTGACAGCTCGGAGCCTGGAGCCCGCTTTTGGTTCTGTGTCCCCCTCTCTCTCTCTCTGCCCCTCCCCCGCTCGCTCAATTTGTGTCTCTGAAAAATGAACAAACATGAAAGAAGGAGAAGAAAAGTCACTAGGTCTGACCAGTGAGACAGGAGAAGAGCGTCATTCCTGGTCCCTAAGGTGGTGCAAAGCCCGTGCTGGCTTTTCCAGTCTCTGTCCCCCTGTGACGGCACCTGAGAAACCACACGTTCTGTGTGGCACAGGGACAGCAGGTCCCCCCCAGAACTGTGAGGAACAGAACAGCCCAAACGCACGCAGAGCAAGGGGTGAGCCCCTGAGGTGTGGTCGGGGTCCATGCGAGGGCCTCGCCGCTCTGACTCACAGAAATGGGCAGAAGGGAGAAGGGAAAACCCTTCTGACGAGGTGGGGTGGGGGGCCTGAAGGAAGGAGGGAAGTCTGGCTGCTGGCGGCCGACCAGGAGCCTGGCTGTGCTGGAAGGGCCGTACTGTGTGGGCGAGCAGGCACCCGCAGGGCACAGAGGGAGGCCAGCCGCCCCGCAAGGCAACGGGACAGGTTGGGGGAAAGCGATTTTTCAGAATCCTCCCCCGTGAGGACTGGGGGCAGCAGTCACCTGCAGGAGGGTCTAGGAGCTGAGAAAAACCGGGAGACCGTGGGGGACACGCGTTCCGCTTCTGGGCTGGCGTTCCTTCCCCTGGTGGGTCCAGGGTGTGAAGGTGCCTCACACTGTCCACGAACACGCCAGTGCTGGTACCTCGTGTCAGGCCGCGGGGTTTTCTGAAACCAGCCCCCGCCCCGCCCAGGAGCCCAGTCCCCCGTCCGTGTGCGCAGGTGCCCTAACGAGGTTGCATCAAGGGCAGCCAAGCGCTCAGGTGTCTCCGATTCTGTTTCGGACCGGGCGTTTCGGGCCGGTTTGTGGCTGGCATTGATCCGACTCGTGTTCCGCGTGGAACAGAAGTGAGTCTAATTCGTAAGGGTCTGTCGCTCCCCAAGGCCGCGGCTCCAGGAGGCGGTGGGTGTCTGCAGCTACTCACCCGGACCAGAGAAGCTTCGCTGGCCTCGGCCTGGCGGAGGACGCGCCCCTGACTCAGCCGGCCTTGCGAACGTGAGCATGCAGTTGGGGAGAATGTGGGGGCCAGTCAACGGGTCTCCTTCTCCCCGCATCCGGAGACACGGTCCCCAGCCCAGCAGCCACGGGCAGCCTCCGCTGGGAATTTTCTAGAGACACAAACGCTCCGGCCGCACGCCTCGCCCTGAATCACAAACCCTGGGAGCGGAGCCGAGCGGGTGTTTTAACAAACCCTCCAGGTGACTCCAATGGCTGTTCAGGTGACAACGCGCACGTGTGGGGGCCCACCTGCCTCTAGCGGGAGGAGGAGCGGGCCGTACCCGGTGCCTCCAAGCAGACAGCCAGGTCCCCACGGGCCAAGGCGAGGCGAGCCCTGGGCACCGCCTCCTCTGCACACTCACCAGCCCGGCAAGCGCTCCCACCTGCTCAGAAAGGGGGCGGGTGGGGCAGGGGCGGGAGTGTGGCGCGTAAGAGCCTCTCGTGGAAGCTGGAGGAGGGAGGCGCCCCCACCCACGTGTTCCTTCACACGTGCTGCTGTGGGTGATTAGTGACCGGAAGTGACCAGCTTTTTCCCTTTTGAATTTTTTTTTTTTTTTTTTTTACTGTTTATTTTTGAGAGAGACAGAGACAGACAGTGCAAGCAGGGGAGGGGCAGAGAGAGACAGAGATCCGAAGCAGGCTCCAGGCTCCAAGCTGTCAGCACAGAGCCCCACGCGGGGCTCTAACCCACAGACTACAAACCCTGAGATCATGACCTGAGCTGAAGACAGACGCTTAACCCACTGAGCCACCCCGCTCCCTAGCTTTTCTCTCTTTTGTTTGCTAAGCCCCTGTCGTTTTGCCTGATGGAGACTGAAGTCGCTTTCCAAGGTCAAGGGAAGCACTTCACGGCACTGTCCCTCCTGGTGAGGTGGCTTCTTGGTCTGAGGCTTCAGCTTCCCACCCGTGTGTCCCAATTCAGGGTCAGTTTAGCCTTTCTGTCCTCTGCAAAAGACAGCTCGAGGGGCGCCTGGGTGGCTCAGTCGGTTAAGCGGCCAACTTCGGCTCAGGTCATGATCTCTCGGTCCGTGAGTTCGAGCCGCGTGTCGGGCTCTGTGCTGACAGCTCAGAGCCTGGAGCCTGTTTCAGATTCTGTGTCTCCCTCTCTCTGACCCTCCCCTGTTCATGCTCCGTCTCTCCCTGTCTCAAAAATAAATAAAACATTAAAAAAAAAATTTAAAAAAAAAAAGCTCAAGAAGGGACCCAGCCGATGGCACGTGGAAAGTGAGAGCTGAGTCCCTCTTTCCTCCCCGTTGGAGAGGCGGTGCTTTGACTTGCTGTTGCCTTAATGCAGTCGTCCCTCTCTGGATGTAAGCCACCTTCCTAACTCTCTCCTGCCTCTCCGTTGCCCATTTTTGCCCTCTCGTGACCTTCTGTGGCTGCACTGAAGGTTGGCTACTCCCTTCCCTTGGCCAGAGGAGGAGAGACTCAAAGAACAGAAAGGATCCCGGAAATCATTCAGTCCCAACACCTCATCTCCCAGCAGGCCCATCAGAGGCGCAGAGGTGGGGAGAAACATCCAGGCCCTGACTCCCATTCGGAGGCAGAGACGGACAGGTGCCCAGGTTTAAGACCACTTCTCCATCCTCCACAGCTCCATAAACAAGCTTACGCGGCGGTGTCTATAATTGGGCTTATCTGTTATGACGCCATCGCCAGAAGCAAATGATAATTTGTCACCTGTCTTTTTAGATAACGTCCCCCCATATCACCAGCCATGGCTAGACCGTGGGTGGAAAATGTCTGTGTGGGAGTACCGCGGGGAGTTTGAGGTGAAGGTCGCCGGAAGGTGAATTCACAGACCTGGCACCTTCCTGGTTATGAATCAGTGGCTCGAAGGGTTCGACCACGTGATTTCCTCGGGCCCTCCAGTCTACGCTGCTCTAATACGTAAAAAGCAGTCTTGAGGGGCGCCTGGGTGGCTCCGTCGGTTGAGTGACCGACCCTGGATTTCGGCTCAGGTCATGATCTCACGGTGGGTGAGTTGGAGCCCTGCACGGAGCTCTGCGCTGACAGCATGGAGCCTGCTTGGGATTCTCTCTCTCTCCCTCTGTCTCTGCCCCTGCCCCGCTCGCTTGCACTCTCTTTCTCTCCGTCTCAGAAGAAACACACACTTTTTACGGAGCCGTCTTTCAACCGCTGGCATGGGACACCCAACTTCCAGATCTATTACATCCCGGGGGCGGAAAACTTGTGCGCCAACTTCCTCTTGCAATCGAGGAGGAGCCTGAGAGACAGCAACCTGATGAGAAACCACAAAGTATGTGATTCTCTTCTCAGTTGCAAAAATGCCTGATAACCAAAGGTTTCAAGCGAATTATGAGACCAGTTTGGGAACAAATCCTCCTTGGCGTGAGACCGACGGCATGATCCCCGCCAAATCGAAAGGTTATTTGCTTAGGGGTCTGTCCCCGTCAGGAGGACATTTGCTTAAACGGCTCGACTCCTTACCCTTGAAGAACATCGGGGACAGGTGGAAAATTCAGCATCATGTTGGCGTATTTTGCCTTTTTTTTTTTTTTCTGGAAATCTTTAAGAGGTAACTCTGTGGCCGCGGGTGCCTGCCGGGTGATTGTAACACATTTCGTTCTCGGAGGACTTCAGAGCCACTGTTAAAATGGCTCAGAAGGCACACTGTCACCCAATCCTCTGAGCTTCAGCCCTGGGACATTTGAGCCACCCCAGAGTGTCAGACATAGTGCCCCTTGGTGAATTAATAATGCCGCGTCACATCCCGGCTCTGCCCCCACGCTCCTCAGGCTTCTTTCGCCCAACACCGGCCAACTCCAAACTGACACTGTGAAATCGCGGAGGACGAGGACGGGGCAGGCGGGTCGTGCCAGTCAGCAGGGCAATTCCTTGAAAACACGCTATTTATACACTGCCTACCGCGAGGGTGCAGAATCAGGCGCCCCAGGCTGATGTTAGAATATATTTATTGCTACATTTATATACAATTATACAAACAGCCCAGACAGGAGAGGGAATGTAGCGTCGATTTCTCCAGACTCCACACATGTGCACAAGTAAACGGAGCAGTATGCCACGACATTTGCTCTCAGTTCGAAGCCAAAAATAAGTCACATACGTTTTGTGAAAAAGTGGAAAATTCTAGGAAATGCTCTCCATATATCCCTCCTTACAAGCTAGACATGCAGAAAAAAAAAAAAAAAAAGTGGGTTCTCAGAAGCCGATGCCTTCAGGCATCTCTTGAGGGGGCGGTGCCTTGAAGACAGGACGAGGCGGATGCTTGGGGCCGCAGGGCGCAATGCACAAATTCCCAAGTCCCGGCCCAGCTTCCTAAGGTCTGTCCCTAGGAAAGGCAACCAGGAGAGGTTTGGAGAGAGACAGAACAGCGAGCGAGGGAAAACCAACAGTAAACTGAGCCGTGAAGAGAACCATCGGCGAAAGAGCCCTTGGTGGGGGGAATTCTTGTCCATCCGGTTCCAGCTGAGGTTCAGGGTTCGGGGGGGACAGACACATTCAGAACATCAGGCACGGCTTGGTGTGTCCTCGTCCTACAGCTCGCCGTGTGTCAGATGCCAGGGACCTGCACGAAGACAGGGAGGGAACAGGAAAGTCAGGGGAGAAAGGACTGGGCTACACCTGCATATTGGCATCGCAGAGCTGGTGAGGCCTCGGACCTGGACCTCCTCCCACATGTCGTAGGGGACACTTAGCCACGGTGGAGTGTGCTGCTGAATTATTGGGGGGGGGGGAGCGCTCCTGAAGCCGTGTGCCGAATACAGGCTGTTCTGGGACGACCAGAAGGCAGGTGGCTCCGGCCGCAGCCCCACTACTGTTCCCATCTCAGAGGGAATCTAAGGGAGCAGATCTCGCCACGTTCAGACCCAGAACTGCGAGGGGCGGGTCTGAGACCGCTCGTGTCACAGGTACGAACACCTTCGTGATGTGAATCACGGGAGAGCAAGATGAGCAGGCTGGGGGTGGGGTGGGGGGAACAGGCGTGCCCAAGGGGTGAGCTCACATTCCCTACACCAGCTCTGCCTTCCACACCTCAGGCCACCTCCCCCTAGAGGGTCCGGCATGAGGGTCTTCAGATCGGGTCTCACCCGGCCTCCCAGGCCACCGTCAACCTAGCCCCTCAGACAAAGGACAAGGCCTGGAGGATGAGAGCAAGAAGTCTGGGAGTCCGGACACCCCAGACCGCCAGAGGCTTTGGGGAGCGATGGGCAATTTGGCCCCCTGGCACCTGTGTCCACGGGGCCTCTGTCCCTGAAGAAACCAGCCAGTTCTCACTTGTCTGTGACTGTACGTGAACCTCTGATTCCTCCTCCCCGTAACGCCACGGGCTGGCCACAACAAAGACCGCGTGAGATTTCTGCTGGGACGCCCTAAGGACAGCAGCAGAAGGACCAGAAGACCACTCGCGAGTCCCTATCCCTTCTCCTGGGTCCACGACATCAGCCACAGAGGCCCCGGCACTTTTCCAAGGCCGCCAACTCTGTGACATTTCAAGCTGAAGGATGTGGCGATTGCCAACTCCTTTGATCCTTTAATAAATTCATCTGGGGATAATTCAGAAGTCTGTCATTTGATCTTGACTTTCCCGGTGAGTCATGCAGAAACCTTCTCTTCCTGCTTCTGACGACAAGAGCACACAGTTAAACTCGCTCAAAGGATTTGCTCAAAAAAAGCAAAAACGTTAACGGATGACAACCGGTGAGGGGACAGTCGCAAATCATCAGGTACATCTTAACTTGGGGGGCTTTTGCCCATCGGCAAACAAGATGGAAAGACTTACATAAGTCCCTGCATTGGAAGCAACGGTTTAAAGAGGAGTAGCCAGGAAGAGAACCGTCTGTGGCTTTCGCTAGGACGTAAGAGCATGTGCGAAGTTGGGATTTTAGCTCAAATCCCAGGAATCAGGAATATGACTAACTGGGACTCTATGAATTTACAAGCACCTACACCACTTTCAAAACAATGATGCATGTGCCACAAGCCTTTCAAGTGGACGTTGAAACACTGGAAACATTTGGGTGATGTCACAGAACGTCCGAGCTTCTTGGACGACCTTAAACTCATTTTGAAGCAATCCAAAATCCTAGGCCAAGGAAGCACATCATTTCTAAAAATTCTGGACCTGGGTCGAACTTATATGACCATTTTTTAAATCTCATTTAAAAAAAAATCTAGGGGCGCCTGGGTGGCTGAGTCGGTTGAGTCTCCAACTTCGGCCCAGGTCATGATCTCACGGTTTGTGAGTTCGAGCCCCACGTCAGGCTCTGTGCTGACAGCTCTGAGCCTGGAGCCTGCTTCGGATTCTGTGTCTCCCTCTCTCTCTGCTCCTCCCCCGCTCGTGCTCTCTCTCACTCTCAAAAATAAATAAATGTTAAAAAAAATTAAGAAAAAAAAAAAAGCAATGGGAAGGGTCTTAACAGTCTCCGCCAAGGAAATTAAAGAATTTTAAAACAACCTGTTTCAAGGTAACCGTGTTGGTCAAGGACTTTTAAATGTTTCCAAATTGAGATCATCGCAGAACACGAACCTGGCTGATGAACCGATTCTGGATCTCTTCTATTCATTATATATGGACAGCCCTTCATTTTTCAGTCTTTCTGAATTCCCGGCAGCACACGGCATCATCTGCGTGAGATTGTGCTGCAATACTCACTCCACATCACAAAAGAGAACAGTCTAAAGCAGCCTGTCCCATCAGCGCACATAGATTACAGACAAAGTCTCATCTTATCCAACATCAAAACTATTAAATTGGAGGAAGATGTGCGTGACTGGCAAAGAGCCCAAGAGATGCAAACAAGGGAGAAAGAACCTTCAGGGAGTGAAACTAGATGCTGTAACGGTAGGGGTTTCTCCAGGCGACCTCCTTTGGGGATTCACTCTACTAGATTAATGGTTCCAGGCTGTGGGTGAACAGATTTGGGTCTTATGGGGTCCAGCCAAGGGGCGGGCATGGTGGGTGTCATGGAAAGGTGGGCTGGCCCTGGCCATGGCCGCCATTTGTACTTACCTAGCGAGGGAGGGAGCCTTCTTCCTGTTACATCTGCTTTATACTGCTTTGACAAGAACGCATCTGGAACAGTGCATACAGTTTGGGTCCCCACCTTTCAAAAGAGACATCAGGGGTTAGGAAGCACTTAGCAAAAGAACCCAGAAGGAAGTCAAATAGTACAGAATGACAAAAGCACCCTTGTCACCCCGGATTGGGCAAGGCCTCCTGGGCAACCAAAGTGCCAAAGCAATCTTCTTCCTAATTTTTAACTTTTGTTTTTTCCAATCCAGTCTTGAATCTCCACTGTTACAATGTGGAAATAAGAATCTGGTGACATTTCCCTTTCAAATGGATGCTAGAATTCTAATGGTTGTAGCAACTCCACGCAAATAAATCGGTTTCACGAGAATAATGGATCCCAAAGTGTTAAAATAACACGGATCAGATTTTATATTTGATTTGAGGTTCTCTAGTGATTAATCTAGGCACTATTAAAATGTCCTTTGGCCACGAAGCAGACTCACAGACCTCCTTTGAAATCAATATGTCTTTGAAGAAGCAAATTCTCAACAGACTGTGCCTGCCTGCCAGAAAACCGGGGTGGATTAAGACAAACGAGAAATAAAAACCTCTTCTGGGTCCATGTTGGCACTGCAGAGGTTAAAGAGATCGATTCCGGCCCTACTTTCTCTGGTCTGTCTCCTGCAGCTGACTCACCTTCCATTCTCAGGGATAGCCCTTAGAGACACCAAAAATGAAGTCACAGTAAATTCTACAGAGAAATCACGAAACCAGCCAAGCTTATCCACGCCCGAGTTCTCGGACTGGGGAGAACACTGCTCACAGTACGTTCTATGCTGTGGTTCAAGCAGGTAGAAATGCAGTTACTGGAAATCTCTATCTTATACATCAGTTATGTACCGGAAGGGCATCTGTGGTGAGCTCTTTCCCATGGACAGCACGATTTCAGTGGTAGTTGTTTCCAGGCAGTTTAAGCCATAATGAAAAACTGAGTCTTTGTAGTCAAATACAGTAGAAATCCCTTATTTGTCAAAGCTAGTAGTAAAGGAACACAGAAACCATGAAACTTATTAACAGTCTTAAAATTTTTCTGTAATACTTGAGCTTGATGTTAAACTGGGCAGGATTAATTAGGTGATTAAGGAGTACCTGAAACCTGAGAACATTTCAAAGGGAACTTGAAGTGTTTTCAAGGACTCTGAAGGTTAGCAGGGCTGGTACTTTATTGTCTCAGATTTCATTAAAAGATACATCCTGTGTTTTTTCCCTTAGTTCCCAGCACTACTTTTACCATGGTTAACCACAACTGAGGTAGATTTATACTCATAAAAGAACAAAAGGAGAGACTGGAAGGCAGGAAAAGAAGAAAACAAAGGAAGGAAAAAAAGAATGATTTGCATAAGTATATTGAGGAAATTTGGAAGAGAAAGTGAAAGAATGACATGGGAGTAAATGGGATAAATGTAAGGTACAAGGAAGAAACAGAATTAGATTAAATGTCAGTGATAACAGAAGAAACCACATCCATACATTTCCCTAAAAAGTAACAAAAGCGGGGCACCTGGGTGGCTCAGTCGGTTAAGCATCTGACTTCAGGTCATGTCATGATCTGCTGGTTTGTTAGTGTGAGCCCCGCGTCGGGCTCTGTGCTGACAGCTCAGAGCCTGGAGCCTGCTTCCGATTCTGTGTCTTCCTCTCTCCCTGCCCCTCCCCCGCTCATAAGCACTCTCTCTCTCTTTCTCTCTCTCTCTCTCAAGAATAAACATTTAAAGAATTGCTTTAATAAAATTAAAAAATTAAAAGAGATCAAGTCAGAAATTTCTAAATTTGCCACCAGGTGGCGCCATGAGATTAAAACAACTTGGTTGAACACCCAACCTTTGAAGCGGGTGGGTCTACTGTAGAGGGACAGGTATCCACAGTACAGGGAGTTCAGGATTTGTGGAGCGCCAAGTCATGGGTTAGGACATAGATCAGATCAAGTTACCTCAGGACGGCAAACTTGGTTTTACAGTAGAAAATCTACCTAATTCAGTATGTTAAAAAAAAAAAAAGTACACGAACGTATTATCGCCATATACATTTGCATTTGATAAATTCTAAGGCTTATCTTTATTAAAAAAGAAAATCTAACAAAATAGACGTATGTATATAAAAGGAAGTTTCATTAACTCAATAAAGGGCATGAACCGAAACCTAGGGCCAACATGTAGTGGCAAATGTTAGAGCTGTTGGAAGCATTCCTCTTAAATCAGAAATTCCAGTGATGTCCAACATGGTACTGAAATGTTCAGTTAAGTCAACACAGTAACATAAGAAAAGTAAATGTTATACAGATTGAGAAGACAGATTGAGAACTGCCATTATTTGCAGGTGGCTATGTAGAAAGCCTAAAAGATTTCACAGATTATTAGGAACAACAAGAATAAGCAAGGTCCCTGCACATAGGGTCAGCAAACAAAAATCAATTTCATTTCTATATAGCAGCCACAAAGAGTTTTAAAATGTAACTTCTAGAAGTTAGTGAAAATTAAGTTGCTTAGTAATAAATCCAGCAAAAGATACACAGGACCTTAAAGCAAAAATTTAAATTTTGGTGGAAGGCATTAAGGATGATACCAATAAATGGAGAAATATATTCATGACTAGGGATGCTTAATATTGTACAGATGTAATTTCTTCCCAAATTAATCTAATTATTATTAATACATTTCCAAACAAACGCTTTTATCCTTATTTATTTACTTATTTAAGAGAGAGACAAAGTGCAAGCAGAGGAGAAGGCAGATGGCGGGACAGAGAGAGAATCTTAAGCAGGCTTCACGCTGACCATGGATCGATCCCATGACCCTGGGATCATGACCTGAGCGGAAATCAAGAGTCAGATGCTCAACAGACTGAGCCCCTGCCCCTCCCATACAATTTAAATGAATTTTTTTAGTTTTTCTAATGTTTATGTTATTTGAGAGAGAGAGAAATAATGTGAGATGGGGAGGGGCAGAGAGAGAGGGAGACACAGAATCAGAAGCAGGCTCCAGGCTCTGAGCTGACAGCACAGAGCCCAATGCAGGGCTTGAACTCGTGAACTGTGAGATCATGACATGAGCCAAAGTCGGATGCTTAACAATGGAGCCACCTAGATGCCCCCAATTTAAATGAATTCTAATATTTATGTAGTAGAAAGGATATCTGGCTGGCTCGGTTGAATATGTGACTCTTGATCTCAGGGTCCTCAGTTCAAGCTCATGTTGGGGGTAGAGATTACTTAAAAAAATAATAATAATAAAATTTATGTAAAATTTATGTAAAATTATGTAGAAAAGGCCAAAAAAAAAAAAACCCCAAAAAACAAAGGGCCAAACCTAGTCAGGAGTTTATTATTAAAGCAAGGTGGAGAAAAAAGAAAGAAAGCTCTATCAGAAATTAAGACTCATTATAAAAATAAGACTATAATTAAAACAGAATGCTATTGACACAGGGATAGACAGACTGACCAATGGAAGAGAACAGAGACTGTACATGTGAATCCTTAATATAGGTAAGAAGTGGCAATGCCTCAATGGGAGAGGGATGGAGTATTAACATACTGGTCATCCGGATAGAAAAAAAAAATGGATCCATACTTCATCCCATACCCAAAGTTACTTCTAGCTGGATTAAAGACTCAAGTGTAAAAATAACCAAATGCTTAGAAGAAAGTTTAAAAACTCAAAACTTTTAGAGAAGATATAGGGGAATACCTTCATGATCTCAAGGAAAAGAAGAATTTCTTAAACAAGATGCGTGCACAAAAATTGCCACAGATCACAAGGAGGAAGATTTATAAATTAAGCTGCAATAAAATTTAAATTCGTATCCATCAAAAACTCATAAAAATGTGAAAAGATGAGGTAAAATTTGGAAGGCGATAACTGTAAAACAGTTAAGTATCAAAAGATTAAGGGCCAAAATACAAAGAAATTCTGTGAAGCAATTACATCAAGATAAAGAAGCTAATAGAAAACAAGCAAAAAAAAAAAAAGTCACTTCAAGGAAGAGGAAACGTGAAAGGCGCATAAATATAAGAAAGATTCTCAATTATAGGGGCACCTGGGTGGCTCAGTGGGTTAAGCAACCGACTTCGGCTCGGGTCATGATCTCATGCTTTGTAATTTTGAGCCCCACATCAGGCTCTGGGCTGACAGCTTGGAGGCTGGAGCCCGCTTCCGATTCTGTGTGTGTGTGTGTGCGTGCGTGTGTGTGTGTGTGTGTGTGTGTGTGTGTGTGTCTGCCCCTCCCCCGCTTGTACTGTCTCTCAAAAATAAATGAAACATTAAAAAATTTTAAAAAAAGATTCTCAATTATAATAGTAATCAAGAACATGCAAATTAAAAACACAGTAAGATACCTATCAAATAGGCAGAAGTTTAAAAATTCTGGTAATATCACGTGTGGTAAAGATGTGAATGTATCTTTACTTTGAAAAGTAATTTAATGGCTACATAAACTGAATAATTGCCTCCCAACTAGGTCTCCGCCACCGAGATACTACTGCTTACATTCACTAGAGACATGTCCAACAAGATCTATGGCCATGTTGTCTGTAAAATAAAAAATATTAGAAGACAAATGTCCACCATCAGGGGAATGGATAAATGGTAGAGTATTCAAGTGAATGTACTCACAGCAGCAAGAATGAATGAACCACTACTATATTAGTCAAAATGCGTGTGTGTGTGTGTGTGTGTGTGTGTGTGTGTGTTAAAACTATCTAAAGTTCATATGCATGCAACGCTAGACATCATATAAACTAGGTATCATATTGCTTGTGGACACAAACACAGTAAAACCCACAGGGAAGTATGATGTAATAGGGGAAGGCCTCAGAATGTCAAAGTTACCGTCGATGTACTATTTTTTAAACTAATACATGAGTATCTATTTTATATATATATATATATATATATATATATATATATATATATATATATATATATATATATATACACACACACACAGATCCTTTAACAACACAGGTTTGAACCCAAGCGCATAAATCCACTTACATGGGGATTTTTGTGAACGTATTCACAGTACAGTACTATGAATGTATTTCTCTTGCTTATGGTTTTCTTAACAGCTTCTTCTCTCTGGCTAATTTTATTGTAAGAACACAGTAGGTATACATATAAGACACAAAATATGTGCTAATCAACTGTTTATGTTATTGGTAAGGCTTCCACTTAACAGTAGGCTATGAGTTTTGGGGAGTTAAGTTAAGTTTGGGGGAGTCAGAAGTTACATGCAGATTTTTGAGCAGGTGGCTGGCATCCCAGGCCCTCATGTTGTATAAGGGTCAAGTGTATAATAATACATAACATGTTTTAGTAATAATTTAATAATATAGATAACAAGAATGTATACATTCCTTTTTATTTCCCCTAGGCACATTTCTTTCCCTAACACTGTTGTAAAACATTCTCTAGTTGTTATGTGTTTAAAACCATCAGAAATTAATGGAGGAAACATACTACAACAGAGAGAAAAGCTATAGATTTTGGTTCCAGTTATCTTTGGTCTTTGAACCATTAGAATTTGGAAGATCTCAAAGAAAGCATCAAGGGAGAAAAGTCAATGGTTACTCTGAGGACAGTGAAGAGAAGCATTCACATTATTGCCATGGTGACAGACACTCTCACCGCAAAGTCAGGGCTTCTCACAACGGCTGTCCGAACAGTTCAGCCTCCTCTGTTAAGAAGGCAAGTTCATGGAACCCGTATATACTCATTGAATCAACAACCTGGGGAAGAGGCCCTGTAATCTGCATTTAGAACAAACTCTCCAGGTGATTCTGATGTTAGTTTGAGAACCACTGCTCAAAGTGCTTCCCGTGTATAGAACAAAACAAAACAATACCTTTCATTTCAGCAAAATGAGACCCCTCCATGGTCAAAAAAAATTCTAGACAGTCAGGAAAACCACACCACTGGCCTGCGGGAGAACATGCATGTTTTTCCAGCCCTTTAATTCAGGGGTCAGCAAACCATGGCTCATGGACCAAATCCAAACCCAGCTCCCCACCTGTTTTTGTAGAGGCCATGATTGAACGTAATTTTTTTTCAAGAAGAATATTTCATAATATAAAAAAAATTAAATTCAGATTACAGGGTCCATACGTAAAGTTTTACTGGAAGGCATCCTTGCTCATTCATTTATACACACCTATAGCTCCTTTTGTGCTACAATAGCAGAATTGTGTAGTTGTGATAGACATTATCTGGCCTACAAAGGCAAAAATATTTAATACGTGGACCTGGACAGAGAATTTTCCACTTCTGCTTTTGTCCAATGATTAGAATCTACCAACATAAAAGCAAACTATAGACAATCATAGTGATAGCTTTTAAAAATGCAATTTTCAGGGTGCCTGGGTGGCTCAGTTAGTTAAGCATCCGACTCTTGGTATCACTTTGGGTCATGATGTGGTTGGTGAGCTCAAGCCCCACATCAGGCTCTGCGCTAACAGCCTGCTTGGAATTCTCTCTCCCTCTCTCTGCCCCTACCCTACTCATGCTCTCTTCCCTCTCTCTCTCCCTCTCTCTCTCCAAATAAAAAACTTGAAAGAAAATTTTTAATACAATTTTCATTTTAATACTGCAGGCAAAAAATCTAATAGCTTTAAGAATCATAAGGAAAGTTAAATCAGATCCATTTTTAGCTACAAAGTATATCAAATAACCCACATAGAGCATCTGGAAAATGTTACTAATTATGCTCCTTTCTCTCTTCAAATGTTCTAATAAGTGCCAAAGAAGTGACTGATGAATTTTAATGAAACACTCTATCACACTGAGTTCTGAAAACTAATTTAGCAATCTCCTCCTCCAGACACTGACTCAGGTGGTTAACCTCAATGTAAGCCCGTCTTGAATGCTACGCAGACTTCCTTCCTCAGGCCTCACACTGTGGCGGCCTTCCTCTCTTCTCGGGTCTGCAGCTCTCCGGGCAAGAGCCTTCTTCCCTCTGATGCCCAAGCTCTTGAGTTGTCTTCCAGACTGAGTTTACTTCCTTTCACCAAAGACCTGCTCGCAGAGTTCCTGAAATATTTTATTCGACGTCTACTGCATGGCTGAGAAAGCCTATTTCTCTCCATATTCATTTTCACTTCTCGAATTCATTTTCCTCTGGGTGTCTGAGATCCCTCGAGCATAAACCCTCCCTTTGATTTCTAAGGCTTTGACACTCAATAAAAGGAAAAGGTTGCTTGCTCACCCCCACAAAAGTAAATCATGTATTTCAACTTGAAGTGATATTCCTAATTTTGAAAAAGAAGCACTAAGCTCTCAGCAGTCTGGTGGAACCAGCCTGTGCAAAACAGGTGAACAAAGAAGTCTGGTCTTCAATTTTGTGGGGTCTGATCTTCAGGTTACTGTTATTCCATATTCACCTTAATATGGAAAGCATTCTGGGGTGCCTGTCGGTGAAGCGTCCGACTTCGGCTCAGGTCACCATCTCATGGTTTGTGAGTTCAAGCCCTGAATCGGGCTCTGTGCTGACAGCTCAGAGCCTGCAGCCTGCTTCAGATTCTGTGTCTCCCTCTGTCTCTGCCCTCCCCCTGCTCATGTTCTGTCTCTCTCAAAAACAAATAAACATTAAACATTTTTTTAAATATAGAAAACATTCTTCTTTGGCCTTTAAATTAGTGGATACATTCAGTTTGAGTTAGGCAAGACGGGAAAATCCGCCAAAGGGCACTGTCCTATAAACATATCTCGGTTGGAAAAGTAGTTAGTGTTTTGTAGTAAAAAGGATCTGGGTGGGCTTCCAATTCAAAGAAGACCAAACCCAGATGCAAACTATGCCACCCCTGTGCCTTGGGGTAGGTTACTCAACTGTAAAATGGAATAAGGCACCTACCTTCAGGGACACCTGTAGCATTTAGGACATCCTTGTGTGGATGAGGAAAAGTACCCTCTCCTCCAGGCGGATGCCGCCCTCTGTGGCCCCAGGGGCGTGTGCTTGCTGAGTTGTGTTCACCCTGAATTTACACTTCTGTCCCCACGCTTCTGGCCCTGGACTTTGGTGAGCTCCTTGTGATCTGGCTCCTTCCCACCTTCATCTCACACACCTCTGTCCTCTGGGGTCGCTCAGCTCTGGAGATGTACGGCCCTCCTTTCTGTTTCTTGAACAAATTAAGCCCTTTCTTGCCTCCTAATTTTGCATATCCTGTTCCCTCTACCTGGAAAGCTTTCAAGGGAAGTCTGTAAATCGGTGCCCAGCAGGCCACTTTGGACAAGCAAGTAACGTCGTTGGGTTTACAAAGCATTTCCTAAAATGTTTGAAATAGCTGGCATGTAAACTTTAGGAGCGTTTCACATAAACTTGACATTTCAACTGAAGCGTCTCAAGCATTACTCTTTGAATGTCCTTTTTAAAAAAGCTGTTTTCTGGCTTTTCTTGGAAAGCCAGAAGGTACAGCAACAGAGGGCCTGTTGCATCTGAAAAGCCGCTATGCTCATCAGAGCACAAGACTCCTGTTTATGCACAGCCGCCTTGGGGCCAGGGCACTCGGGGGTCCCTCTGGCGCTTGCATTCACATCCAGATTTAAATAAGGAAGAGGGGGAACCAGGCTTCTCTTGTTTCAGGAGGCAACTTACGTGCCACCTTGTACGGAGACTTTCTGACCTTCCAAGCCCCATTACCACCCCCATATCTTCCCCAACTCAGTCCTGTGTTCCTTTCATCATATTAAGTTGATACAAATGTGCTGCTTTTATAGGTCAAAGATGCTTGGATAGCGGCAATTTCACATAATTTAATTGAATGCAATTCACAACCTTGCAATTACTCTGTGCTTCACGTCCTTCCGTAGAAAATAACACCATCGGGGTAAGGACCTAGTCTCATTATTATATCCTCAGTGACAACTATGTACACAGTACCTGGTGGCTACTAGGTACTAAAATATTTGGATGAATAAATAAAATGCAACAACTCCTCCCAACGGAAGTTCCTTAGCAGCTCTGGAACACACACAAGATCCGTTTTCACCCATCCTGAGGTCTCCAGAGTCAGCCCCAGTTAGAAGTAGACTTTCCTAATCTACTCAGCTCCAGAGCTGGCTTTAGTCCCAGACTTCCGCCTCTGCCCACCCCGCCAACGCCCCCAGTTCCAGTGTTAGAAACTACTCCGAAGCTGTGATTTTTCCTAGAACCCCTGTACAAACAGCACAAGACCACTGCTGGAGGTCCACCGAGGCATTCCCTCAGCCTTACGAGGAAGAGGAGGAAGCCCGGGGGACGGTGGGGGCGGGGGGGGGGAGGATGACACTTGTCCCTGAGCTAAGTGCTGACAATCACAATGGCCTCTGTGTGCCTGGAGGTGCCAGCAAGAGGCTGGCCGCTCCCCAGACCCTGGTATGTGTCCTTGTCTCATAGTCATGCCATCCCTTAACTCTTCTGTTTCCTTCTCTAGACTATGAGTTTTTAAAAATTATCTGTGAACCCTCAAGATCTAACTTCAAGTGCTGAACAGATGTTTAAGAGCGAATGAAATTATTCCAGTAGCTTCGGTCATTCAGGTGCCACACGGGGCGCCCCTGGAAGGTCAACATGGACACAGATGCTCATTGGCTGGCTCTCATCTCATGGGCTCGGGAAGGGGTGCGGGGCTAGGGTGCACACCAGCATCTGCCTCAGACACCTGCACTTGACAGAGGACACGGCGGGGGAGAGGAAAATGCTCTGTTTTCTGTTTTTGGCTGTCATACCTGTTGTATGCACAGGTTTGTGGGAATACTTTCCAAAAGACACTGTACAGTTAAGTGGGAACAAAAAACTATTCTAATTCCACAGAAACGGCTCTTTTCAATTATTTGCTTGTTGCCAGAACCAGTGTGCACTTTAAGTGCTGTGACAGGCCACCACGCTGGTGGTCACTCACGCCGCCCAAATCCCTGAAATCCCGGCCCTGTGGTGTACGTGCAGCCCTCTCTCCAGGTTGCACCTGACATCCTGTCTCTTCTGCTCTGGCAGCACCTGGGCTGCAGGACCCTCACCAAGGTCCTCTACCAAACCCAGTGTCTCTCCCTACCCTTTCCCCTTGGGAGGTATCTTATGACATCCCGTCGGCATTCCAGACCTAAATTGTCCAAAATGACACGTCACAGGCACAGATGCAACTATTCCCCTCACGATTTTCTACCGTTTCCTGACACCAACTTCTGAATCTCGCACTTCATGCGTTTAAGATATAAACTGGCGATCCCACCACAGCCGGGCCTTCTGAGCCTCCCCGTGCTGGTCTATGTGGTCCCTTCTATCCAGACAGTCTTCCTACCTCTGTCCCCCCTGAGAATAACTCATTCTTGGGGCGCCGGGGTGGCTCAGTTGGTTGAGCATCTGACTCTTGATTTCGGCTCAGATCATGATCTCATGGTTCGTGAGTTCAAGCCCCACCTCAGGCTCTGTGGGGACAGCATGGAGCCTACTTGGGATTCTCCTTCTCTCTCCCCCGCCCTCCGCCCTGCATGCACACATGCACACTCCTCTCTCTCTTCCAAAATAAATAAACTTAAAACTTTTAACTTTTAAACTTGAAAAAAAAAGAATAAAAAAAAAAAAACCCAAGTCTTAAAGATTGGCTGAGGGGTGGTCTCCCTCCGGAAGCCTTCCCCGGGACCCTCTGGCAAGATTAGGAGCCTTCGTTCTGACCTCCCAGACGCCTTCCATCCGATTCGCTTAACAGACAACACGAGCATCCACCAGGTGTCAATCACCACTCCAGGCACTGAGCACATGGCCTTGCCCAAAACCCCTGCCTTCATGGAGCTTATGCTGCAGCGGAAGACAGACGGCCCCTGACTTACAACCTCCCAAGGACGTGAGGGTGATACACACTCAGTAGAAACCACACTTCGAAATTTGTACTTCGCAGGCTAGCACCACGTGGTACGATCCTCTCTGGTGAAGCCGGGCGGCGGCAGAGTGCCCGGTCAGCCACGTGACCCCGAGGGTCAACACCGATAGGCTGACAACCGTTCTGTACCCACGCGACCACTGCTTTTACCCTCGGCGCAGTACTCAGTCAACAACTGAGAAAGTCCACACTGAATTACAAAATAGGCTCTGTGTTAGTCTGCCCGACCGTAGGCTAATGTTAAGTGTTCTGGGCATGCCGTCTAAGGTCAGCTAGGCAAAGCTGGGAGGTCAGGCGTATTAAATGCATTTTCCACTTGGGATATTTTCACCTTCTAACAGGTTTATCGAATGCGACTCCATCATAGGTCGAGGAAGAGCTGCATACAAAGAAACTACAGATGTTAGATGGCAAGTGCTTAGAGGAAGGTGGTGGGAAGAAATGGGTAGGGAATACTGGGAAAGTCCCACTTAAAGTGGTAGATGGAAGGCCACACTGAGGGGACATTTAAGCAAAACCCTGGAGGTGGCCAGGAAGTAAATTATAAAAATATCTGGGGGAAAAGGCGTATCTGGGCCCTGGCTAGTTTAGAGAATGAGAGGGAAGCCAGCTGACTTTGATTCAGTGAGAGAAGGGGAAATTAGCGGATGAGGTCCAAGAACAAGTGACCAGAGCTTGGGCTCTGGATGCCACTGAGGTTACGGCTTTTACCCTGAGATGGAAAGCCTTGAGGATTTTGAGAAGTGAGAGGATCCGACTTACCTTTTTAAGACCTCTGTCTTAACAGACTGTAGAATAGCAAGAGAGGAATCAAGAAACCCCACCAGAAAGCTCTAGCAATAATCCAGGCAAACCCGGTGTGTGGAAGCGGGGGACAGCTGTGGAGGAGGCACAAAGGGGTCATGTTCTGGGTATAGTGTGTATTTTGAATGTTGGACCAACAACTTTGTGGTTGGGTTGGATGTGGGCATGAGCCAACAAGGAGTGATACGTGGTGGAGGTTTGGCCCCGACTCACTGAAAGAATGGGCTCGCTCTTCATTAAGAGGAGGAGCCAGGCGGGGGCGAGTACGGGGTCCAGGGGGACCCTGAGTCTGGTGTGACATAGGGAGTTTGGCATGTTCATTAGGTATCAAAGTGGAAACACCAGGTAGACGGTTGGATACATGCATCCAAAGTTCAGAAGAGGTTCTGGATGAAGACTTAAGTTTTCAGCATACTTATGGTATTTAAGGCAGGAACAGTGGATGGAGTCCTTATGAGATCCAGGTATACACAGGGAAGGGCTGGGCCTGGGGACACCCCAACACTGGGAGGCTGAGAAGGGGTTATCCATCAGGCATAAGCACACATCAATTATTGATTTTGTCTACTGGCAGTGAACAGTAACTATCTCTTACTTAGGACGGACCACGTTTCTTTTTATCTCCGCATACTGAGCACAAGGCCCGAGCAATACTTTCTAAGAGAATCACAAGTACACTCCTTAAAGGGCAAACTGAAGCATTAAAAACAGAATTCAAAGCACATGGGTATAAATACTAATATCCACAATACTGACAGATGAACAAAAATATGATGAAATAGAGAACTTACCATTTATTAACATCTTTAATATGCCAGGGAATAAGCCAAATATTCCCTGTGTATTATAATCAATGCCCACAAGACTGGAGAGTGTTCCTCCCATGTAACAGACAAGAAAACTTAGGCTCCAAATGGGTGAGTGGTGTCCCGGGGCCACGAAGCTAGTATGTGGCTGGGCCATTCAAACCAGATGCGGGCCTCCCCTAAGCCCTACAGCTGCCTGCTCATACCTGTTTGCATCTTTCCTAAACACTCTTAGAGGGCCAGTCACATGGGCTATGGAGCTAATGTGCTTCGAACAGGCAAAACCTGGATCTAAGCATCTTCCATAAAAAGGAAAACATCTGAAGAAGCCAGAAAATGTGGGAAAGGGTCCGTGTGCCCCAAGACCAAGAGGAACAGGGGGCTACAGGGTCATCTGATTACTGACAGTCTCTGAGAACACCTAGGATTCCGCACAATCGGATGGCAGGGCCAGGACTCCATGGCACGAGCAGCATACAGAGCAACGGAAACTGGTGACCACTGTAGACCTCTGAGCCTTTCTGAGAAATCAGCCTAGAATTTAGTGTGAATCTAGGGAAAAGGGAGAGAGAGGGAGACCACAAACCACTACGATCAAGGTTTCTTCTCTCTGATTAACATGAAACAGCATTAACACTTTTGAAACAAATTTAGGCTCTATACCTGCCCTCCCCCACAATTATTTGTGGCCCAAGAAAATCATTTCACAACTAGGTCAAATTTATAGGCATAAGAGCAGTATGTGATCTAAAGAGAAAGCTGTGAAGTCAAAGGACATTTTAACTTCAGAAAGATCACATTAGTAGCACTGAAATAAGAAAAGACTACACTTGGGGCGCCTGGGTGGCTCAGTCGGTTAAGCGGCCGACTTCGGCTCAGGTCATGATCTCACGGTCCGTGAGTTCGAGCCCCGCGTCGGGCTCTGTGCTGACAGCTCAGAGCCTGGAGCCTGTTTCAGATTGTGTCTCCCTCTCTCTCTGACCCTCCCCCGTTCATGCTCTGTCTCTCTCTGTCTCAAAAATAAAATAAACGTTAAAAAAAAATAAATAAATAAATAAAAGACTACACTTACATTGTAGCTTCAAAGATGTTCGAAAAACACTAAGTTGATCTACCCCCTTAAAATTAAAAACAAAAGCAAAAACAAAAACCCTTGCAGAATCAAATTTCTTCGTAATATTTTTGCTATTTTTGTTGGGTGATGTGGTAAATAAAGCACTTATTATTAAGTGTTTCACAATGACCTGAGCTTGTCATTTCCTGTTTTTAATTTTTTTTTTTTTTTTTTTTTTTTTTTTTTTTTTTTTATTGTGTAGAGAGAGCATGAGCAGGGGAGAGGGGAGAAGAAGGGAGAGAGAATCTTAAGCAGGCTGCATGCTCAGCATGGAGCCTGACATGGGGCTCGACCTCCAACCCTGGGATTATAACCTAAGCTGAAATCCAGAGTTGGGCACTCAACCAACTGTTGCTGTTTTAACACAAGAAGGCAAACGAAAATTTGAACCACTGAAGAAATGGTGGCAACCAAAAGAAATTAAGAACCAAAAGACTACCAACGTACATTTAGGAAACCCCACCCTACTGATTCTTTTATAGTAACATTTTCTGATTACAGAATTTGAAGAAGTCAGGTAAGTTTTAATTACTGACAGATCTTTGTCACTTGGGCCCTCAAAAGTGACATTATCATTACTTCACCTTTTTTTCAACGTTTTTTTTTTTAAATTTATTTGTGGGACAGAGAGAGACAGCATGAACGGGGGAGGGACAGAGAGAGAGGGAGACACAGAATCGGAAACAGGCTCCAGGCTCTGAGCCATCAGCCCAGAGCCTGACGCGGGGCTCGAACTCACGGACCGTGAGATCGTGACCTGGCTGAAGTCGGACGCTTAACCGACTGCGCCACCCAGGCGCCCCCATTACTTCACCTTTTAAGTAAACTTGATATGCAGAAATCCAATTGATGGAGACGTGTCTGTTTTTCTATTAAAGGTGCTTCCATAAGCATATGTTACTATTTAAATTTGTTAAATGTAAAAAACACACAACATTTAAGTAAAAAATTTCCTGTATTTTTGGAATATCTAAAATATAAAAAAAATCATATGTAAACTTACCTCATCCCCTAGACTGTAACACAATTTCTTAGGAAAAAACAAGCAAGGTGGCACCTGGGGGGCTCAGTCAGCCGAGCATCCAACTTCGGCTCAGGTCATGACCTCCCGGTCTGTGAACTCGAGCCCTGCATCAGGCTGTTTGCTGTCAGCGCAAAGCCCGCTTCGGATCCTCTCTGTCCCACTCTCTCTCTGTGCCTCCCTCGCTTGTTTGATCTCTCTCTCAAAAAGAAAAAAAAATAAGCCTCTTGTGGTTTCCCTCTCCTCTTAAAAAAAAAAAAAAAAAACCAAACACACACAAGCAGTGTTTCTACAAGACTATGGCATATTGTTTGTAACAGCAAAGGATTGGTAAAGACATAAAAATTCATCAGAAGTTAAGGAACATCCATAAATTAAATGCAATGGTATTTTTGTACTGCTGTGTGAGGATTTCCAAAATACGACGTTCAGTGAAAGAAGTGCAAAACCATGTGTACGGACAACAGAAAGCCCATAATATACGCATGTGGGTACATGCACAGGTGGTCTCCAGCAGGAGGCACAGGTGCACAGCCACCTCTGGGGGTAGGTGGAAGACCAGAGGACAGGGAAAGAAGGCTTGTATTTTTTAGTGTTATTCTATCGTATCTATTGACTTTTGTTTCATGTTTCATGTACCACTTATCTTTTAGAATTTTGATGATTTAACGGAGTTATTTTTTTTAATGAGGCTTTAGCCACAGAGTAGCCAAGTAGAGCCTACAAGTACTTTCAGAATTTCACAACTTCAGCACATCATCTGGTACTATTTGAAGCCAAAGAAAAGCACACTTTTCCTTAAAAAAATTTGCAATACCTAGTCTTCTAGATTTTTAAAAAACAATTTTCTGGGGCACCTGGGTGACTCAATCAGTTAAGTGTCTGACTCTTGATATCAGCTTAAGTCATGATCTCGTGATTCTTGAGTTTGAGCCCCGAGTCGGGCTCTGCGCTGACAGTGTAGAGCCTACTTGGGATTCTCTCTCTCCCCTCTTTCTGCCCTTCCCTAACTCTCTCTGTCAAAAATAAATAAACTTAAAAAAATACATAAATAAAAATAAATAAAAACAATTTTCTTTAAGCATAGATGAAAAGTTATTTTTTAATTACAAAGGAGGGAATTTGACAATAACTTGATCATTTTAATGCTTAAAAAGGAATCTCCAAAGAAAAATAACCAAAAAATCCTTAACCCGTTTTCTGATGCTTTGCTATGACACAAGCTATTACCATATAAACTCAAAAAAAAAAAAAAAAAAAAAAAACAACCCACAATTAATCAGTGTTTCACAAGGAAATGCTACCTGTAATGCTTGAGGTAATATATCTCCTAAAATTTACTTAAGCTAAAAAAAAGTTTTGTACTAAACAATGCTAAGCTTCATGACAGGGATGTCCACTCTCACCACTGTTATTCAACATAGTACTGGGAGTCCTAGCCTCAGCAATCAGACAACACAAAGAAATAAAAGGCATCCAAATCAGCAAGGACATAGTCAAACTTTCACTCTGTGCAGATGACACGATACTCTATCAAAAACCCAAAAGATTCCACCAACAAACTGCTAGAACTGATTGATGAATTCAGCAAAGTCACAGGATATGAAATCAATGCACAGAAATTGGTTGCATTTCTCCACACCAATAAAGCAGCAGCAGAAAGGGAAATCAAGGAATTTATCCCATTTATAATTGTACCAAAAACCATAAAATACCTAGGAATAAACCCAACTGAAGGGGTGAAAAACCTATACACCGAAAACTATGGAAAGCTTATGAAAGAAATTGAAGACACACACAAAAAAGGGAATAATATTCCATGCTAATGGATTAGAAGAATATTGTTAAAATGTTGGTATTACCCAAAACAACCTACATATTCCGTGCAATACTTATCAAAATAACACCAGCATTCTTCACAGAGCTAGAATAAACAATCCTAAAATTTGTATGGAACGAGAAAAGACCCTGAATAGCCACAGCAATCTTGAAAAAGAACACCAAAGCAGGAGGCAGGACAATCCCGGACTTCAAGCCGTATTACAAAGCTGCAATCATCAAGACAGTATGGTACTGGCACAAGAACAGACACTCAGATCAATGGAACAGAATAGAGAACCCACAAATGGACCCGCACACGTATGACCAACTAATCTTTGACAAACCAGGAAGGACTATCCAATGGAATAAAGACAGTCTCTTCAGCAAGTGGTGCTGGGAAAACTGAACAGTGACATGCAGAAGAATGAACCTGGACCACTTTCTTACACCAGACACAAAAATAAACTCAAAGTGGATAAAAGACTTACACATCATACAGGAAGCCATGAAAATCCTAGAGGAGAAAGCAGGCAAAAACCTCTTTGACCTTGGCCACAGCAACTTCTTACTCAACACATCTCCAGAGGCAAGGGAAACAAAAGCAAAAATGAACTATGGGACTTCACCAAGATAAAAAGCTTCTTCATGGTGAAGGAAACAATCAGCAAAACTAAAAGGCAACTGATGGAATGGGAGAAGATATTTGCAAATGACATATGAGATAAAGGGCTAGTAGCACAAATCTATAAAGAACTTATCAGACTCCACACCCAAAAAACAAATGAAGAAATGGGCAAAAGACAAAAATAGACACTTTTCAAAAGAAGACATCCAGATGGTAACAGACACATGAAAAAATGCTCCACATCACTCATCATCAGGGAAATACAAATCAAAACCACAATGAGATACCACCTCACACCTGTCAGTATGGCTAACATGAACAACTCAGGCAACAACAGATGTTGGCGAGGATGCAGAGAAAGAGGAACACTTTTGCACTGCTGGTGGGAATGCAAACTGGTGCAGCTACTGTGGAAATCAGCATGGAGGTTCCTCAAAAAAATAGAACTACCCTACCATCCAGCAATTGCACTAGTACCTAATTTATTCAAAGGATACAGGAGTGCTCTTTCCAAGGGGCACATGCACCCCCATGTTTATAGCAGCACTACTGACAGTAGCCAAAGTATAGAAAGAGCCCAAATGTATTGATTGATGAATGGGTAAAGATGTGTGTGTGTGTGTGTGTGTGTGTGTGTGTGTGTGTGTGTGTACACACACAATGGAGTATTACTCAGCTATCAAAAAGAATGAAATCTTGTCATTTACAACTTTGTAAACGGAACGAGAGTGTATTATCCTAAGCGAAATTAGACAAATATCATATGGCTTCACTCATATGTGGAATTTAAGATACAAAACAGATGAACAGAAGGGAAAGGAAGCAAAAATAATATAAAAACAGGGAGGGGACAAAAGATATATATATATATATATATATAGATATAGATATAGATATATATACACACACACACACACACACACAGAGATATGACACTTTTCAAAAGTGTATATCACTTTTGTGTATATCAAGTGTGTGTGTGTATATGTATATATATACATATACACACACACATACATACAAACTGAGGGTTGCTGGATGGGTTGTGGGTGGAGGGATGGGCTAAATTGGCAAGGGATATTGAGGGGAACACTTGTTGGGATGAGCACGGGGTGTTATATGTAGGGGATGAATCACTGGATTCTACTCCTGAAATCATTGCACTACTATACGCTTACTTAGATATAAATTTAAAAAAAAATTCTATACCAATTTTTTTTTTGCTTTAGGCTTTAATTGAATTCCTCACCATAAATCTTTTTCGAGTGCTTTATTACTAGAATAGTGTCCAACATATTCCTTGCTGTATTTGTTTACTATAGTTTGAAAATTTCCTACTCTGATTATACTGTATATTTATTTTAATTGGAGTGATTTTAAATATTGTGTATGATGGGGCGCCTGGGGGGCTCAGTCGGTTAAGCATCTGACTTCAGCTCAGGTCGTGATCTCACGGCTCATGAGTTCAAGCCCTGCATCAGGCTTTGTGCTGACAGCTCAGAGCCTGGAGCCTGCTTCGAATTCTGTGTCTCTGTCTCTGCCCCTTCCCTGCTCATGCTCTGTCTCTCAGAAATAAACATTAAAAAAAATTTTTTTTCAAATATTGTGTATGATGGGCTTTGATCATACCACTATAAATTTATTTCACTCCTATCCTTTAGAGATACTTCTGATCTCTTATTTAAGCTTTCATTTATATACCTATTTTTTATTCTCATTTATTCTTGATGACATTTGTGATTCAGTATTTGAGGGTTGTTTTTTTGGTTTTTTTTTTTCATATAAGCCAAAACACTTCTGCTAAATGGCTGAAAAAGACCAAATCACCTCACTGTACTCTCCTAGTCTCCATAAAGCTCAAGTATTTCTTCACTACATGAGCAAGTATTTTTTCATATAAACAGCAGAGTTAAGAATGAGTGATTTTACTTAACGTTCAGTTTAGCATAACTTGTAAAGAAGGAACTGACTTTTGATAGATGACACAAACTGAAAATAAAATTTAATTTATAAGTTAAAAATATACTAGGTTTAATGCAAGTTAAATACAGTAGTTAACAGCTATATGAAAACTTTAATGTTAAATTATGTATCAATACTGGCTATTCTAATATAAACCATTATTAATAAGGTTGCTTATGCTCAATAAACTTTAAGAAAATCAGACCCATTTACATTTGACTTTAAGGAATATGCCAAATCCTCAGTGGCAGAGAAGTAAGCTAACAAACATAAAATATTAGCCAGCCTGCCTAGTGATGAATTGCTAACTTTCAATGCTCCCTGGTTGCTGTCATTGTACAAAAGACGAGAACACTTCCCGACCAGATCACTCAAACCCATGCCATGCTTCTTGTTTGCTAATTAGCACCTAATTAGCTAATTATGTGACCTCTAACTTAAATCCTAACTAACTCCTGCACATTTTATCACACTTTTTCTTCTGGTATTTACTTTACTTTATACATCTTAATTTGGGTCTATGTCTCAACTCCGTGACCTAACTACAATTTCCACAACAGAGTCAAAGGGTTATCATCCGTGCCCTGAAGTCTAACAGTGCTCTGCACAAACAGCAAACAGCAATTCCTCTGCAAACCCCTGGGTGGGAATGTGTAGGTCTGTCTGTGGTATTAGTCTTACCACTTTGTGGAAAAAGCCACGCCTCCTCGTCTCCCATTCAGCATGTCTTCCATGACACCCTTGAACTGAAGACCTTGTAAATTCCTAATGTCTAAGAACTGAAGCATCATGGCTCACAAATAAAGGTGGTAGAGAACATTTTCTTACCTGTAGACATCAGACCAGTAACTTAGAAGATATACTTGCTTCCAGTCTTCAAAATGCTTGAGAACACCCCAAAAATGTGAATGCCGATAATCTCCCCTAAAGATGGAAAACTACTTTTCCAGTGAATACATTTTCTATACATTTTGATGCAGAGTCTTTGATACAGCCTATGTCCCCCGAATTCATTATAAACATCCTTAAAGCATCAGCATATCCTGGAATGTAATATGGCTCAGCATATTAAACTATATATAAAGCATACAGATGATTAGGTTCTGGGTTCTAATTCTAGGGTTTACCCTATTTGGTACCACATTTGCAAATATTATTTAAAAAGTAAACAGACCACTGAATCACGATTTCCTTTTGCATACATTAAAAGGTTTTATGTCTTTTGTAAGTACTTTTAAAACATACAAATTAAGAAGGTGCAAATTCTACATTTAACCTACATACCAATGGTAAGCTATTAGATTTTAAAGTTAGGAAAACGACCCACCCACTTGCAACTTCAATTACCAAGAAATTGTATTTATCTACATTCAAAAACTTTTATGGCCTAAAAATTGGACAAAACAAGAAAAACAAGAAGGAAGAAACCCCTAACATATCATCTGAGCATAAAGAGATGAATCAAGTCATACGTTTGGCAAAAGCTACACTGATGAAGCATAATTAAACCTCAACTTGGAAAAACTGACAGAAATCTCCCAAGTAAGTTGTTTGAAGCTGTCACAGCAAATGAATAGCTGCATGTGTATACTCTGAGATCATCTTCATGGAGTTGTGTCTGGGTAAATAATAGAACCCCTTCATAATATGAAAGAACCATTTTTCTAACCCCTTAAAACCTACTACAAAAAAATAAAACCCTGTAAGTTTCTCACAATCACTTACATCATTAGGACCAACCAGGGACAGAAACGACATTGACACAACGGTTATAAGCACATTCTGCATTAATAGTTTTCAACTATGAACAAATATTAGTGTTTCAAAGTACATGGATGTTAACCCTGGGTCAAGCATTACACTCGAGGGAAGACAATGCATCTGGAATCTAAGTGTCTAAACCAGATTGCAGAGAAACACTCTGAAACAGACCATCAGATTCAGAACTCTGAAAGGGCTTATAAAAACCAGAGGCCAAGACAGTCTAAGACCTGGAATTAGAACTCAGAATCCAATCCATTTGTTCTTGAATGTCTTTCATTTCTGGTTCTCTTTTTGTGCCGATGAAGAACCTCTCTCCAAAAGGTCACAGATAAAAGAAAAACAAACAGAGGTCCTAACTGTCCCCAAAGAGGTCATTTGGAAAATAAGCAGAA
The DNA here is from genome assembly GCF_018350215.1 of Panthera leo. NCBI lineage: Eukaryota > Metazoa > Chordata > Mammalia > Carnivora > Felidae > Panthera > Panthera leo. The sequence goes on from NC_056688.1 coordinate 8,651,652, forward strand.
GAAAAAATATCAACTACACATAGCAAATAGGAAAGCAAATTACACCTAGATGTTTCCTTTAAATTCTCAGCAGATAGTAATAGAATTCTTTACCATGACCACAGCCTTTCTTCAGGCTAATTACTGTCTGTGAAGTTCTTCTACTTAGCTTTCTTTATCCTCTGTACTTCCTAGGACACCTGACACAGCAGCATGTATTCTCTGTTGGAGCAAAGTGTAGTTATTGTTCCCTTAGTAACTGCTTTCTCCCGAAGCACCCAATGTCTTCAAATCAAACTAAACTACCTCAGCAGAGGATTCAGGGCTCCATAAATTCCTGGCCCAGCCAACCTAGCTTTACTATCCTGTAGCCGACGCACAATGAATCACATTTTCTATTCCAGTCAGGAAAACCTACTCTTTCTAGACCCTCATCAGTGTACATAATAATTCTTCTGCCCTGCCTCTTCACAGCAACACCTCATCAAAAAAATTTTTCTCTTTAAAAAACATCAAAACTAAAGGCACGGGAAACGAAAGAAAAAGCAAATGGTCTTCATTAACATTAAAAAGCTTTTGTGCCACAAAGGATACTATCCATAGCATGAAAAGACAACCCAAAGGATGGGAGAGAATATTTGCAACTTTTGTATCTGGCAAGGGATTATTTACAACTCAGGTATCTGATAAGGGATTCATATCCAGAATAAAGAACTCCTACAACTCAAGAACAAAAAGTAAACAACTCAATTTAAAAGTGGACAAAACATGTATATACACTTCTGCAAAGAAGATATACATGTGGTGAATAAGCATATGGAAAACATGTTCAGTATCAGAGAGAAATGCATCATAGGGAAATGCAAATCAAAACCACAATGAGATAACCACTTCACCCATTGGAACGGCCATCCAAAAAAACCCCAAAACACCCCAAAATAACAATTGTTGGTGAGGATATGAAGAAGCTGGGGCCCTTAGGCACGGCTGGTAGGAATGTAAAATGGTACAATTGCTCCACAAGATAGTACAATGAGTCCTCAAAAAATTATCACATGATTCAGCAATTCTACTTCTGGATATGTACCCCAAAGAACTGCAAAGAGGGACTTGAATGGATATTTGTATACTAACGAACACAGCAGCCTGTTCACAAGTCAAAATGTGGAAATAATCCAAATATCCATTGACTGATGGATTAAAAAAAATGTGGCATATATAAACAATGGAATATTATCCAACATCTAAAAAGAGTGAAATTCTGATATATACGATAATACAGATAAGCCTTGAAAACATCATGCTACACGAAGTAAGAGATAATAAAAAAGGACAAATGTTCAGAGTCACCTGAAGTAGTCAAATTCAGAGAGACAAAAGGTAGGATGGGGGTAACCAGGGAGCAGGAAGGCAGAAGAATGGGGCATCAGCGTTCTAAGGGCACAAGTTGTTTGGGATGATGAAAAAGTTCTGGAGATGAATAGTGGGGACAACTGTACAACATGAATTTACTTAACGTCACTCAACTGTACATTTGAAAATGGTTAAAATTTTATACGTATTTTAACAATTAAAAAAAAAAAAGATTCAAGTGAAAGCTAACTCCATGAAACTTTGTTTAATACAGAGATTACTAATGACTCTAGGTGACCGGTTTGTCAGTAGGGTCTAAAATGAATCTTACTATAAAGTTAGAAAACTTTCACAATGAGGCACTTGTTTAAGGCTGTCTTTAAATACATAAAATTTGATGTATGCAATAAAAATTAAGTAATTTACCAGAGAACAAGCAAACTTGAGAAACTACACCATGTGCTCTTATTCTTGGCCTTATTCACTACTTTTCTTCTATTGATTTTCTGTACATTGTAGTTTCTTTCATCATACAACTGTATCTTTTATCCAAAATAGCTAAAATTTCAAAGTAAACAATTACCTAAATGGCATGAGGGCATGTAGAAGTCTAATGCTGGACTTGAATTACACAGACTTTTCAGTACAAACCAAAGGAAAGGGAGGGAGGAGGTAGTGTCTTCTAAGTCTAAAACATTCATGCATTTCTAGGTCTGACACGTAAGTTACGACATTTTAAGTTGCAAAAAATTAAAAGGGATATCACAGTATACGTTATAAACACAGCAAAAGAAGAATTTCATATAACCCATGTTTCATCAACAGGAATGTTTCCAAGGATCATCACGTAAACCTGTGAGACGCTGAAGCCGTATTACCAGGAAGATGGACATTGGCTATTTGGGTTTTGTGACATTAACAGAAACCATCGCAACTTTTAGGAACAAACTAAATGACATGCATAAATATAAAAGTGAATCTTAATTTTTTAAATGATCATGAAATGAAAGTGAACAATTGGAACAAAGTAACAAAAATAATAATTACAAGGATGGAAGCCACTGATGTGATGGAAGCCGGGAGGAATCTGGGCATACAAGTCACAGCAATCAACCAAGTGGAGCTGCCATCTTAAAAGAAATCTAGTATTTTAACAGATTAATGCGAATGACCTAAGGGCTAAGATACATTAGTATCTGAAGTTCCACATTTTAAGACAGGCCAAAATGAAAGGCACAGTCATTCTCATCTTGCTTCTGTATCCTACAATACAGCATATAAAAATATAGTGGCTTTGGGGCAACTGGGCGGCTCAGTCGGCTAGGTGTCCGACTTCGGCTCAGGTCATGATCTCACGGCTCGTGAGTTCGAGTCCCGCATCAGGCTCTGTGCAGACAGCTCAGAGCCTGGGGCCTGCTTCGAATTCTGGGTCTCCCTCTCTCTCTGCTCCTTCCCTGCTCATGCTCTCTCTCTCTCTCCTTCAAAAAATAGATACAAACATTAAAAAAATTTTTTTTAAATGTAGTGGCTCCATGAAGCTCTGTAAAGAAAGAGTCTGGAACCATTTAGTAAGCTAGAAAACTCCAGAGCCAGGCGTAAACCCGAATTCAAAAGATGTGCCACTGGGCAATTATCTTTTAACCTTAAAATTCCGTAGTGAATGAGAGATACTTGAACTCCTAAAGCAGTATATGTAACCAGAAATCAGATAACTTCATATCGGTGTTTCAGGGAAGTCACAATACTGAGGCAACAAAGCAAGGAGTCATGATTTTTCCAGAAGGAAAATGGCAGCTCTTAAAATCTTGAAAGATGGACCTATTAAGAAGTAGGCCCACTAGGAAAAAAAATGGAACTTTAGATTACTTAATTGGAAAAGTCAAGGATGGGAATGTGATAAGCTCTGATATGTGAAACACTATTGTGAACCAAGGCTTCCTCGCCACCAGTCAGCATAGAATGTGAGGATTGCCTTGACATTTCATAAAGTTATCTAAACATCTGCAGAATCCACTGAACTTTTGAAATGTACTAGAATGCTGTCCTTTTACACGATAAACCGCAAGAGCAACTGAGAGATTATCTTCTAATTACAAAATGAAGTACAGAATAAGAAAATGCTAAGAGTATGGAATAGGCCTACCAGTATAGCTCCATATTTGAACGATTTCCCTTACCCTTAATTAAGGATATCTAAACTTTGGTTTGCTACTAGCTCAGTAAATTAACGATAAAGGCACTAATTCTTTCTACTTAAAGTTTTAAGCTTTAGAGATTAACATGTTAAAATTTAAAAACTGTTTTCCTCATGCATACACATAATGGGATGCTTTGGGATCTAAAAAGTTTTTAGCTTCAGTTCTAAAAATATCACTAATCAACAAGGTAATCGAACTTCGGCCAGGAAGTAGTGGGCATTTTCAATCCTAACACTAATATTGAAACTGTTGTCCAATGATAATCAGGAGTGAGGGTTCCAAAAGAGCCTAAGACAACTCGGTAAGTGGGAATTCTAGTTCTTAAAGAAAAACCCTAATTAGATATAAAGGAATCTTATAAAATTCTCTTTTCTGACCGGATCAGAATAAAGAAATCACTACCTACTGGTAAGACAAAAATAAGGTGACAGCTAAGTATTACTATAAACTGAGAAGTCATCTTGCTTTTCTTTTTGGAATACATGACTTACTTAAGATGAATAATCTTTATGTTAAAAACTAGTAAGCTTTTAAGAGACAATAACTTTCTAGATTTATGGTAACTGCTCTGTAATGTCGCTTTAAAATAAAAATACATATTTAAATAAATGCACTTAGAATATATATAGTTCTTTAAAGAACATTAGCATTTTTATAGCAAGATCAATGGCAATGAAACTGTATCTTCGTTAGGAAACAGAAATTATCAATATACAATTAAAGCAATAATTAAAAATCCTAAATGATTTTGTTATCAAGAGAGTCGATTTAATGATTTTTCACAGAATTAACAATCACTATTACTTCCATACCAAAAGAGGTACAATTTAGGGGAAAGATAAATCTGTGAGGACTTTGAAAATTTACCCTATCCACTTCTCATTTTTAAGATGTGATGATTTGTGGGTCTAATAAAGATTATGATTCTGAGAAATATGCAAAAAAATCCATGTTAAATAACAACAGTGGACCTTGAAGGCATGAGCTTTTGTCACTTTATTGTTAACCAATGAATGTTATCCAAAATTATAGATGTAACTGTAGCTTAATTGTACAACACAGAATTATGCTAATGGTAAAACCTGCTGGAATTTACCAAATACTCATTAATATATTTTTACATTGCTATATGAGCATGTGCTCTCAACAGCTAATAATAAAAGTCATAACTGGCTTAATCACTATGAAAACTCATATTGCAAATAGTTGTTTCCTGTTTAGAAAAATTCACACAGCTTTAAAAATGGATTAAATCCATTTTAATCCTAATCTACAAATAGATTATAAACAGCAAATATAACTGGTAATTTTTCAACACTGATAGCAAACTGATGCAGCAGTGATAGTGCACACAATTCAAAATGTAGAAAATTAATAAAAATCCAGTGGAAATCCAAGTTTTCACCTATTATGGCAACTGCTTTGCTACTTTGGAAAAGTGAGCACGCACGCCTTGGAGCATGACGAGTTCACCACCTATCCCGCGAATGTGCTCAAGCAGAAACGCTCTCTTCCACAGTGTTTTGAAGCATGTGCACAACCACCACACAACAGTCACGTCAAGGTTATCAACCAGTTATCTCTTGTCCTACAAAGTCCAAAAATATATTAAATGCAACCTTTCCTTCTCATATGTCTGCCCAGATTAATCCTTTTCAAGTCAGCAAAATCAAAAAAAGCACAAGAGATATTTTCAGACACAACTTGAATCTACTGTGCATGAAAAATGCTTAACAAAATGGCAATTTTAATAGATAAATGTAAATTTGAGTGCATAATACCACATGAAAAGTAGCTGAACCACACAGAGAAAACAAGGCTTTCCTTATCTCCAAGTCTAGATGTTTTACAATAAAGAAAATGTTAGAACATGTGAATATTAGAACATCTTTCAAACTGGAAAGATTTCTTCTTAAGACATAATTGAACTTAATATAACCTAAAATTATAATTTCTAAAATAGGATTAACAAACCAAATTTAAGTATTTTTAGTTAGAGAACAAAAAAATAAGCACAATGATTTAGAAACCAAATCTGCTAAAATGATTATGTAACAATTATATCAAGAAATGAAGGTACAGACATTCATATGCTACAAGGGAAAATCTCTCTCTCTCTCTCTCGCGCATGCACACACACACACACACTTCCTCAGACACAGAACACCCCTCCAAGAAGATAGTATACCATCAAGAGCTTACAATTTTCATATAAATCAGAGTCCCACAATTCAGCTCAACAACAAGGCAGTTAAAAAAAAGTAGCACTCTAAGATATTCTGAAGGAAAAGGAAATCTCAGAAATACTCCTTCATGACTGGAAGTACTGGTGCGTGTTGGAGAACACACTTACATACTCCGCTGTGTTGGAGCGACCAGTCATCGCAGGTGTAGTAGTGAGGTAGTATTACTGTCCCCTCTCTGGGACTGATGTTTTCATACGCTGCTCTTCCAGAAAGGTCCACGGCTTTTTGAATGAGCATAATCAATGACCAAAAAACATATTTTTTTTAATTAAACATCTGTTTGTCTAAGTCAATCTTTGAAAGAACAGACTTTTTAAATCTTTTGGAGACAATTAGTATTTGCAGGTAGTGTTTCATCAATAAACTCTCCTAGGGTACTACCACCTGCTGTCTACACCTTTGTCAATGGTAGGCAAAGAAAACCAAAGGATGGCAGGTGATGAAACACCAATCCATTCAGCTGTCAAAGATGACTAATTAAGCAAATATCGAATATCCAATAATGTAAGCAAACTGGGATTTTAAAAACATTAACCACCAGCTGCATACTACACTATTAGATATTCTAATCCTTTTCATGATTCATAGCTGTCTTCTACACAATTATCAAAGACTGTCCACCCTGTCGCCTACCTTCATTTTGACCACTGCCAATGATCTATACGATGGCAGAATTATGGCTATCGGCATGGCAAGATATGATAAGGGCACGCCGAGGAAATCTGAGACAGAATGTGGAAATACACACAGGTCAACTATGGAAGGGTCCAAAGAAAACAGAGTGCTCTACCCAAACACTCATTAAGTCACCATCATCCTTTGAAATGTACAAAGTGCTTACATCACACATACACATTTGTCAGACATGATAATTAGTGTTAATCTTCAACAGAAAAAAAAAAAATGGAAACTGAAAATGTGAAAGGAGGCGATGGAACACTGTTCTCCATTCCCTGGCCCAAAGGAAAAGAAAATCAAGCATGACATCACACTGCCTTAATGCAGAAGGGCTCCCTCAAGCATGTCTTTTAGCCACCACAGTCAACTGGTGTAAGTGCTTTGGCAAGGTGGGGTGCATTCCATCACATCTGCAAAGGCCTGCTTTTCTCTGTTGGTGGTTCAGCTTATGAAGAACATGTATGCAAAATAACAGCTCTCACATTGCTTCAAACTCATCGATGCGCTGCTTTGTGTTGCCCTGTCGGATCTGCCGAAGAGTCTTGTACTTATCACGGCCTGCTTTCACGTTCTCAGCGTGAAGAACATCATTTTGTGTTTTCTTGGTTTCATCTCTGGCCTGGGCTAATTCTGAACTCAGCGCCTATGTTTAAAAAATAAAAACAATGACTATTATTTTCTTCTTAAAGTTTAAAAAGCTAATAAAAAAGGTTTAAAGACAAAAATACACATACAACAAATCTGACTTTTTTGCATATTAGAATTTACACTGTCACATAATTTCTTTAAAGTGTATAAATTTAAAAAATAAAAATAAAAAATATGAAGTATGTAAATCTGCTCTATTTTGGTGACAGTAGAGATAGTAGTTAGGGAGAAATACCCACTGTCTTTCACTTCTACACTCAACAACCACGACGATTCTGTATATCATTCCAAAATCCCTTAACTTTCTCCATACAATAGAGATTTTGAAATCACTTACAAAAGGTTCAATGTAGACAGTATAGGATGTTATTTTAAGATCTAAAATCCAGGCCATTAGAGAACCTTTCTCCAAAGTCTTAATATATTTATTGCAATTATCACTTCATTTTCTTTTCTTTATTAATATTTAAAGATTTCGCCAATTAAAAAATCAGAGAACTTATCCGAAAAAAAGGTCAAATCAAATTAAGATTTCCTACTCTGATCTAATTATGTGCTTTTAATAAACCTACCTTTTGGTATTATGAAACCTGAACAAATAGTTCAGAGTATGTAGTGTCATACAGGTAATCTATTAAATTATATGGCTTTTAATGTATACTTTACTGGCGAAAAACTAAATTCATCTGTCTTTTAAAGATAACATCAAAACACTTTCTACCTTTTAGCGTGGAGTCAAGCTGTAATTAAAAAATAACTTACCACTTAAGGCCTAATTACCCAAAACTAACACATTTGCTACAATGGAAGAAATCAAGCACTGTGACTACAGGCCAAGCAATCACAAACCAATCACAAGGCCAGCTAAGGGCAAAAGCTTAAAGAAAACTGGAAAGTTCCTTTTTAGTAAGTTTGTATTTTATTAAATGGGGAAAATGCTCACTGTACTATACATGTACACACAACTGTCAATTTGAAATACCTGGAGTTGTTTTTTAACACGCTCATTTTTTTGTGTTTCCGTTATACGTTCCTCCTCACTTCTGTGGTTCAGCACCCCGTCGTTTGATAATTCTGCGCTAGCCTCTGCATTATTCTCATCATGCTCATCGTGTTCATTTTCTGTTGGAGGAATGACTGGCGGTGGTGGAGGTGGAGGGGGTGCAGACATCACAGTTTTTAGCTCTTCTTTGGTCTTTTCCAAGTCTTCCTGGGCTGCAAAAGCCTGAACGTTAACAATAAATTTATCAGCAACTTCATTTGAAAACTGGTAATGAAGAGAATCAAGTTATCTCTCTTTCCTAATAGAAACTATCTTTCAGGGTAACGAAAATAAGCCCTACGGATGAAAACTCTACTTTTATAAAGGAATGCCAGGGGGCTAGAATGCCAGAATGAAAATACATCACTTTGCAAAAACTAATAAAATTGTTAACTCTGGCAAGCATAATCAAATATTGCTAAACCTGTTATGCAAATATTTGATGAGAAATGGCATCAGCCTAATGCCAAAGAATGCCACATCCAAGAGATCACATTTTAGCCACAAGAGGGAGCACATAACCCAGTCAAAGGAGGAATCAGCCTGTTTAGTGACCAGTTAATATCACTGATGGTAGGTTAACTAGATATTAAGTGTCTTCTGAGATGACACAACAGGAGGTATCCAACATCAGCAATTATTTGGGTGGTATACCGTGTTGCTGTGCCTGGAAAAATCCTGCTTCACACTGTTGTCCTGGTGTAATTACTAATAAGAATACCTTTCACTCTAAAAAATGTTCTAATTTGGGTGACTCACCTATGAGGCACTGTAGCCAAAAACTTTTTAGGATGCGTCCTTCAAGATTTCAGGTCTATCTTCCAGTTTACAGGAAATATTGATGATAAAAGGACAAATGAATGGCACCATAAGGACACACAAAGGAGAAGGGACACTCTGCAGGTCTTTCCAATAATTCAGTATCAAACAAAGGAATGTCCTATTTTAAAAGAGACTGAGAGCAAACCTATGTAATGCAAGGTGCTAATTTGGACACTGGCCTGGCAAATTATCTATACAAGATTTTGGGTCAACTGTGAATATAGAAATATATTCTATATATAAACCCAGAAATAAACCCATACAAATATGATCAATTAATTTGGAGCAAAGCAGCCAAGAACATCCAGTGGGGAAAGGACAGTCCCCTTCAATAACTGGTACTGGGAAAACTGGAGAGATACATGCAAAAGAATGAAACTAGGCCACTATCTTATAGCATACACAATATCTACTCAAAATGACCACAAACTTGAAAATAAGCTCTAAAACCATCAAACTCCCAGAAGAAAACACAGGGAGCAACTCCTTGACACTGGTCTTGGCAATGATTTTTTGGATTTGACAGCAAAAGCAAAAAATAAACAAGTGGCACTACATCAAATTAAAAAGCTTCTATACAGCAAAAGAAACCACCAAAAAAAATGAAACGGCAACCTACTGAACGGGAGAAAATATTGACAAATCTTATATCCAAAATATATAAAGAATTCATACAACTCGGTAGTTATAAAACAATCTGATTACAAACTGGGGAGAGGATCTGAATAGACATTTTTTCCAGAGAAGACATACAGATGGCCAACAAGGTCCATGAAACGGTACTCAACGTCACTGATCGTAACAGAAATGCAAATCGTAACTAACGAGCTATCACCTCACACCACTCAAAATGGCTATTATCGAAAAGGGAAGAAATAGCAAGTGTTGTCAAGGATGTGGAGAAAAGGGATACTGTGTGCACTATTAGTGACTATGTAAGTTGGTGCAGCTATTCGGGAAAACGGTACACAAGTTTGAAGAAGGTTTTCTTCAAAAAATTAAAAATACAACTACCATATGATCCAGCAATTCCACTTGTAGGTATTCATACCCCAAAAACGAAAACACTAACTCACAAAGATATATATACCACCAGGTTCAGTGCAGCCTTATTTACAATAGCCAGGATATGAAGCAAGCTAAACACCCATCAATGGATGAATGAATGGGTAAGGAAAGTGTTGTGTACACACACACACGAGTACTATTCAGCCACAAAAAAGAAGAAAATCTTGCTGTATCAACATGGATGGAACTTGACGGCACTACACTAAGTGAAATAAGTCAGAGAAAGACAAATACCATATGATCTCATTTATATGTGGAATCTAAAAAAGAAAAAATTAAACCAACAAAAAACGAGAACAAATTCCTGGTTACCAAAAATTGGGGGTGGCGGGGACAGTGGGGAGTGAGCAAATGGGAGAAGAGGATTAAAAAGTACAAACTCCCAGCTGTAAGATAAAGAAGCCATGGGGATATAACGTACAAACAGCATGGAGACTACAGTTAATAATACTGTAGATTTCAAAGTTGCTAAGAGTAAACCTTAAAAGTTTTCAGGACAAGAAGAAAAATTCTAACTATGTATGGCGACGGGTGTTAGCTCATTTCACCATACACACAATATCAAATAATGAAGTTTACACCTGAAACTAACATAATGTTGTATGTCTATTATATCTGAATTAAAAAATTTTTATGAATACAGTCTAATACAGATGAGATGAAAAGTGACTAAAATGGAAGCGTGTGTGCAGGACGACCTCACTCTAAACATATAAATGTGTATGTATGCACACACGCAAACAGGAAAAGATCGTGGAAAGATCTGCACTAAGGTGTTAAAAGAGTGATCCTGGTTTGTGGGAATATAATTTTTCTTTTGTGTCATTTCCTCATATCTATAGTTCAGAGGATTTACCTCTGTGGTGTCATTTTCATTTATTTACGTTTTTATTTATTTTTATTTATATACTATTAAAGCTTATTTATTTTGAGAGAAACAGAGACAGTGAGTTGGGAAGGTGTAGACAGAGGAGAGAGAGAATCCCACGCAGGCTCTGAGCGGCCAGCACAGAGGCCGATTTGGGGCTCAAACTCATGAAACTGAGATCACGACCTAAGCCGAAGTCTGAGGCTTAACCGACTGAGTCACCCAGGTGCTCCTTTATTTATTTTAAATGTTTATTTCTGAGAGACAAAGACACAAACACACACACACACACACACACACACACACACACACACACACACAGAGTGCGCGCGCGAGAGAGTGCACAAGCGGGTGAGGGGCAGAGTGAATGAGACAGAGGATCCAAAGTGAGCTCCTTACTGGCGGAGCGCACAGCCCAATGCGGAGCTCGAACTCACAAACTATGAGATCATGACCTGAGCTGAAGTCAGACACTTCACTGACTGAGCCACTGAGGCACCTCTTTTTTTGTTGTTGTTTTTTTTGTTTTGTTTTTCTTTCTTTTTTTTAAAGAAGTTTATGTATCTCTGTGAAATTCTAATAAAATAGTTAACAGGTTAACAGAGTTCTACACATACACACAATTTTCAATATATCAAAATTTCCCTGTGAAATTTAAACTGCTACCAAGAAAATTTAAGGGTGAAAGGAAACATTCACACATACTGTAGAAGGCCTTTGGGTAAAAAAATTATTATGGTTGCATTTAAAAGTTAACCTTTATTTAAAGTTCGGAGTAAGCTCTGATTTTTCACTTGTGCACTATTTCAACAGGGGCTTCATCTACTTAGGAACTTACACTAGGTACCTCAGAATGTATCATCGTCGCTGCATCCTTCTAATTCCACTTTATATCCACGATTTGGTTGCCATGCCCTTTTGAGTCTACCCCAAGATGTCTCTCAGCAACCTCTGCTCCTCTTGACTCTCAAGTAATCCCACCTCTTGGACCAAGCCAGCTTCCACACTGACGGCCACATTATTTTTGTAACACCATACTTAATCATGTTATAATCCTGTTTTGAGATCTTCAAAGTCAAATGTCTACAGACACTCCCTATCATCTTGCCATTGATTTAAAATTAAAGCCCTTCACAACTTAATTTCCTCTCTAATGTCCCAACCACATCTCACAAGATTTCTGAACCGATGCTCGAAAGCACTGCTTGCTTACTGGTTGCCCCTCAAATCCAGCATGTGCTTGCAAACTTCCTGTACTCATTCAGCCCCTCTGTCTACAGTCTCTAACCACCCCCAAAATTGAAGTTCACGACGCAACTTAAACTTCTAAGGGTTTTCCCCAAGCCTGCCTCATTCCCACAGAAATTAATCACCTCTTCTGTGCTCCCAAATACTGAGCTTGCGTCGACAGATCAGTAATTAGTACGATACAAACACATTCATACACACAGGTATCTTTCCCCCTCTCAATCGTGACAGTATTCATCTCTATAAACTCAGCATACGACTGGGTACAAAGTAGATATTCAACAAATGATACTGAGGGAAGAAACCAACGATCACCTTGTGCTGCCACTCAGTAGCTTCCTCTTCCTTTTTCTTCTTGGCTTCTTCTAGAAGTGCAATCTTGGCAGTGAATTCAGCAAGTTCTGCTGCCTAAAATACACAATATAATTACCAATACTAAAAATATGTATTTTCAAAAATTTATATTATGTCAACAAAGCTTTAATGTACATGCTTGGGCTGTATTATGTTCCTCTTTGATGGCCTTTCATTAAAAAAAAATTTTTTTTAAAAGGTGTATTTAAGATCATAAATATCTTATTTGTAGTATAATGAACTAGTAAGGAGATAAAGTAAAAATGGTTTCATTATAAGCAAGTAGTTATTCGTCTTCCAGTAGCAGGAACTTAGAATGTGTAACTCCAGAGCTATTTGTAAACTTTGATCAATAAAGTATTTGCTAAAGCCTACAAAGAAAAAATTTATATAATGCTTTATAGTTTGAAGAGCATGCTATCAAATAATCTCATGTGATTCCCCAACAATCCTATCTGGTGACATTATTTCTGTTTTCAAAGGGCAGAATCTGAGGCTCAGAAAGACCCAAGGACACATAGCAAGCGAATGTCTGAACCAATATTTAATTCCAGGATCCTTTAAATGTCATGCCCACTTAATATATCTAAGTCCACTACACAAACCAACACAAAGACCCCAATAAGTACGGCCCACGGTTATAAGAAGGAATCAGAACGTACTGTCAATTTATCTAAAGTAAAACACACCAGTGGTTTAGGCAAAGTTTAAGTGAATCAGAAATCTTTTGTTAGCAACAGGCTCCATTTATCTTTTATGGTCTTATTTTTAGTTTTTGTTTATTTGTTTTAAGGCAGAAATTAAATGTTTAGATTTCCAAACTTTGCTATTAGATACTACTTATATCTTTGGTGTGCTTTCCAGAAGATCTCTAATGTGCTTAGTTGTACAAGGTTTGCTCTATGCTTCTGTCTAAATTTTCCTTTTTCTCTGAGAAAGAGCTGAGGTTCCTGACCAGTTGCTCCTGATTCTTCATCTGGTCGGCAGCTTGTTTTGCTATAGCGGACTTGGCCTCTTCAGCAGCTCGGCGCTCCTTTTCAAGCCTTTCTGCTTCTTCCTTTGCTCGTTTTCGCTCCTGGTCCAGTTCTAGAGCTTTTCGAGTCTGTTCTTCTAGTTCTGTCAAATTGTACACCCCCCACAAAACAATGGTTAATTCTAATTATTCGCATTATCAAAAGAAGCCGAAATGATGGCAAAGAATCTATAATTTGTACAGTTTCTAAAAATTAGCACATCTGGAAATGAACATACATACTTTGATTTTAACTTGGCAAAAGCCTAGTAATTTTCTTTAGTACTCACAATTAAAAAACCTGAAGAAATGAAAACTTTTTGTAATTCAAGTTATGTCATAAAGCTTGAAGCACATCTTTATTTTTAAAAAACTAGTATCTCCAAAGTTTTGATCTAAATACTTTGCCACCTGTTTCAAAACTCTATAAAACAATACACTTTCAAACTTACCTAACTTTCTGCTTATCTAAACTAAGTATCAGATAAGTAAACCCAAAACATTAAGACTGAAAACAGCAATTACTGATTTAAAATAGGAATTCTGATGTGAATTATAGCAATTACTAAAAATTTTCAGTAACTGGTACATACCCATTTTTTGGGCATGAGACAAAATAATATTTGGAGATAAATAACATGAATTTTAATCTTTAAGTGTACAGATCATAAAGTTAATTCTCTTTTATTTGATGTGTTGAATGAAAAAGGAAAATACTACCAGCACAAATCCAAAAATTTTTAAGTGTAAAAGTACTAATTTTAAATATTATTCTAACAACTCTTGTTTAATAACAAGGACATTTTGTGACAGAAGACAAATGAATGCCATCTATTAAGAGACTGCAATGTCCTACAAAGAATGTCTCCCTTTCTGTGTATTTTAGAAAGGAAGAAAAACTAAAAATCTAGGTCATGAGGTCTGAAAGCTAACTGTTACATACACACTTCTCCTTACCATTGTTAACTTTTTTGGTCTTGGTCAGAATTAATTTAGGTAATCGCAGTTAAGACTTGGGAAGTTTTGAGATGGTCAAGAAGAAAAATAACTCTGGTCAAAGTTTAAATTTTCAATAAAATAATGTAAAAATTGTATGCAGCTATTATAAAGATAAAATGTATACAAAACTGGGTGTTACCACAACTAAATTCTAGGATTATTCATTTTAGAATCTGCCTTTTAAAACTGGGACATCAAACTAACCTATCAAACTTTTCTTAAAATCATTCTTTCCATCTAGTTGACTAATATTTATATAAAATAAAGCCCACAAAACTCACGGCTTTTTCATCTAAACAAGCAAACAAATAACTACAGAAAAATTCCTTCTGTACTATGAAAGAAGAAAGAAAATTAAGTGCAGGTTATAAAGTTAAATTTTAAAATAAATATTCCCCAATATTCATTATTTTCTATCAGTTTTTTTGCAATAAAGATTTTGAAGAACGGTAGACAAGGCAATGGTTGTTTTGTGATCTATTAAGAATTATGCAAAAGTGTAAATTATTTTAAATGTTGAAAATAAGTAGAAAGCTTCAAATCTACTTTCTTTTAGAAAGTTGTTTTTTTTTTTTTTTTTTTTTTTTTTTTTTTAAATAAATTTTAGGAAGGGCAAGAGCAGGAACAGGGAAGAAGGGCAGGGGGCAGTGGGGGAGAGAGAACCTTAAGCAGACTTGATGCTCAGCTCGGAGCCCAATGTGGGGCTCTCTATCCCATGACCTTGGGATCACGACCTGAGCCAAACTCAAGAGTCAGACACAACCGACTGAGCCAGACACAACCGACTGAGCCACCCAGGCACACCCCTAGAAAGGAAGGTTTTGAAATGCTTTCTTTCTTCCCTCCCCAGTTAAATGAGTTAGAACAGAGATTGGAAAACTATGGCCCACTAACCCAATTTCTTATTTTTATAAATAAAGTTTTACTGGAACCCATACCGTCATTCACTAAGGTATACAACACCCTCACATGTTTACATACAGCACAGGATGCTTTCATTCTGCAAGAGCAGGGCTGATGGTCGCAAAAGAGACTGTGTGATGTGGAAAGCCTGAGGTAGTACTATCTGACCCTTTACAGAAAAGTTTACAAACCCCAAAATTAGGTTATTTCTATTTCTATAAAAGAGACGTGCCTCCAAAACCGTGGATCCCATTAGGATACCTGTAGAGAAGGATTAGCTCAGAAAGGTAAATAGTATCAATATTTTGCCTCTGGTTCATAAACATCTAAAACCTACAATTTTTGAGGTCCGGCATACGGGAAGAGGGTATCAAAGAATATGGCTTGTTTTAGAAGATGAGGGGCGCCTGGGTGGCTCAGTCGGTTAAATGTCCAACTCTCAGTTTTGGCTCAGGTCATGATCTCACGGTTTCATGAGTTCGAGCCCTGCATCAGGCTTTGTGCTGACAACTCAGAGCCTACAGCCTGCTTCAGATTCTGTGTCTCCCTCTCTCTCTCTGTCCCTCCCCCACTTGTGCTCTGTTGATCTAAAAATAAATACTGAGAAAAAAATTTAAAAATAAAAGTATATTAATTGAAAACGGCAAGGTGCACCAAGACGTAGGCCGTATGCTCCATTTTATGTAAGAAAGAAGGAACAAGAATATAGTTTTGAGTATTTGCTTATTTTGTATGCAAAAAAACAAAAAACAAAGAAACAAACAAAACATAGGTATTTAATACTCCCAGTAGAGTGGAACAAAGGTGGAGTGGAATGCAGCAGCCTGAGGCCTGTAGTACTGAACCAGACTTAGCAGATACAGATTTAAACTGTGGGGCCACGAAGGCATCCAAGGTTTGAGAGGCCAAGAGCCTGAATAGAAGAGTAAGCTCTAAAACCTGCACGCTATTGGGGCACCTGGGTGGCTCAGCTGGTTAAGTGTCCTGCTCTTGGCTTCAGCTCAGGTCATGATCTCACAGTTTGTGGGTTCAAGCACCACATTGGGCTCTGTACTGGCAGTAGGTGTCCCGCTTGGCATCCTCTCCCCTCCTCCCCCCACTCAGTCTCTCTCAAAAATAAGGAAATAAATAAATAAATAATCATGTTATTTCCCCTCAAGATGTTTGCCAACTCTTAAAAGATACACATATGGGGTGAAAAACAAGGAAAAGAAGCAAAAAAAAACCCCAGCTGTAATAGGCTGAAGAGTGGAGCAAAAAGATCGACACTCTCTTGCAGCCAGGAGTCAAAGGCTGGAGTTCAGGGCCCCCTAAGATAGAAGGGCCCTAGAAAATAAGCAGTCTTTCAGAAGATACTCCCGAGATGTGGCAGTGAGGGCAACAACAGGAGAAGGCCAACCTTAACAACGTCTGAAATCCCGCTCAACTCCACCAAGGCAATCTGCACACAGTGTGCCTGTCAAAAGAAAATCGAATCCTCTCTAAAAGAAAATAACTTCATCCTAAGCCTCCCTAATGTTTCATACTCACTGTTGGGCATGCAACGAAAATTACCAAGCACATGAGGAAGCTGGGACCAAAGGACCCCCACCAATGTCCGTAAAACCCCTAAAAGAAAAACAGACTACTGTAGAGGCCCAAAGATTATCCAGATATTGGAGTCCGCAAACAAAGATGTTGACATAAGTATGATAAATACTGCTTCTTTAGGAGAGATGAAGCAGCCGCAAGGCACGAAAACAGATGCCGAGCCCAGAGGAGCACTGACAATAATGCAGAAGCAGAGCTGCGGGCACCTTACAGATCCTCCGCAGGGACGGCGAAGGCCAGAGTCCCTTCTACAATTATGCAAGCTCGTTATCAATCTTTTCTTTATGATTATGAAAATACTGTCCTTTGCTATCTTCTAGAAATTTCATTCTCCCTTCAACATTTAGGTCCACAATCCACAGCCCCTCCACAGAGAAACAGATACTAAAATTCAGGAGATCTTTGACAGGGACCCAGATATACTACTAATTTTACTTTAGCAAAACCTTGAGACACCAGAATCATGCATTAAGTGCCATCCCCCCAAAAGGTAAAATATTTATGACCACCAAACCACCAGTAAAGCTACAAAAGAGCATGTGAAGCTCCTCCTGTGGCTCAGAGTAAAGTTTAAGGAAAGAAAATTTGAAACGCCTAGACTTGTAGACGTCAGGGAAGGACCCATCAGAAAAGCCAGAAATAAATGCCAGCTTGGAGGATAATCATAGTTAGGGAGCCACCGTTAATCACATGCTCAACCCACAGAAGTCTGCAGCAAAAACATCCCAACAGCCCATGATCTTCCTGTCTTGGACTATCCATCTCCAGAACTTCCCTTCCAGACGCGCTCTATTCAGAAGACGGTTATGAAGAACTAGAACAGGAAGCCAAAGAACATGGGAAAAAAGGAAAAGTACAGTTAATACAACAAACAGAGAGAGAAGACTACCAACCGAGGAAGGATCCCAGTGGTGCCTCTGCCACCACCACCACAGGAGGAGAGGGTCTACACTGTGAAATACGCAGAACACCGGCACTGCTGACTCACACCGAGCAGTCCAGTCCTGGCAGAGAATAAACTGCTGGAGCCGTAGTTTGTCCTGTTATAAACTAAATGGTTCCCTATGGTCACTTGTTTCCAAGTCATTATTCTCCTTTTCTCAACTTCAGGATGATTTATAAAAGTATGCAATGTGTAACAATTAATGCCATTAACAATGAACATTAACAAATAATGTCATAAAAGATCATTTAAAATATAAGTAATCTGGAAGCCCAGGAGCTGCCCTCGTCTTTGCAACGTGCTTCCTACTGTACATGAGCATGCACTTGGCTGTACACCTATTACTCATCTCTGAGACATGTCAGTTTCAAGTTTTTCTAGATACAACTGGTAACTGAACAGTGTGGCACTGGCAATACAGAAACAGGTAAGTGGAACAGAACAGTCCAGAAGCAGATCCATACACATACTGTCTTCTGGACTGGTGACAAAGGTGATGGCTGTAGTCCAATGGGGAAAAGGACAGTCTTTGGAACAAATGGGTCTGGGTCAACTGGAAATACTTTGGGGAAAAAATAAACCTTGACTCCTACAAAACTGGTTACGTATGTATGGAATGTGAACCTACGTGTGAAAAGTAAAGCAGTATCGGGGCGCCTGGGTGGCTCAGTCAATAAAGTGTCTGACTTCAGCTCAGGTCATGATCTCGCGTTCTGTGAGTTCGAGCCCCGTGTCGGGCTCTGTGCTGACAGCTCGGAGCCTGGACCTGCTCAGATTCTGTGTCTCCTCTCTGCCCCTCCCCCTCATGCTCTGTCTCTCTCTCAAAAATAAATAAGAACATTAAAAAAATTAATTAAAAAAAAAGTAAAGCGTGAAAAATAATACATTCACAGCTATAAGTAAAAGAGTGATAAATGGAACTTAAAATGAAAAACCTCTCTTCATTAAAAGACACTATTAAGAGAGAAAAAAGGTAAACCATGGAGAGATTTTTCTTTTAAAAATTCATGAAAAGAACTATAGATCAATTAAAAACAATTTTTTAAGCAAAAGACATGAAAACACACTTCACAGATAGCTGTAAACATTTGCAAAAGTGCTCAAAATCAACTTATCAGCCATCAAGAAAATGTCCTGGACTCACTATGCTCACCATCATGACTAAACAAAAAACACAAAAAGCACTGACAATAACAAGTCATTAAAGTAATGAAGATACAGAGCCAATGAACTTCCATTCACCACTGGAAGGAACGAACACGGATACAATCACTTTGGGAAATGATGGCAGGATCTCTGATAAACTGTGGCAGTGATCCAGCAATCCCACTCCCAGGGGTATACACCTCCTCCAAATTAATACACAAATGCTATGTTTAAGAATGTTCATAGCAGCCTTATTTCACAACAGCCCCAAAATGGAAAAGCCTCAAATGTCTCCTACCACCAGGAGAATGGATAAATTGTGTGATATACATGCAACAGAATGTTACACAGCTGCGTCAAAGAATAAACCACACCTATAGGCATAAGATTTGAGAAAAAGAAGCCAACTACGTGAATTTATATAAAGTTCAAAAACAGGCAACACTATTCTTAAGCCTAACACCAAAAGCACAAGCAAAAAAGGAAAAATAAATAAGCTGGACTTCATCCAAATTTAAAATCATTGGGCTTAAAGAACACCTGCATCAAAATGAAGATAATCCACAGAACAGGAGAAATCATCTGCAAATCCTTACCTGGTAGGTCATAAGACATCTGTACTGAGATATATAAACAACTCTAACACCTCAACAACAAAAAGACAACGCAGTTGAAAAATGGGAAATTTGAAAATACATTTTTCCAAAAAAGATATATAAATGGCCAATAAACCTATACAAAGATGCTCAACTTCATTAGCCATTCAGAAAATGCAAATCAAAACCACAGGAGCACTTCAAGTGCAAGGATGACCGCAATCCAAAAGACTGACATCAGCAAGTGTTGGTGAGGCTATGGGTCATACAAACCACACGCTGCCAGCGGGAACGCGACAGGTATAGTCGTTTTAGACACCAGTTCGGCAGTTCATCAAAAAGTTCAACGTGAACTTACACATGACCCATTAATCTACTCCCAACTTTACACTCAAATGAAAACATACGAATACACAATAACCAGTAAACAGATGTTCACAGCAACATATTCACAACAGCCAAATGGTGGAAACAACCCAAATGTTCACCAACTAATGAGTAAGTAAAACGGAGGATACCCATACGATGATTGTCATTCAGCTGTAAAAAAGAATGAATGCCTGATACAAGCTACAATATGGATGAACCTCAAAAACATTATGCTCCATGAGAGACCGTTACTGAAGACCACATTCTGCACTTTTCCATTCACATGAAATGACCAGAACCCACAAGTCTACAGAGCAAAAAAGGAGATGAGCACGGGGGAGGGAAGGCTGGGGAAAGAAATCTGATGGACTGCTAATGGGTATGGGGTCTCTTTGGGGTGACCGTTCTAGAATTGTGGGGTCAGCTGCACAGCTCTGAATACACTAAAAACCATTAAACTATATACTTTAAGTCATTAATTTTGTGGCATTCTACATATCTCAACAAAGCTGCTAAAAATTTAAAAGACTAGGGGTGCCCGGGTGGCTCAAGTGGTTAAGAGTCCAACTCCGGATTTCAGCACAGGTCACAATCTCACAGTCATGAGACTGAGCCCGGCATCAGGCTCCATGCCCAGCATGGAGACACTTAAGATTCTCTCCCCCACTCTTCCTTTGCCCACCCCCCGGCCCCCACCGCCGTTGGTGTGCACACCCACATGCGGGCTCTCTCAAAAAAGTAAGATTAAACTCTAATGAAGATACACATCAGAGTCACATTTGGGGTGAAAAAAAGACTGGGAAGGGACATAAGGGAGGTTCCCTGAGTGGAGGTAATGTTCTGTACCTTGCTCTGGGTACCCACAGGAATAAATTCACTTAGTAAAAATTCATTAAGCTTTGTATCTAAGAGACATGCACATTACTACATGTACACTACACTTAGATGAAAAAAAAAAAAAAACTTGCCAAAAAAGTCTCAGAAAATTAAATTAGGGATTATTTCCTTCCATTCTAGAAATTAGAAACCTAAGGAAATTGAGAAGTTAAAATGACTTTCTGAGGTCACATTCTAAGTCAATGACAGAATTAAAGCTTGACTCCTATTTGTATACAATGTATACATAAAACAAACGCCCCCGCTCCCAACTGCTTTTATCCCACTATCATGCTCACCTCCTTCTGAACACTTAAAAAATAAAATGATCTTTATTATGTTAATTTTATTATCTTCTTTCCTCAAAAAATGTAAGCTCCAGGACAGCAGAAACCTTATCTGTTCAGTACTCTATCCCCAGCACCTACAATAGTGCCTAGTACACACTAAGTGCTTAATATTCAGAATGAATGAAATCACTCTACTTTTTTTTTTTATGGTTTATCTTTTCAAGGTGGGATTTCACTTTGATATTTGCTGCAGCAGTAACTGAATGCAAATATGGCTCTATTATATCTCAAATATAGTCTGCAGTATCTTCAGAGATGGTTTAAAAAACAGTAACGAGGTGCACCTCGGTGGCTCAGTCGGTTAAGCATCAGACTCTTGGTTTCAAGCTCAGGTCATAATCTCACGGTTTTCTGAGTTCATGCCCCATGTTGGGCTCTGTGCTAACAGCTCAGAGCCTGCTTGGGATTCCCTCTCTCTCCCCCACTCACACTGTCTCTGTCTCTCTCAAAATAAATAAGTGAACTTAAAAAAAAAAAAAAAGATAAATAATTTAACAGTGATGAATTGTGGAAATGTAAATGGTAGAATGGTTCTGTATAATGATTCATAACACATTTCAAATAATGACTGTAATAAAAATTTTTTAATAAAATGGTAATAATGAAGTATAGAAAAAGTTTCTTCTCAAACAAAAAAATTTTAGGTTTATCTACTAAATACTATTACTTAGATACGGCCAGAGTTACTGCATTTGAGTGAGAATTTAGCATAAATTACAAGACAATCATGAAGATTTTAGGACAGCCTGGAAAAGCTTTATTATTAGGAAAAAAACAAAACCAAGAAACAATTAGATGTCCTTTGCCCTAAGATGACTGATTGGAAATTGTCTTGATTGGGACACTCTACATTCTTTCTTAGGTTCTATCTTCCTTATTATATTCTTTAGTGCTTCTTGACTTGAGTAGTTCTCTGTGTGTATATCATTAGTATTTTTATTACACATCCTAAATAAACGAAACTGAAAGATTGAGTAAGTAGCTATTCTCTCAGAAAAAGATATATGTAAATTCAAAACTGGTATCGTTCAATCTTTCCTTTAGAGTCATGCCAGTATGATAAATTTCTTTCAACTTTTCCTTGAACAACACACATTCCATCTGACAGCATTCTTCCTCTCCAAGCACTGCTTACAGTCTTCCACAACATCAGGCACATATGGCCTCCCTTTATCTGTATTTCTATGCATCTTATTTCTGCCAACCACAAAGACTTGGAGCCACGCAGGCTGATTCTCTGTATTCCTAGAAGGCAGCCCGAAAGGCACTTCCTAAGTGTCCACTTTATTCAACAAAAAAGGCACCTGGAGTGGTACAAACAGTATGAAGTTAGAAGTGAGAAAACAGGTCCTACTCTTGCGTTGTGGTCTGCAAACAAGTATATTTAATACCTCTGATCTTTGAACTGAGGCATTTTCTAGCTCTTAGAAGTGAGGTTTCTAATGAGTGAGAATAAGGCTACTAGAGTTTTTCCATTTCTTCTCTTACAATTATTATTTCCAATCCTCTTGGGATCAGAATGATGAACCAGTTTGTGGGTTTACAGCCATCTCTGGGACTTTGTCCCGTAGTTACCCATTTGCAAATTCTCCTCCCCACTGCTCCAGAGTATCTCCCCACCATGGTAGCCTGATGTAAGGAATGAGAATAACCTTAAATAGATTATTATTTAATAAACTTTAATGTTTTTATTTTATTTAGAAAAAATAGAACTAAAAGCTGGTTCTACCAGTTGTCAGGAAAGCAGTTATTAATTCCAGTTCATAGTATATATTTCCAATGTTTACAACCCTCACTAAATACTAATGCTTGAAAAGAAAAACATCTTATTTTGCTCAACACCCTTTTTCTTCTGTTCTTCCTGCTATTTGTTGTTTGAAAGTAGTATATCCTAGGGGCACCTGGGTGAGAGTCTGACTTTGGTTCAGGTCATGATCTCACAGTTCATGGGTTCGAGCCCCGCATCGGGCTCTACGCTGACAGCTCGGAACCTGGAGCCTGCTTCAGATTCTGTCTCCCTCTCTCTCTCTCTCTGCCCCTTCACCACTCATACTCTGTGTCTTTTTCTCTCACTTTCAAAAGTAAGTACACATTAAAAAAAAATTTTTTTTAAGTAGTATATCCTAGACTTATTTAATATAAACCACTCTCTAAATCCAATTTTCCTTACTATACACTGTAGCATTCTGGTTACATTCTGTATAGGAAGTAGTTCTTCCCAATGTGTTACCAAAAACAAACACTTCTATGTGTTGTGTACTTTTTTAATATACTAAAATGAACTTTAGAGATGGAGTCCCAAAGGAGTTTATAATAGAATAGCTTAAAACACTTTAAATTACTTAGCTGCCTTAAAGTACTGAAATATCCATAAAGCAACGAATAAAATGGCTTTTGTTGAAATGCTAGCAAGTAGTGAAAATGTGTGTTTACAGAACCTTGAACAGTAAGGGGGAAAAGTTAATATATGCACTCATTTACAACATTTAATAAGGGTACACATGAAAAGAGCTCCGTGTTTAAATAAATAAAAAAGAAAGAACACACGAACACAGGAACATTCTATGCGCCTCAGTTAAATGTGTTTAGGATGTGATTCCAGTATGTATTAATCTGACAACTAAGTGGACTTATTCTACAAGACAAATAAGATTTAACAGAGTAAGGAAATAATTACATCTGACAAAAGAGGAACGATTGTGAATTCAACATTGAACAGAAGCTCCTACCTTTCTGGGCTTTCAGCGTCTGTTCTTCTATTTGCCGTAGACGCTCCATTAGCTCCTCCTTCTCACGTTCTATCCTCTCCTTCTCCTTTTCTGCTATCTCCCTTTTCTTCTTCTCATTCTCTAATTGTGCCCTTAAGAGGAATTAGAATTGCTTTGTTACATACTAATACGTAGAAATTTTGACGTGAAACTCAAGTACTGTGAGTAAACTAAGAAAAATCTAAGTGTAAGTATTTAAAATTTTGTTTTAATGTTTATTTATTTTTGAGAGAAACAGAGACAGAGCTTGAGTGGGGGAGAGGCAGAGAGAATGGGAGACACAGACTCCGAAGCAGGCTCCAAGCTCTGAGCTGTCAGCACAGGGCCTGATGCAGGGCTTGAACTCATGGACTGCGAGATCATGACCTGAGCCCAACTCAGACACCCAATGGAATTACCCACCCAGGCACCCCTAAGTATAAGTATTTTAAGAGTCTTCATTATATTCAGCTGATCTCAAAAAACCACCCAGTTGAAAATACAAGACTGCCCTGTGATATGCACATGCACGGGATTACAAGGCATTCTTTTTGTGAGGTCACAGGAAATGTCATCCAGGACTGCTTAAAAAGGTATTAACAACTTAGCCATTGTGGAAATATTTTCAAGGTAAAAATTTACAGAAGTGCTAGGAAAGTATAACTGTCAGATATATCCCTGTATACAAAGCATATTTTTCATGTGGACTTGAATGGGGGGTGGGGGGAAGCTAGGAGAATTATCACTTACATACTTGGTGAATTCTGACAACACATTACAGGTCAGCACAAAAGGAGTTAACTGCACACTTTTGTTGAGAGAAATAAGAAGGCTTAAAAGGAGTACACAAGGTTATTTTACTTAAACTGTTTAAAGTAAAATAACCTGGGAAGGCAAGAACGTTCAATCATTAACATGAATTAACACATTTTTAATTCCTAAGGTAGCACCAACTTAAGCTGATATAAATGGCCAGTTTTATCTCCTGCATCTGCCAGGGGCCTAATGAGACTGTTTCTTCTAAATATAGCCAAATTCACTCAACAAACATCTACCAAGAAC
This sequence comes from Panthera leo, assembly GCF_018350215.1. Lineage (NCBI taxonomy): Eukaryota > Metazoa > Chordata > Mammalia > Carnivora > Felidae > Panthera > Panthera leo. Next base: position 8,676,749 of record NC_056688.1, read on the forward strand.
TTACCAGGGGTCAGACTCTATGTTGACGGCCAGAAATATACTATTTCATAAATTTAATCAATATTCAATATTCCCATTACTTTAATGGGAATAATTTTCTTTTTTTAGTTAAAAAAAAAAATCAATTATTTGGGCACCTGGGTGACTCAGTTGGTTGGGCGTCTGACTTGATTTCAGTTTAGGTCATGATCTCAGGTTTGTGGGATAGCCCGGATAGCATCCAGGCTCAATACGGACCCTGCTTAGGATTCTCTCCCTCCCTCCCTGTCTCTCCCTCTCTCTATCTGCCCCCTTCCCTGCTAGCACTCACCCTCTCTCTAAAATTTAAAAAAAAAAAAAAAATCAATGATGATTTCATGTCTGATTCTTATCTGAGTACATCCAAATTTCCCCCCAAAACCCATCACTGCCATCTGGTGTCAATTCTGAATTTCAGGCACAAAATCTCAATTTCCAGTCTGTGATAAAGTCATTAGCAAAGTTTTATCATTGAAGCTTTTTTCCCTTACTCTATAAACCTAAACTTAAAAATTCCTGCAGCTCCTAGATATTTAACTGCCCCTGCCACAGAAAGAGGCTCCAGCTTTGGAGCAAACGGGCAGAGTTATAACAAGTCAACAAGAAGTAAGACAGACAGCTAATGGTGACCTAGTACATCAGGCCAAAACCTGCAGTTCAGGGGCACCCCCCTCTAACTAACTCTAAGCCTATTTCTAACTTTCAAGCCTTAGTAAAGGTGCATTTTCTCATGAAGCCTCCTGTGGTTAAGTAAAGCCACAAATGTAAGTTTTTATTCGGAGGTTAGGTTTGGAAACCCTAATTTGACCAAGTCGTTCTAGTTTAAGAGCATATATAACATATTAATAAACTCTCAATTCTCCACTAACATGCAGAAAATAAAGTATTTTAGAATACCTTACCTTTTAAAGAATATCAGATGAACCCAATTACAGGTTTAAAGGGTAAAAGCTAACTTATATTCAGCTTTCATCCAGACTATGCATTAATAATATTAAGCATTATTATACTTCTTATTAAGCACCAGGGACTTGGCTAAATGTCTGTATGCCACTGTCTTTCTTTCTCACAAAAATCTCTGCAACCTTGAAGCTGGGTCACAGTGACACAAGCAGCCGGCCATTACAAAGAATACCGCATGGCTAAGCTACAACCGGTATGTAGGTATCTGATTCTAAACTGTGTCCATTTAAATATATATATACATTTATTTATTTGGGGAGAAAGAGAGAGAGAGAGAGAGCGCGCTAGCAGGTAGGGGCAGAGAGACAGGGAGACGGAGATTCCCAAGCAGGCTCCACACCGTGAGTTCACGACCTGAGCCAAAATCAAAAGTCAGACGCTCAACCGACTGAGCCACCCAGATGCCCCTAAACTGTCTCCATTTTTTATCTGGTAACGATTTTAGCCATACAAAAAAATGTTCAGGAATTACAGAGGGACTTATCATTCAACCTGGATGTAAAGAACTTAGAGCACAGACTGCAGAGCCCAACAACCCACGGTACAGAACATCGCCTTCACTGCCAAAAATCCAGTTATGGGAGTTCAGGTGACAGAACACGGCCACGCACAACGGCACTTCCGGGAGAGAGGTTGCCTTGCAGCCCCCTCCCCACTCCGGCAGCACAGGCAGCGCTGGCGAAGCGACCCCTCCCCCCTCTACTGCTGGCTACTCCGCCAGAGGGCTTGACCACAACTGCTTCCACACATACGGCTGTCATTTTTCTCTCTCTGATCTGGAAAGCAGGGACTAGATGAAGGCTCGGCACGCCGTTTCTGAACGACCTGCCAGATCCCTGTGTGCTAGACTAACGTAAAACCTCCTCTGAGCAACTCGAATGAATTAAACGGGGACTAAATTCCTACACGGTACGAGGTAGTAAATGTTTGCCAGTGAAAGGTTGTAAAATTTATCTGAGACAGAAACCACGGCATGGTTACTGCGTGAGAAAGGAAACTTCAAGTCTTCCACTTCCATCTGGGCTTCAGAGTAACTCAAATACGCTACGATCACCAAATGGCACTTATTAATCACACTACATACACTAGAAGCCATCCAGCACTCCTCTATGGGAGAGAAATAAAGGACAAATAGGCAAACATATTTAAGAATGGAAATCATGTATCAACATTACAGGGAAGCAGAACAGAGGGCATTTTATGGAGTGATATGTATGAGGTGTGATTTTTTTTTTTTAATTCATGACAGGAGATCTTAGACATGGGCCTGGAAGGGAAGGGATGGGAAGTGAGAAAGAGAGGGTACGGGTAAGGGTGAGAATGCATAGAAGGAAGGAAGGAAGGAAGGAAGGAAGGAAGGAAGGAAGGAAGGGAGGGAGGAGGGAAGGGAGGGAGGGAGGGAGGGAGGGAGGGAGGGAGGGAGGAAGGGAGGGAGGGAGGGAGGAGGGAAGGGAGGGAGGGAGGGAGGAAAGGAAGAAGGAAAAAAATTAGTCTTTGTGAGGGAAATGGAGAGGCTATGATGGCTATGAATATATAGAAAGTAAAGCCCCAATAAGAACCACTTTAAAAAGCATGTAAGCCTAAAACCACAATGTGATCCTAAGCTACATGAGAGCAGCGAAAAGGGACAGAGCACAGTCAATCCAAGTTAGTATCTTTAATGATGGGGTGAGGAATTACTGGAAAGTTTCATGCCTACATAAAAAAACGTCTGGCAACACAGTAGACTTCTCTAAGGGAGACAACCTGAGGAGAGCTATCTAAATTACAGAGAACATTTAAGAAAAAAACAAAACAAAAACATCATTAAACACAAACACTAAAAATGGGAAGTAGTAAAATTTTATCTAGCAGAGGACCTATTTAATTCTTATATTCAAATCGCGTTATTTCCAAGATGTTTGAAATATGTAAGTTTATATATGTTTAGAGCTCCTCAGTTTTGTTTTGTTTAGGACCCACTCATTTCTTAAACGACTGTATTATTCTATACCACAAAGATTTCCTCAATGAAAGTTAATTTTAAAGCCCAAGTCAATCTAGGATGAGATTTGGGAATAATGCTGCTGACTCTGGTAATCTGGTTCCAGCGTCCACAGGCTTTCATTCAGTATCTGTCCCCTTCAGGAACTCTCTAGGATATTTAACAGTATCTTTTTCAAAAGTCTGTGTAACCATGGTTGATAACATCAGTGTCACTGGCGGGGGTCCTGGTGTTGCTCTGTATAATGACTTTTCACTTCAGTTCAACAGTGTCACTGATATGGCTTTAAAGCAAAATATTCAGCAATTCTTATCCTGAAAAATTTGGAAATACAAGTCAGAAGGGAAACAAACTTGAAAAATTCCAAACTACTATGGTACCCAAACCAGTGAGTCAGGGAAAAGCAAGTATGTTCCAAAAAAAAAAAAAAAAAAAAAAAAAAAAAGCACATCTGTGAAATCCTGGGAAGCTACCCTCTCAGAAACATGTCAAAGATTTGTCACTCGCAGAGTACACACACTCATTTCAGAAGAGGATAAGGAGAGCACTCATTCAATTTTAATACAATGAAAACAATGCAAAAATGTAAACTCAGAGAATGCTCAAAAAACTGAGCATTCGTAAATTTTAGCTCACCTACTCAATTACGCATCACAGACCTAAAGTCCATACCTTTCCAACTGCTTCTGGTGTTTCTCCTCCCTTGCCTGAGCCTTCATCTGCTGCACTTCGATAGTATCGGGCTTCCTTCTCCGCATGTACAGTTCATGGTTTCCCATACATAAAGCCAAAATCCGCTTATTGATTCTCAGACGAGGGGCATAAAAAACAAAATCCTAAACATAAAGTTTCTGAATTAAAATCTTCCTCAAGATAGTGTCTCTCACAATAACATGCACTAAATTTTAATATGTGGTATGAATCCTAATGTCGTATTACACACAGTTCAGAAATCATAAAACTTCCTACCTCCAAGTGACTATGCCACATTTGCACTGGACTAGGAAGGCTAGCAGCGAACAAGTGTTTTAACTGCTTCTTAGGAATGAGGATTGTTAACAAACATCACCCACCTTATAGCTGAATCTCAGTTAACATAAAACTCTAATATTTGTCATAAAAAAGATTAAAACTTTGTATATTTACTAGCATTATTTTCTCACTGGGAAGGTTAAACTATGGAAAGAGCAAGTCAGGAGCAATAAATGAACGATGCCACTCTTCAAATGATTATCACAGCAAAGTGGCAGAAATTAAAAAAGAGTTAATACAGAACATAAAGAATTTTACTTACAGGTGCCTTTTTGTCGATTGGCTTTATAACAAATTTTTTGTCATTAAATGAAATATTTCTGATTTCACTCCAGGGAAAACCAATTTTAGGTGTTAACCTTAAAAAATGAAAGCATTCCTTTACTTAAAAGCAAGAAACAAAAGGCAAAATTCATTAACATTTTGAGGCCAATTTAGCTGAATGACCAGTCTTAAGAGTGCCAGACTTTCAAATGCATTACCTTACTTATACTACTGACATTATCTTCTAAGGGGAAACTTGATCAGTTAAGTCACATAAAACAAAGAGTAACTATCAACGGATTTCATAAATGCTTCATGAGCCTTGAAAGCATCACACTTGCTTTCTTAAAATTACCTAGAAAACACTAGCGACCCAGAGTGCAGAACTGAGCTTCCTGGGGTTCTGTATTAGCTCTATTTAGACTCAAGCTACTACAACTATTAAAAATGTTTAAGGAGAGGGAAAAAAGAAGTCTTCATAACTTTTCATGTGATTTACAGACCTGTTACTAAATATGAAAATTTTTTATTTCCTTCCTCTCTTTACTTTAAAAATGAGTATTTGTGAATAACATTAAAAACACAATTTTCAGTATCTTTAATTTTTTTTTAAGTTTATTTTAAGGGTGGGGGGGCGGGGCAGAGACAGAGGGAGACAGAGAGAATTCCAAGCAGGCTCCACACTGTGAGCATGGAGCCCAATGTAAGGTTCGAACTCACAAGCTGTGAGGTGATGACCTGAGGCAAAACCAAGACTTGGACACTTAACCGAATGAGCCACACAGACGCCCCTAAATTTTTTTAATGTTTATTTTTGAGAGAGAGAGAGAGACAGAGGATGCATGGGGGAGGGGCAGAGAGAGGGAGACACGGAATCTCAAGCAGCCTCCAGGCTCTGTGCTGCCAGCTCAGAGCCCGACAAGGGGCTCGAACCCAAAAACCATGGGATCATGACCTGAGCCGAAGTTGGACACTTAACTGACTGAGCCACCAGGCACCCCTAATTTTCAGTATCTTTAAAATGATTAATTTTATGGTATGTGAATTCTATCTCCAAAGAAAAAAGGTTAAGACATTCACATACACCAATGTTTGGATCAATGACAGGGCTGGAATTCCAACTTTAAAACTATGCAGCACTTACCTCCATTTTACCACACCACACACATACTGGAATAACAACTTTTCTTCTGCTTTTCATATATTTTACTGTTTCAGACTACCCATCAAATTTGTCACTGTTATCCAATAACAAGTAAGCAAAATGATTATGACATCCATGCTGGCCAAAAGACATCTTTTTAATCAGTCTTCTGAGAACAGAGTATGAATTTCTACCTATTGATAGTTCTTTTAATTCTTAAGGAGATTAAGAACTGAAGCACAGCAAATAATTTTTTCTGCATAAAACTTTATCAATATCCACGACTTATACTGCCCTCTAATGGTCATTCAAATGTCAAAGTTACCTATTTAAAAAGGGGGATGCTGGAACACAGTTGTTATTTTTTTATTTTTTTTTTTAACATTTTATTTTTGAGACAGAGAGAGACAGACCGTGAGCAGGGGAGGGGCAGAGAGAGAGTGAGACATAGAATCCAAAGCAGGCTCCAGGCTCTGACCTGTTAGCACAGAGCCTGACGAGGGCCTCGAACCCACAAACCGCGAGATCATGACCTGAGCTGAACTCAGACGCTTAACTGAGCCACCAGGCGCCCCCACAGTTGCTTTTTTAATGTTTATTATTTGAGAGAGAGAGAGAGAGAAAGTGCACGCACGTGCACAAGCGTGGAGTGGGGGGGGGAGGGGGGGAGGGGGAGAGGGGGAGAGGGGGAGAGGGGGGAGAGGGGGAGAGGGGGAGAGAGGGAGAGAGAATCCGAAGCAGGCTCCAGGCTCTGAGCTATCAGCACAGAGCAAGATGCAGGGCTTGAACCCACTACCAGCAAGATTACAACCTGAGCTGAAGTCAGATGCTTAAGTGACTGAGCCACCCAGGCGCCACAAGGAACACAGTATTTTTTAGGTAAGGCTGTACTATGTTTACACATTATTTTGAAAAATTCTAAAGCAATTTCCTCATGTAATTCTCACAACAATCCTGTGAGGTGAGCCTGGCAGTTACATGAATTTCAGAGAGTTAATAACCTGACCAGGGTCACAAAGGCAATTAGTAGCAGAACTGTTAAATGAACCTAACCAAGCTTTTAAAGTTGTCCACTATTTTGACTTTTAAAAATATTTTGGAAATACAATAGATTTTAGTTATTTAAAAAAAAGTGATGGGGCGCCTGAGTGGCTCAGTCAGTTGAGCGACTGACTTCGGCTCAGGTCATGAACTCACAGTTTTTGAGTTTGAGCCCCGCGTCAGGCTCTGTGCTGACAGCTCAGAGCCTGGAGCCTGCTTCTGATTTTGTGTCTCCCTCTCTCTCTGCCCCTCCCCAATTCATGCTCTGTCTCTCTGTGTCTCAGAAATAAACAAACATTAAAAAAATAAAAAAAAATTTAAAAAAGTGAACCAGTATAGATAAGACCAAAATCCCTTTTGTCCACAATCTCAAATCTTAGTCCTTCCCATCCTGAGCTAACCCCCTCTCTTTCATATTCCCCATTTTTATCTGTAAGTGTATTTAAAATTTTTTTTTTATTTGACGTTTATTTATTTTTGAGACATAGAGAGACAGAACATGAACGGGGGAGGGTCAGAGAGAGAGGGAGACACAGAATCTGAAACAGGCTCCAGGCTCCGAGCTGTCAGCACAGAGCTCGATGCGGGGCTCGAACTCACGGACTGTGAGATCATGACCTGAGCCGAAGTCGGTTGCCCAACCGACTGAGCCACCCAGGCGCCCCTATCTGTAAGCATATTTATAACGGGTAGTCTAACAGAAACTAATTCAATGATTTTTAAAAGAAAGAAAAGGGAAAAAAGATTTGGGCCACAAAATTGGGTCTGTAAATCCATTTTGCTTTTCAAAACTTTCAAAATATTCTATTCTGAATGATATAGCCTTTTAACTTGCTTGGTAATATAAGTAAAAACTATATTATCAGAGTAAAATTAGTAAAATGCTCTCTTTTAGACTTATTGTTAGAAATGTTTATTTTATCAGATATTTGTAATAATGAAACTAAAATTCTAGACAGAATAAAGAGAAATGCCTTAGAGGAAGACATTACTGGCACGGACTTAAATGTTTATGTGGTACAGCAAATAAATTAAAGAAAATATAAAGCAATTGTAGCTATCATTCCTAAAAGTATTTTAAGAGTCTGATGTATTTTATACCAATATAAAAATTACTACCTGGTCAATTTAAAAAAAAAAAAATAATAATAATAATAACAACACTATCTACTATGCTTACTTGATATAGTGATATTCTACTTTATTGATGTTCAAAAAATTCAAAACAATTCCTATAAATGTCTAAAAAAAGGTGTTACAAAATACAATAAATCATGTATCTATTAATTTCATTCTCATTGCTCTTGATTTCTTATATATGTTAATTTCAATTTCAACCTATATGCCAAGCATAATATTTAAGGAATTATTCTTCACCTATACAGGGAACAAATTTAATTAATTTACTGGACAGAACTCATAAGAGAGCAAAAGAAGTGAATCACTCCATCTGATAAATACACTGAGAAGCAGAACTCTGAAGCTATAAGATGTTGCAAAGATGGAGACATGATATCCAAAAGTCTATGGGGCCCTAACTAATCATTTAAGCAAGGAAAAAAAAAAAAAAAAAAAAAAAAAAAAAGGCAGTAAGAGTAATCAAGCCAAAAAAGAACTTTTACAGACACAGCATAAAATTAAAGCCATACAGATCATTAATGACTAGTTTACCATGCAACTAATTTACTCACTTGTCATCATGCTCATAAATATTCAGACCCAGAGCATCAACGCCTAGCCACAATTCGGTTCCCTTTTTATTTTTTATTTCAAAATAGTTGACTCCATACATTTCTAGATCTTGTGCAATCTTGAGGTATTCCATCATAGAATCTTCCCTGTTAAAATAAAGTTTATTGTAATACATTTAAATAAAGGTAATACCAAAAAAATTACAAAAATACTTTGGATTACAAAGTAGTGCTTTCTATTTATTCACATAAGTTGAATGATCTTTGGGGGATAATCTGATATATTAATACATGCTATGAAATAAAAATGCTTTGAGGAAAAACACTAAGAAAATAGCCACCCAAATACCTCAGCATTCCTCTGTGTTCTTCATGCCAGTTCTGTATTCTTTCTTCCCACTGTTCTTTTGTCAGCTTGTGTTGTTCCAAAACACTGTAAGGGGAAAAAAATCTATGAGAATGCCTCTATGATTCAGAATCAACATTCATTTAAAAGTCTAGACTTAGGGCACCTGGGTGTCTCAGTCGGTTAAATGTCTGACTTTGGCTCAAGTCATATCGCGGTTTGTGGGTTTGAGCCCATATCAGGCTCTGTGCTAACAGCTCTGAGCCTGGAGCCTGCTTCAGATTCTGTGTCTCCCTCGCTCTGTGCCCCTCCCCTACTCATGCTCGCTCTCTCCATCTCTCAAAAATGAATAAACATTAAAAAAAAAAAAAAAGTTAAAAAAAATGTATAGACTCATTCAGTACCTTAACTGTGATGGTGGCTGTCATAAAGACCTATATACATGATCAAACTGCACAGAAAACACACACACACACATGCCTGACTGCAGGTAAAACTGATGAAATCTGGATCAGGTTGGCGAACTGTATCAATATCTTGGTTGATATCGTACCCAATATGCAAGACGTTACCAAAACGTTGGGAGAAGGATACAAAGAATCTCTCTAGTTTTTACAACTGCTTGTGAATCTGGAATTATCTCAAGATAAAAAGTTTCTAGAATCCTGAAATTATTTTAAATAATACATTTTTAACATTTATTTATTTTTGAGACAGAGAGAGACAGAGCATGAACGGGGGAGGGGCAGAAAGAGAGGGAGACACAGAATTGGAAGCAGGCTCCAGGCTCTGAGCCATCAGCCCAGAGCCTGACGCGGGGCTCGAACTCACGGACCGCGAGATCGTGACCTGAGCTGAAGTCGGATGCCCAACCGACTGAGCCACCCAGGCACCCCGATGCCCAACCGACTGAGCCACCCAGGCGCCCCTAAATAACACATTTTTAAAAAACAGTTACACAGATACTTTATGGGAATTGAAATGTTTCCAATGAATACACTATTGGACAAAAGAAAAAAAGGAAAATGACTTTCTCATTACTAACAGAAAAATAAGAGAACAGAGTGAAAATCAGAATTCTCCAGCCTTAATTTCTTCCTTTACTCTATGTCTTTACTTTCCTTGGTGCTAAATTTAATTGTTATTTTCTTTAGATAATACTTTATATAAAATTATACAAGTGAAAAGTTATACTTTTTACCACCCCACACTCTCCAAATAACTTTATTAGTTTCTTTTTAATCCTCCCAGTGTTCCTTATGTTAATATAAGCAAACCTATTTTCTACTACTAATATCTTAACACCAAACCAGCAAATTCTACATGCATATATCTGCTCTACACACTACAGATTATTTATTTCTATTCTCTTTGGGTCAGATAATGATAATTATACATCTTTCTTTATTGGTGAATCCTCAGATCCTACTTTATTAACAGCAAAAGCTGTGGTGTTAAAATATTATCGTTCAACTGCATAAAAAATTTATGTGAATCCTAGGAATGTCTTGGCAGTATAAAGGAATCTCAGAATGTCGTCATCTTTTGCACAAGTTACTCACTACTTAGAATGGATTCCTTAATGAGGTCTCAAACAAACCATTATGTTCTTACAATGCACTGCTCCTTTCTCTGTGTATCCTCTTTTAAGCCCTTGGCTTTTTGGGAGAGAAGTTTTGTCTTCTCCCTTAGAGCAATTAAGTTTCTACATTTTTCTTGTCTTTATACTCTCTCTTGCTGCCTTGCCTCCACTGCTCACCAAGAGGAATGTAATCAGCCTTGAGGGCATAATCAGTGCAGCCAAGTGCTGGGATCATGATATTAAATAAATCTGAAGGTATGGGTTAACTTGGATGCCAGTAAGATTTATGTTCTAGTTTTTTATACCCTGCATTTCAAATAGCATTTGTTTGCATTTTGCATAATACACTTGTACTATTAATCTGTAGGAGTCTGCAGGTATTCAAAAATTCCCGCCCTCTCTTTCTTCTGTCCAGAAAAAGGAGTCTTTCTTCCTGGCTAATCTGTCTGACTTGGCTTTAAATCTGTCTATCTGGGCTTTTAAGGGACTTCTCTCTTCACCTTCCCAGGATCTATATACTTCATCATTTATGATGGGACATATTTATTGTCACATCCATATTGCTCACCACTATATGCCCGGTACCAGCACTGAAGAGGTACTCAAAACTTTGTAGAGAGAATAAAGGAATTACAGTAAATCAGCTCTTTCCCATCTTTTAAAGAACATGTCTATAAACTCATGCTTTCCTAGTTTTTTATTTTCTTTTTCACAGCCGAACTTCTAAGAACTACCCATATTCACTACCTTTCGTTTACATACCTCGCATCTACTGCCTCTAGTCCACCACAATCGGGCTGCAATCACCAACACCATACGGAAGCTGCTTCTACTAAGGTCACTACCAATCTCCTTATTGCTAAGCCGAAAGACACATTAGTTCTCCCTCATACTTGACCTGTTAGTACTATCTGGCACTGCTAACCAGTCCTTCCTTATACCTTGGCTTCCATGATTAACATTCCTCTGCTATTATTCTGGACTCTGGCATTTTTTCTCAATTATGCCTTACAGGAGCCTCTTCCCCTATACTTAAAAATTAACTTCCAACAATATCTGTCTTAGGCCTTTTGTTCATTCTAGATGTACTGTCAAGTTCATCTCTTTCATTCCATGGGATAATTATCTATTTGCTGATTATTGCCAAAACTGTATCAGACTTTGTTCTGATTCACACCTACAAACGAATACTATCTCCCTTGGTTATACTGGTTATGTTTCAAACTCAGTAGATTCAGAACTGAAATCTTCCTCCCCAAAAACATATTCCTTCTCCCCATATCTTGGCAAAACTGTATTACCCACTACCTAGGTGCCCAAGTCAGAAAAGTGGCACATAAAAATTTATGTATATCTAGTTCTTTTCAAAGGAGAGAGATACTATCTGGTGGAGCTGATCATCCACATCACGAGAGAGCTAAACTGTACTGTGGGAGAACACACTGCTTATCCAGGTTTTTCTATACAAGAACTAAAAGCATCCATCAAAGGCATCAAATTGTGTTTGATTTATGACTACCAAATAACCTGATTACTAATTCCCCCCCTCGGGTACTTAGTGAGAAAAAGTGTACTATACCATACATAAAATAAGTTCATCACTATGAAAGTATTTTCTCCATTTTAAATACAAAAATTAGTATTCTGATTTTATTTTTTTAAAGGAAACTTACTGTATGTATGTATTTATTTACTTATTTATTTATTTGGGGTAGGGGCGCCAGTGAATCAGGGGCAGAGAGACAGAGAATCCCAGGAGGGGTGGGTAGGGGGAAGGTTAGAGAAGAGAGAAGTGGGGCTCACCCGCAACAGGGCTTATGTATTACCCAAAGTGGGGCTCATGTTCACCTGAAGCAGGGCTCAAGATCACCCAACGTGGGACTCGAACTCAGGAAACATGAGATCATTACCTGAGAAGTCAGATGTTTAATGACTGAGCCACCCAGGTGCTCAGTATTTTCATTTATGAGTAAGACTCTTTTAAGCTCAGATAGCTTAAAATAGTTCTCCAAACATTACCAACCTGAAGAACACCTATCTGTACCTTCAAAATTATGGACCAGATCTTGAAGGGCACGTGCTATCATCCTCCCTTTTAAACAAAGTGGGTTACAGCACACATACATTTAAAATAAAAAAATTAAATTTTGCGTAAATATGATTCCCGTGTTTAAAATATTATAAAACATCACCTGACTATTAAATGGAAGCCAATTACTTCATCTTCGCTCAACTAAACATCAATCTAATCTAACAGAAGAACAACCATCGGGGCGCCTGTGTAGGCGCAATTAGTTAAGCATCCAACTCTTCGGCTCAGGTCATAATCTCAGTTTGTGGGTTCGAGCCCCACACTGGGCTCTGCACTGACAAGGCAAAGCTTGCTTGGAATGCTCCCTCTCTGCCCCTCCCTTGCTCTCTCTTTCTCTCTCAAAATAAATAAATAAACTTTAAAAAAATCTTGGGGGATGGGGCGCCTGGGTGGCGCAGTCGGTTGGGCGTCCGACTTCAGCCAGGTCACGATCTCCCGGTCCGTGAGTTCGAGCCCCGCGTCAGGCTCTGGGCTGATGGCTCAGAGCCTGGAGCCTGTTTCCGATTCTGTGTCTCCCTCTCTCTGCCCCTCCCCCGTTCATGCTCTGTCTGTCTCTCTCTGTCCCCCAAAAAATAAATAAAAAACGTTGAAAAAAAAAAAAAATAAAAAAATCTTGGGGGAAAGAAAGATCATCTATGTAATAACTGAGATAAAGCATGCCTGTTCTACAAAAAATTAAGAAACTGTAAGGGTAATGTTGATTATACATAATATTTACCTTAGGCCCTGATTTAAAACTTAACCTCCTGTGCATTTTACTAAGTACAAATTATACCTCAATTATGGTACAGAGTTGTGGAATCACTATGTTGTATACTTGAAAGTAATGTAACACTGTGTGCCAAATATACATCAATAAAAATAAAATTACTTAAATCTCAATTAAAAGTAAAAACTAATCCTTATCTGAAACAAAATTCTACTGTGCTAGTAATCAACTATTCAATTCAATGCTTGAAAAAAAATCTTGAGACAAGAACTGGGGTTGGAATAATAACTGAAACTAAATAACCACAGATTATGAGGTGTCTCATATTCCTGAGTCTTTGGTGAACAGCATGTATTATTTTATCTTCTTAGGAAACTATTACTTCCTCTATAGAATTAAAATTAAGTTTTTTAACTTTTTATTTTTTTCATTATTGTTTTTAAAGTTTGTTTATTTTCAGAGAGAGAGAGTGCAAGTGGGGCACAGAGAGAAAGGGAGACAGAGGATCTTGAAACGGGCTCTGTGCTGAGAGCAGAGATCCTGATGTGGGGCTTGATCTCAAGAACTGTGAGATCATAACCCGAGCCGAAGTCAGATACTTAACCTACTGAGCCATCCAGGCATCCCAGTTTTTAACTTTTTTAAATACTGTTTTGTTTCTTTAAGTTTGTTTATTTAAGTAATCTCTATGCCCAACATGGGGCTCGAACTCAACCCCAAGATCAAGAGTTACATGCTCTTCCAATTAAGCCAGCCAGGCACCCCTAAAAGGTGTTTGAAACTCAGTTTTCAGATGCCTAGTCTAGGGTTCCACTCAGCACGGAGTCTGCTTAAGATTCTCTCACTCTCCCTCTACCCCTCCCCCCACCCCTGCTCGCATGCACTCTCTCTCTGAAAAATAAAAAAATTAAAAATATATGTTTCACTTACCGCTGGGGTAGGAGTCTATCATTAGCCAGGTAGCCCGGTTTATGAATCTCTTTATTATAATCTCCATACTTGGCCTGAACAGCATAGGAAGCCAAAAGAACTGCGGTTTCTGGAGGACAATATATCTCATCATTTAAGATAGCTTCCTTAACTTGAAGGAAGAAAAGTCTCTGGGTTATTTCTTGAATTAATTCCTCAGAAACATCTTCAGGAAAGAATTTAGCTCTAAATTTGAACTGTAAAGGATTCTCTTTTTTAACATCTTGCTGTGTCACCTGGAACGATAATTTCAAACATCATCAACAAAAATGGTAAGTTCACATCAAATTCTTTTTTAGAAGAAAGCAGGATATAAAATATAAATAAGATTCTAAATCCATAAGACTCTAGTGTGTAAGTAAGATTCCAAACTTATAAGAAGCTTATTCTTTATAGCTTAAGTCAAACTGAGTCAGTTACACCTAATATTTATTACACGTTAAGTTTTCAAACAGGAAAAGTGAACATTTCCTTTTTTTCTAAGATGATAAACTCATGGTAACTTATTGAATTCAAAGACATGACACCTTTAACGACTCAGAGATAATTGTAAAAGGAAGTCTGAGGTCAGTCAGACCCTGCGCTTTCCTAGTACAAATTCATGATCATAACTTCAAAATAACTTAATTACTAGCTGAATTTTATACATATTTTTACCTTTTTATTTAGTTTAAGCCATGTAGAATAACCTTTGCTGTCCACATACTGCAGCCCAAAAAACCAGACCTCACGCAAACCAACTGTTTTCACCACCTTAAAAAAAAAAGTTCAATTTCAGTTCAACATTCATAGTATAAGGAAATGGTCCTGTATTTCAAAAGAAAAACAAAACCACAGAGGTATTATAGGTATATTCCTTTGTTATAAAGATCTTTCTTAAATGTCATGTATTAATTAAAGGAACATTTCTGAAAATTTAAATTCAGGTTTTATATAGTTTACAATGTCATTTCCATTTTATGTGATCCATTTTTTTACACCTCTTCTTCTTTCTCATCTCTCATCATGACCCCAAGAGATCACAAGTCCAGGAAACAGATACAAAGCTGTCATAATCCCACCTGCCTATTTCAATTTATCTCCACAACTACACAACTGGGTAGGCAAGGCAAATAGTATCATTTTGGTGATAAGAGTCCCTGAGGACATGTAAAAGCCATACCTCCTGATGATCCAGCTGGTGATTTCATGCCCCCTTCTACTATACTCTTCACCTACCATCAATATAAATATTCTATGTTCTTCCTTCACTGAGCAAGAAACCATTCTTGGAACATGCCCAAATTTTACCCTTCTGCACCTCTGCTCATGCTTCTTCTTCTGCCTAGAATGTTTCTTCTGTACTTTCGCCCCCTTTTGAATAATTTATTCCTCAAGGCCCAGCTCAACTAACACACCTTCTGTGAATGAAGCTGTCCTATTATACAGATAAAATTAATCACTTGTTCCTTAATGTTCCCACAGCACTTTATCTAGTATCTATAGCTACTGGAACATTGATTCTATCTTATCATAAGTAACTGTATGAGAAGTAGTGTGTCTATTTACCCTCCTTCATTCTTTAAAACTAAGGACAGAGATTACGGTCTTATTCATCTTAATTATGTCATCCTATAAAGAATTAGTAGCCCATGGAAGGTACTCAAAAGTATTAGAGTAAATAGAGTGGTGAGCTAGGACCCACCCAAGAATGTACCAACACTTGGAAAAAGCTTATTTTTAAAAAAAAAAATCTATTTTAAGATGAAAGTGAGGGAAATGAGCCAGGAGAGGTGAGAGTTTATTAATATTTTAAAAGCTTGAGAGAAAGATTCAACATTAGTTGTAAGTGATATTCTTGGCTTATTTTTTAAAAATAGCTAACAACAGGGGTGCCTGGGTGGCTCAGTCGGTTCAACTCCAACTTCGGTCCAGGTCATGATCTCACTCACAGTTGTGAGTCTGAGCGCCTTGTCAGGCTCTGTACTGACAGCTCAGAGCCTGGATCCTGCTTCAGATTGTGTCTGTCTGTCTGTCTCTCTCTCTCTCTCTCTCTCTCTCTCTCTCTCTCTGCCGCTCCCCTGTTCACACCCTGTCGCTGTCTCAAAAATAAGTAAATGTTAAAAAAATTCTTTTTTAAACATATCTAAAAATGTGTCAGGCTTTTGGATTTCAAGATAGCATACTGAACCCTTCAGTTGACTTTCCTTCTCTTGAAAAATTCAGTGAAATTACACACACCAAAAAAATTAAAAATAAGAAAAAAACATTTAGCTCTGCTAGGAAAAGTTATCATCAAAAAAACAAAAACAAATTTCTACATGATATGGGATATAAAGACTCACACTGATGCAAAAACTGATCAATGCCAAACAACCAAAACCTGAAGCTACACAAAGGAGATCCCAAGTAATTTAACTTTGGCAAAAGACAGGTTGTCCCATCAGAGCCAAAGAATATATTCCAGCTCAGAGCAGCAGAGTAAGAAACTTACTTAGGTCAAAAGCAAGGGAGAGAAATGTATCAAAGTAGCTGCCTCAACTGTTGCCTTTAGGCTTTGCCAGATTCATGAGCTTGCTAAGGAAAGGCGGGATCTGCCACAGTGGGCACAAAGGGCAGTACCTTAACTAACTGGAGACCATCACAACAAACACCAGGAAGAACAAGAAGGCTCAGCTGTGAAATTCTTTAAAAGGCCCCATCTCTTCAGTGCTTTTCCTACTACTTCTCAAAGGGTTCTCAGAAACTTTCAGACACATACTTTTGTACGTAAAAACATACTTGAGGAAGCGGGTGCCTGAGTGGCTTAGTCAAACGTCTTGACTCTTGACTTCGATTCAGGTCATGATCTCATGGTTTGTGGGTTCAAGTCCTGAGGAGCCTGCTTGGGATTCTCTCTGTCTCCCTCTCTGCCCTCCCCAACTCTGGCTCTCTTGAGCATGCTCTTTCTCACACTCTCAATAAATACATAAACTTAAAAAAAAAATACTTGGGTACTTAACTACAATATATGTATGCTTATCTATAAATTATGCATAGGCAAAAATCACAGTAATACATTATAAAACATGTATTTTTAAAGTAACTTGAAAAAGGACAAAAATATAAATAAACATTTTAATTTTTTTTTCTTGCATCCTAACAGATCATATTGAACACTTCTTAGGGGTGCGAATACTCTAATCCCACAGGTGGAAGCTGTAAGTGAAGGATAATGTGGGAAGAATCAGGCAGTAAACCAAAGGACCCCAAGCACTCAATTAGAGCCCCCTATGCACAGCAGCTGGCCTCAAGCTCATCATGATCAGAAGTAAGGCCTTGCTACAGATGGATTTAGGTTGCTATGGACCCTTGTTTGAGAGGACCCCTATCTCTAGCCCGCTCCTGGTCAGACCCTAAACCTACCTACCTGCCAACCCACTCCATATGCTCACTATACTCAAGGTAAAGCCTGGTTTTAGATCATAACATTTGGACTCAAGAGAAGTTGTCAGGAAACAACAGTGACTCCAAGAAATAACTGCTTAGGGAGCACATTACAGATAACCATACTCCTTATCTAGAACTTCACTTACACTATGAGCTGGGTGTGTATCAAATGCTGTCCTATGTACTTTTCCATGGATGGATTCTCACTTAACTCACAACAACCTCCTCAGGGAAGAAGAGTGCAATCACCATCCTCATTGCACAAATGAAGCAAATGAGGCAAAGCCAGGAATTTGTGCAAATCAAACAGCTAGAGCTGGGCCTCTACCGCAGGCAGTGTGGCTCCAGAGCCCACACTCTTACACTACACAGTACTGCACTATAATAAAGGAGGTGTCCTTTCCCCCTGCTATCCAAACGAAAGCAACTCTGCTTCATAAAAAGCAAGTATTTTATTTCTCATATGCAATACCAGAAAGGCCCACTTGCTCATTGGTTTTTGACTAACACAAACACCGCACTATGACATTTCAACTTGCTACAAAGTAAGTACAATGAATGCTGACTCCATTAAAACTTTTCAACTGTTTATTTACTTTGGGGGGGAGGAGCAGAGACAGAGGCAAAGAGAGAATCCCCAAAAGACTCTGGGCTGACAACACAGGGCTCAATCCCACAAACCGTGAGTCACGACCTGAGCTGAAACCAAGAGTTGAATGCTTAACCAACTGAACCATTCAGGCACCTCTCCATTCACATATTTATTAAAGTAAAGTAAGATAAGCTATATATTCACAAACAGGAAGCCGAGAAGAATCAACAGAAGAGGATATCATATTAGTTCACAAGGTAAGACGTGTATAAGGTATGGTGCATGGAGCTGCTTATGATTTTGCTTTAAGAATTTGCTCACTCACAAAAAAACCTTTCATCTTACAGAAAGACCTTATCAGGGCTTTCAAGATCATCAATTACCTAATCAGGAAGATTAAGTATACTTTGTTAAGAAAAGAAACAACTTCCCAGGGATTTTTGAATTTTATATCATATTTTGGATCGGTATGTGATAGAATGCTACATAATAAAACCAAAATATCTACAAGGTTACTTATTGCTATACACTAGAAATTCTGTCTCCTGTTCTGTTCTCTAAGTTCAGGGAAGTCTAACCACAGACTACTGCTCTCTGCTCAGCTCAGATGTAAAAGTTGACGTAAACATCCACCCCAGAGTCTCATGCCTTGCAAAATCTATCACCTTTCTCCCTTTTGCAATCAAGTCAACCTTCCTAACCACTTGGCCTCTGGGTACCAATCTCTTTCCTTCCCTTCTCAATAAAACATCAGTTACATCATCATACTGCAAAACCTGGGAAACTTAAAGCGTTTCATGCTCTACCCACTGAGCTAGCCGGGCACACCTGGGGAGCTTAAAAAAAAAAACAAAAACAAAAAACTAATGATTTACAGTAGGCCCCAGACAATTAAATCAGAAGCTCTGGAGGAGGTTTCCAAGCATTGCTTTTTGTTTTTTTAAAGCTCCACTGGTGACTCAAATGTGCACTCAAGAGTGAGACAACAAAGAGAAGACCCATAGTCCAAATTCCTTAATATGACACCCATGTTCACTTATCATGAGGTTACAACACCAAACAGATGTTAGGTACCTCCTTATAGCCTATAGTTCCCTGTGCCTCTGCTCCTGCCATCCCCTCTGTCTAGGATCTCCACCCACCCCACTTTGCACAGTATCTTTGAATCCTTTTTTTGTCCTCATTACAATGCTTTAGATAGCAGACGTTAAAGAAATACCTGCTAAATGGTGTTGGGAAAACTGGACAGCAACATGCAGAAGAATGAATCTGGCCCACTTTCGTACACCATACACAAAAACAAACTCAAAGTAGATTTAAGACCTAAATGTGAGACAGGAAACCATCAAAATCTTGAGAAGAAAACAGGCAACAACCTCTCTGACCTTGGCCACAGCAACTTCTTAACTGACATGTCTCCAGAGGCAAGGGAAACAAAAGCAAAAATGAACTACTGGGACCTCATCAAGATAAAATCTTCTGCACAGCGAAGGAAACAATCCACAAATCTAAAAGGCAGCCTACGAAATAGAAGATATTTGCAAATGACGTATCTGATAAAGGGTTCAAGAACTACAAACTCAACACCCAAAAAACAAATGATCCTGTGAAGAAATGGGCAGAAGATATGAACAGACACTTTTCCAAAGAAAACATCCAGAGATGAAGATACTCATCATCAGGGAAATACAAATCAAAACCACAATGAGAAACCACCTCACACCTGTCAGAATGGCTAACATTAACAACTCAGGCAACAACAAAAGCTGGTGAGGATGCAGAGAAAGAGGATCTCTTTTGCACTGCTGGTGGGAATGCAAACTGGTGCAGCCACTCTAGAAAACAGTACAGAGGCTCCTCAAAAAACTAAAAATAGAACTACCCTATGATCCAACAATTGCATGTTTAGGTATTTACCCAAGGGATACAAAAATACTGATTTGAAGGGGAACATGCACCCCAATGTTTATAGCAGCATTATCAACAAGAGCCAAAGTATGGAAAGAGCCCAATGTCCACTGACTGATGAACGGATATAGAAGATGTAGGGTGTGTGTGTGTGTGTGTGTGTGTGTGTGTATGTATGTATATATATATATATATATATATATATATATATATATATATAATGGAATATTACTCAACGATCAAAAAGAATAAAATCTTGTCATGTGCAACAAAGTGGATGGAAGTAGAGTGTAATGTGCTAATTGAAATAAGTCAGTCAGAGAAAGACCAGTACCATATGATTTCACTCATGTGGAATTTAAGAAACAAAACAGATGAACACAGGGGAAGGGGAAAATAAGAGGGAAGTAAAACATGAGACTCTTAACCATAGAGACCAAACTGAGGGTAGATGGTGGGAGGGAGGTGGGGGATGGGTAAAATGGATGATGGGTATTCAGGAGGGCACTTGTGATGAGCACTGGGTGTTATATATAAGTGATGAATCAGTAAATTCTACTCCTGAAACCATTACTACACTGTATGTTAACTAACTTGGATTTAAACAAAAAGATACAAACAGAAAAAAAAAACAAAACCTAGTAATTAATTTTAAAAAGTCCTATCTCTCAAATGCAGGAATGAGAAACAACAGTGTCTGTACCGCTGTGCCAGATATCTTGAATAGGTACCGTGAAAAATTTCAAGTGCCACATTGCTGCAATACCAGTAAAATCACAGAAAAACATACAAAGAAGTTGCAACATATTCCACTCTACATTGTCAAGAGCTGCATACTTCATGTGGTTAAATGATACCTGGTCAAAAAGCTGCTTGCCAGTTGTATTGGGCTGAATGGCAAACTCCAGCTCAGCATCCATAGTGGTCACTCTTACGTTGATCTGCAGTAAAAACAGAAGGGAAAATCACTAGGATACAGAATATATTTATTAAGTATTAAACATGAGAAAATATTATCTGATTTATAAAATAAAGCATAATGTGCAGGCAATAAAGAGCTACTCCATAATTGTACCTAGTATTTTCTTTATTAAAATAACCAACTTTGATTTTAATCACAGGAAATCTAAAATCTATTTGAAAAAGAACTTACAAAGTCCTCTTTTAAAAACATTTATTGACTTTTTGGCATATAGTAGGCACTAGGCCATGACCTTTCCATCTTCTCATTTAGCCCCTGCAACAATACTAGGAAATATAGTCATTTCTATAGAAACTAAAAGAGTTCCCATTATTTGCCCACAGGGATATCAAATAGCAGAGTAGGTATTTCAACTGAGCCATAACTCCAAATTCTCTGAATGTCATTCACTATCCTGTATCTTTCAACACAAAATTCAGATAGTTTTATTCATATTGCAAATATACTGACTTTATAAAAAGCATTCTTTGACCTCTGTTAGACTCTATCCTAAATTCTCTTTTGTATAAATACCTTTCTAACTGGGTATCTCACCAAAATCTTAATATGCCTTAATGAAAATAATTTTAAGGGGCACCCGGGTGGCTCAGTCAGTTGAGCATCCGACTTCAACTCAGGTCATGATCTCGCAGTTCGTGAGTTTGAGCCTCGCGTTGGGCTCTGTGCTGACAGCTCAGAGCCTAGAGCCTGCTTCGGATTCTGTGCCTCCCTCTCTCTCTGCCCCTTCCCCACTCATGCTCTCTGTCTCTCAAAAATGAATAAACGTTGGGGCACCTGGGTGGTTCAGTCAGTTAGGTGGCCGACTTTGGCTCAGGTCATGATCTTGCGGTGAGTTCGAGCCCCGCATCAGGCTCTGTGCTGACAGCTAGAGCCTGGAGCCTGCTTTGGATTCTGTGACTCCCTCTCTGTCTGCCCCTCTCCCACTCATGCTCTGTCTCTCTTGCTCTCAAAACTAAATAAACATAAAAAAATTTAAAAAAAAAGAATAAACGTTAAAAAAAATTTTTTTTTAAAAGAATTTTAATTCCAGAGTATCATCTTCATTTAGAGTTTACCATCATGTGGTACAAATGTACCTTTTTAACTCATACTATTAGAACTCTAAATGTGACTTATTTCCCCTTTACATTTACATTCCCCCTGCACATGTAGCCTTTATCTGAAATACGTTCTCTAATCAAATAAACCTTACCAATCTACCCTTCTTTAAAATAATGCCTATTAGGAAATATGCATACACATATACATGTAGCATACATAAACAATGAAGCATAACAACATAAAACCTATTGTCATAGAATATGTATTTGGTCTTCATTCTGTTTCTTGGCAGAGAGTTCCTAAAGCCCCTGGAATTTCCTGAATGACAGAAGTGAGTGGAGCATTTTTTGTTACTCACAAGCCCCTTTCAACCACACCGGAGTTTGGGCTAATGAAGTGACTCCAGATGGGCCCGTACACACTTCATGATGGGGGCTGGTAACCACAAGAACCAAGCATGTGATTACAGCCACTACCCTAATCTCCAAAGAGAGGAGGCTGGGAAGTTGGGTTAATCGTCACTGGCTGTACGTGATTTGATCAATTGTACCTACATAAAGGACACCTCATAAAAAACCTTCAACAAAGGGGTTCACAGAGAGCTTCCAAGTTGATGAATGCATCCACGTACAAAGAGAAAGGTGGACTGCAAACTCTACAAGAACAGAAGCTCCCCTGCTCTGGACCTTCCTGGACTTTGCCCTAGGTGCCTCCTCTTCCTCTGTGTCTTTCATTTGTATCCTTATAATATCCTCTGTATTAACCAGTAATAATAAGTAAAAGTGTTTCTCTGAGTTCGGTAAGCTGTTCCAGTGAATTACAGTAACTGAGGAGGGGACCGTGGGAATCTCCAATGTGTAGCCAAGTTAGAAATGTGGGTAACATGGAGATCCACTATTTGGGATTGGTGTCTGGAAGCGACAGCAGTCCAGTGGGACTGAGCCCTTAACACGGACTGTCTGTGCTAATCCGGGTAGGTGGTGTCAGAATGAATTCAACGGCAGAACCCACAACTGATGAGTACACAGAACTACAGAACTGCTTGATGTGGAAAACCTATACAACTATCACCAGAAACCGAGTAATGAAAAAGTTTTTCTTTACCCATATATCTACCACTCAATTTAATAACAAGAAATGGCAAATTATGCTGTGGATACCAATCTATTTCTTCTGAATTTCCCTGTCCTCAATCCCCCACAGGTGAGCAATAAACTGAATTTTTTGTCTGTCATTCTTTTTTTTCAAATAATACTTTTGAGGTGGCACCTGGGTAGCCCAGTCAGTTAAGCACCTGACTTCGGCGGAGGTCATGATCTCGTGGTTTGTGGGTCAGAGCCCCATGCCGGGCTCTGTGCTGACAGCTCAGAGCCTGGAGACTGCTTTGGATTCTGTATCTCCCTCTCTCTCTCTACCCTTCCCTGCTCCTGCTCTCTCTCCCTCATAAATAAATACATAAACAAACATTGAAAAAAAAAAAAAGAATAGTTTTGGGGCACCTGGGTGGCTCAGTTAAGTGGCTGCCTCCTGATTTCAGCTCAGGTCACGATCTCACAGTTGGTTCGTGAATCTGAGCCCCGTATCAGGCTCCATGCTCACAGTGGAGAGCCTGCTTTGGATCCTGTCTCCCTCTCTCTGCCCGTCCCCTGCATGCACAGTCACGCACTCTCAAAACTAAATAAAGGTAAAAGAAAATTAAAAACAAAATAGCTTCACCACAAATGTGGGTATCTCTATGTAAAATATTTAGTTTTTCTTGATTTTTAACTGTGTTAAAGTTGTACAGTACTGAATAAGAAAGTCTTCTTTCTTGATATGGGCAATGGCTACAGAAGTATATTTTACTTTATGAAAATTCATCAACTAAACACAATATGTTCTTCTCAGTATGTATATTCTATTTCAATAAAAAGTTTATGGGCACCTGGATGGCTTGGTCAACTAAGCATCTGACTCTCAATTTTGGCTCAGGTCATGATCTCATGGTTTGTGAGATCAAGCCTCCTGTCAGGTTCTGCACTGACAGCACAGAGCCTGCTTGGGATGCTCTCTCCCTCTCTTTGCCCTTCAACCCGTGATCTCTCGCTTGCTCTCAAAATAACATTAAAGAAAAAAGTTTCAACAAATGTTTTTTCACCTTTGTATTTCTAAAATCCATTGATTTTTTTGTGAGTAGTTATAATTCATTCATTTCTATTGCTATACAATTATTGCCAGAAAATAATTTACCCACTTTCTTGTCAATGGACATTGTTTCTAATTTTTTGGTTATCAAGAATACGGTTATGAACACTCCTGTATATGTCTCCTAATACGTATATATCTGAGTGTCTCTAGAAGTAAATACTCCAATGAAGTCCTGGGTAATAAAGTATGAAGTCAAATTTACCATGAAAAAGTGAACTGTCTTCCAACAACAGAAGTCCTGCTGATCTGTATTTTCACTAACAACGGGTATTACCGGATTTTTAAAATATCTGACAATCCAGTGGGTATAAAATGGTATCTCTATACGGTCTTACTGAGATCTGATTCCAAAAGAGGTTGAGAACATTTTCATAGGTATAGTGTGCAGAAGTCTACGGCAGCCCCCATGATCTTCATCCCCTGATGTCACCCTCATGATTATGTTACATTACACGGGAGAAGGCATTTTTTTAGATGTACTTGACCTCACCTACAGATGTAGTTGACCTCAAAATTGAAGGATTGTGTGTGAGTGGAGCTAAGCTATTCACAGAAGTCCTTTAAAAGCAAAGTGTTTTTTTCTGACTGGTTGCAAAAGTCACAAAAATTCAAAGTGTGACAGGAATTTGACATAAAAGAGGTTCTCCACTGGTGAATTAAAGGGGCCATGGGCAAGGACCTGACACCAGCCTCTAGGAGCTAAGAGTGGTCCCTGGCCAACAGCTAGTAGGAAAATGGGAACTTCAGCCTCCAGTAATTAAAGATGGATCATTTTTGCAAGAAATGAATTCTGCCAATAGGAATACACTTGAAAGAAGACCCTGAGTTCCGGAGGAGAATGCAGCTGGGATAGACCTTGATTTCAGGCTAGGGAGACCCTGAACAGAGAACCTACCCAATCATATCATCCCTTATTTCTAACCTACAAAAATATGAGATAATAAATGGGTACTGCTTTAAGCTACTAAATTTGTGGTAATTTGTTAAAGAATAACAAAACTAATATATTATGTTTATTGACCACTCAGTCTCCTCATCTTTGGAGACGTCTGTTAACATCTATTGCTTATTTTTCTACTGGGTTGTTTTTTTGTTTTTTTTTTTTCTCACTACTATGTAGCCAATCTTTACATATCCTACATACTAATACCTTGATAATTATTTGTATCACAAAAAAAAATCTTCTCCCAGTTTGTAGTCTGTCATTCTACTTTGAAGTGTCCTTTATGATAAACATATTAACTTTAATGTTGAAGATATGTTGTATTTATGGGTGTCACTATTTTGGGCCATATTTAAGAAATCTTTCTCTACTCTGGATTCTTGAAGATACTCTTCTATTTCATACTAAAGTTGTTTTTCATAACTTGTCTTCAATGATTTTTGCTTATGATTTGAGGTAGAGATCCAATTTCATTTTTTAATCCCCATGAGGATAATGACATGGGGATTTAAAACATCTAAGTGATGTATATTGATTAGTTAATTTGCTTCCTGAAGACAACTGAAACATATCAAATATCTACAGGTCTGGGGTCTGAATTTGCGCTATTCTTTTGCACTGGTTGACGTACTACTCTGTCAAAACCACGCTGTTTTAATTACTACATCTTTCAAAAGTCTTGGTATCTGGTAGGAAAAGTCTCTCCTCATTATCTTTAAGACTTCTTGGCTATTCTTGGTTCTTTTTTCTTGTTCCTGACTTCACAGAAAATCGTAAATTTTCAAAATACCTATGATTTAAAATGGAACAACACTAAATTCATTAGTCTCCTGAGGTGAGAAATAACATCTTTTCAATACTGACTCTTCCCATCCATGACTGTGGTTCTCTCTGTGCATTAATTTAAGTCTTCTTTAAAATCTTCCAAAAAGTGTTTCTAATTTTCTCCCTAAAAATTCTATTAATTTGGGTACCTGGCTGACTCAGTCAGTACAATGTGTGACTCTTGATCTCAAGGTTGTAAGTTCAAGCTCCCCCCTACTGGGTGTAGAGATTACTTAAAAAAAATAAAATCTTAAAAAAATCATATTAATCATTTGTTAGACATCGTTCCCATATATCACTATGATTTTGTCACTATTATAAATACATGTCCACTATCCGTTGATATCCCAAAGGCGTTGAAAACAAGTTTATTAGCTAATTTCTAGCAAAACCTTATTAACATGAAGTGATGGGTGACTAGCTGGTGAGTTTAATTATCCCATTTCAAATGAATACTCACACACTGACATAGAAAAACATTAATGTTTTTGAGGTGATATACCAGGTCTTGAGGGAAGCTTCATGACATGACAGAGACACATAATAAAGTATATATTCACCTTTATAAAATCCAAAAGATTCCAAATATTGAAACTCATGTAGCTTAAAGAGTTTCAAACAAAAGATTGTAGATTTGATGAAATATTTTTCCATAACATAATTGTTTCTCCTTTTGCTTTTATAGAAATGCAACTCGTTTCTATACTGATCATTTTATCAGGGGTTTCCCTGCTAATTGTTATGACAGGGCTGTAAATTTCCATGTTTATATAAATCAGGGGTCAGACTGGGATCCCCTCTCTCTGCCCCTCCCCCACCTGTGTACGTGCGAGCTCTCTCTCTCTCTCAAAATAAACATTTAAAAGTAGATACACAGGTCTGCAGAAGTGTGACTTGACCAAGTTTACGTATCTACTAAGTATAAAACTAAGCCAATAGATCAGTGGAAAACACAGAAATCAAATTAATATACAATTTATATCTACCTGCACATATAATTTTGAATCCTTACTCTAAGGAATAATACATCAATGTTTTCCACTCAATTATAGTAACAGTTTTCTAAAGTAACTATAAACTTTCATATTCCTATCAGAAATATTAGAGCTCCAGTTGATTCCCATTCTTACCAACACTTGATATTATCAAGCTCTAATTTTAGCCATTATAGTGACTATAAAGTGGTATCTCACTGTAGTTTTGTGTTTCCCTGTAACTAAAGACATTGAGCATCTTTTCATGTGTCTGCTAGCTATCAATATATGTTCTTTCGTAAAGCATCTGTTCAAAGTTTTTGCCCATTTTTTAAAAACTGGGTTATCTTACGGAGTTCTAGAGGAACTGTATATTCAATTACTTTCTCCTGTTCTGTTTCATCTTTTCATTTTCTCATTGCTCTCTTTCAAAGGACAAAAGTTTTTAATTATGATGAAATCCAATGTGTTTTTTAAACGGTTCAAACTTTCGAAAGAAATAAAAATACAAAATAAATGGTTAAAACTTCCTGTATGTTATCTAAGAAACTTTACCTACCCCAGGGTCACAAAAATGTTTTCTTCTAGCAGTTTTACAGTTTGACCTTTTGTATTTAGGTCTATGATCCACTTAGGGTTAATTCGGTGTGTAAATTGTGAGGTAAGGTCCAATGTTCATATTCTTCTATATGGATAACCCTTTGTTCCAAACCATTTGTTGGAAAGAATTTTATTTTTTATTATTTATTTATTTTTTTTTTAATTTTTATTGAATTGTGTGAAAGTCTTGTAAAAAATCTAATGAATGCATATGGGTAGTTGCATTTTTGTTTCACTGATTCCATTATCTACCAACACCACATTATCTTATCTTTGTAGTTTGTGAACAGGTCTTAAGATACAGAAGTGTAAGTTTTCCAACTTTTTTCTTTTTAAAAATTGCTTTAGCTCTTCCATATAAATGTTGGCAGTTCTACAGACGTTTTACAATCAGCTAATCAATGTCAGCCAAAGAAGCCTCCTTGGATTGGAGTGATGAAATTGCATTCATTCTACCATTACATTGGGTACAAATGACACCTTAATAGTATTTTCTAGACATATCTATGAACATTACAGAATATTATCCTGCAAATTTAAGTCGTTAACTTCCCACAAGTTTTCACTGTAGAGATCTCGTACAGTTTCTGTAAATTTATTCCAAAGTATTTCATATCTTTGATGGAGTTACAAATACATTTTTTTACTTCATTTTTCAAATTGTATACAAGGATATAAGAAAGGCTAGTGATTTTTAAAAATATAAGCCTGTGTCCAACAATCTTGCTAAGTTCAGTTATTAGTTCTAGTAGTTGGTTTTTAGATTCCTGAAGACTGTGTCATCTGCAGCTGCAACAACGCAAATGTACTCTGTTACCTACCTGCTGAGTCTTTAAAGTAATTCCAAAGAGATATTCATGTCAGGAAACTCAAATAGCTATAACCAATGACTTTCTTAAAAAGGTAACTGGCCAAAAGAAACACTGAAAAACAACACCTCAATTTTGTTAGATGAAGCAAAAACATTTATCCCAAGAAAAAAGGAATAAATCTTAGTCAAAAACTATATAATTATACAACTAAGTAAAATCATACATACACCCTTAAACTAAAAAAGCTAAGACTATACAATATCAGCATCGGTGTCACTAGCATCAAAGCTAGAACTATGAGAAAATTAATGCGTGGATCCTTCCAACCTCTTATTACTTCCTCCTGCTTAACAAGAAGTTACTATTTACTGAGCACCGAATGTTCCCAGTTCTCATAATTCTCACCAAGATCTCTTAAGTAACTAATTACATCTCCATTTTTTATATGAGGAAATTAAGAATTGGAGAGTCTGAAGTAATCTAACAAAGGTCACAGAGGGTAAGCAGCAGAGCCAGGATACAAATGAAGACGTCTGGCTCCAGAACCCACGAATCTTAACTACAGTGTTACCTGTACCTCTTTTTCATTAGATCACATAATGCTTCATTCTAGCCACATTAATCTAAAACAAGCCACCAGCAGCAGGATCAGTGTCTTTTTCTTCCCCAACGACTCTACCATAATATTTTGCCTTGTTCCGAAAGGAACTTAATGCTACTGACATTTTATTAAGTAAGTAGTGGTAAAAGCAGCGGTAAAAATACACTTACTGGTTTCGGCATTTTCCTTCTCTTTTTGTCACCTTCTTTAAAAATTCACGTTTATGAATTCTGTTGTCACCTTCAGTTAAAGAAAAAAGAAAGCAAAAGAGATCTATTACTTTCTAATTCTCTAAAAATATTTATACTGTGATTTCAAATAGCACACATGTCAAACAACATCATATAAAGCAGACCAATCACCAACTCCAAGTTTTAATTCAGTCAGAGACAACACAAAGCAAGGAAGCAAGACTGCTACGGATCCAAATACTGTCTCTGTCTGAGTCAGGTTCACCTCTACACTCAGCCTGGTAGAGAAAGGAATATAGTCAAGGGGAAGACACAGATTCAAATTCTAAAGAGATGAACTCAAAAACACTTTCTGACCTTTTTTCTGTACACCAAAGACAAAAGGAAATTCTGATTAATGTAAATTCTATTTATTTTTGGCACAGAGAGAGACAGAGCATGAACGGGTGAGGGGCTGAGAGAGAGGGAGACACAGAATCAGAAACAGGCTCCAGGCTCCGAGCCATCAGCCCAGAGCCTGACGCGGGGCTCGAACTCACGGACCGCGAGATCGTGACCTGGCTGAAGTCGGACGCTTAACCGACTGCGCCACCCAGGTGCCCCTGATTAATGTAAATTCTAAAAAGGTAACTTTTAAAGAAAATTATTTTCTCTTGGAATTTAAAAAACCCAATTCCAATTTCTCTTGGAATTTAAAACAATTTAAAAATTGTATCAAGTAGTTTATTCACCCAAGGTGTATTAAACAGTCATAGACCACACACTAGCAATCTGCATGCTACTCACAAGTAAACTGGTGGCCTTCACTGAAATTTAGAGTTGTCCTTAAGACCAATGTTAAATTCTATCTTCTCCCTGTAAAGCAAAAGTGAATCCTAATCCAAGAAACCCATCATGCTATACTGTCTTAGGACAAACGTTCTTAAAAACATGTAACAAACCAACCAGAAGATCTAACATTCTCAACCCTTAGTCCAGAAAAAATGATTATTCCAGTTTGAAGAGCCACAGTGAGGTACATTAGATAAATCACTTAAAAATCAGCTTCCGCTGATAATCTCTCTGCTGTGAAAATTTACCCACTATACTAGCATCGATATATAATTTTGTTTTAAAACTGTATTACAGCTTTTTAAGATGCTATAATTAATGAAGCAGAAAACTGTCCAAATTGGAAAAAAATGAAACACTGAAGTCATTTCCCTAAATTTCATTCAATCATGTGCCAATAAATCTCTCTTTAAAAGGAACCTCCTCCTGAGATATTTTTTATCTAACAGCTGAACCATGGAATTCATTTCCTTAACTCTTAGCTAGGGAAATGTTAACCTCCCTTCCTACAGTCACCTACTTTGATGAACCTTCAATGTTCCTCAGACCTATCTCATTCTCTATCCCCTTTTCTTCCTCCTACTATTTATTGTCTGAGTTCAGATCCTTACCATCTCAGGTCCTCAAACCTCCTCAAAACTGACCTGCCCTTCACATCATTTCTAAGTTAGTAATCGCCAAATCTGTCTCTCTAGAACTTGCCTAACTTGCCTTGCTCAAAGTCTAAAGATTATCTCAAATATAACATGACCAAAACATATTTAAATCTCTACCCCATAGCCAAATCTGATTTTCTCCAAGTCTTGGTAACACATTTCTAGAAAGTTATAGTATTCTTTCAGGATTTCTTTATATGTACTACATTGGTGGTTATGATCCTCTTTTCATTCTTAATACTGTTAAATTTTACCTTCCCTTTTGCTTGATTAATCTTGCCAGAAGTTTGCTTTAGTTTAGCTGTCTAAAGGTCAGCTTTCAGTTTGGTTGATCTTCTGTTTCTTTTATTGTTCTTTTTTTGTTGTTGTTAATTTCTGTCTTTTTCCTCATCATTTTTCTTCTCATTAGCTGGCTTTTCTCCGTGGCTCATTTTCTAATTCCTAAAATTAAACCTTTAAGTAACTCCCAGTATTTTTTCTTTTCTAGTATGTACATTAAGGGCATAAACTAAATATGCCCAAGTATAAGGCAACTCCAAATATAAAGTATCCCCTTTTTTGTCAATGAAAATATTTAAAAATAATTTTTATCACCTGAATATGTAAAATAATCAAGTATGTACATTAGTATAGATATTAAAAACACATGATCTATAAAATACTGAAAAAGTTTACTTCATCTCTTACTTCAGAGAACATAGAACTTCTTTAAACTCCACACACAAATGAGACATGAAAGTCTATATGAGAACTTCTTGCATCACAGCAAGGTTTCCAGATTATACAGGCACTTTTTGAATCAGTATATAATACTACCATTAAAGTTTTTATCCCAAGTTACACTATCCATTCATATAAAACACTAGGAATTTTTCTTGTTTGTACTGTTGGAATATTTTAGTATCTACAGTGCAACCACTATATTATTTTTTTAAAAACCAGATCTATTCTACATTTACCTCTTTTTTAATGTTTAAACCACTTAGTAAATGGGCTCTGTGAACTTTCCAAACTCCCATGTACTAAAGGCATTTCAGGTCAATGTGCCTGTCTTCAAAAATATTTCCAAGCCCAAGAAAAAGAACAGAGCAGTGACAGAGTTCCTAAAAACATAAATATAAATCTCCTTTTCTGGGGAATATTTTTAAAACGTCTTGCCTTATATTTAAAACCGTATCATTTCTCTAAGCATCACTTCAGTGGTTTCCATCTCTCTCTCTCTCTCTCTCTCTCTCTGTGTGCAACATTCCTCGAATCATTAATTCTCTTCCACTGTTTTTATGTTTTATGTCTTTGATAGTTTGGCATTTCAGTAATTATATATTCTTATTCCTAGAAATTCATTTTCAGCTTTGTAAAAAAAAATCTTAATAATGCCATGCTATTTTACAACATTTGAATCTTCCGTTTATCCCTATGTTTATTTTCTCTCACTA
Organism: Panthera leo; assembly: GCF_018350215.1. NCBI lineage: Eukaryota > Metazoa > Chordata > Mammalia > Carnivora > Felidae > Panthera > Panthera leo. Next base: position 8,708,571 of record NC_056688.1, read on the forward strand.
TAAAATTACTCTATTTTCAATTCAGTATGGCTTATTTCTTTACAGTTTTAATTTTGGACAGAAAGCTCATGTCCCTATCGGTTCTCAGCCTTTTGCCTAAGATCAAGTGTAGAAAGGTCATGTCCCTAACCCAGTCCCCAGTGTGGGAGTCTTGCAAGCCCCGAGTTGTGTGTATGTATCACTACAGAGGTATTTCAGGCTTGCTCCTAGCAGAGTGTTAGGAATTTTAATTGTCTTAGACTAATTTTTACATTAACTTCTTGACATTGTATTCCATATACCATATCAGACCCCCACAGCCACATGCTGGAGAACTCAGGAGACACACACTCAGGAGAGCTTCCACACGTACTGCTCATGTTATTTACTAAACCATACAGCTGTGGTGCCCCTTCTGTTCAATCTCTCATCAGCAAGGAAAAACCAGGGAAAGAAACTGAACATTAATTATATGCCAGGCTGTATAAACTAAGTTAAAGCACCTAAATTACAGAAAAAGTAGTCCACAAACACAGGGCCAGGTGGGCAGGTAAATAAACACCAAGCATGTAGGTTTGCTGATACTCTGAAGTTACACATGAACCTAATACTTGAACAAAATAAAGGTAAGTTTATTTCCTTTTCCTATAAAAAATAATTAATCCAAGTTTTCAATACTAGAGTTACTTCCAGTTATACTCTATTAAAAGGATCTTTCAAGAAGAAAATCTGCATTAAAGTTTTAGGTTTAATAAGGAGCTCTACTGACATGAAAGAATAAATCTATCATAGACCAACATACACACACAAAAAACAGGTTTTTACACAAGCTAACTAAGTTTTTAAAATCTGCAACAAACCTAATTCATCTACATGAATGAACTGTGAGAACGGGAGGGGGGGGGAGCCTTCTTCAGATTCTGTGTCTCCCTCTCTCACTACCCCTTCCTCACTCTCTCTCTCAAAAATAAATAAACATTAAAAAAAAGTTACAGAGGGATGCCTGGGTGGCTCAGTCGGCTGAGCGTCCAACTTCAGCTCAGGTCATGATCTCGCAGTCTGTGAGTTCAAAGTCCTGTCTCGGGCTCTGTGCTGACAGCTCAGAGCCTGGAGCCTGCTTCAGATTCTGTGTCTCCCTCTCTCTCTGCCCCTCCCCTGCTCATGCTCTGTCTCAAAAATAAATAAAAACATTTAAAAAATTTTAAAAAAGATACAGAAAAATTTTAAATGATATGGCAAAACATCCACAAACTACTAAAAAGGCAGGTTATAAAGCCATACATACAGTATCATATGAAAAGACCAATATGATCATACTCCAAAATAGCGAGTTCCTGTGAATTAACATAAATCTGTAGACTTCTAAAATAATGTAGAGCTTTCATAATAAGAAAAACAAATTCTTTAAAATAAGAGAACAAAATTACTCTAAGTAAATAAACCTAAGTCGGGCCTATTAACTTCACCATAACATTTAATAAAATCTAAGTAGGTGAATTTTTTCTCAAAAAGAGACTTTAGAAAAAATTATAATTTTGGAGGAGAAATATGACTAAGAAAAATATATACATTATGATGAAAACAGATTATTTTGTTTAAAATCCCTACATCTAAATAGCAAAATAGTATAGAGTAAAAATATGCAATAGCCAGAATAAAAAGTTACTATGGAAAGAAATAATTAAATATATAAAGATATCACTCAGACTCCACTCAGTAAATGGTTAAATGACAAACTCTCTACAAACTCTTCACAAAACAAATGCACAACTCTGCTGATTAAAACCACAAATCAAGGGGCGCCTGGGTGGCGCAGTCGGTTAAGCGTCTGACTTCAGCCAGGTCACAATCTCGCGGTCCGTGAGTTCGAGCCCCGCGTCAGGCTCTGGGCTGATGGCTCGGAGCCTGGAGCCTGTTTCCGATTCTGTGTCTCCCTCTCTCTCTGCCCGTCCCCCATTCATGCTCTGTCTCTCTCTGTCCCAAAAATAAATTAAAAATGTTGAAAAAAAAATTAAAAAAAAAAAAAAAAACACAAATCAAGTGGCCTTAAAGGCCATTTTGTTTACATAGTCGTTAAACTAGCAAAATAATTATTATACATGGCAGTACCGATGAGCAGTACTGCTAAACAAGTAGATAAACATTGCTGGTAGCACCATAAATCGGCTCCATATTCCTGGAAAGTAAGTTGTCAATGCATAACAAAAGCTCAAATCTTTTCCGAACAGGAAATTCTGCTTTTGGAATATACGCCAAAGAAGTAAAGAAATGCAAAACAAAGTAACCTCTAGCAAGACATCCACAGCAGTACATGTCATAAAAGCCACTAATTAAAGTCACAATGTAATGTGATAACATGATAGACTGTTACAGGGGTGTTTGTGTATTATGACAAACTGTGTCAACATTTACATAAGGGTAAGTGAAAAAGCAGATTATGTAGCCACTTGCTTTAACCATGTAAAAACACAGGTGTCCTTACAAATGGTATCTGGATATAAAGAACTGAACACATAATAATAATCAAGATCTTATTTCTGTTAAGTTCCTAATTTTAAAAATCAGAGGAGAGGGGCGCCTGGGTGGCTCAGTCGGTTAAGCGTCCGACTTCGGCTCAGGTCATGATCTCACGGCTCGTGAGTTCCAGCCCCGCGTCGGGCTCTGTGCTGACAGCTCGGAGCCTGGAGCCTGTTTCAGATTCTGTGTCTCCCTCTCTCTCTCTGACCCTCCCCCGTTCATCCTCTGTCTCTCTCTGTCTCAAGAGTAAATAAACGTTAAAAAAAAAAAAAAAAATTTAAAAAAAATCAGAGGAGAACCTAGAAAATGTAATCCACTAAACTGTTCATGTATCAGTTTACCAGCTTATAGGACTTAAGAATTCCACCTTAAATTTTTTTACGATGAAGCTGTGTACAGATATAACTAAAACTCAAGTTTTTAGCCAATTTAGTTATTACTGAAAAGTATTTATATCACAGTAATACTATTTAACCTCAGTAATACATTTCTAGTTCTTCTATGATTTCATTAGTGTGTTTTCTCCTGAAACTAACATCTTAGTACCAGAATGGCCAATTTAATAAAATGTCACATGAAAAGCTAAGATACTGAGGCACCTGAGTGGCTCAATTGGTTAAGCGTCTGACTTCGGCTCAGGTCATGATCTCATGGTTCATGAGTTGAAGCCCCCTATCGGGCTCTGTGCTGTCAGCTCAGAGCCTGGAGCCTGCTTTGGATTCTGTATCTCCCTCTCTTCCTGCCCCTCCCTGGCTCATACTCTGTCTCTCTCGCTCTCAAAAATAAACAATTAAAATAAATTTTTTTGAAAAGAAAAAAGAAAAGAAAAGCTAAGATACCAAGATACATGTCCTGGGTTTCCATCTCTAACTGACTCATCTTGAAATTACGGTCTTTCAGTGTTTTCCTTTCTTTCTTGTCAAAAAAAAAAAAAAAAAAAAATATATATATATATATATATATACACACACGCACATATACATATATATTACATAATCGCCTAAACCATTGTACATTAGAGATATATAGTAAAAATAAACTCTTCTCCCATCCACCCTCAAATATCTAATTACTGAGAAGAAAATTACTCCCTCCTTGGTAAATTTCTTCAAGAGGTCTTACCCTACTTCTTTGCACAATCACGGCAAAGACATGCTCAACAAGAAGTTTTAAGAGATGCTGCCAGTATACACATTTCCCATCTGCAGAAAAGTAACTGTACGGCTATAAACTCTAAGTACGATGTTTACAGACAATGCATTCATATAAAGCATTTTCTACTTTATCCGTTAACTCTGAGGGGGACCTTAAAACAGCCTCCTCTCTACCTCACACAATGGAAAAACAGCCTCATGCCTAACACCTTGAGCTCTATGAAGTCAGTGGCACAACAGACTCTTCCCACCTGTCAGGTGGTAAAACAGGTGTTCACTCTCGTCCATCCTGGGCCCATTACCAAACCTTCAATAATTTATGTCACACTGCCTAATTTTACTCTTAAGATATCCTTTTCCTCACGCCTAATTGTAATTTTTTTTCCCTGCCTTTTGAGATACAGAAGCAATCTCTGAACCAACCGTTTCTCTCCACAGACCAAAAAGTTACAAAAGAATTCCTCTGCCAATTTACTGGGGGATTAGGAAGCAGTATAACAAAAGAAAGTATAAACTGAATTAATAAGGTAACTCTGGCAGTCAGACGAACACAATAACAACATCTACAATAAAAAAGTTCTTTTTCCCCTGCATGGTCCTCCTCTGGTGAAGCCTATAAAGCCCTTCCTAGAAAAGCATTTTTAAATGCTTTTAATGTATAGAAGTACTTTTAAATGTATTTTAATAAGACACATTAACATTGCATAAAAGACCAACTATACTGGACTACAATCACCAAAATATAAAAATCACGAATTTATGATATAGTAATATATGTGTTTTTAAATTAAGTAACAGTGTCTACCAGTGGATCTAATGATTAAACTTCCAAGTAATGTCACTTCGACATCTCTGCAACAGCGACGGATTATGAAAACATCTACAATTTCTAATGGAAACAGTCTGTGTTAATGCTAATACTACTAGGTGCCCACATTAATAATGGCAAGAAAACGTGTAAAAAATATGCAACTTTTTTCCCTATCCAAGTTCACAGACCCACAAGCTTAAAAGCTCTAATATACACAGAACTATGTTTATTATGTTTTTAGCTCAATGTTAATACTCAATTTAATGGCAGTATTAATGCACCTTTAGCTATATAATGCCATGTCATTCCTCAAGTGAAGCAAAGAGGACAAAAAAATTTCAGCTCCATTTTGTAAATAAAGAAATAAGGCACAAAACAAGCACAAGGGGAGTGAATGAAGGAACTACCTGTAGAATACTTTTCAGCCACTTCACCTGTATCACCTAACCTTCATAATAACTACCCTTCTTCCCTTTGCCCAAGAAAGGTATCACAATCCCTCATTCTTTTAATAAGGAATTTAGATTCAGATAAGTGACTTGCCCTAAGTAATACGGCTAGTCAACAAGTCAGGGGTCCTTTTAAACTTGAGTCCTGGGCTCTCCTGGTTTTCCTATTCTTTTTTCTGACATCATTCCAGAGAAGCTCATCTCAAATAATTACCAGAGCTTTTCTAGAAGAAGCTAAAGCTCTTTCTTCCGTTGTTTTCAGATCAAAAGACTATCTCTAAAGATGTTACAAGTTACATTAGTACTGGTATAATCACCTTGAAAATGTATTTCCTATAAGGGTGATATACAGTTCCAAATACGGTATTTATAAGTACTTGCTTAGGTAGAAACTGATTTTTGTTCAAGGATATTTTCAAGGAAATGAAATCTTCAACACTTTTGAGCAATTTTTACATGTTACTATAAATGCAAACCAAATTTCTAGAACCTAAAACAAATATAAAGCAGAACTACAATACTAAAAACAAACTTGTACACTGAATTTAGATTCTCTTCTAAAAGAAATCTGGGGCACCTGGGTGGCTCAGTTGGTGAAGCATCCAACTCTTGGTTTCAGCTCAGGTCATGAACTCATGGGTTTGAGCCTGGAGATGGGCTCTGTGCTGACAGCGTGGAGCCTCCTTGAGATATTCATTCTTTCTTTCTTTCTTTCTTTCTTTCTTTCTTTCTCTCTCTCTCTCTCTCTCTCTCTTCCCCCCCCCCACCACCACTTGCTCTCTCTCAAAATAATAAAAATAAGCTTAAAAAAATAAACCTATAAATTTAAAAGAAACACCGTATCTATATTGTTCCCAAGGTGGGTAGAAAAACAATACCATTTGCAAAGATTAATTTTAAATGCTAAAAGCTAAGAAAGCTCAATGCAATTCAGTTTCATTTTACACTTATGAAAACATCAAAAGGTAACATAATGCATGTTTAAAAATGTTAAAACAGGGGCGCCTGGGTGGCTCAGTCGGTTAAGCGTCCGACTTCAGCTCAGGTCACGATCTCGCGGTCCGCGAGTTAGAGCCCCGCGTCGGGCTCTGGGCTGATGGCTCAGAGCCTGGAGCCTGCTTCCGATTCTGTGTCTCCCTCTCTCTCTGCCCCTCCCCCGTTCATGCTGTGTCTCTCTCTGTCTCAAAAAAAAAATAAATAAAACATTAAAAAAAAAAAAATGTTAAAACAAACAGATTGATTTAAGTCACCTATGCAGTAGGAAAAAGCAAGTCTCAAAATGACCTGACTTCTCACAAACCATTCTAGGCTTTACAGGTTTTGAACCACTGGACACAATAGCAGCTTATTTTCAAAACAGAATAAAGTAATTACGTTTCTTAAATTGGACAATATTCTTTCATGCAATCACTAAGGCTCTCTGGAAGTTCTTTCATTAAGCTTCTAATTTCAAAATATTCAAAACTCCCTTTTAAACACTGGAAGGGAGGGAGCGCCTGGGTGGCTCAGTCAGTTGAGCATCCAACTTTGGCTCAGGTCATGCTCTCAAAGTTTGTGGCTTCGAACCCCACATCGGACTCTGTACTGACAGCTCAGAGCCTGGAGCCTGCTCTGGATTCTGTCTCCCTCTCTCTCTGCCCCTCCCCTGCTCACACTCTGTCTGTCTGTCTCTCTCTCTCAAAAATAAATAAATGTAAAAAAAAAATTTTTGTTTTAAACTGGAATGGTGCCTGGCTCACAGTAGGGCCTCAGAAGTTTGTTGTCGATTTTGTTGGCATATTAAGTTTACATGTAATATTCATTTGACTTTTTCTGTTGATTATTGTCAAGGGCAATATTTTCCTCTAATTTACATTATCAAATAGCTAAGTAACACACTAATAAGCCAACATACTACAAGAGACAGCAAGGGGTGCCAGGGTGGCTCAGTTGGTTAAGCGTCTGACTCTCGATTTTGGCTCAGGTCATGAGCTCAGTTTGTGAGTTCAAGCCTCCCATCGGGCTCCATGCTGACAGTGAAGAGCCTGCTCGGGATTCTCTCTCTCTCTCTCTCTCTCTCTCTCTCTCTCAAATAAGTAAACAAACTTAAAAAAAAGATTTAAAAAAAAAAATAAAAGAGAGACAACAAACATGAATATGGGAGAACAAAACTCCTCCCAACTAGGTCTCCCAAATTTAGACCTCTGCTGTCTCTATTGTCTCTACTCAAGACATTATTCAAGAGATTATTTTTAGCAATCTCATTTAATTTGACGATCAAATCAGAGTTAAAGGACAGTCTGACACTTCTAATGGTAACTATAATTATACTGATTGTTGGTTAGATGATAGTAATGGGTTCAAGTATACACACCAACCTTGCTAATAATCAAACTAAAACTTCACAGCTTTTCTAAGTCTAGGATCTACAAATGGCTTAATTATCAGAAGTCCTGATGACGGCTAACCAAGTTTAGTCCATTCCACACACTCAGTAAAAGCCAAAGGGTTCCAGATCCAATTAATCATGGCTGAGATTTCCTGTATCCCCATTCTCTCTCCGTTTTACTAAGGGTCCCTCTGTTGCACTCATGTGCCCACATCATTCTGTGTACTAGCCAGGATTTTTAGTTGCAAACAATACCTACTCTGTTAACTTATTGAAAGGTTATTAAATTACAGAAACAATAGGAAGATTAAAAAAAATAAATAGGAAACAAGAAATAACTCACATCACAGAAAACTCTTAGAACACTGGTGCACTGAAAATTAACTCCCGTTAATATTATTAACACAAGGGCATTTAAACATTTAACACACTTTATAGTATACAAAACAGCACATTTGTATTCCCATTAGAATGTGACTTTGTCAGTATGTTACTCACCAGATACAAACAGTATTTGGCAGAGAAGTATAAATGTATGTATGCTATCTTAAAGTTGGCCAACTTTTTCCCTACATGGCCAGGTAAATAAACTTCTTAGATTCTGCAAGGCCATACGGTCTCTGTTACAACTATTCTGCTCTTGTAGCATGAAAGCAGCCATAGATAATATGTGCACAAATGATGTGTTCAAATGAAACCTTATTTACAAAATCAGGCCGTAGGCTGGATTTGGCTCATGGACCACATTTTGTCAACCCTGCCTCAAAAGTGTTTTAGCAGGAATCAACACTTTTCATTTCATAATTTAAATAAATTTGGTAACCAAGAAGATATGAACTCACATATTCATGCTAGATTATGTACAACAGCTCAATCTTGGGTGTGAGTTCAGGTGGGTGGGATTAAGAAAGAACCCAAGACACTAAAACAATCTAGTGGGAGCAGAGTTAGATAGAGGAGGGGCAATCCCATTCCCCCTGCCAGTAACTGGGTTGGATAAGGAACATATCCCAAGCCTGGTCAGTGACACTAAGAAGACCTCTGCTGGGGGGCTGCTGGAAGAGGCATTCCTTCCCAGTTCTTTGGGAACTGCTGTGTGCGGATGGCAGGTGGCTGCAGCCAAACTGTAACGCTGGAGAGAGCAGTCTCAGGACGAAGCCAATGGGGGAAGGCCACAGGGCAGAAAGTTGTAAAGAGAGTGAGTCCTTGATATCATTACTGAGCTATTCTTAAGTGTCTTAATTTTCTTCATTATTTAAGCCAGTTTGAGAATTTCCTGTTATTGTGGCCAAAGCATCTTAAGTGATAGAAGTCCTTGAAAAAGAAGGTTGTTCACCTCACAATTTCACTGCAGCCAGTTTTAGTTAACAACTTTTCACAAATGAAAGAAACATTTAAAGTTCTGAAAGCCCACAGACTACCTACAACTTGGAAAAAACGATCTGTTCCAATTACTAAGATTTATAACTTTATAAATTCTATAATCATGGGGCAAAAAACAAAACAATGTGCTACCTCCTTCCATACAGTACCTAAGACATTCTTTCAACAAGATATTTTTTTCTCTAAATCAGGGGTTGGAAACTTTTTCTGTAAATGACCAGAGAGTAAATACTTCAGGATGTGCAAAATATATGGCCTCAGACATTATAGCTCAAAAGTATCCAGAAACACTATGTAAACTAATTATATTTCCGTGTTCCAATAAAACTTCCTTTACAAAATCAGGCCAGCCGGAGAGATCTGGCCTGTCAAAACAGTTTATTTCAAATGTATATAAACTACGTAGAAAAGTAACCAGCATGACTGGACATTCTATTCCTCTGTATTGGACTGCTTGAAGCAAAACACTAAATAAAAAAATTAAAAAAAAAAATCGCTACCTTATTTATATATATAAAACCTCTGCAAAATCCAATTTAGAATTCTATTAAAGAGTAACTGATGTTACAGTAGAAAAAAACAATACAAAACTTATGCATATACAAATTTTTAACATCTACCTTTTAAATAAAAGTAAGTTATTTTAAATTAGGAAATTTGGAAGGATCTCTATACATACTGTCTATTCAAAGGGGAAAAAAATACCCAAAAAACCCTGTCCAACTCCTAACTTGACTGAGCCCCTCTCTTCTACGAAGCTGAAGCTAGACTTCAGTATTAAATGGAATGAGGAAAGTCAATCGTATGGACTATATTTCCTTTCCAAACAGCTCCCAATACAAAGACACATTTTTTTTTTAAAGCTTATTATTTTGAGAGAGAGAGTGTGTGTGTGTGTGCGCGCAGGGGAAAACAGCAGAGAAAGAGGGAGAATCCCAAGTAGGCTCAGCGTTGTCCGCACAGAGCCCAGTGTGGGGCTCAAACTCACCAAGTTTGAGATCATGACCTGAGTTAAAGTCAAGAGTCGGACGCCTATCCAACTGCACCACCTAGGTATCCCCAAAGACACACATTTTTTAAAGGACACCATTTTTCACTATTATATGCCATACTATAGGGAGAAAACAAAAAGTGAACTTCACCTTCAATCATTAAGCAAGAAAATTTGCACAAGCACATAAGCACACTTTGCTCTCCACTCTCAGCTCAGAGTCTGCTTCAAATCTTCTCTCTCAAAAATAAACATTAAAAAAATTTTAGGGGGGCCTGGGTGGCTCAGTCGGTTAAGCGCCCAACTTCAGCCTAGCTCATGATCTCATGGGTCCTGAGTTCCAGTCCCGGGGCTCTGTGCTGACAGCTCAGGGCCTGGAGCCGGTTCCAAATTCTGTGTCTCCCTCTCTCTCTCTCTCTGCCCCTTCTCCGCTTACACTCTGTCTCTCTCAAAAATAAACATTAAAAAAAATTTTTTTAAACGTCTGAGAAACATTAATCTTTTCAACACAGTAATAAATACCATTTCAGTGTTTGTTACAAAATAACCTTATTTTTATAGACTTTAAAATCACAAATAAAGGATTTTTATGTTTATTTTTGCCTAAGTTTTGGCATTTTCTGTATCCACGGAAGGAAGTGCTAACAGCAATACCTATGAAAAACGGGAGTAGGAAAGACGTTGGGTAGTTCTGGGGAGTGAAGAGAACTTGTAGGTTTACTTTTACATCTTTAAAGATATAAGTTTTTTAAGTTTGTCATAAACTGTATTACTTTCAACATCTTTAAAAATGGTTTAAGGGGCGCCTGGGTGGCTCAGTCGGTTGAGGGTCCAACTCCTGGTTTTGGCTCAGGTCATGATGGTCAAGGGCTTGGAGCGGAGTGTGGAGCCTGCTTTAGATTCTCTCTCTCCCTCTGCCCCCTCCCCCACTCACTCACACTCACGCTCTCTAAAAAATAAAAGTTTAAAATATACGTTTAATAGAAAATAATATTGAGAAATAAATGAATAGGAAAGACAAGATTCTGTGAAAGAGGCTACAAACTGAGGACTTCGCTGGGGTCAGACAGGCCGCTTGCATCACCCAAGAGGTGAGTACGCACTGGCCACAGGACTGAGTGAAGGTCCCAGAAGCACTTTAGCCGTCAGTAACAACACTGGGAGGCTTAAAAATAACCTTCTAAGGGTGGAGTCGAGAGCAATCCAATCCAGTTCCGCTGAATTCAGTAGCAAAAGGGTAACATCAGGGTAGTTAAGAAGTACCCACTAGCCTTTGGTCAGCTGGAGGCCCAAGCTATCCAAGAAAGGGTTACTTCCTTGAGCTCCCAGATTGAGAGAAGGAGCATAAACTCATACTGGCTCTACCCTGCCAGGTGTGCTCCACCAGCACAGCTCACTCTTCACAGTCCTCACAGAACACATTTCTTTTGGCTTCAGTCTTTGGGCAATATTGGTTAAAACCTGCCACTTTTTAAGCAGCCTAAGTTAAAACGCATTAAGTTAAAAATGGGTGAAAAGATTCCCACCATCGTTCCACATTTCAGGCTCTATGAAACTATATGGAGAGGATATTCAACGACAACAGAAGTCAAAATAAAGACGTATCAAGACTTTCATTTCAACAACCTGCCAAACACATAAATGAGTAATAAAATCCAATTGTGCTGTTGGCAATGGTGAAGCAATCAAGAAACAACCCTTGCTCCCCTCCCCGAGACTACTGACACCAAGAGAGGGAAAAGCAAAGTCTGTCATTTCTTACCACCAAAGGAAAAACAATCATCAGTTTAAGTAATGACAATGTCTAAAAGGACAGACCCCACATACTTTACCCACACTGAAATTAATTGCATTTATTCTACAAATATTTCTGAGTCTCTCCTACCCACTCTCTTCCATGCGTAGGGACACAGAAGTGAACAAAACAACGTAAATTCCGCAAGAGCAAGAATTTAACATTCCTAAACGCCACAATTAAATTCTGCCTCATTTACATAAAGCTACAATTTCCAATACATATGTATTCATTCTTTAATAATGTTACCTGTTTATTAAATTCCTCCCTACATAAAAAAAGTGATTAAGGAAAGAACCAAAGTCCGTGACGATCCTTTTTACAACATACTACTAACTTCAAAAGGGGTGTTCTACCTTTTGTCATTCTTGTCATATTAGTTTGAAAGATAAAGCACACTAGTGAAAGCAATGGGATTCTGAAAATTAATAAACACACACACACACACACACACACACACACAAAACAATGCAGCCCTGAATATTAATCTCCTCTCAAATCTAATAATGCTGTTTTGGCAAATGGATTAAGCCATTATTTATTTACCCTGCCACATGAACGGGGCAATTGTTCATTCAGAGCTCCGTCCGACATATAAAAGAGTATTTAGTGTTGTAAAAACTGTACGCTCCGTAAACAATAGATTGCAATGTCGATGTCCGTACCCCTTCATCAAATAAACCCTTATTATCTCAGCCTTTTACATTTGCACCATGCCAGCCTCAGTGCCACGGGACTCATTAAAAAGTCTGGTACAAACCCTCAACCGTATTTTTAAACTGATCTCTGACGAAACGGACTTCACTCAATCTCGTTAGGGGAAAAAAGAAAAGAACCCAATAGCGGGCTCGGTGCAGGAATCCCGACGTCTTTGTATAGGAAGTGATGCGCTTCACCGAAGCTGCAGGAACGCAGAGCCCCTCTTTCAGACTTCGCCCGGAAATCAAGCGGAAGCGCGTTCACGGGAAGCGGGAAGCGGGGACGGGGGCCGAGACCGCAAGCCGGGCTGCCGCCTCCGCGGCCGGACAAAGTTGCGAGGCTCCGAGGCCGCCCGCGGCCGCGGCAGCAGGTAGACAGAGCGCGGCGGCCGGGGACGGCGGGCCTGGCCTCGCGGGGGCCGGGGCCGGGAGCGGCTCGGCGCCCCGAACCCCGTACAGAACACAACATCCCTTTGCCGCCAGGGCCAACGCGCTCTCTCTAGTAATTCAACACCCTTACTTTCAAACTGGAGGTCGGTGGGGGTTGGGGGGGGAGGGGGAGAAAGGAGGGGGAGAAGTTCTAATAAATTCCCCCCATCCTGCACTGCAAACTAGAATTCTACCCAGGCTCACGGTATTTTCTGGGCGCCCCGAAGGGCCGCGCCAGGCCGCGCCGGGGCCGCGCCCAGGCGGCGGGAACCCGCCGCTGCCCGGGGTCTGGGGGTCCGGGGCCCACCCCGGGGGCGGACCGCGCGCCCGCGCCGACCACAAACGCCCGGCGGCCGCCTCGGGCTTCGGGCCGCGCCCAGCGCCTGCCGCCGACCCCGGGAGCGGCCTGGCGGGCCGGGCCGGGAGCTCGGCGGCGCCGCGGCCCGCGGGGCGCGGACACAGAGGCGCGCGAGGCCCTCGCGAAGCGGCCGCCGGGCAGCGCGGGCCCCCGCAACTTCTCGCCACCTCAGCGTCTCCGGAGCCGCCCGGGAGCAGCGACTGGGGGGGGGGGGGTGGGAAGGGAGGGCGCCAGCGGCTTACCCCGAGAGCGAGCGGCTCCTTCCCGCCCCGAGCGTGGCCGGGGCGCTGCGCGGCGGCGCCGGGCGTCGCGGCTGCGGCAGGGAGGGAAAGGCGGCGGTGGGAGCGCCGGGCCGCCGGGGACGAGAGGCGCCGCCACCACCGCAGACAGCTCCGCAATATGGCCGCCCGGCGGCTCCTCGGGGGGAAGGCGGGGCTGCCCCGCGCCCCCCGCCTCCCCCTGCCGGCCGGCCGGCCTCGCGCCGCGGCCCGAGCGCCAACGCCGCCGCCGCCGCCGTGAGGGCCGCCCGCGCCCCGCCCCCCGCGCTCGCCGCCGCCCGCCGCACGCGGCGTCGCCGGGGGTCGCGGCGCGGGGTGGGGACGCGCCAGGGCCGGCGTCGGCCGCGGAGGCCCGCGGGAAGCCCCTGCCGGCGGGACTGAGCCGGAGGGACGCGGGCTGTTGCAGCCGAAGCTCGCGGCGCGCCCGCCGCCACCCGCTCCGCGCACCCCCGGGAGTGGAAACTTGAAACTCCCGCGGGTGCCGGAAAACTCGCCGAGGGCGTTTCCATCGCCCTCCTGAGGAGGGAGTCTTCTTCCCGGAGGGGGGAGCCAGGACGGAGTCGGGCGCGGGTTACTTGGCTGCTCAGCTGGAGAATCCACCGGGAGACAGAAAGGGGCCTATCTTAGAGGGATTTATGTGTGCCACCGAGAACGTGGAAATTGCTCTGGCCGTTTTTCCCCAACTCGAAAAACTTGCTATTTCGAATAACTCCAACAAAACCTCGATGGATATGGCCCCAGTCGCGAGTGCAGAGTTTTATCCACGCAAGGATGTCGACGATGTTTACTACCACCGACATTTCTGGGGAGGAGGCGGTCCAGAAGAAAAAAGTTGGACGTGGGGCCCCCAAGGAGCAGCCAAACCTAAATTATCCTGGAATTAGAGATGGTTGGACAAGTGGTCCTAGTCTGACTCCAGGCCACTCACTTTCATTAGTGGCTGGGACTAGACAGACTTGTGGTCAGTGTCCACGCTCCCATCCTTGTCCGTCTTCTGCTGGGATTCAAAGAGTAACACTTGCCCTGAGTATACTTGAACCGTAGTGCACAAAACCAGATCAGTCCAGCTTGCCGTGCATGCCATCTTCATATAGTTTACCCTTTATGAACAAACTTTACATTCAAATAATAAAACCTCAAGAATGTACTTAATTTTTATGGAACAAATAATTCATATGCTTCCTGCCTTAGCATTTGCCTTCCCCGAGACGGTAGCTTTTTCCAGGAACTCTCTCCCCAGATCACTTTCACTAAGCTCACGCTTCAGTTCGCTAAGCTCCCAGCTTCAGTGAGTTTCCTCCATTGCCCTCTGCGACCTTTCTGAACAATTAAAAGCCCCTAGAGTTAAACTCAAAGATCTTCAGATTGCAAATTCCTGGAGGATGGGAACCAGGTGTGTGCTTTTACTTAACTATAAGATTACTCCCTGACTCTATCCCTAGGGTGCAAGGTTTATCCAGGTAATTGCTCAGCGTCCCACATCAAGTTGCATGCATAAAGATAGTCAAAGTATTATGTAAATTCCTGGATAGTACACTAATCAAAAAAAAAGTATGTAACACACTTTTGCACTGGAAAACGGATAATACGCTATTGTCTGTCATGTGCCAGGCACTGGGGTAAGACGCATTTACATGAGCATCTCTTTTAATAATTACAACAACCCTGTGTTTGGGGTCAATATTAACATTGACTTTTTTTTTTTTTTAAATCAGTGACTGAAGAGACTCAAAGGAGTTAAGTAATTTGTTCAGTGTGACACAGCCAGGAAATGGCAGAGCAATGACCAAACCTTAGTTATGTTGGACTCCAAAGCTGTGATTTTATCCTAAACTCTGGCAACAGCAAACAGACCAGAAAATGTAACATTTCAGTTGACTATAGTATTAGTAAATATTTAGGTAAAAGATAACATTCAAGGCTGGTGAGATAAAAAGGGTACTCTCAGACATTGTGAGTGGGAGTGTAAACTTAAACAGCCTGTTTAGAAAGCAATTTGGCACCGTGATTCAACCTATAAAAATGTTCATCCTCTTGTACCCATAATCCCATATCTGGGATTCTTTCTGAATGAAATCATCTGGAATAGAGCAAAACCTTTATTCATAAACTCTACATCACAATAGTATTAAAAGATGCAAAAATTAAACATGGGAACTAAATATCCTGAAAGTAACTATATATACTCTGTAACATTTTGGGTAACAACTTGAAATGTTTATATAATGTGTCTAACACCATGAAAAATTTTTGGTAGTATTAGGGGGAGGGAACAAGTTATGAAACTATCCAAGCAGTATGATTACATGTATGTTTAAACACACATACACACACAAAAGTACAAGGGGTCAGGAAAAAAGAGAAAGTTTGAAATCCAGGGTTGGCTGGGTGGTTTTCTATGGGCATTTTTCTTTATTCTATTCTTCAGTATTTTCTGTCTTATTTTTACAGTGTAAAAATAATTATTTAAATTGAGATCTACTACAATGTGGGTCATCAATTACACAAAAGCAGCAAAGCCACTGCTTCCTAAGTGTGAGACTATACTGTGGAAAAACCGTAATGAACTGAGCTGACAGATAGTTAGGCGTCAGGTATTTTCATTGTAAATGTCATCTATACACACCATTGTTGTACCTTGTTCCTTATATCAAATATATGCATCTTTAATGAAATATGAGAGATTTAACTGAAAAAAAATTTTTTTTGTTTTATTCCCACATTTATACTGTCAAGGGGAAAATTCACATACGGTTGTTGAAACTAGATTTTTTTTTTCCAGAAAACTATTCTGATATTACCAGTAGTTACAAAAAATTTTATATAGCACCTACTATGCATAAAAAAGACCAAAACCAATCTACTACAATCTATTACTAACTCTTGTATGCTACAATCCTACTGTACTCCACCATATTGACTAATTCTGAATTCTAGAATTCCAATGATAGTTACAAAGCATTTGTCTCAGCACATATAAAAGTCCTTGAAGAACACTCATTTTTGCAAGTATGGTTTGTAAATGGAACCTCTTCTCCATCTAGAACAAACACTGAGCTCCAGCCCCCTTGCTAGTTTGATTAAGTCTAGGCTCCTGCCCTCTAGATTCAGTAATGGGAAAGGCAAACAAACAGTTGTGCAATATGAGCTATAATAAGGATAGACACAGAGTGTCAGGTGAAACACTGGGCAGTTAACTTTGCATAGAAAGGAGAAAGCCTCTCAGAGGAGGAAAGGTTGAAGGGGTGAGTAGAGGTTCCCTAAGAGAAGTGGGGAAAGGCAATCAACTTTGAAGACTGAGTACCAAGACGGGGTTGATGTTGAAATAAGGATGTTTATAACTAGAGGTTTAGAAAGGTAAGTTGAGAACCATTTGGGAAGATCAGAATTTGCCCTTCATCCTTAAGGAGCTAGGAAGCCATACAAGGCATTAAGAAAAGGAATAATGCGATCCTCTCTGTGTTAGCAAAGTAACTGGCAGCCATGTGGATTACATGGGAGAGCAGTTCAGTGACAGAGTGATCCATAAGATCAGGGACACAGACAGTTTTGCTATAAAGGCCCAGGCACTAGAGAATGATGGACTGACCCTAGGAGGTTTCGAAGATGAAGAAGAGGAAATAGAATCTTAAAAAAAAAAAAAAAAAAAAAAAAAAAAAAGTAAGAGGAAAGGAGATGTGAAAATGAGTACCCAATGGGTGCCACTAAAATAAACAGGGAGTATAAAAGATGTAGAACTCAGAGATAAAGATAATTAGGCAACTTACAGAGATGCTGATTTTCAGTGTCTATGGGTACTCTAAGAACAAGTATATATTCAGTAACTGGAAATAAGAACTATGGTGAATGAGACATCCAATAAATACTCATTAAATAGATGAACATCAGTAACATGCTGAAACAGGCTTTTCATTTCCAACTGTGTCTTTGGAAAATGTGGTTTTGTTCAACTCAAGGATTTGAATATGAAATATTAGATGATAATCTAAACCATCATTGTATACTGAAATGTTTTTCCATGAAAAAACTTTATACACTCTTTTTAGTTTTTATTCACCATTTTTAAAAAGCTATACAAATGTGGGGCACCTGGGTGGCTCAGTTGGTTGAGCATCCAACTTTGGCTCAGGTCATGAACTCGTGGTTCATGAGTTCA
Source organism: Panthera leo (assembly GCF_018350215.1). Classification (NCBI taxonomy): domain Eukaryota; kingdom Metazoa; phylum Chordata; class Mammalia; order Carnivora; family Felidae; genus Panthera; species Panthera leo. Next base: position 8,725,937 of record NC_056688.1, read on the forward strand.
AGCCCCACGTTGGGCTCTGTGCTGACAGCTCGGAGCCTGGAGCCTATGTCTCCCTCTCTCTCTGGCCTTTTGCTGCTCATGCTTTCCCTCTCTCTCCCTCAAAAAATAAATAAACATTAAAAAAATTATTCTTAATTAAAAAGAAGCTATACAGATGTAAAATCACAGCTACTTTAAATACCTATACATAGAGATACAAAAGGGAATTTTCTATTATAAACTGTGATATTTCATACTATTCCCACTACCTTGCATATTTAAGTAGATATTCACAATGTGTTCAGCAATATGATAGCTCTCAGTAAAAACAAAGTAAATAAAACTATCTTATCATCTGCTTTGTGTGCCTAGTAAGCCATACAAACTTAATTGCTGATATAAGCTATAAAATTCCAGTACAGTCAACAGAGGTTTGATGGCTAATGAATCTAAAGGAAGATTCAAGAAACCACAGGCCTGTTCCTGCCTTTATTCTCTCCCTATCTAAGATCAAATTACATAAGTACATAATTCATGTGTTCAGAGATATGAGTGTATTAATCTTCAACAAAGGCAGGGTAAAAGTTATTACTTAATCCTCTCTCCTTATATCATAAAAAAGCCAGTTTAGTTTGTGATAAACAACAAAGTTTCAGAAGTAACAGGGTCGAAAGAGTCTAAACGAGGGAATCCATAACCTTGGCTTTATTCCCAATTCCTACAAACAAGTTGCTAAATGACCTTGAAAGATCCGATGGACTATTCTGTAACCTGCTTGCAAAGAGGGTTAAAGTGAGGGGAATGTGACACCTTTTGTGCTTTTCCAAGAGCTTAAGACGTCGGGGATTTTCAGGACTAGAAGAGAACCTCAAAAAGCAGTGACTCCCCTCTCCGGTATTACTGTGAAGCGGTCCCATCAAAAGTGGTTTCCACCCACTAACTGTGTGAGAGCTCCTAAGAAAAAAAATGTTTTTTACTTTGTATTGACTCCCAGTTTTCTCATCTATTAAATAGGGAGCTAGATGAGACTAACCATCTGTAAGCTTTCTTCAAGCTCTCTAATTCTTCAACTCTAACTCCGATTCACCTATAAAATATTTGATTTGTAACTTCTAGAACTCATTATGTATCTTATGACCTATGCAGAAAGTATTTACGTGCAATCACTTCCTAGTGTTTCACAATTTTTGACCCAAATATCCATCAGCTTATTATTCAATAAGCTTTGTACCTTGCTGGACTGTCCTTGTCTCATTACAGAGATATAAATAAATAAATGAGTAAATATTCACCCTGACCTTTAGCACTGAGTATTCTAGACAGCTGTTTTCTAGTTTATAACACTTTAGTTTTATTTTAGTTTAGTTGAATGTATACAACAGTGGTTATTCACTAACCAGGAAAGGTGCCCAGTGCTTTGTGTAGTGGCAAGCGTAGAAGATTAGAGATGAACAATTAGACTGAGGCAACACTTTTCTGTGGTGGTTTTAAAATACATCCACAAACCAGGGTGCCTGGTTGGCTCAGTCGGTTAAGCATCTGACTCTTGATTTCCGCTTAGGTCATGATCTCATGGTTTGTGAGTTCAAGTCCCGTGTCAGGCTCTGTGCTGACAGTGTGGAGCCTGCTTGGGATTCTCCCTCTCTCTCTCTCTCTCTCTCCCTCTCTCTCTCTGCCCCTTCCCCACTCATGCTCTTGCTCTCTCAAAATAAATAAACTTTAAAAAATTTTAAAAATACATCTGCATATTTCTTGATAGTCCTCCCTTAAGAGGTGTGGCCTAATTCCCCTCCTCCACGAGTGTGGGCTGGATTTAGTGACTTGCTTCTAACAAACAGAAAAATGGAATTGATGGCAGGGGACTTTTGAGACGAGATCACAAAAGGGACTATATCTTCCTCCTCATTGGCTCTCTCTGGGGCAAGCCAGGTGCCATATCACCAGCACATGCAGGCCAACTATGGAGATACCCGTGTGGTAAGAAATGGAGGCCTCCTGCCAAGAGCTAGTCAGGACTTGAGGCCTTCTTCTCACAGCCATGTGAGTGAGCCGCCACAGAAGCAGATAAGCCCTCCAGCCCCAGGCAAGCCATCAGATGACTGCAGCCCATGGCGAGAACCCGAAGGCCACCACCTGAGAGACCCTAAGCCAGAACTGCCCGGCTCAGCTGCTGCTGACTCCTTGACCCACATAAGTTGTGAGATAATAAATGTTGTTTTAGGTTGCTGAGGTTTGGGTAATTTTTTTTTTTAACAATAGATAACAATAGATACCTAATGTATTTACCTATACAGAATTTCCACTCTAGTTAGTTCACTCTTTATTTTGAAAAAAATGATTGAATTCCATAATCCAATTCATACCATTTTAAGCCTGGACAGTGCTTTAAAGGAAAGTCTGCCTCGGGGCACCTGAGTGGCTCAGTTGGTTAAGCAGCCGGCCCTTGATTTCGGCTCAGGTCGTGATCTCACGGGTTTGTGAGTTTGAGCCCCACCTCGGGCTCTGCACTGACTGTGTGGAACCTACTTGGGATCCTCTGTCTTCCTCTCTCTGATTCTGTCTCTCCCCACCTCGCATGCTCAGTCTCTCTCTCATAAATAAACATTAAAAGGCTTTTTCTAAAGAAAAGTCTGCCTTTTATTTTGCAGAAACAAATTAAGATTTGCAGTTTGTCTTGCTCGAATCTGGTATGTTTCCATTATTCCCCAGCTCAACCAGAAATGTAGGAGCCATCCTTAACGCTTCCCTCTCATTCACCTCCTCCATACCCAACCGGTTACCTAACCCTATTGCTTTTACCTCCTCTTGCCTCAGTCTCATTGTTCATATCTACACCACTTCCGACCTGATCACACAACGGTTCTCTCTTCTGGACCAGCAGTAGCCTCTTAACTAGTCTTCTTATGCCAGCTTGTGCCTTCTACAATTATTTCTCAGTATTGAATCCAGATTTAATTTGTTGAAATGTAAGTATGATTATCTCACATCTCCTTTCCACCTGCTGCCCCCCGACCATTTGTTGATCTCCTACTGTGTGTTGGCCATTGGTCTGCACTTGTTCTCCAGGCTCAAGCCACGCTGACCATCTATAACTCCTGGAGCCTGCCAGCTGCCCCATCCAGGCCACTAGGACTTTGCATATACAGTTCCCTCTGCCCCACTTGTCTAGCTGACATGTAAGCATCCTTCAGATCTCAATCACAATCAAGCCTGTGCTGACCACCTGCCACCCTGGCACAATCTCCCTGTAACTTTTCTTTGTGGTAGTTCATAGCAGTTGTATTATTAATGCATAGATTTTTTTTTAATTGGTATCTGTCCTCTCTATTAGCCTACAAGTCTATAAATGTAGCTACAATGTCACTTTCTTTTCAATTTTGTTCCCTAACACTTACCACAGTGTCCAGAGCGTTATACCCTGTTCAAAAAATAGTTGTTGAATGAATGAATGAAATGACTCAAAAAGTTAGTGTGAGACCAACATCTAGGTTTCCTGAGTCCAAATTTAATGTTAATTACAACCTACCTGCTGCTCTCAATTTGGTGTACTCAGCTCTGAATATCGACACAATGCATTTATTAAGTGCAAAGAAAATCGTTGATATTTTTCAAATTTTTTTTTTGGTCAACACTAGTGGTATATGATGTCCAGGCATAGTTAACTGTATTAAAATGACAAATTACTGAGGCACCTGGGTGGCTCAGTTGGTTAAGCGTCCGACTTCAGCTCAGGTCATGATCTCACGATACATGGGTGCGAGCCCCGCATGGGGCTCTGTGCTGACAGCTCAGAGCCTGGAGCCTGCTTTGGATTCTGTGTCTCCCTCTCTCTCTGCCACTACCCCCCACCCCCCCGCAACCCAGAGCAGGCTCATGCTCTGCCTTTGTCTCAAAAATAAGTAAAACATTAAAAAAATTTTTTTTAAATGACAAAGTTCTTGTGCAGGCTTATTTACTTTGTGACTTGGCCACTTATTTCCTGAAATACATCTGTGAGGTTTAATTTTATGTGTCAGTTTGACTAGTTTAAGGGATACCCAGATAACAGGTTAAAAAAATTTTGGGGGGGTATGTCTGGGAAGGTGTTTCTGGAAGAGGTTAACATTCGATTGAAGAGACTGAGTGAAGAGATCTGCCTTCACCAATGCGGGTAGGTATCAAACAATGTGTCAGGGGACCAAATGGAACAAGAAAGGGGAAGGAAGGGCTAATTCTCTCTTTTGGAGCAGCGACCTCCATCTTCTCCCATTCTTGCACTTCCGAGCTCCTGGTTCCCAGGCCTTCAACTCCAGGACTTGCACCAACAGCCCCTTTGCTCTCAGGCCTTTGACCTTGGACTGGGAGTGACATCACCGACCCTTCAGACTTCGACTAAATTATACCATTGGCTTTCCTGGTTGTCCAGCTGGTGGACGGCAGCTCCTGGGACTTCCTGGCCTCCGTAACCACATGAGCCAATTCCTATGATAAATCTTCTCTTACGTATTTATCTGTGGGTTCTGTTTTGTCTGTAGAATGCTGCTGGTACAACAGCCATTACTGAAACAGTTCAAAAGCAACTTCCACTATCAATTGCTTTTACCCGATATGAGACGAAAGAAGCTAGTCATTGCGGTCCACCCTAACCCCTGCCAGTCAGCCTGTGGCCTGCCAGGTTTCGCTTGTGGACCAGAGTTCTTTAGAAGCCTTACCCAGAGGGGCGAGCAAGGCTTCAGTGGCTTTGTGCCAGGCTGCTTCTAGGCACTCCAGGAAAAGAAAAGAAAAAGCAGTAAGAAAAATAAGTTAGCAATTGAATGTATGAATGCTTTTTTACCGAAGAAGTTAAGATATAAATGCAATGCTTACAGAAAAGTTGGAGAGACTTTCAGAATCAGAGCCGGTTTTATTGAGAAATATCTAGTGATTATCGTTAACTATGTATGAAGAAAGGGGCAAAGCGTAGGCCCTTTGCAAATCTACTTGGGTCCCTGATCTAGTCCAATTATTAATTTCGGGAACACTTTTCAAGTCACTGGGCTGTGCCTCTGTTCGTCTCCTCAAAATTCTTTCTTTGGGCATTGCAACCTGATTCGGAAAGAGGGTAACAAGGGCGGCCCTGAAGCATGGAGGTGGTGACCATGCAGTGTTCTGACTCTCGGCTTTATGTTAGATATGGTGGCTTCTGGGACACATGTGCAGGATGTTCTGATAAGTTCTTCAGGGGGAAAAAAAAAAAAAAGAATGACCCTCCCAACTAGTGAAGGACCTTTTGGTTCAAAAGTATGGTGTAAACTACTTTGGAATTTTAAAGGTGTGTTTTCTCTTTTTCCTGTGGAAATGACTTAAAGGGCGGTTCATTTCTGAGGCTAGTCGGCAGAAGTTTATTCAAACTTAACACACTACAGAGGGATTCTCCGCAACCGACTGAGGTTTGTAATCATGTTTCCATTGGAATACATACAGGGGTTTCAACCTGAGATGGCAAAAACCTGTATCTTCTTTGACTGATTGAAAGTCATTCATTCATTAATCTGTCAATCACTAAACCAATTTTTATTGAGCATTGATTATGTTGCAGGTTCAGTGCCAAGTGCTGAGAATACAAGATGAGCAAGAAAGTCTACTGGGAAGTGCGACGTCACAAACAAAAATTACAAAATCGCTTGAAAAGTGCTCTAAGCCCTTTCTCCTGAGCTCCAGACTCAGTCTTTCGTTTCCTGTTGAGCATCTCCACGTGGTGCCCAGGGACACCTCAGACTTCACATGCCCAGAACTGCACCCATCCATGATCTTCTCTACCTTCTCTACTAAACCTCTTCCTCCCTCTGCTTTCTCCCTCCCTTCCTTTGTATGTGTCCCATTGCAATTTGTAAAACTGTCTTCTAGCCAGTCACCCATCCTAGAAGCTGGAGAGTAATTCTGAACCCATTCAGCCCCCACTTTCCATCAGTCACCAAGTCCTGCTGATATTATCTCTTCACGAGTCCTACGTCCCACCTTCTCCTCCCTAACTCGGCTACTGTCCTCACCTGGGAGGCTGGTAAACTTCCCAAGTGAAATCCCAGTCCAGCATTCCGACCCTCTCAAACATATCCTTCACAGAGCGAGATTTCCTGGGTTTTCTAACTGGAGGGCTTAGCACAGAGTGGGACCCGCAGTAAATACTGTTGTAATTAACGCTGTGTGTTAATGGAGATGAGAGGCATTGACAGGCCAGCTTTCTGAGTGGAGAGTGTTTTGTTTGTTTTATGCTCCTCTGGAAGGTCAGTATTCCGTTATCTCAAAGGTGACCGGGTCACTGGACATCTGGCTCACATAATCTAAATTTGTAAGAGATGATACAATGTACTGGTAAAAACACTGACATCTGGATCCTGTCATGCCGTATGTAATGCATCTAAAATGACACTTGATGCTGTCTTTTTTCTTCCTTTCCCTTCATTTCATTCATACAGAACGCCAATTTTCTACTCGAACAGTTAGGATTAAGTTTAGCAGAAAATGACAGAAAACCCCAAATAACAGTCCTTTAAGAAGATAGAAATGTGTTTTTCTCTCAAAATGATGACCAGAGAGGCAGTCTGGAGCTGGAGTGGCGCCCTGCCCACTCACCAAGGACCCCAGCTCCTGCTGTCTCCACGCTCGGCCGCCTTCACCATACGGCTTCTGCCTCATGGCAAAAGGGCTGCCCCAGCTCCAGCCGTTGTGTTTGCATTAAAGCCAGGAAAGGGGGTAAAGGAAAAGGGAAGGGCATCTCCATTCCCTCAACAGGGAAGCCTCAGCAAGGGAGATGGTAGGCAGATGGCGCGGGCAAGCGGGGCGTCACCATCATGTAGCATCTGCGCGAAGTCAGGGTACACGTAGAGTCAGTACCGCAGAGGCTGGGCCCAGACGAGAGGCCAAAGTCTGAGACAGACGAGGCTGAGAGATCTCAAGTGTCACCTCAGAGATATCTGGCACAATCTAGCAGTCTCTGCCACACCACACCAAATCTGGATTACCCCCTCACCGACAAAGCCAGGGCGCCCCTGGGTACTCAAGCCCAATACCCAGGTGCTTGCACAACCCGGCTAGTAGCAACAACAGCAGTTAGCAACCAGCTGCACTGGGCCCGGTGACCCGCTAAGAGCTTTGCAGGTACTATTTCATTGAATTCTCACAACGAACGTGGCTGGAAGGTACTATTTCCTTCTTGCTTTCTTTCTTTTTCTTTTCTTTCTTCCTTCCTTTCCTCTTTCTTTCTTTCTTTTTTTCTTTCTTTCCTTTTCTCTTCCTTCCTTCCTTTCCTCTTTCTCTCTTTTCTTCCTTCCTTCCTTTCCTCTTTCTCTCTTCCTTCCCTTCCTTTTCTTTCTTTCTTTCTTTCTTTCTTTCTTTCTTTCTTTCTTTTCTTCCTTCCTTCCTTTCCTCTTCCTTTCTCTCTCTCTCTCTCTTCCTTCCTTTCCTCTCTTTCATCTCTTTCTTTCTTTTCTTCCTTCCTTCCTTTCCTCTTCCTTTCTCTCTCTCTCTTCCTTCCTTTCCTCTTCCTTTCTCTTTTTCTACCTTCCTTCCTTCCTTTCCTCTTCCTTTCTCTCTCTCTCTCTTCCTTCCTTCCTTTCCTCTTTCTCTTTCTTTCTTTTCTTCCTTCCTTCCTTTCCTCTTCCTTTCTTTCTCTCTCTCTTTCTTCCTTCCTTTCCTTTTCCTTTCTCTCTCTTTTTCTACCTTCCTTCCTTCCTTCCTTTCCTCTTCCTTTCTCTCTCTTCCTTCCTTCCTTTCCTCTTCCTTTCTTTCTCTCTCTCTCTTTTTCTTCCTTCCTTCCTTCCTTCCTTCCTTCCTTTCCTCTTCCTTTCTGTCTTTTCTTCCTTCCTTTCCTTTCTTTCTCTCTTTCTTTCTTCCTCCTTTTCTTTCTTTCTTTCTTTCTTTCTTTCTTTCTTTCTTTCTTTCTTTCTTGTATTTAATTTATGTGTGAGGAAACAAATGGAAATATTAACATACCTGGTCATCAGTGAGGTCAGGATCTACACTCGGGAAACCGGGCTTCCGTGCCGAATCATGAGAGAGTTGTAAAATCAGCGTGGGGTTACAAGAAGGTATTTTCCAGGAAAGGAAACTTCATGCTCTTAAAGAACATGTCAGTATCTGATGGAAACACCTAATGATTTTTTTCTTCTCCACCACAGAGCACACCCATCATTCCTACCCAGAAACTAGCAGCACCGTGAGTGGCCCGGTTCTCCGGCTAGTGCAGATGCCTGGGTTCGTGTCTCCTTGCCAGGCTGGCCCCTTTATTCATCCTTTTCTCCCAGAGGGTCCAAGTGTGACCCTAGCTTTCTTCTAGCATCGCCCCACATTCTCCAGCTGAGTTTTTGTCTCTCTTGGACGCTGAAAAGAGTGTCATGGTGTCCCCCTCCCTTCCTCTTCTCTGTGCCAGAAAATGACTCTGAGTGTTTCTGAGGAATTTTACAGCCTTCAAAAGAAGAAGAGAATATAAGGGGTTGAAATAACATCATAGAGAAATTTCAAACTTAGAAGCAGCCTTAAAAGCTTGATAGTTATACCACTTACTCGTTTCTCCTTGGGATGTAAATGTAACTAGGTCAGACTCTCTAAGGTTCCTTCTTTTCTCTGGCCCATCATTTTGGTAAAAACCGGATCCGGACAATCCAGTTCCTCCATCTCTCATTTACTCCCGGGGCTGGAGCCTCGGGGATCGGCTTCCTTTGATGAGGAAGGCATCATCCTTCTCCGCCCTCCAGCCAGTCTCCTCTGTAAGTCTGCATGGGAAAAAATACAGATACTTACAAAGCAGGTTGTCAAAGCCTCAGGTACGATTTATTTAAATGTCGAGGAAAACTCAGACTGCCAGTCTTTACATCCGTCAAGTCATTCTTCACACGAACATGCAAACCAAGGTGTCTTTCCTTTGCTGTTGCTTTCCTCTCCGTCTGTTTTCTGGACTCCCAGGTAGCAGCACCTCCTCATTCAGCAACATTTTGCGAAGCACCTGCCAAGAACCAGGCACTGTGGAGGGCACGGGGCGTCACATACGTCACATACTCGTCCCTACCCTTTCGAGGCCACTCCTCATCTTCCCAACACGTCTTTGTAACAGACTGCATTAGCTAGGGAATATGCACAGTATTTGCTTTCAAATCACGCTTTGGATTGTTTCCCTGAGTAGGCTCCTGTAGACCTTATTCATGGCGTATTTATTCACTTGTTAGCCTCAACTAGTGCCACTTTTTTTTGTCTGCAGTTTAACCATTTTTCTTTCTGAATACCCCCACTGAAAGCTGATCTAACATTATCCTATGGACGTTGACCCTTGTCTGAATTATCTGGAGGGCCAAGGGTCCTAATGCATCACAGACTGTCAGACCACACATTGGTGCTGGACCATCAGGTACACATCAGTCGTGTGGGTAAAGGTCAGAATCATCAGATAAAGACCCAGAAGACTCACGCACAAAAATGAAAAGGCTCTAGCACTCAACCTGTGTCTGAGTTTTGTCCCTGATATAATACAATTAAAAAACAGGGAATCTAGGGGCACCAGGGTGGCTCAGTCAGTTGGGTGTCCGACTTCGGCTCATGGTCCGTGAGTTCGAGCCCCGTATCCAGCTCTGTGCTGCCAGCTCAGAACCTGGAGCCTGTTTTGGGTTCTGTGTCTCCCTCTCTCTCTGTACCCTCCCCCTCTCATGCTGTGTCTCTCTCTGTCTCTCAAAAAAACAGCAAAAAAAATTTTTTTAAGTTAAAAAAAAAAGCAGGGAATCTATTTTTTAGACTTACCTAAAAATATCTAAAAATAGATTCATCTAAAAATCTATTTAAAACAGAGATCTAAACAGGCTGTAGATCCTAGAATGCCTCTTCACATTTTTAACTATTATAGTCTACAAAATTATACTTGGTATTTGTAGCTAAATAATTGTCACTTCTTACCAGGTGATAATTTCTACTGGAGACCTATAATTAAGTGAAAAAGAAATAAGCCAAACACATTACGTGAAAAAGAAAGAAGAATTTGTCACTTCACAAGCTGTGCCTTAAACATCTTACCAAATTTTTACATGTTCGTGTATCAGAATCAGAGACTATAGTAGGTAATTTGTCTATTAGCAAAAGAAAAATTGTGAGATTGACAAAGAATTGTAATGCACTGTTAATGAATGTTAATGATACTACTCTCATAAAAGGGATGCGTTGGTTTTTACTTTTTTGAAAAGGTGATTCATATCTTTTAAGTAGGATGTCATATCAAAATGATGGCTTCCTTCAAGGAATTTCCTTGTTTCCTTAAATAGTGAGGGGGGGAAATGGTGTTAAAATTTAAAAGCTCTCTAGGCTTCAATACTTTGAAGAATATGGTAAGATAAGCTAGAAACCATATACTTTTATGTATTTCCAATGAGTTGTAAGTTGGTTCAGTATTGCTGAAAAAAAGTCTGACACCATATCAGGAGTCCTCAGTGTATTCTTATTCTTTGATCATTAATCCATGTCTAAGAGTTTACACTAAAAAATAAGGAAATGGTTTAATACACACACATACAAATATGTTTAACACAGCATTATACATATTAGTGCAAGCTTGAGGACAACCTAAATGTCCCAAACAAGAAAAGTCAGGGGTGTGGCTCAGTCAGTTGAGTATCTGACTCTTGATTTTGGCTCAGGTCATGGTCTCAGGATTGTGAAATCAAGACCCACATGGGGCTCCAAGCTAAATATGGAGCCTGTTTAAGATTCTCTCTCTCTCTCTCTCTCTCTCTCTCTCTCTCTCTCTCTGCCTCTCCCCTGCTAATTTTCTCTGTCTCTCTCTCTCAAAAAAAAAAAAAAAAAAAAAAAGTTTAAAAAAAAGAGAACTTAAATCAATTATGGCATATACATTACAATGTAATGTTTAGTATACAACAGAAAAATTGCATTTTTGAAATGACAGGTAAAATATAATTACATGTAAAAGTGCTGAAATTTAACATGCTACATGTTAAAATCAAGATATAAGACATTACATGCAATATAATCCCAGTTAAAAATTATTATGTTTCTATATGCATGAGAAGGTCTGGAAACAAAAATAGTGGCTGTTATTCCTAAGCAGTAAAAAATACACTTAAAATTTTGAAAATATTGTCCACATTCTCTCAAGTAACTTTTAATGACAATATATTATTAAATCACACTTAGACACCTTAAATATAATCTCTACTTAACAATATAACTTTTATACTTTTTTTTTTTTTAAGTAGACTCCACATCCAGCATGGAGCCCAACACAGGGTTTGAACTCACAACCCTGAGGATCAAGACCTGAGCTGAGATCAAGAGACAGATACTTACTTGATTTTGGCTCAGGTCATGATCTCACGATTACGGGATCAAGCCACGCATCAGGCTCTGTGCTGAACATGGAGCCTGCTTAGGATTCTCTCTTACCCTCTTTCTCTCTGCCCTGCCTCTGCTCGTGCTGACACGTGTTCACTCTCTCGCTCAAAAACAACAAAAAAGAGTCGGGCCCTTAACCAACTGAGCCACCCAGGTGCCCCTCTATCATTTAAATACTGTAAGCATAAATTTTGAAAGGTTGGGTGAAACAGAAGCAAACTTGGATTGCTAACATTACATAACTCATGAACAAAGTGGGAGGAATGAAAAGAACAGTGCTCAACAAAGCATTATTATTTTTTGCTTTATTGAGCTGTAATATCCATATAATAAATTGCATATATTTAAGGTATAAAATGTTTTGACATATTTATACTGTCATGAAACCATCACCACGATGTGGATACTGAATGTTAATACCATTCTAAAATGTTTCCTTGTACATTTTCATAATCTATTCCTCACTTCCCCCAACCAAAGTTCAGGCAACCACTGCATTAGATTCTGTTGCTACAGATTAGTTTGCGTTTCCCAGAATTTTACATAAATGAACTCATTCACCTTGTACTTTTTGGCCATGCTTTTTTCACCTTAGAATAATTACTCTGAGATTCATTCATGCTGTTACATGTATGAATAGTTTCGCTTTCACCGTGGAATAGTGTTTCCTATATCACAATATGCTTATCCATTTGAGCATTCATAGACATTTGAGTTGTTTCCAGTTTTTGGCTCTTATAGACAAAGCGTCCATGAGCATTTATGTATAAATCTTTGTGTAGAATGTACTTCTGTTTCTCTTGAGTAAATGTCCAGGTGTGGAATGGCTGGGTCAAATTATAGGTATGTGTACAACTTACCAAGAAACTGCCAAACGGGTTTTCACGGTGGCTGCACCTGTTCACATTTCCACCAGCAGTGTAAGAGAATTCCAGTTTTTTCCTACTCTCACCAACACTTGATGTTGTCAACCTTTTTAATTGTTGCCAATCTAGTAGTTGTGTAGTGATATCTCATTATGATTTTAATTTGTAATTTGTATTTCTTTAGTGGCTCATGATGACCTTTTCATGTGTTGTCATCCATGTATCCTCTTTGCTAAAGTGTCTGTTCAATTATTTTGTCCATTTTAAATAAAGGTCACCTTCTGATTGGTTTATAAGAGATATTTTTATATTCCAAATAAAGTCTTTTGTATGATAAAGGTTTTGCAAAGATTTTCTCCAAGGGTGTGGCTTGCTTTTTTATTTTCATGGCAGTCTTTAAAAAAAATTTTTTTTAATGTTTATTTATTTTTGAGAGACAGAGAGAGACAGAGAGACAGAATGTGAGCAGGGGAGGGGCAGAGAGAGGAAGACACAGAATCTGAAGCAGCCTCCAGGCTCCGAGCTGTCAGCACAAAGCCCAATGCGGGGCTCAAGCTCATGAACCACAAGATCATGACCTGAGCTGAAGCCGGATGCTTAACTGACTGAGCCACCCAGCTGCCCCCATGGCAGTATTTTAAAGAGCAAAAATTTTTTATCTTGATAAAGTACAATTTATTATTTTTTTTTCCTTTTCACTTAGTGCTTTTTGTGTCATATTTAAGAACACTTTAACAAACCAAATGTCACTAAGGTTTTCCCCTATGATTTCTTCTAGCTTATATTTTATATTTAGGCCTATACCATAATAGATTCCAAGTTAATTTTTGCATATGATGTGAAGTAGATTTTGAGGTTCATTTTTGAGGGGTATAGTTATCCAAATTTTCTAGTAGTATTTATTAAAAAGATTTTCCTTTCCTCATTGAATTGCCTTAGTACCTTTGTAGAAAACCAACTGAATTTATTTCTAGACACTCTTCCTAAATGTCTATTTTATGCCAATTCCACACAACTTTGATTACTGCAGATTTATCATTTTTTTAATGTTTGAGAGAGAGACTGTGGGTGGAGGAGGGGCAGAGAAAGAAGGGGAGAGATAGAATCCCAAGCAGGCTCTGTGCTATCAGCATGGAGACCAACTCGGGGCTTGATCTCACAAGCCGTGAGATCATGACCTAAGTCAAAATCAAGAGTCGGATGCCTAACTGAATGAGACACCCAGGTGCCCCTAGTAATTATGAAATCAAATGGTGTGTATCTATTAACTTTATTTCTTGTTTTGAGTATTTGAGGTACTTTGCATTTTCATATGAATTTTAGAATCAGTTTATGAAAAGCTACAGAAGACAAAAATTAGTGGTTTTGATTGGGATTTCACTGAATTTAAAGATTAACTTGGGAAGAATTGATATTTTAACAATACTGATTCTTCTAATTTATGAAAACATTTTATGTCTCCATTAATTTAAGTCTTCTCTAGTTTCTCTAAGCAATGTTTTATAGTTTTTGATGTATAGGTCTTAAACATGTTTGGACAGCTTTATCCCTAAATATTTAATATTTCTGCTGCTATTATAAATGGCATTGATTCTTAAATTTCAAGTTGAGATTGTTCTTCACTAGTATATAGAAATATGCTTGATTTTTATATATTAATCTTGTATCCTGTAACATTGGTACATTCAATTATTAATTTTAGTACATTTTTTTGGTAATTCCATCAGATTTTCTATAGGTGATCATGTTGCCTGTAAATAAAAATAGCTTTATTCCTTTCTGATATGTGTGTCTTTTATTTCTTTTTCCTACTTTATTGCACAGCCTAAGATCTCCAGTACAGTCTTTTTATGTTTTTTCCCTTTTTATTTAATTATTTATATTTTTAGAGCGAGTGAGCCTGTGAGCATGTGCAAGTGGAGGAGGGGCAACAAAAGAGAGGGAGAGAGAGTCTCCAGCAGGCTCCACACCCCATGTGGAGCCCAATGTAGGGGCTCCACACGTGGGTCAATCTCATGACTCTGAGGTCATGACCTGAGCCGATCTCAAGGGTCAGACGCTTAACTTACTGGGCCACCCAGGCATCCCTCTGGTATAATCTTAAGTAGAAGTAGTGAGAACAGATATCCTTGCCTCATTCCCAATGGTAGGGAAAAGGCATTCAGTCTTTGCTATTAAGTATGATATTAGCTATTGGTTTTCCTTTATGAGATTAAGGGAAATCCTTTCTATTTGTATTTTGCTGAGAGTTTTGTAATGGATGTTGAATTTTTAAATATTTTGAGCATTATTGAAGGTTTGAGCAATTAATTTAACCTTAATTTCTGCACCAAATACATATGAGTAAGTCATCTTTTAGTTTTTTTCTGTAAAATTTTCAATGGCTTTATAGTATCTCCAACTAATAAAAATGATGAATTTTCTCACTCATATTAAACGATAAATTCTCAGCTTCTCTATGGCAGCTTCTATAATAAATAGAACCTTGAGTGATTTGAGATTGAGGACTATTTTCTCCCCACAAGAAATAATTAAAATTTTAGTTTTGGTATATTGTGACAACGAGGGAAGTTTAAACTAGACAGCAATGACTGCAACGTGCTGATAAATACAGATATTTGGTTTCAAAGACCTATGTGTGTGACCGCAAGTATGTATTGTAGGTGAGGTTTGGGTGGCAGTTCTGTGTCTGTTCTGCACTCCTCTTTGAATAAGTGGAAGCCAACCTGCCATATAGACATTGTGGCTCTCTTTATTTATTGTAATGGGGCATCACAAAGCACAGATTTTAAGGGATGTGGACTAAGGTAAAGTTGGCCTTGATGTAGACTAATGAAATCAAAAGAACCATTGAAAATAAAATTCCCCAAACACCCAGAATCAAAAAGCTGATACCAAAGACCCATTGTTTCTTATCATAGGTGCATAATGTACCATTTTCTTAAAATACACAAAGATAGTATCATAACTTCCAGGCAGATTGTCAGGAAATCCTCTTTAAAAAAAAGAAAGAAAGAAAACAGCCACACCTAATTTACTATTATTTGAAAAAAACCCCACTGGTTTGTGTGATAAAGACTAAAATAGACTGATTATACACCTGGCCAGCAGCCAAGCCCTTCTTCTGTGAACTCTGAGATAATGGACCTTCATTGTTCAGTTTGTTATCATTGCCAATTCCTGCCAGACTGGTCCTCAGCAGTTACGTGGGCTTCTGCCATTTATCAAGCCTGACCCTTAAAAATCTCTCTCTACTTGTCCAAAACAACAATTCATTTGTTTAGTAAACATACATTTGACAAAATTTGCGAGGTTCACAAGTAATTGGTTAAGTTTCCACTCTTTGTAAATAGAGGGATACGTCACAATTTTCCCTAAGGCAGCAATATAGCTGTGTAAAACCATATTGCCTCAGGGAAAGCAGTAAAATCAGCTACATTTATTTTTGGTAGAGACGTCTCCCTTCTTTAATTTGACAATGAATCATTTTAGATCTCACTAAAATACAAATTTTCTATTATTTAAAGGAAGTCACATTTGGTAAAACATCAGATAACAAACTCCAGCATGCAGAATTAGTGATAGTGTTACAAAATTATATAGCTTTAAAGCAAAAAGGGATCTGAATCACTCAGGGATCTGAGAAGTTCTTGTAGAAATCTTATGCCAGCTTTGGTCTTCTAGAGATGAAGATTTCATTGTGTCCTTTGGTCTTTGTACCATTTAACTTCTATACTACCAGGGTCAGAAAGTTCTTTTGTCGAGATTTCTTTTTGCATTTTAATGACAAAATCCTCCAGTCTGCTCTTTTTAGGAATAGGATCTTTTTTCTCAGTTAGACTCTAAACCTGCTCCTCGGAGATGGTCCTATATATACTTATAAGTGTGCTTCCTTCTGATGTGGGTGTGTAAGTCTATGTTACAAAACAGACTGTAAGGGAGAAAGATAGGAAGACAAAAACAGAAGGAAAAAGTCTACATTCAGTTCCTCAATTCACCTTGGAAAATTCTGAAAAGTGAGCCCAGAAATAAAAATTAAAGAAGAGAAAGACAGGAAGTAGGAATGTAAATACTGACATATTAGTCACAGAAAATTATGATGGATTTTTGTCAGTGTCCTACTTGACTTGCTTACATTCTGCAGAAGAGATTAAGGAAAGGCAACATATAACATCTTAATACAAAGGAAGAAAAAGTATCTTTTTTAAAGGTAGGAATCTACTTCTAAAATGTCCCTCAACCTCTGGCAATTTGAGAGTTGGGCAAACAGCCAGCCGTGTGTCCCGTCAGTGAGACTGGCTGAGCTGGTAGGCAAGCTGAGTTATGGGAACTTTCTCTGGCTTCCTCAAAGCTCTTACACATCCCAGGAGTTCACAACAATATTTGTCCACGAGTTCCATGGATCATCTGTGGGGTTGAGTCCCAGTGTTTTCCTCAAGGCTGTAATCTCCAAGACCCCACTCCCTGGGAAGGCGGAGGAAGAAACGACAGGGCAGGATCCAGGATTGGGAGTGGGTTTGCTTCCGTGGCCACGTTAACAGCCTGAGCAATTGTGGGCACTGCTTATGAACTCGGCCACTGCCCCACCCCCAGTAGGTCACCTACTTTCTTGTGCTTCCAGATATCCTGTGGCTTAATATGAGGCACTAATCTAATTGTAGTGATCATTTCACAATATATACAGATCTCAAATGATCTCAAATGAACATAACACCAATGTTATATGTCAACTGTATGTCAATAAAGCTGGAAAAAACTAAATAAAGGCACTGAAGACTATTTATTTCAGGGGCCGTTCTAAGATATGACGGCAGGATTTCCTGCCAGAGAAGACAGATGCTTTTCTTTAGAATAATAAACATTCCACAATTCCATAGAGGCAATCCTTTGTTTGTTTCTCCAGCCGGACGATGGGAAGTCACAGGCCTCACGCCCAAGGCCGCTGCGTGAGCACAAACTTCCAGAGAAAGCACAAAGGAAAGGTAGAAATCCCTAGGAAGAAAGGTAGGAGTGTGCCCTGCGGTCCAGAACCCCTCCCCACCATTTCTCTCCGCCACCAACGATTCCCTGGCTCTAAAGCCATCGCCACCCTGTGTGCTTCTCACAGCATTTCCATTATTTACCCTGATTTAGGTGTGGGAAATCACTTTCCCCCTTGGTTCAGCTGGGACCTGACTGAAATTGAAAATCAAAACAAAACAAAACACTGAAGGAAAAGCAAGCAAATATAAGAGCAGAGAAATGGATAGGTTTACATAGATTTTTTTTTTTTTTTATCCTAATCTCACTGAGGTCCGGGCTGCTTAGCTTGGCTCTGTTTGTAGAGTTTGCCAAGCTCCGGTGGTGTTTCTTGGCCTCCACGCCGTCTGGCCTGATGGCGTTCGAGGCTGGATGGAGCTCCTCAGATTTCTGGTGCAGTGTTACTTTGGAACAAACGATCTCTGGTGGAATCTCAGGAAGGATTTTTGGTTCCTTTCTGGCACTTGCTTCCGTGCCTATTCTCTGGGATCAGCCCTGGGATTGTCAGCTGCAGCTTGGGGCTCAACTGCTTTTCTTCTCATGCCACCCCCTCGCCTCACTTCCACCCAACCCCAACTCTGTCTGCCCAGCTTTGCCTCTCTTTCTGAGTAGGAAAAGCATTTGCCTCGCTGACCTGAAAGGATCCTGCTCCATTTATGTTCAGCATCGCCATTCTGGTTAGTCTTCATGACTCTGGCCCTTGGAAATCCTGCTTTGCTCTAATCCCTTCTTTTCTGCCTCATTGGTCTGTCTCAAGTGGGTTGTTAGGGCTGGGTTTATTTACCCTTTGGGGGAAATACAGCACAGTTTCTAAATTATAGTCTCCATCAACATCTGTAGGGTGATCCCTACATATCAATACGACCAGGTTGGGTGGCTTTTCTGTTCACACCTTCAATGTCTTCACCAATTTTTTGTCTAGTTGTTCCACTGGTCACTACAAGAGGAGCTCTGAAGTCTCCAACTGCAACTGGCGAACTCCCTCTCCTTTCTGTTCTGTCAGTTTTGACTTCATATTTTTGGGGGCCGATTTTAGATATTCTTTTACAATTTTTTTTAAACCAGAACATTTATTGTGTGACTAATCACTGAAATCCTTCAGATGAACTGGATGCTGCAACAGCTGCCCTCTTGTTCCTTCATGGAATCCAGGTCGGAATCTGTGGTGTGTAATTTTTAGGTGCGTCATTTGACCGGTCCCAGTGGTATTTCTTCCTTTAGCCTTGGCACTCCAGTTATACTTTCTCTTCCGCTTGGCAAGATAGCCACATTTGCCACAGGTTGACTTCTGAAGGTGGTAGGCCTTCAAGCCACAGTGGCGGCTAAACACATGCATCTTATTGCGGTGCTTTCCAAACGTTGATGTCCCCTTCGTCATCTTGTTTCCGCGGCTCAGACCAAAGAGCTCTGTTTACAATTATTAAATCTTGACTGACTCATCAATCAAAGGTCATGAGAAATAGTTTTCTTAGAGTATATTTTGAACGATATATCTGGCCCAGCTACTATACACTTTGTTTGCGTTATGTATCTCTTCCCATCCTTTTGCTTTCAACCTGTTTTGAGTCTTTGAATCTAGGGGCGCCTGGGTGGTTGAACGTCCAACTTCAGCTCAGGTCATGATCTCACGGTCCATGAGTTCAAGCCCCGAGTCGGGCTCTGTGCTGGCAGCTCAGAGCCTGGAGCCTGCTTCGGATTCTGTGTCTCCCTCTCTCTCTGCCCCTCCCCCATTCATGCTCTCTCTCTCTCTCTCTCTCTCTCTCTCCCTCAAAAATAAATAAGCATTAAAACATAAAATGAGGCCAAGTTGTCCACACCCAGACAAGGGGAGAATCTTAGATATATGTTTTTTTTTCCTCAAGGGTTTCTCTTTGTCCAGGTAATAGACATTTTTTCTATTTTATCCTAGTTATGATTATTTGAGCTTCTCGGATCTGCAGATTTAAGTTTTCCATCAAATTTGAGACGTTTTTGGCCATCATTCTTCGAATATGTTTTCCTGCCCCATTTTGTCTCTTGTTTCTTTCTGGGATTCCTATTTCGTGTTTGATGTTTGTCTCACAAGTCTTCGGGGCTCTCTTCACTTTCCCTGAATCTTTTCTTCATTCTGCTCTTCAGACTGAATAATTTCCAGTGCTCTATTTGGAGCTCACTGATACCTCTTTCTGCCATCTCCAATCTGTTGTTGAACCCATTTAGTGATTTTTTTGGAAAATGTCAGTGTGGTTTTTTTCAACTCTAGAATCTGTGTGTGTGTGTGTGTGTGTGGTTTCTATTTCTCTTCTGACATCCTTGAGCTGTTGAATTGTCATATTTCCTTTAATTATTTGAACGTATTTGTCATAGTTGCTTTGAGATCTTTTCCTGATAAAGTCGACATCTGGGCTGACTAGAAGTCAGTTTCTATCAAATACTTTTGTCTCTCAAGTATGAGTCACACTTCCCTGTTTCTTTCCACATCTCATAATTTTTTTGTAGAAAACTGGACCTTTTAACTAAATGTTGCAGCAACTATGAATTTTGACGTATTTTTTTGTAGTGCTGCGGAATTACCTTCCCCCACAGTACGCAGCTGCTGACGTGTCTGCTGAGATTTTTTTAATTGTAATTTTTATTTCCCGCAGCCTGATTTCCTAGGGCTTCCTTTTATGTCTGCATCGCTTAATAGTCAGCCGGTGACCCGGGCAGAGGTTGTTTTCAAACACCCCGAGCCTGCGAGGCCTCCACGCTCCACTGATCCATCCATGTGGCGGGTCAGCAGTACGTTCGAAGCTTAGCCGGTTGTCACGTGTCCTTCGGTGTTGCTTTCTACGGAGCTCTGCTGGGTCTCCTCTGTGCATGTGTGGAGAATGTGTGTCTCTTGAAATGTTAGGCTTACCTCATTGTATTGTGACCTGGTGGTCCTATATATATTTTAAGTCCAACTTGTCAATATGGCATAAAATACCCTTTAATATCTAGTGTGGTGTCTTCTCACCAGCCTCCTTCTCCTCTTGGCATCCACTGCCGCACCCCCATGAGGTCCCCACATCTCCTGTAACTTCCTTCCACAGGCGTCGACTTGCCTGACCACCTTGGGCCCACAGAGAATGTTATACATTTTGTGACACCATTTCCAATTTCCGAAGCAAAGTATCCTCAACTCTCTTGTGTGTTACAAACACAGGCTAAAGATGAAATTTTGTAAAGCAAAGTGCATGGGGGGAAAAAAAGAGGGGTTTTGGTTAAACATGATAGACTGAACAAAAGAAACGACTTAGGACTTTTCTCCTGAAAACTCATTAAAGTCATTTAAGTGCCTATTGGGAGAAGATAAAAAGAAGTGAAATAGTTTCTGCCCTCGAGCTCCAGAAAGATTCAGGCATGCAGTCTTCAGCAATGTTTGAAGGCAGGGGTGTAGGGTTGGGCCAGACACAGGAAAGTGGTAGAAAGGAGCAGCTGGTACACTCAACATCTGCTCCCCCAGCCTAGGACCCCTCCCTCACCTCTGCAGAAGGCTGGGGCGGAACTCACTCTCCGGAGAAACCGAACCTCACAGGGGGAGGCCTAGCCGAATACTGAAAAAGGCATGTTTGGCGGGTATCAAATTCAAGTCTTAATAATAATTAGTGGGCTCTCCCAGAATCCTTAGAGGCAAGCTTATATTATACCCTCTAGACCACAAACTGGAGGATTTCTTTTATGTGAAACTGACGGCCCTAAGCTAAGGACTTTTACATGCTGATATGTGGAGGAGGCTGCCCAAAGAAAGGGCTGCATCCCTACTCAAGTAATCGATATCTACGCCCATCCATTGATGATCCTGCCCCTGCGTGAAGGGCTGCCGATCAGCTATTTCTTTTCTTTCCTTCCCTACTCCCCCCAACCTGAGCTGTAGAAATTATTCTTCACTGGGTAAGTCTTTAAAGTGAAAGAATATTAATTTTAGCGCTGACCAAAGCCTGGGCCCTGGGGCATCGCTCAGCCTCTCTCACCTCCTGAAGGGGTTTGGTGAAGAAACATCACGTACCAACCCTCTGCCTCTGGACAGGCTGCTTCAAACCTTGTTAGCTGAAAAGAGCTCATGCTTCAGGAGACTCTAACAGATGATTTGCCTTTGACGTATAGATCATTCTCATCAAAATTAGTATCCCAAGTTGCCTTGTTTGTGCTCTAAGAGTTTCCAGTAGGTAATTTACTTACAGTAAACGATCTGCTCCCTCTGCAGACCTGGAATCAGCCGGTGCAAGAAAACTCCTAACGTGAACAGCCTCATGTTCCTCTTAGAAAAGGGACAAAGAGAACATTCTCCTTTTCTATTACTCAGGGAGAAAACAAGCAACAGACAGCAGAGGCTGTAGTGATGACAGTGGAGCCTGGTGACAGGCCAACCTATGGCAGGGCCCCCGGCTGCTGATGAGGGGACAGTGGCAGATGCGGTCTCTATGGAACCGGTGGCAGCTTAGGTGATAGGCAGTGACACGGCATCTTCTCATGGTGAATCCAGCAGCGACAGGGGCTGAGGTGGCCGCGGCCCAAGGACGACGGACCTTGATGGTGTGGGACACACAGCAGCTATTGGCAAAAGGCTGTGACACAGCTGCTGTGACACAGTTGCTGTGACTGTAAGAACTGGAAAGAGGAGAGGAATTCTTCCCAACGAGCAATGAGATCTATTCTCTTAATTCACAAGGGGGACGCTGCTGCCCGTAGAGCTCAAGGCCACCGTCAGTTTGTGGGAGAGCTGTTTCTTATGGCTGTGAGCTGTGGACTCAGCTCTTCACAAACTTCCAGGTAAATAGTCTGCTCGGCTCAACGGTGTTTCTGGTAAACACCGTCTTATGTGGCCCAGGAACCCAGAAAAGGAGGAGGGTCGGGTGACCGGTTGCAACAGACAGGAGCTGCAGGTCTCTGTGTGACCTGAGTGGCAGTGTGACCCCAGTGGTAAGCCCCAGCCTTTGAGTTCCCTTTCTTGGTGACTGTGGAGGACAGTTCCCCGTCCCGCCCTCTCATGGGTGCACTGGCGTTGCTGTCCGCTCAGGGCCAGGCACGGAGAACCAGGGGGGCTGCTGATGGGGGCGAAGATTCCGTGTGAGCAGGGGCTACAGACTCAGGAGCGGCTGGCCTCTTCCACATTCTCTAACACCGTGACTCTCTTCTGTGTTGCTGACCAATTCCCCAGTGAATGGCTGTGAACCAGGTCTAGCCAGACAAGAAAGTTCTTGTTCTTTCAATCACCCCAAGGCTCCAAATCTTCAGAACTTATTCCCTGGCTCTTCCCACACACGGTGCCCATCTGTCACACACGAGCGTGCAACCACCATATTCTGGCTCTAGAAAAACTGCTTAACTCCAATCTTAATCCTAATCCTTTTTACATTTTTGTCAGTGTCAGCTGGGCCTTCAGCAAGGTTTACCTAGTCCTGTTCTTGAGAATGAAATTTTTAAAGTTGAAAATACAAATCAAGTTTGTATATTAAGAGGATATACACACACGTTTTTATTTACAATGAAAGTGGAGGCAGGATAGAGCGATGGAACCTTGTATCCGGGGAGGTAAGGGCCAATGTGGTCTGTGCCGTACGTTTTTGACCTAAGATACAATCCGGAGAGGGAGAAAAGCCTGTCAGGAAATAGTGGAGTCACAGTGAGCCAGGCTGGGGGGCCCTGGGCTGGTCATACTCAGGACCTTCAGAAAAGAAAAGAGCCAGGGTCCAGGCAGCTGATAACCCCGGGTCATTAGTTTAGAGCCACCCCCTCTCCAGACAGCCCCACAGACAAGCCCTGATCTCTTCTCTCAGGAGCAGGTATCACTCTCTTCTCTTGCCTACTCTCCTGCAAACATCGCCACTCCTCTCCCACTGCACGTCAGCCAACACAGTCCCAGAATGAACGTTCAGGACCCAAGGCTGAGATGTGATAAGCCTCCTTAGATGCCATATGCCGGCTTGGAGAGGGGGACAGAATAGGCAGAACTGAGCATTGACCTCATCCTCATTGCCACAATTTTTAGCTTATCCCACATTTGAGAACATTCCCCAACAGGAAATAAAAATGGATATGCAACCAAAGTGTCTTTTCAATCAGAAAAAAAGCATTTTGCCACTGTAAAGGTGGCATATCCCCTCCCAAGGTGAGATGGAAAAGAACCAACTGGAAGTTTCCCTATGCACTGGGCTGGAGTGGATGGATAGCCCTGTTGCTTGTGGAGGTCACAGCTGTGGTTTGGACAGTGTTATGGCACTGCTAATCTTTTGTTCTGAGCTCTGACCTGTTAGGTTTTAGGTCGCTTTTTGTTGTTGTTGTTGTTGTTGTTGTTGTTGTTATGGAGCATGGTTTGTGTCCTCCTTCCCCCATCCATCTACTTCCCGATATGAGGGTTTGGGGAGGTA
Organism: Panthera leo; assembly: GCF_018350215.1. Classification (NCBI taxonomy): domain Eukaryota; kingdom Metazoa; phylum Chordata; class Mammalia; order Carnivora; family Felidae; genus Panthera; species Panthera leo. The sequence continues at coordinate 8,749,515 of NC_056688.1, forward strand.
GGGCCTTCGGGAGGTGATTGGAATTAGATGCGGTCATTGGTGTGGAGCTCTCGTGAGCGGGACTGGCGCCGTTATACAGGTCAGGAGAGATCTTGCCTCCTCTGCCGGGTCGGCCATGAGACGACACGGTGAGAAGGCACCCGTGGGCAACCCAGAAAGGGGCTCCCTCCAGAGCCATGCCGACGCCCTGATGCTGTCTCCCGAGCTGTGAGAAATGAATGCATACTGTTCCTGTGCCACCCGTGTGTGCTATTCCGTTAGAGCAGCCTGGGCTAGACGTCGTTAGAAGCGGTGATTCGATAAGACTGGTGACTGGGCTCAGGAGGTAAGACTTGGAACACAGGCCTTACGAGACCCACATGCAGGACGTTGGCTTCGTTGACACAGAACTCCCAAAAGGGAAACAACAAAAAGATAAAAATGCATTTAAATCTGCACAGCTTATAGGACCATTAATTCAGGACATGGGTTATTTATTTATTTATTTATTTATATTTTAAAATGTTTATTTGTTCATTAACTTTTTAAAGTTTATTTATTTATTTTGAGAGAGAGACAGAGAGAGCCAGCAGGGGAGGGGCAGAGAGAGAGGGCGACAGAATTCCAAGCAGGCTCTGCACTGTCAGCACAGAGACCGTTGCAGGGCTCCAAGTCAGAAACCAAGAGTTCATGACCTGAGTGGAAACCAAGAGTCCGAACCTTAACCTCTGAGCCACCCGGTGCCCCATCCCCCCCTTGTTTTTTTTTTTTTTTTTTTTTACTGTAGGAACAGCCTTTATTGTTTGCGACGGGAAGTGAAAGAGGAGGGGACATGACAGCTCTGGCTCCAGAGGCGGCTCCTTGGACCCTTTCTCTGTCTTGGGAGAGCTATTCATTTTTGAGAGAGAGAGAGAGCCAGGAGAGGGGCAGAGAGAGAGAGGGAGACACAGAATCGCAAGCAGGCTCTAGGCTCCGAGCTGTCAGCACAGAGCTGGACGCAGGGCTCAAACTCACGAACCATGAGATCATGACCTGAGCCGAAGCGGGATGCTTAACCGACTGAGCTGCCTAGGCACCCCAAGACATGGCTACTTTAAAATGCGTATATACCTTTTCTGCTATATATTACTTTTGAAGTAAGACTGATGACATACGAGACATACAAAAGCAACAGGAAAACAAACAAAAAGGACAAATAAATGCAAGAGAATGTGAATTACATATTTGCAAATGTTGTACCATAACAAATAAGGCCTGTAAAGAGCTCTTCATTTTCTATCCCAAAAATATTCCAAAGAAGTGAATCTGCCATCTGCCAGAGAATTGAGGAACACAGAGGCTGGAGATGATACTCCTTCGGGCCTCCTTTGGAAGCTCCACTGCATTTTCCCCATATTGCACTTCTTAGTGGCAGTTCAAAAAACAAGTGCTATAAATTTGGAAATAGTGTTGAAATCTCTCAGTGGCTAAATGTCTAACAGTAGATCTCAGGGCTTTTAGGACTTTAAAATATCTCTGTCCTGTTTAACTGACTTTTAGTTTAGTTTAATACGCAGGCCGTTAAAAAAATATTACTTAGCTGTATTCTTTGCTGATTGGTTGGTTTTGAGAAAGCATAGGCATGTGCGTGTGCCAGTGGAGGAGGGACAGAGGAAGATGAAGAGAATCCCAAGCAGGTTCCATGCTCAGTGCAGAGCCCCATGTGGGGCCTGATCCCAAGACCCTGGGATCACGACCTAAGCTGAAAGCAGGAGTCAGATACTCAACCGACTGAGCCACCCAGGCACCCCTGATACATAGGTCATTTTAATGGAAATTGGTACTAACATGTAAATAGGTCACAAATGCAGAGTTACACAATATAGTCAAAATACATGTTTTGAAACATTTCTATACTCGGTGGCAGTAATGATGACATGTGGTCCAAAAGAGTCTTAAAGCTTGAACTTTATATAGAGATTTGACTATAAATGCTTAGACTGTATACACAACTACAAAAAATACAAAAAAGTTCTCCCAAAGAGGAAAAATGGTCAATTGCACAGCAAACCATCTGATGTATGTACACATTGAAAACGAGAAACTTTGATATCAGTTCCTGTCTCCTATGACCCTTGAAAAACAGTCTCTTGGATGATGTAATGGTTTTCCCTATACAATTTTAGGAAAATATTTCTATTAACTTTGGAAAGAAATATACTATTTTGTACATAGAGCTGCACAAAGAAATGAAGATCTCTGGTATAAATGAAGGTAAATATAAATTTCTATTTTTCCTTAGCTTAGCTGCTCTAAAAGATAACTGATTATCTAAAACAAAGATCAGTTGTATCAATATGTTTTGTTTTTATAGCATATAGTAGAAAGGACGGATGGGTAGAAGTGGAAATATATTGTTGTAAGGCTCTTAAACAATATACAAAGTACTATAATATTATTTGAAGGTGGACTGTGATGAGTTAAAGATGTATATTTAAATCCTAGGGTAAGCACTAAAATTTTTTGAAAATGAGGTAAAAAATAGTAAGTCTAGAGTATATATAAAATGGAACCAAAAAAAAAAACAAAACAAAAAAACTCAAGCAAAACACTCCAATAATCCAAAAGGAGGCAGAAAAAGATGGAATGAACAAAACAACTATAAAATGGTAAATTTTAATCCCATCTCATAACTACATTAAATGCAAACGTCTAAACACACTAGTTAAATCACAAAAAACTGTTTGGATAAATGAAAAGATTCGATAGAAAAACAGTACCCAAGAATATACTGTCACAAAAAACTCACCTTAAATATAAAGACAAAGGTTAAAAAATTAAATCTAGCTCAATCCACTATGTATTAGGGCAGACAAAAATCCAGCGCTGGTCAGGTATTACTGCCATCCCTTCTCCACCCACAGTGAGATCGCACAAAAATGTACGAACCTGTAGGTAAACAGGAGGCCTGGCCCTGAGTCTACACAGTTGCCACAGCTACATGTGTTCCTTCTACCACTTACCACATGACGCCATTTTCAGTCCCTCCTCAGGTGTCTCCAAGCATCGGCCAGGTAGACAGACATCCTTTATGATGAACTTCTCTACTAACCAGACTTAGCTACAGAGTAGCCTACCTTTACTCTTGGGACTGCAGCACTCGGTGACGTTGGTAACACCCGTCTGAGGTCCTAGCCCTCTAAGGCACTGTGTGGGAGCCACTCAAGGCCCCACTATTTGTGGGGTCTGATAGTGTCCCACCCTTCCCAATCTTGGGACTCTCCTTCTTTCCTCAGATTAGATCCCTCCCTTCTCTTGAATGATTCAGCCCTATCCTCCAATTAGGCTACATTAAAAAATAAAAACATCTTAGCTCTTCCATGGTGACCAAGAAGCCCTAGACTTTTGCTTACAAAACTCTGGATTTTCTCTGTAAAGGAGGCTGTGATGTGGTGAGGAAGTACCTGTTTATAGGCTAGACTTACATTCACCCATAAATAACAGGAAGACCACCTATAGCCACTTGAAAGATAAAAGCTTATTTTTCTCTCTTAACAAGAAGTACCGGCCTAGGTTCTCTAGGTCACTGCTGTCAGGGTTGATGTATCTGATTCTCCTGACCTTCCTCTCACAGTTACAAGATGACACTGTGGCTCTAGCCATCAATTCTGCATTCAAGGAAGAAAGAAAGGGAGAGAGGCGAATAGGCAACATTTATCTCAACCGTTTTCCTTTTTTTAGGAAAGCAGAATCTTTCTCAGCACCCCTCTCTCTCCACCAGCACGCTCCCCTTGTGTCCCAGGGCCATCTCTAGATGCAAGGAAAGATGGAGAAGTATCCTGCTTTTCAGGCTGTAGAGTTAAGGGTACAAATGGACAAGAGGGTTGGGAATAGCTTTTTAGTAGCCATTTAGCATTATCGTCCATCACCCCCCATCTTTTCTCCTGAGGAGGAAACAAGGCCGAGTTAATTTCTCAAACACAAGGTTCCAGTATTTGTGCCACAGCTGGTTATTACAGAACTGTGAGGTCCGGCACTGCCCACAGGCCCCACGGTACTCCAGTAGGTCTCATAAAGGAAAGAACAGAACATATTGTGCATCAGACACTGGGGGCAAATGGCCAGAAGAGAACAAGGGTTGGAAGAGTTGGGAGTGAAACGGGGCAGAAACACGGAGACACTGAGACAGAGAAGCACACAGAAAGTAACAGCCTGAGGGCCAATGTCTGAGGGAAAGAAATGTCAGATGCCATGTTGTGGCTGGGGCATCAGACCGGTGACTGTCTACACCTACACTGATGGAATGAAGGAATTCTGCAGGCCACATCAAACTCATCTGTTTGTCACTGTCATTTTGATCTTATCAAACACCTGTACTGCAGTGGGAGAACATGAATGAATTTACACATTACACAATGAAATCTGACATCAATAAAGTTATACCTGACAAATATAGTTTGTTTATAAACTTTAGAAGATACTTTGACATAAATATGAGCAATCTGATAGTTGAGAGGTCACTAAAAGTAAAAACACAGAAGCCAGAGAAATTTAGGTAAATTCTCCATTCAATCCTGCATCCCAATTCCATAGATTTCAATTCTGTTTATGCTACAAATCCCTTTTCTTTTTTTTTTAATGTTTATTAATTTTGAGGGGAGAGAGAGAGTGCACATGTGAGCGTGGGGGAGGGGCAGAGAGACAGACAGAATCCCAAGCAGGCTCCACGCTGTGAGTGCAGAGCCTGACACGGGGATAGATCTCATGAACTGTGAGATCATGACCTGGGCCAAAACCAAGAGTCGGATGCTGAACTGATTGAGGCACCCAGGCGCTCCTAAATTCCTTTCCTTCACATATGCCCAAATCACTGGGAATTGCACCTGTGCACATGTGAACACACACCACAGAACCTGCTTTCTTACTCCCTTTGCTCTTACCAACTCATTTGTCAATTCAACAAATATGTATAGAGCACCTACTCTCTCCTCATACCTGGCCACTTCCCACACTTTAGAACTTAAGGGAGTCATGATGAGAATTACAGGTGGTGGTTTGGGCTGAGGAGATATAAGAGAAAACATATCCACTCTGGACAAATCTGCAGAAACGTCTCTCCCCCACCCCCCTGAGGTTCTGGAAGCAGAGATCAGTAATAAATCAGGAGGATCAATTACACGTCTAGTTCTGTTGCTATCATGCTGGGTATGTCACAAGACTTCTCTCCATTTCACTGCCTTTTCACGAAGACAAAACTGGTATTATTCCTTTCCTTTCATCTCTCGTGTCCAACTACCTACCAGATCTGTCACACAGATAAACAGGATATTGCTGGTCACATTTCTCTGGGAAAAAGCAAAACCAAACTATACATGAAAAACATTTTTCTTCAGTAGAGCTTTTATGTTTACCCCACATGGGTCAGCTCAGAAGGAGGGGTGTGCAACTGTCTTGAGAGCATTAGAGAACTCTGTCACCCACATTTGCACAGCTGCCTTTTCTATTTATAGATATTCACCAGAACACATATTTGCTTCCTTGTCTGATACCTCATTCTATGTTACATCCATGTATGATCCTATCATCCCTTGTAAATTTCCTTTTTTTTACCATCATCACATTCATTCCTATATACCGGATTTGAAGAGTACTTACAATTTGCCAGGCACTCATTGTTCTAGGCACTGAGGACACAAAAGTGAATGAGACAAAATTCCACGTGCTTTTCAATCTTACATCCTAATAGGAGAGATACACAATGAACACACACACACACACACACACACACACACACACACACAGACAGGCAGTGTCAGGGGGTAATAAGTGGAAAGAAAACAAAGCAAGCCAAGAAGGTTGAGAGAAAGAGATGGGGAGGGAACACTGCTTTAGTAGTTTAAGTTAGCAGTAAGGAAAGTCCTCTCTGAAAAGTTGACATTTGAATAGAGATACGTGTGAACTGAACTGAAGAGAACCATCATAATATCCAAATGAATAAGATCCGAAGCAGGGGGACACCAATGCCAAGGCCCTAAAGTGGGAATGTACTGAGCAAACTCAAGAAATATCAAGAAGAGTAGGAAGGAAGGTGAGCAGAGAGGCAGATGAAGACCAGATCACGTGGAGCCTTATACGCCACGGTGAGGGTTTTACCCTAAGTGTGAAAGGATACAAACAAGGAAATAACAATCGTTTTAAAAGGTTCTCTCTGACTGCTGTACAAAGAATAGAACAAGAGAGGAATGAAAGAGATCTGTTGGGAATCTATTAGCATGATCCAGAGGATAAAAAATGGTGGCTGGTACTAAGACAGTAGCGATGAAGGTGGTGGGAGGTGGTGAAATTGTGATATGGGTTAAAAGTAAATCCAACAGGCTTTTCTGTTAACTTGAATGAGGAGTATGAAGGAAAGAAAAGCTATGGACAATTCCAAGATTTGTGGCCTGATCAGCTGAATGAATGGGTTCCATGTGGTAAAAGCGTGAACACTAAGGAAGAGGTGGGTTCTGTGAAGTGGTGAAGGGGATTCGTGGTTCAGTCTGGGGCGTGTTTGATTGGGGCGTTTTAGAAAAATGAGTGAGGCTGAAAATATGAATTTGGGAGCCATAAATGAATTTAGGGATTATAAATTTTACAGTTCTACCACAGAACTGGAAATCAATTGAAGAAATGTTTTTTTTTAAGTTTATTTATTTTGAAAGGGATGGGGAGAGAAAGAGAGGGGCAGAAAGAGAGAGGGGAGAGAGAGAATCTCAAGCAGGCTCCACATTCTTAGTGCAGAGCCTGATGAGGGGTTTGATCTCACAAACCTGTGAGATCATGACCTGAGCCAAAACCAAGAGTTGGATGCTCAACCAACTGAGCCATCCGGGTGCCCCAATTGAAGAAATGTTTATAAAAGGAAGATGTGACTGATGGTATCAAATACTTTGGAGGAGCTGAGTAAGACTGACTGAAAGCTGACCGTTGGATTTAGCCATTTGAAGGTCAGTGGGGACCTTGATCTGAATGGATGCAGTATATTACTGGGATCAAAATCCTCAGAGTTGTTTTTTTTTTAATGTTTTTATTTTATATTTGAGAGAGAGAGAGAAAGAAAGAAAGAGCTTAAGCGGGGTAGGGACAGAGAGACAGAGAGAGAATCTGAAGCAGGCTCCAGGCTCCGAGCTGTGAGCTGTCAGCACAGAGCCCGACGTGATGCTCGAACCCACAAGCTATGAGATCATGACCTGAGCTGAAGTCGGACACTCAATCGACTGAGCCAATCAAGCACCCTCAAATCTTCAGAGTTTTGGTTAGACATTTATTATATGAAGACCTGTTAAATCAGTCTTTCTAGTTGGACTGTAAATTTCACGAATGTAAGGATGATGTCTGTTACAGTCACCATTTTTTTTCCTCCATTGATTGGCCCACTGCCTGGCACACAGTTAATGCTCCACAAATATTTGCTCAGATTATTTTAAAGGAACTGAGAGGCACCTGGTAGGCTTGCATGTGGTAGAGTATGCGACCCTTGATCTCAGGATTGTAAGTTCAAGCCCCACGTTGGGTGTGGAGATTACTTCAAAATAAAATCTTAAAAAAAAATAAAGGAATTGATTGGTAGAAATTCCATTGAGGTTGTACAGTGTTTGGAGATTTATTGGTGATTATAATGAAATGGGGAAGGGTAATATATAAAGTCATTAAAGGACCACTCTTTTATTTTGATGAACATTGACCTTTCAGCTTAAAATGGTGAATGTGTTTCAAGATTATACTATGAACAAGAGATCCCTGATATGTGGTACCCTGAGATTAAAAATGCATGTTTTAACTATTACTTGATGTATTAAGTAAAAAAAAAAAAATTAACCCTGAGAGAATTCATGAGGGGCAAGCAGAATTTCTCTTTAGGTTATTTTCCTTGCAGAGAAAAATAGAACATTTCTGTGTTCAGAGAGCCAGGTCTGTGTCTGTGAGTACATTTGTTGTACATGCTTACTTAATTAGGCAACAGTACTGATTTTAGAACAGGTAAGATCTAAGGTTGCCCATTTGTTCATATTAGCTCAGATCCTCCCTTTGAATAACTTCCTGGAAACAAATTAAATACCAGGAAAAACTCTGCAATTTTTTTCTCAGATAGCTAAGTAACATTTGGTAAATTACTGCTTTAGTGCACAAAATCACTTGTACTATTCCCAAAGCTTTAATGTAGCTTCCCAAAGGTGCCTAATTTGCTCTGAGTAGCCTCATGCCCAATGAAATCATGATTAAAATTAGACAGGCCAACCAGATACAATACCTGAAATATACTTGGGAGAAAATAGGGACCATTTGGAGAAATCACAAGACTCCTGCCATGTTAAACATCCTTTTGACAATGATGGCTGATAACAAATGGGCCTCTTGGAAAAAAGTATCTTTGAGGAAAAAAGAAGGAAAATGAAAATTTCCCAGAATTTCACATACTATTAATATACAGTGGGTTGGGGTGCCTGGGTGACTCAGTCAGTTAAGCGTCCGACTTCGGCTCAGGTCATGATCTCACAGTTCATGGGTTCGAGCCCCGCACCGGGCTCTGTGCTGACAGCTCAGAGCCTGAGCCTGCTTCAGATTCTGTGTCTCTCTCTCTCTGCCTCCTCCCCCACTCATGCTTCATCTCTCTCTCTCAAAAATGAATAAATGTTCAAAAAATTTAATATACAGTGGATTTACCAAGCAAAGCAGACCCAGGAAAATTTGGGGGAAAGGAAGAACTCAATCAGCGAGTGACTGAAGTTGGTAATGATAATGGCAACTGTGACCTACACCAATAGGACTGAACTCCTCCAAGCTTTAACTGTCACCGAAGCTGCTGATCCTGAAAAATGCACTGCTATTGTCTCCTTGCACAACTTCCTCCTGCCCTTTACACAAAAGAGAGAAAGGACAGTCACAAGGTCAGGGTCAAAGGCAGAAAAGGGATGATTTGTTGTTACTATGATCTTTTGGGACCCGCAGGCCTGTAAGCTGACCTAACCTTTCCGCCTTAAATACTGGATCTAAAAAATAGTTATATTTTACACGTTCTAAAGAACAGAATTAATTTTGGCTCTTTTTAAGTGCTCGACATAAGCTTTAGTTATTTAGAGTAAACTTAGAGGAGTATTTGCTCCATTTAAAGTCTCCGGCTGAAAGTCAGTTCATTCTCCGCTGCCTCTAACACTGGCGGTTCATCAGTATGGTTCACCAGCGTTGTTGGGCACCTACTTTGTGCCACTCTCTGTGCCAAACTCTGGGATTTGATTTATTTTTTGCTGGATGTAGGTTTATTATTATTTATTATTTTTGATTTTATTTTTTTAAATTTACATCCAAATTAGCACACAGTGCAACAATGATTTCAGGAGTATATTCCTTAGTGCCCTTACCCATTTAGCCCATCCCCCTCCCACACCCCCTCCAGTAACCCTCTGTTTGTTCTCCATATTTAAGAGCCTCTTATGTTTTGTTCCCCTCCCTGTTTTTATATTATTTTTGTTTCCCTTCCCTTATGTTCATCTGTTCTGTCTCTTAAAGTCCTCACATGAGTGAAGTCATAGGATATTTGTCTTTCTCTAATTTCACTTAGCATGATACCCTTCAGTTCCATCCACATAGTTGCAAATAGCAAGATTTCATTCTTTTTGATTGCTGAGTAATACTCCATTGTATCTATATACCACATCTTCTTTATCCATTCATTCACCTATGGACATTTGGGCTCTTACCATACTTTGGCTATTGTTGATAGTGCTGCTATAAACATGGGGGTGCATGTGTCCCTTCGAAACAGCACACCTGTATCCCTTGGATAAACACCTAGTAGTGCAATTGCTGGGTGTTAGGGTAGTTCTATTTTTAGCTTTTTGAGGAATCTCCATACTGTTTTCCAGAGTGGCTGCACCAGCTTGCATTCCCACAAACTCGGGGATTTTAAAGGTAAATCTGGTAAGTAGAGATAAACACATAAACCCACAGTACCAATGGAGTATTACAGGTACTCTGACGAAAACAGGAACCCAGTCACCAGTTCTGTTGGGCATATATACTCAAGAGGCTTCTGAGAGAACGATGTGGCTGAACCCCAAATGGGAGTAGGTGAGGAGCCATGGAGGGAGGAGGAAGAGCACAAGGTGCAAGTTTTAGAGGTGGAAACCACCTGGTGACCTAAGGGACTATGAATTGCGAAGTATTGTAGGGCAGGGAGAGGACTGCCAGGGACAGGAAGCAGGGGTGAGGGAGGCTGGAGACAGAGCAAGATAAAAAGTAGCAGATGGTAAAAATTTGCCTGCAGAACTACTGGTAAGCAAGAAAATGTGTCTTCCTCTCTGAACCTTGAACAGACTTTGTGGCTAAAATGGAGACATACTGACAGGTTCAAGTTGGTCGGCCTGCTCCCTGGAGTTCATAGGACAAAATACATTTTTGCTATCTTGAAATAACAAAACTGATTTTTTTGTCCTCCACTTGTTCTTAACTGGTTGGGGCTCTTTACTCATTGGAGTGACCCAAATTTTTATCTCCAAAGGATCAGAGGCCTGCCTGTGTGCTCTTACAAGCATCCCCTACTGACTTTTAGCACTGGCATGGTGTTACAAGGAGGTATATCTGGGGAACACCTTTCTGCCCCTCTACGATCCCTCTCTCTCCCTTTACAATCCCTCTCTCTCCCTTTATAGTCAGAATTAATCACCCAGCCTACACTTGAATTTTCTTTTCTGTGTGCCAAAAAATGGCAAGGTGAGAACTTCATTTTCCAATTCAGTGGAATCTTTAATGTGTCCCTTGACTGAAGCCTGTTTCCCTTGGATTCTAAACCCTCAGGCCATTGCTCCTCTCAGGAAGGTGGGTGAGGAGATACACTACTTAGAGTTCTTTTTTTTTTTTTTTTAAGAATAACATTCTTATTTTATTTTGCTTTATTTATTTATTTATAATTTATTTATTTACCTTTTAAGTAATCTCTACACCCAGCAGGGGGCTCAAACTCTCGCCCCGGAGATCAAGAGCCACGTGCTCCTCCGACCCGGCCAGAGTTCCAACCCTGGGAAGATGTTCCTTCCAACTGTCCTTCTAGGCCATCCCTAAGTGGGTGAACTGCAACAGTAACTGTGTTAGTGTCGGCGATCAGGTAGGAACCATCTGCAAAACCAGTCCTGAACACTTCCTTCTTCAGCAGGTCACAGGGGGCTCACCGACGAGGCCACTACGTGTTGGCTGCAGGGGGCCCTGTCTCCTCCAGCTCCTAAAGTAGGAGGCAGCGTACTCTGTCACGCCAGGGCCATGCACAGCGGGGAAATCCCTCCCTTGGATGGGGGAGCCTGATGCCTGGACAGCCAAGGGGCAGGCTTCAAGCCCCCGTTCACTGAAAACTAGTAAAAACATTCATCTGAAAGTTTCCAGTACTGGGTGGCTCAGTCGGTTAAGCATCCACTTTGGCTCAGGTCATGGTCTTGCGGTTCATGGGTTCGAGCCCCACATCCTACTCTGTGCTGACGGCTCAGAGCCTGGATCCTGCTTCGGATTCTGTGTCTCCCACTCTCTCTGCCCCTCCTCCCGCCTCTCAAATAAATAAACATCGAAAAAAAAAGTTTTTGATACTTTATGATTTAAAAAAATTTTTGAATATTTATTTCATCTGGAAGTTTGAGGTAGGGAACCAACTCTGTCATTTTTCCAAAAGACTAGCCAGATGTCGGAATAGCACATTTCATTACTTTATTATATAACCAAATGCCATTCGTATTTGGATCTACTTCTGTGCTCAATATCTTATTGATCATCTGTCTCTTCCTTCAGCAGTATATTGGTAGTAGATACTGCAGTTTAATTAATTTATTTATTATGAGACAGAAACAGTGCAAGTGGGGGACGGGCAGAGAGAGACGGAGAGAGAGAATCCCAAGAGGGCTCCACGCTGCCAGTGCAGAGCCCGCTGTGGGGCTTGAACTCATGGAACCTCAAGGTCATGACCTGAGCCAGAACCAAGAGTGAAATGCCTAACCACCTGAGCTACCCAGACACCCAACGCCGCAGTTTAAATAACTGCCCAGGTCCTCCATAATATCCTTTCGTATTCAGATGTTCCTTGCATATTTTTTATTCTTCTAAGCTTTAAAATGGTTTTGCCAAGTTCCAAAAGAATTTCAGTAGAATTTTTATTGGGCTATAATAAATTTATAGATTGGTATTAGGGAAAAGTGACATCTTTACAATGTGTGTCTTCCAAGCCAAGAATATGACACGTCTCTTTATTTAGGTAGGTGTTCTTTCTCACTGGGCACGGATTCTTAGTGATATGAACTAGTTTCTTCTAAAGAGACTAGGTTTTTGCTGTTGTTGTTTGATTTTGCTTCTGTTACCAATCTTGCTGTTACCAACCAAGCAAGCTCAACAAGAATGTAATCCTTTCATGGTGGGACACCAAGTATTCTTGACAGCATAAACACATGGGGGTGTTGTTGAAAACTGTGTTGTGATGATTAGCTATCGAAGTTTCCAGACGGGATTTTTTTTTTTAATTTGAAATTTATTGTCAAATTGGTTTCCATACAACACAGCTCATCCCAACAGGTGCCCTCCTGGGATTTTGTTTTTAACTGAATGTAGAGGAATGGCCAGTTGAAAAAACTGATTGGAAAATTCAAAACATCCAGAAACCACAATGTGTATTTCTGTTATTTGCCTACGAAGGATTTGTTTTTATTGAAAAGTTGTGTCATTATCCCACAGCAGGAATGAAGACGATAATGTTATCTTGGGCACATATTTGTGGCACATCTGAGAATTGTTTGCATAAACGCATTGGCTAGAAGCCACATCTCCTGGTCCAAAACCCGTTCTAATATTGACAAGACAATAAAGAAGAACGGTCCATGCCAAGTTATTTAACAGAGCTTGCCAAGGAAGTCACCACGCTGGCTTTCCTTTTCCAATGCCTAACACAATGCCTGGTATGTAGTTGGTGTCTAACTATTCACTGAAGGAATGAATGGAGTCTCTAGCAAGGATTTATGTATATGCTTTTTAAGGTAAAAACTTGAAGAGTACCACTTGCTGCCGGGCTGGCTGACTACCATGGCAGAACCAAGAACTTCTGGATTAGTGGCTGAGACTATTGAGCCCTCCTGCCTGTGCCCCATCTGATTTTCTCCAGGGCCGGCCTATGATCCTTGGTCAATTCCTCCCTGTCAACCTTCCATTCCACTGGTGGGTGTTCCCAAACAGCTGGCTTCTGTCTTCCTTCCAACCCAGCCTTCTGTTGCCAAAGGTCCTTTGTGCCTCATACCAGCCACATCACAAAAACCTTGAACAACCACACTGACATTCTGCTGTTGGCAGTGGAATCAGAGAATACCAAGTTACAATTTGAGTCTCGGAACAACACATTAATGACAGACATCGCCTGTTCTCCTTTACATGATGAGTAGGCTGATGGGCCAAAATCAGTCAGTCACGGCCAGAATGGGGCAGTGGACATAATTTTACCCACAGCTGCAGATATGAGTTACGAATAAGAATGACATTAGATCAAAGAGAATGCGGAGTGAGAGAGAAGCACATCCTCCCAGGTGATCAAAGCCAGGAGACTCTGCAACTGGTGTTAGGAGCTGGAATAGAATGCCCACAGATTGGAGAGCAAAAAAATATTGAAGGAAATTTCCAAGACAGCTGCAGCTGAAAGCTGAGCTTCTGTGTACTCTCGGGATACAAGGCAGTCTGAATGTATATAAATGTCCTAGGATGGAGCAGACACAACGAAGAATGATCATTAAAAATGCAGGTGTAAGTGTCAGGAGGTCACTGCGTCTAAGTGCGAAGTAGTAAAAGAAGAGGAGAGTCAGAGTGTGAACAGAGAGGCCAGGAACAGATTCTAAGGTCACTTCAGAAGCAAAATTAGCGGGGACAGGTGGCATGAATCCTAGAGGTATTCACTGAGCCAGGGAGGATGGACAAGCAGAAAAAACTCAAATGGTAGAACACGGCCCATAAACACCAACAAGCGTTGTGAAAATGTGGATAGTGCAATAGTTATTTTTCATGGGTTTATTAATAATTGACCATTTAGAATGCATCATCATTATTCCTCATGACAATCCTGTAATGGTGGCATCTGTTAAAATTGCTTCCATTTTAATGGTTAAAAAAAATTTTTTTTAATGTTTATTTGCTCGAAAGAGAGAGAGAAAAGGCAGAGAAAGAGGGAGGGGGAGAGGGAGAGAGAATCCCAAGCAGGCTCTATGCTGTCAGTGCAGAGCCCAATGCGGGACTCAAACTCACAAACTATGAGATCGTGACCTGAGCTGAAATCAAGAGCCAGACGCTTAACCAAATGGGTCACCCAGGTGCCTCTTAATAGTTTTGAAAGTGTGGCTCAGCCAGGTTTACACAGCAGCTTGGAGGCACAAGAAGATAGGGCTCTTGGACTCCACTCGTATTTGCAATTCAACTCACACAGTCTAAAGTCCAACTCTGATTTACACACACAGACACATACACACACACACACTCTCTCCGAAATTTTAAGTGTGAGGTCTGAGACTAAAATTAAAGTGATATCTCTATTATCAGTATTTCCAGATATAGATAAGTAAATAGATTTTAAAAATGTATAAATATTGTTATGCTTTTGGACCTAGGAAGGTGACCTCACTGTGACACCTTGTCCAGAATCTCTAGTGACAAGAGCACTGACTCCTCCCTCTCCTCCTTCTTCCTTCCCACTTTTCCCAGCAGACATTTATGGAGTGCTAATGACATGCCAGCTCCCACTGGGCTCTGAAAGCCACAAAAATAAAAACACAAAAGACAGGGACAACCAGAATGTGTAGGATGGGGGAAGTCAAATTTGCATGGGGCCCCTCAGAGACTTGTCTAGGGTACTGAGGGAAGATCTGAGTGCTGAAGAGCTGGCACCCAGACACCAGGCTGAAGAAGGAGAGGGCCTTCCCAATCCTGGCTGGAGATGCCTGAGACTGAGGGGGGGGGGGGGGCGGGGGGGGAGGGAGGGAGACTGAAGGCACGTGCCTCCTCACGGGAGGGACACAAGGTCAGGGGCAGTGAGGAGGGATAAGAGTACAATAGAGGGTTGTGTGACACAGATGGGCAGCCACCCCCCACCCCACCTCCTCTCCAGCACACGAGGGCTGCGAACTTGAAAGAATCAAGTGACTCCCTTTGGCAGGCCAAAAGAGATGCGTCCGCTTGAAGGCCATGTCATCTGAAATTGGCCGAAAGAGCTGTCCTACTTAGGACGGAAACCTCCCATTTGGGTGTGGAAAAGCGGAGCACTGGGGGGGTGGGGTCACAGGGGGATATTTCCCGTGAGGTTCACAAAGTGTTGGCTAGAGAGACTGCGCAGGGAGGTGAGAAGAACGGAGTTGGACGACTGGGATTTCGGTTTTGTCTCCACCCCTTATTAGCTGAGCAAACGACAGCTGTGAGCTCTAGTTTCTTCACCTGCAAAAATCCCTGGTGACAGGGGTGCCTGGGTGGGTCGTTAAACGTCTGACTTCAGCTCAGGTCATGATCGCACAGTTGGTGAGTCTGAGCCCTGCATTGGGCTCTGCGCACACAGTGTGGAGCCTGCTTGGGATTCTCTCTCCTTCTCTCTGTCAAATAAGTAAAAATAAAACTTTAAAGAAATTTTTAAAAATCTCAAGTGATAATAAGTGGTCCCATTTATTGAACTATGTGAATTTTTAATCTTTACAACAACCCTAAGAAGTAATTATTTCTACTCCCATAATATAAATGAGGAAACTGAGGCTTAGGGAGGTTGAGAACATTTTCAAAATTTACATAAAATTTACAAATCTCGTAAATGGCAGCACTGGAATTCAAACCCATGTCTTGATTTAGAATCTGGTGATGTTAACCATTTACATCTTCTGCCTCTCTTCCATGGGTTTGTGTGAAGGACTAAATGATGTCCAGTTTTCCTGGAATGTTGGTAATTAATTTGACTACTAACTGCCTAATTGTTCTGATATTTCAATCTTAGTTTTAGAGAATAGATTTGCATCTGTGTATTTATATTTTTTTCGAGCATAATTACTTTTTAAATTTTTTCCCTTCTTCTTTATGTTTTCTTTTGTTCAGTTTATTTTGCCACATAATTGCTTTTTAAGGAAGGGTACATCTTTTGAACATCACAAAAACAGAAAACAATTAGCATACTCTTGTCAGGGCAGTATAGAACTTTATTGACTGTAATTATCCATAAATGGCCATGGGAAGGGGCTGTGGACTGGAAGTCTGGGGAACAGGCTTTAACCCAAGGCTTGGGGGGTCACTGTCCTGTGTTTATCTTAGGGCAGCAGTCCCTTGCAGCATGAAACCCTACGATTCCTTGTAACTTTAGAAGAGGATGCAATCCAGAAGGCTATAATTCTAAGTGAAATTCTGTTGTTGAGTATTAATAATATGTGGAGGGGCTCTAAGCAAGTAATAGATGAGAGACCGAAACTGTGAATTAAAGAAGATAATTTCTAACTTCTTTTCACTTGTGATGTTCTATCATCCAAATGATACTACATAGTAATCTCAGGGCACTATTTCAGTATTTCAAAGGATTTACCTTTGATCCTTTCTGATGCTCACAGGGACAATATGAAGGGGCGAGGAGAGTGGTTTTATCTGCTGTCTACGGATGAAGGAGCTACAGATGAAGCGGTGGTCAGGTCACTACATAGTTGGGGACACAGCTGAGAAAGACAGACTTTCTGCCCCCTGCTCTGTCCCCTATGCCACCGCATTCCCTGGCTCAGTAAATAAATATTAACTGTTAGAGAATGTTGTTTAATACAAACTGCATCTTATTCTAGTTGGACAGAGGAGTAATCCTCAGTGATGAATTCCTTTTTGGAGAGTTCAAAGTATTTAGTTCATCAGTTTTTGAGCCATTTGTAGGATCGACAAGGATAGGACACATGATACTTGCAACTTTCTCCCAATTCAAAATGACAAAAGCTGGAGAGTGGATTTAACTTTCTCTTTTCAACTTAAAAAAGACAAGCAGATAATATGTGAGGCTCTTTTTTTTGTAACTTTTTATTTTTTACTTATTTTTAGAGAGTGAGAGAGACCATGCAAGCTGGGAAGAGGGACAGAGGAAGAGTGAGAGAATCTTAACGTGGTGCTTGACGTGGGAATCAACACAGGGCTCGATCCCATGACCCTGGGACCATGACCTGAGCTGAAACCAAAAGTCAGACGCTTAACTGACTGAGTCACCCAGGTAACCCTGTTAAGCTGTCTTTGACCTAAGACACTTTTCCTAAAACAATCATGAGCCTTTGAAGACATTTAGCAACAATGACTAAGCAAGTTCTCTTTCAAGTACATATACTTAAATACTATTGCCTCGTTTCTGGAAAAGATTCATTAATTTTTTAAAATGTTTATTTATTTATTTTGAGGGCGAACATGTGCGAGCAGGGGAGGGGCAGAGAGGGAGGGAGAGAGAGAATCCCAAGCAGGCTCCATGCTGTCAGCACAGAGCTTGACACGGGGCTCGATCTCACAAACCATGAGATCAGGACTTGAGCTGAAATCAAGAGTCGGATGCTAAACCGACTGAGCTACCCAGGTGCCCCTAGAAAAGGCTCCTTTAGCTTTTCACTCTTTAAAAAAAATTAACGTACTTACTATTGTTGAAGTAGGTCACTGTTATTTTATAGCAGTTTTACATGCATATAATAAGAAAAAATGTGCATCAGTACAGAAGAGTATAAAATGAACGTGATCTCTACACCATTCCTGCCCAGGCTGACACTCCCAACACAAGCACTGTTAACAGCTACTCCTGTCACGTCGTACTTACTATTGTAATTGAAAATAATACGCTTACAGTTGTTTCTCAATTCATCAGCTTTGGAAAGTGTCTACCGACTTCCATCTATGAAAGATAAGGAAGAATATTTATACTTTCCCCCAACTTTTCTATCTCCTAATGTGTGTCAGCTCCATTATTTGTAATTCACTTCAGTAGTTAGTATTTCTCATTTTTCTGAAAACTATATTTTAAAATATTCTTTGTAGCTTTAAATAATACTCAAACTTCTACATCTGGAATTATTTATTTAGGTAAGGCACTCTTGATTCCCAGTCATGTGATAGGCTCTACTTCTAAGTTTTTCTTTTATGGATAGATTTACACATATACATAAGTATATATGGATACAGATATATACACATGGAATATATACATGGTTATGGTTTACTGTATTTATATTTGGCTCTGTGATTATAAGTAAGTCTTCTGAAGATTAAAAGAGTTAATCCATATAAAGCACTCAGCACAGTGCCAGGCACATAGGTCCTCTGTAACGGCCAGCTATGATTCACAACTGAGTAGTATAGATGAACCTCCATTGAGAAGGAAATGTAATGTTATTTCACTGAACTTCTGTGGCTTAAATGAGATTCTTCTAAACTTGAATAACAAATGGAGTCTCACTCCTCCCTCCATTCCTTTCCTCCTTTCCTTGCTTCTGTCACTTCCTTTGGGTCATACTCACCACAGCTTCTTGTTGTCTTTCTTGGATTACAACTTGTTGGGTTACTCCTTGGAACTTTGGTTTTGTTTTGTATGGGAAGTAAGCTTTCTGAGCCTTGAGTGTCTAAAATTGTTTTTAAGTCCTCAAATTTGATTAACAGTTTGGCCAAGTTTAAAATTCTAAGATCGATTTTCCCCCCTCAGTAACTTGGAATACATTCTGCTAACGATGCGCCAGGGCAGGGTTTGGTCTGTTTGGTTCATCGATCTATCACAAGGACCTAGAAAAGTTTTGAGCACAGAGTATACACTCTGTGTATATATATTATATTAGGATTTTTGTTTTGTTCTTAGAATTCTACAATTTCACCAGGGTGTCTAGATGTACTTTTGTTTGCTTTCCCTGCCCTGTAATTGGTGGGTTTTGTCAACCTAAAAACTCTATTTAGCGTAAGGAAATTTATTTCACCACTTTCTTGACTATTTTTCTCCATGGTCAACCCCTATGCCTTCTAGAATCGCCTTTAGAGAAGTATTAGATTTCTTTGAGCTACCTTCCACATCTTAATTTTTTCTCATATTCTACGTCATTTCACTTCCTTTATCTTCCAGGTAACCAACTCGATCTCCCATCGTATTTATATTATTATTTAGCAATTCCATTGGACATTTTTATTTTTACTTTCCAACAACTCTTTCATGTTGTCTGACGGTTTTCTTTTCTTTTTTTTTCTTTTTTAACATCTATTTATTTTTGTGAGACAGAGAGAGACAGAGAATGAGCAGGGGAGGAACAGAGAGAGACACACACATAGAATCTGAAGCAGGCTCCAGGCTCTGAGCTGTCAGCACAGAGCCCGACACAAGGCTCGAACCCACGAACCGTCAGATCATGACCTGAGCTGAAGTCAGTTGCTTAACCAACTGAGCCACCCAGGCGGCCCTGATGGTTACTTTTCATCACAAACTATAATTGTCTTAAAAGAATGCAGGTTATAAATTCTCCTGATATGAATTAGCATTTTTATTGCTCCTACATTTGGCTCTGTGATTATAAGTAAGCCTTCTGAAGATTAAAAGAGTTAATCCATATAAAGCACTCAGCACAATTTAAAAATTGTTTTAAATATTAATTGTATTGATTGGCTAATATAGGTGTTAATGATGTGAGTGCTCTGTGTGTGCATCACTAGGTGTTTTGTTTTTTTTTTTGTTTAATATGCTAACTGCTTAGGTTGTCTTTTTTCTTCAGCTTCAGTTATTTATTTTTCTAAGGCTCTCCCTTTTTGTATTGTTTGTTCTCACAAGTCTGAGGCTCCCTGCTGTCCTTCTATACCAACACCTTAATTTAGTATCTGGTAGCTTGTGTGGGTTTCCTCTTCGGGGGGTTTTGCGTTAGTCTCTCTACGCTTTTTCACTGGAATAGAATGATGACGGCGGTGGTTGTAGAAGCAGGTGGAGTCTGGAGGCGGGAAGGCCTCCCTGCAGGGTTTCCTGTGGGCAAAGCGCAAACAAGGGGATCTGGGAACCCAGAGGTTTCCAGGTGGGGGTGCATCTGAAGTCTGATGATTTCCAGTCTGAGTTTATCATAGACATTCAGAATTTCTTCAGTATCTCCTCTTGCAACATCCTCAGCAAGAACGCTCTCTGAGCCGATAGCTGGCTTTCTAGAGGGCAGCACGTTGGCTTTTACCCTGAGGGCAAAAGTCCCAGCTGCCAAGCTGTGTTTACACATGTGGAGGAAAGGGGCCCAGCTGTCTCTAGGCACTGCATCTGGCTCTTTAATGAGGCCACTGGAGGTGGCCCCACAGCCCATCATCTTATTTATGACTGAGTGTGAGCTCCCTTGGGGGTGGGGAGGGCACCTTGGGAAGACACATGCTCATTTCTTGTGCCCTGGCTTACAGTTTTCTCTGCGCTTTCTCTTCAGGTCATCTGTCTGCTTTTCTCTTTCAGAAATGTCTCAGCACTTTTGGCCAGCTGATGACGCTTTTTCTCACATTCTCTCTACAAGATCTTTTTTGTTACTTTGATGGGAATATGGGAGACAGGAGAGGCAAATGCATGTGCTTAATCTACCACTGTGTGTACACACACACACACACACACACACAAAACAGATGTGCATTTGAAAAGATACAATAACACATCCAGTTAATCCTTTGCGGGGAAGATGAAGTCCTGTAAATTGACAGAATCAATCTCTCAATTCTTTACTTGGTTCTACTGTTTTGCCCAGTTTATGCTTATGTAGAATATTTCATACTGAACAATGTGTCAGGAATTATAAAATCTGAAAATAAAAAAAAAGTTTTAAAGTGACATTTTAGAATATTTTCTAAAATTATTTGTACCTCAAATGAAGTATCTGGTCATTGTTGCTTTTCCAGTTCCCTTACCCATGGATCAAGGCTGGAGTCCCCCCACTCCACAGCAAGTACATGGGCCGCTGGCCGAGGCACTGTTTTAGGCATAATTCTGAAAGGAGCACTGTTCAGCTCTTAGATCCTCGGAGCATATCAATGTCATTTGCATTCTCCTGATTCCAATTCCTTTCCTGAGAAATTCCTTAAACAAGTGTTTAACTTACGAACAACAAAAAGTTTTTATTAAGGGGCATCTACGTGGCTCAGTTGGTTTAGAATCCAACTCTTGATTTTGGGCTCGGTGCTAAGTGTGGAGGCTGTTTAAGATATTCTCTCTCTCTCTCTCTCTCTCTCTCTCTCTCTCTTCCCTTCTAAAATAAAAGAAAAAGAAAAATGCACTAAAAACCCCCAAAACTGAACCCAAACTCTGAAATGAGCAACATGGCCAAATCTGGGCTCCACAGTGCCCTAACTCTGCCCTATGGGCAAATGACTTAAAACTTTTCTAAGCCTTACTTTCTGAATTTGAAAATGACCATAATAATAGTACCTACACCTACACAGGCTGATTTTGAGAGTTAAGAGAATGTGTTAATTCCCTCAGCACGGTTCCGAACACATAGTAAGGGCGTCATTAGAGGTTAGTAGTTAACATTCACAAATAATTCACATCTACATTACAGAACAGTTCTGTAATAGACCATCAATCCCTTCTTGTGAAGAGACTGATAAAATATAGGAAAATATTTATTTCCTTGTTCCATCTGCTTGGTCTTTTGGCACGTTTTTTTATTGCAGTAAAATATAAATAATATAAGTAATATAAGTAAATAATAAATATAAATAAATAAAATAAATATAAAATTTACCATTTTTAAGTGCACAGTTCAGTGGCGTAAGTACAGTCACATCTTGCAAAACTGAATCTCTGTACCCATCAGACAACAACTCCCCATCTCCCCTAATCCTTGGAAACTACCATCTGCTTTCTGTCTCTGTGACTCTGATTGCTGTGGATATTCCATATAAAGGGAATCCCACAATATTTGTCCTTTTGTGACAGGCTTATTTCACTTAGTAAAATGTCCTCAACGTTCAGTGTAGCATGTGTGAATTTCATTCCTTTTCCATCATATGTAGAGACCACGTTTTGCTTATCTGTTTATCTGTTGATGAACACTGGTTACTCCCACTTTTAGGCTATTATGAAAAATGCTGCTATGAACGCGGTGTACGTTCTGCCCAAGTCCCTGCTTTCATTCCCTTTGGGTGTGTACCCAGAGGGGAGGTGCTGGGTCATATGGCAGCAGCTTTTTTTGTTCATTCTTCTCATTTGGTATCCCATGTCAGTTTGCACTCTTGTGTTTGAGAGATTTATGTCACACACCAGATTTGTTTTTTTCTTTGTATCCCAAGTATGCTGATGCAGCTTTTCTAATTTTTTTTTAATGTTTATTTATTTCTGAGACAGAGACAGACAGAGCACGAGCAGGGGAGGGACAGAGAGAGAGGGAGACACAGAATCAGAAGCTGGCTCCAAGCTCCGAGCTGTCAGCACAGAGCCCGATGCGGGGCTCGAACTCACAAACCTTGAGATCATTACCTGAGCTGGAGTCGATCGCCCAGCCGACTGAGCCACCCAAATGCCCCCAGATGCAGCTTTTCAAAGAGGGGAGCCAGAGTCTCTTGCTAAGCTGTACCAGGTGATGACTCACCTGGCGGGATCTGCTCACCAGTCCCAAGGGCTCCTCTGGGGATGAGGTGTCCTCTCTGTGGCGCTGTTTATTTAAGACAGGAGGAGCACCCTCTCTGCGAGCCACGAGCAACAGCTCTACAAATACTACTCGTCAACTACTCCATGAATTAGGAACTCTTACTTCTCCATGAAAATTCACTGCCATTTAACAGGGCTACAAATGGTTTCTGATTACCTGAAATGTGCCAGACATGGGCTAGGTAGGCAACAAGTGTACAGGGTGTATGAGGCTTGGCCTCCCAGTTCAATGGGGAGTTTACAGGCATTCCTCCCCCCCCCCCCCCCCCCCCACCTGCTCAAAGCATAGTTAGAACTAACCTGCCTCATACAAGGACAGGGACAAACTTGTCAGAGACCATTTCAGTGTGCTTTGGCAATGGTGGATCTGGGTTTGGTAGGTTCTGCCGCAGGATAATTTATGGGCCTTGTCATCCAAAATCATGAATTCAAATGGGATACAATATTTTGAAAGGCATCAGTGTAAGGGAGGGGGAGGCCCTGAAGCATAAGCTTTACTAGCTTCACAGTAAGTCGACTTCTGGGTGTGGGGAGTATTAAAAAGATCCTCTACCCCTCAATCTCTCCTTCAATTAGTCCTATTATACGTTTCAAGTTTCTGTCATTATTTTCATTCCACAGTTAAAAAATTAGAGCTTTCTGACACTGGAAATATTTGGGTACCGGATAACTCTCTTCAGTTCTCCAAGGGCCCAAGGAGGCTGATGGCAAGGCATGGACAGAAGGATAAACAATGTTTTTAAAAATGCCGTGCTCATTGTAGGAAATTTGGAAAGGCACAAAAAGAAAAAAAAAAAATTCACCTATTTCCTGCTCTATTACCCAGACATAAATCACTGTCAACATTTTGGTGAATTATCTTCCCAGTCTGTTGTACATCCCCTCAAACTGGTAACCTGCTTTTCATTTCTATTTTCTTTTCGGATACAATACTCAGGAACGTTTCCAGGTCATACATTTTATAAATATAATAAACATTTTATGAAGTTTTTTCTTATGAAAAGGAAAAATAGGACCTCCAAACACTATTGCTAAATGATCCTCAAGGCTCGGTAGATGGACTGTACTCCCAAAATGTGGATGCTGC
Organism: Panthera leo; assembly: GCF_018350215.1. Taxonomy (NCBI): domain Eukaryota; kingdom Metazoa; phylum Chordata; class Mammalia; order Carnivora; family Felidae; genus Panthera; species Panthera leo. Next base: position 8,773,208 of record NC_056688.1, read on the forward strand.
CACCTAAAGGAAAAATGCTAAAAGTACTGAAATGACATTTGAAGATGATGACTGAGGAGTTAAGCTGAGATACAAAGGGGACTAATTTTGTTTCGTTTTGTTTTTTTAAAGTTTCTTTCCTCTTGCCAGGTATTTTTCCCCCTCCCTTTAAGAAAGCATTTGGCAATTCGTATCAAAATAACACCAGCATTCTTCACAGAGCTAGAAAAAACAATCCTAGAATGTGATTGGAACCACAAAAGGCCACAAATAGCCAAAGCAATCTTGAAAAAGAAAACCAAAGCAGGAAGCATCACAGTCCCAGACTTCAAGCTATAGTACAAAGCTGTAATCATCAAGACAGTATGGTACTGGCACAAAAACAGACACAAAGATCCGTGGAACAGAATAGAGAACCTGGAAATGGACCCACAAACGTATGGTCAACTAAGCTTTGACAAAGCTGGAAAGAACATCCAATGGAAAAAAGACAGGCTCTTCAGCAAATGGTGCTGGGAACACTGGACAGCAACGTGCAGAAAAATGAACCTCGACCACTTTCTTACACCATTCACAAAAATAAACTCAAAATGGATGAAAGACCTAAACGTAAGACAGGAAGCCATCAAAATCCTAAAGGAGATAACAGGCCACAATCTCTCTGACCTCGGCTGCAGCACCTTCTTGACACATCTCTGGAGGCAAGGGAAACAAAAGCAAAAATGAACTATCGGAACCTCATCAAGATAAAAAGCTTCTGCACAGTGAAGGAAATAATCAACAAAACTAAAAAGCCACTGACAGAATGGGAGAAGATATTTGCAAATGACATATCACATGTCATTTGTTAGTATCCAAAATCTATAAAAAAACTTATCAAACTCAACACCCAAAAAACAAACAATCCAGTGAAGAAATGGGCAAAAGACATGCAAAGATACTTTTCCAAAGAAGACATCCAGATGGCTAACAGATACATGAAAAGATGCTCAACATCACTCATCACCAGAGAAATACAAATAAAAACCACAATATCATTTCACACCTGTCAGAATGGCTAAAATTAAAAACTCAGGCAACAACAGATGTTGGCAAGGATGCAGAAAAAAGAGGAACCTTTTTGCACTGCTGGTGGGAATGCAAACTGGCGCAGCCACTCTGGAAAACGGTAAGGAGGGTCCTCAAAAAATCAAAAATAGGATAACCCAATGACCCAGCAATTGCACTACTAGGTATTTATCCAAGGGATACAGGTGTGCTGTTTTGAAGGGGCACATGCACCCCAGTGTTTATAGCAGCATTATTGACAACAGCCAAAGTATGGAAAGAGCCCAAATGTCCATTGACTGATGAATGGATAAAGGATGTGGTATGTATATACAATGGAGTATTATTTGGTGATCAAAAATAATGAAGTCTTGCCATTTGCAACAATGTGGACAGAACTAGAGTGTATTATGCCAGGCGAAATAAGTCAGCCAGAGAAAGACAAATATCATATGACTTCACTCATATGTGGAATTTAAGATGCAAAACAGATGAACATAGGGAAGGGAAGGAAAATGAAGATAAAAACAGAGAGGGAGACAAACCATAAGAGACTTTTAAATACAAAGAACAAACTGAGGATTGCTGGAGGGATATTGGATTGGGGGGGGATGGGCTAAATGCGCAATGGGCATTAAGGAGGGCACTTGTTGGCATGAACACTGGGTGTTGTATGTAAGTGATGAATCACTAAAATCTATTCCTGAAAAAAAATTATGTAAAAAAACCTCCAACATTTGACTAGGTAATATATTTGCTAGCATAAAATTTTAAGTAACAAAATGGTATGTAGTGAAAAGTAGGGCTCTTATCTATCCCTGCCCACCTGACTAGTTTGTCCATAGAATTGTTTCTTGTGTATCCTTCCAGAGATTGTACATACACAGACTCAATGTTTGTGCATGTTTGCATATGTATATTTATTTTCCTCCTAAATAGTGATATTGTATATTGGACCCACTATTCTCCATCTTGATTTTGTTTGTGTGGGCTTTTTTTGTATTCACTATCTGGAGGTAGTTCGTGTTGGCATATACTGGGATGACTGTTTTTTTGTTTTTTTTTTTTAATGCTTGCATGATACCCCATTTAACCGTGATCTATTCAACCAGTTCCAAAGACAGGTATGCAAGTTGTCTCTGTTTTTGCTATCTTTTGTTCAACGATATGGTGACCTTCTTTGTACGTGTATCAAAATACCTAGATTGAGGGGTGCCTGGATGGCTCAGTTGGTAGAACATGTGATTACTGATCTTGGGGTTGTGAGTTCCAGCCCCATGTTAGGTGAAGAGATTATTTAAAAACATATATTTACAATCCCAGAAAGGAAATTGTTGAGGCTTTTGATTTCTTATCCAACTCTAACTTTCCCCACTTCACTCCCTGCCTTTTCCCAACACAGTGATATCAAAATCTCTAGTTTAGTCAAAAGTCAGTGTTCATATAAAACTCAAATATTATTCATGCTGAACCAAGCAGTATATATACTTGTATCTTCTTCTTGCATAACTTCCCGCTTCCTGTCATTAGTAATTGCAAACCCCCATAGCCCTGGCCAAACTGCTTCCTTTTCTACAGATTATCACCCTTCTTCCCCACAAACGATCCAACAGACTTAGAAAACTCTTAGTAATAATATCCCCCTACATTCTCAACACCTGAAATAACCTGTCAGTTCTGAATTCCTCTCCTTAGATGTCTCCCTTTGGCACTTAACACAGGCCCCTGTTCTCTGGAGGTGTGATAAATACCCATCATCCTAGGATTTCCCCTCTGCCACTCTCCTGGGTACATCCTCTAGTTTTTTTTCTGGATCCCATGTTGCCTCTCTTGTTCACTCCACATTACGATGGAACTGTACCCTTTGGGAGCTTCCACCTAGATGATACATGGTTGGCAAATAGTTTGAGACTTTGCATGTCTGAAAATACCCTTATTTTCCCCTTACACTTGCTAGAAGTTTGGTTGGATACAAACTTTTTCAGTGATATTTTATCTCAGAGTTTTGAGGTGTTGCTCTATCATCTTCCAGTATTTTGAACTATTGTTGAAAAGTCTGATGCCAGTCAGATTGCTGATCCTTAGCATCTTATGTGGCCTGGTTTTTCATTCTGGAAGCCCTGGTCTTCTCTTTATTCCCAGTTTACTGAAATTTTACGATGATGTGCCTTGGAGAGTGTGGTAGCCACCAGAAAGCTTGTCTTCTTTCCACGGGGCAGAGCGGACAAGGAGAAGACCGTGCCCAGCCCTGCACAGCATCTCCTACCCCCTCGCATCCAGGAAGCAACAGTTCTCTCCAACACAAGGAACGGGAACAGAACATCCACGTCAGCTTATGTGATGGTGGATCAAGGGACTGGACTGGGGTGAGGGAGGTGAGAAACAGGGATATACCTGGCTCCTGGCAACCAGTATCAGAGAAGGGAGTGGGGCAAGGGAACCAAGGCTCGTGTTCCTACTTCCACTGTCTCTAATGTCCTGCTCCTCACCCCTGTGCCTGCTTGGTGCTTGCAGACCCTGAGTCTGACCTCTCTGGGAGAAGTGTCTTCTGCCTTGATCACATCTTCCTTTCCAGGGGGTTCAGCCTGCATTGTTCCCAACTCTGATAGTCTCTCTCAATCATTCATTGATTCACTCGTTCACTCGTTCATTCTTTTCCATCTTCCAAACACTTACTGAAGTCCTTTTCTGCCATTCTCCTTATCTTTATGAGCTGTATCATTTTCTTACCTGTAGCTTATTCTAGTGGAGTTTGGATGGATCTGGAAGTATGCTAATTTCCTGGGGCTGCTATGACAAATTACCACAAACTTGGTGGCTTAAAACCAAAGAAATTTATTCTCTCACATTTCCGGAGGCCAGAAATCTGCAATCACTTTCCCTGGGCTGAAATGAAGACATCGGCAGGGCCATACTCCCGTAGAGACATAGGCTCTACGAGAAAATCTTTTCCTGGCTTCCTCCAGCTTCCTTGTCTTGTGGCCACGTCCCTCCAATCTCTGCCTCTGTGATCACATCTCTTCCCTCTGTTTCTCCAAAAAGATACTAGTTGTTACTTTTAGGGCCCCCTCAGATAATCCAGGATAATGTCCATATTTCAAGGGGCTTAACTTAATCACATCTGCAAAGTCTCTGTCCAATCAGGTAACATTCATAGGTTCTGGGGATTACAATGTGGACAGACCCTGGGAGCCATTATGTTGCCCACCACAAGGAGAGAAGATAAAGGCATATGGTCAATGTACCATGTTTCATGGGAGTCCTTTCTATGTTTTCTTCTAGTACCTTTAGATTTCCTTTTACACATTTAAATCTTTGATCCAGTTGGAATTTTTAGTAATGGAGCTTCCCCATTCTCTGAAACACTAGTTGTTAAATATCTGTATTTCCCCCATACAGAAGAAACAAAGGTGACTTCCTCTTAAGAGAAAAAAAATTAGAACACATTTTATTGTCCTGTGGTAAATACAAAACTATTTTTAAAAAGAAGTAAATAGGGGCGCCTGGGTGGCTCAGTCTGTTGGGCGGCCGACTTTGGCTCAGGTCATGATCTCATGGTCTGTGAGTTCAAGCCCCGTGTCGGGCTCTGTGCTGACAGCTCAGAGCCTGGAGCCTGTTTCAGATTCTGTGTCTCCCTCTCTCTCTCTGCCCCTCCCCCGCTCATTCTCAGTCTCTCCCTCTCTCTCTCTCAAAACAGGAATAACCTTTAAAAAAATTTTTTTAAAAAGATTTGCTTCTGGGGCACCTGGTGGCTCAGTCGGTTAAGCGTCGGACTTCAGCTCAGGTCATGATCTCGTGGTTGGTGAGTTCAAGCCCCATGTCGGGCTCTGTGCTGACAGCTCAGAGCCTGGAGCCTGTTTCAGATTCTGTGTCTCCCTCTCTCTGACCCTCCCCCGTTCATGCTCTGTCTCTCTCTGTCTCAAAAATAAATAAACGTTAACAAACATTTTTTTTTTTTTAAAGAAGTAAATAGATTTAATCTCAAAGAAACCGCCTTTGCTCACTTTGGATTCTGGAGAGTATGCATGGAGAACAGAAAGGCCCTTCCCTAGAATCACTTCTCGTCTGATGAGAACACCCCAGCCTCGGGCAGCGGGATGGAATTGTCTAGGCACTGGCATTACGTGACAGACACGTAGCAGTGGGACAGGTGCGTGTAAGGAAGGACACCCTCACCTTCCCTCTCACCTCCCAGCCTGCAGGGAACAACACACTTTGGGGCCTGCGAACCTGTCCCTGCAGTGCGTGCGGTGAGGAGTAGAAGACCAAGCAGGCTAGGTCTGCGGTCATACTTCCCAGGGGCCGCAGGTCTGGCTGGTCCTCAACCTGAACATAAACAAGTACAAGATGTCCACATTTATACCCCATTTCTGATATGCCCTGAGGCAGTTTGCCAATGGCCTTCCTGGGGCTTCGGTGCAGGCTCTGAATAGAATTTTCTGTCGTAACCTTCTTTTCACTTAACGAAAATTTAGAGTACGCCAGGGAGATTGTTTCAGGTGAAAGCATTGCAATTTAGCTCCTTTCTGGACCTTGTGGGTTTGAGTCATGTTTTGCAGGAGCGCTAGGGGATGCAGACAGGATATTCTTTCTGAAAACTTGGGATTTCAAGCTGGGTCTTTTATTTGTATTCCCTCGTTTCTTTTAGTCTTAATTGTGACATTTCTATTATGAAAAGAGAATGGCAGAATTTGAGTCACATTTCCCTCCAAGCACTAATCTAATGTAATGTGCTGCTTCTCGATTTCACACGTGGGTCCTGATTGCTTGGTCTTGCTCCCTTCCACTCCTGAATGCCCTGTCTCCCATTCACATACACGTTCATGTCTGGATCCTAGATCTCTCTTTACGGGCCCTCTCGATGCTTGTGTGTTCTCTTTTGCTACTTTTCAAACCTTCTAAGCGTCCCTCTTTGTCTCAGTAGGATTGTCTTACACTTGCCCGGCACCAGATCTGCCTTCTTGCAGTGACACAGTAACACGGTCTAATGTTTTGCCTTTGAGTGTGCCCAGAGAGTGACAGTCGGAAGGACGCATGAGCGGTGGACAAAGAAAGAGGAGGAGGTGTGAAGAGATCTTGGGTCTTCTCCTTTGAAATCTGAATCCAGGACCAGAAAGCATATTTAATTTTGAACTATACAGAATGGCTGGCACACGAGCAAATGTTGGGAGCAGTGACAAAACTGAGTGCCACAGCCAATTTTCTGGCATCTCCTACTTTTTCCCCTTGGCTTTCTTGTGAAAACTTTACCATAATACACTACCACTTGCTTGTTTATGAAAGTTCTGTGAGCTGACAGCAGAGATTTTAGAATCAGAAAGACTTGGTTTTAATTCTCAGCTTTGCTATGTGACCTTGGACAAATTATACAACCTCTTTAAGCTTCAGCTTTTCCACAGTCAATGTTTATCTCATGAGAGATAGAGAAAAATGCATGTAAAAGCCTTGGTATAGTGCCCAACAATTCAAACAATCCAGAATGCCAATTCATACATTCGACAAATATTTACTGAACATTCGCTGCGCTCCGAACTCAACTGTCTGCTGGGTGCTGAGCATGCTGTGGGCAATGTGCCTTTATGGAGCTTACATTCTGGGGCGGGGGAGGGGGGAGCAGATAATTAACATATACACAAAATGCAATTACAAATGCTGATTAGCCCCTGAGTAACTAAATAGGATGTGGGGCCGGGAAGAGCAGGGAGGATCTCTCTGCTAGCAAAGCGGAGGAAGGCTTCACTGCAGCCTGAGGAAGAGAATGAGCCAAGCGGAGCCAAGAGCAGTTTAAGGCAGAGGCAATTAGATCACCGGCTCAGCGAGAGCCCCCCTCACCCCAACCCCCCACCCGCAACCGACTGGCAACTGGCGAAAGCCCTGGGTGGGTTGGGTCGACGCCTAATGGACTCTTAGGGGCTGGAATCCACAGTGGATTCCCAGTTTTGAATCCCTCTTTGTGCAGTTTCACAATCTGCCAGACTGTTTCTTTTCTACTCTGGCTCCATCTATTGAATGAAAATGACCAGTGCTACCTAAATTTCTCCATAATGGCTTTGTTTGCAATCTTCAAATTAAGTGGAGACTGAATACACTTTCCCTTAACTTTAGACTTAATTTTCACTCTGCCAAGCTCTATGTCTGGATAGAAGGAGTTTAAAGGGATTTTGATCATTCCTTCTGAGCACATTTTCTTTCTTGCAGGAAAGTTTCAGTGTCTCATAATAGTAATTAATTACTTTGGCTACTGTGGGCTTACAGAAGCCAGAGCCTTCCATTTGTTTTGTTTAAATGAAAAACCACCGTCTAAAGTGGAGTCACTCTGGGGCGCCTGGATGGCTCAATTGGTAGAGCATGTGACTCTTGATCTCAGGGTCATGAGTTCAAGCCCCACACTGGGTGTAGAGATTACTTAAAAATAAAATCTTAAAAAAAACAGAGTCACTTATGCCAAGAGTTCCATGCGAATAAGCCAAGACTTATTTTGCCTAACCTGCCTGCACTTTCAACCCCCAGGCGTGTAGCTTGGGACTGGTCAACGTGAATTTCCTGGTTAGTACTAGGAAATTTACCAATAGACCCTCCTGCTCTCCTTAGGAGGGCGACCTTGCCTGAAACAATGCCTTCTTTGGTAATAATTTCCTCTTTTTTGCTCCCTTTCTGATTTAAAAACCTTTCCTTTTCTGCAGCTCAAAGGAGCGCCTTTCAATTTGCTACATGGGCTGCTGCCCCTTTTATGAATAGTTTGATAAAGCCAATTTTATCTTTCAACCTACTAAGTTGAATTTTTGTTGTTTAAGGATTTTCACTGGTCCTCAACTAACTATTTTCAGTTTGCAAAAGTCACTTTTCTGGAAGACCTTCCACTGATAACTGTTACCACTATGAGAGTCCCAGGGGCTGACCTGGTCTAACACAAGGCTTATGCAGCTTTCCAGTCCTTTTGGCCTCTTTATCCTAGAGAAACCTGGCCCACCAGGTTGTCCACATATTTCGATCACTTGGAATTGCTTTTCTGACTGTTTCACTTCATTTCTACTCTCAAGCTCAGGGGTGGTTTCAGTTCATTAACTCTTTAATGTTTAGTAAATGCTTACTATGGGGCAAAACATTTATTTATTTTTATTTTATTTTTTTAAAAGACACAGCTGCTCTTAATTTTTTCTAATTTTTTTTTTTTTGAGAGAGAGAGAGAGAGAGAGAGAGAGAGACTGAGTCAGAGAGAGAGGGAGACACAGAATTCGAAGCAGGCTCCAGCACAGAGCATGATGCGGGGCTCGAACTCATGAACCTCAAGATCATGACCTGAGTTAAGTCGGACGCTTAACCGAATGAGCCACCCAGGTGCCCCAACACTGATTTATCTAACTAAGAGGATTTACTATACTCTTATCGGGAGTACATTAAAGTTGTTACCCTCCTGAAGAGTGTATGCCAGGAGGTGGGGGAAGGGTGGATATGGAGAGAGACAATAAATAAATAAGTATAAAGTGTGTGAGATGGCTGACAAATGCTGCACAACATAGGAAGCATGGAAGAGGAGACAGAGAATAGGGGGTAGGCAGTTGCTATTTTACGATTTGCAAAGGCCTCACTAAAAAAAGTGACATTTGAAAAGACATGTAAAGAAAGTGAGGGAGTGAGGCACGTAGCTTTCTGGGGGGAAAAGCATTTCAGGCAGAGGGAACGGCAGAGGAAAGATGCTGAGGCACAGGGCCCGTGCAGCCAGTGTAGTAACGGGGTATGACTAATGAACAGAGACATATAGACACAATATAGTCACAAATACAGACACAAACATGGAGATTGTTTATTAGGGGTCCTGGGAATCTCATCCTGATTTCTCCACAAATAAGCTGAGTGATGGTGGCAAGTCACTTAACATGTGGGGCCTACGTTTTCTCAATGTATACAAAGGTTTCAGTATCATTTAGGTCTTTTTGTGTAGACAGTTATGCTGTTTTGCCATTTTATGCTCTCCTGGATCCAGCTTTCTCTCATATGCTGACTCTAAGTTTTTTTCTCACAGGAGACTGTGCTGCGTTTTCCTTTCTTGTTCTTGTTCTGGCTTCTCAATGCCTTGAGTTCCCGTACAAGATTATCAAAAAGTATAACATGCTAAAAAAAAAAAAAACAAAACCCCAAAACCTATAAACCGTGGAAAGAGGAATATTGTTTCTTTCCAAAGCTTTGCTTACTTTGTTTTGTTTTGAATAGGTAACGCATCTGCACTGTCCAAAAGTTAAAGCCCTATCACGACGTACACACTGGGGAGCCTCGCTCCCTGCCCTGCACCTGTCTACCCTACCCTACTGTTCTATTTCTTTTTCATTTATCCTTTCAGGGCTTACTACACAAGTTCAAGCCATATGATTATAAATACTTATTTTCTCCTCTTTCTTACACCAAAGATGATACATTATATTCACTTCAATTTTTCACTTAATAATAGATCTTGTAAGTCACCATGTGTCAGTACACAAAGAACCTCATTTACTTTATTTTTCAGCTGCGCATTATTCCATTGCAGGGTAGTACCAGAGTTCATTTAACCTCCAGATGAAGGACACTTTGAGGGCATTTAAAAGTTTTTTTTTTTTTTTTTTAATGTTTATTTATTTTTGAGAGGAGACAGAGCACGAGTAGGGAGCAGCAGAGAGAGAGGGAGACACAGAACCCAAATCAGACTCCAGAATCTGAGCTGTCAGCATGAGCCTGACAGGGGGCTCAAACCCACAAACTATGAGATCATGACCTGAGTTGAATCGGATGCTCAACGGGCCGAGCCACCCAGGCGCCCCTGAAGCACATTATCAATATTTTGCTAATACAGACAGTGATGCAAATAAATAACACTATACACATATCAGTTCATATTATACAGCTGTACACACAGGGCTGGCAGCGTGGAGCCTGCTTGGGAGTCTTTGTCTCCCTCTCCCTCTGCTCCTCCCCTGCTTATGCCTGCTCGCTCTCTCTCTCAAAATAAATAAACATTAAAAAAAAAAAAAAGAATCAAAAAGAGTTGGGAAGTTGAAACGCTGGTCAAAATTAAGGTAAGTTTTGATAAAACTGGATTCTTCAAAGCAGACCTCAAATCTGAGGCTATGCAACAGAATAGTATTCAGAAACTCCTGTAAGTAACAACTAACATTAGAACAGAAAAACATTTTTTGTAACCCAAAGCTTGGTGTCAACTAAGTCCAAGGAGATTTGGCAAGTGCTCTCTAGTTACTCATTCTTAATCCAAAGAAACCAACTGCCACCCTCCTGGAGACTGGCCTTAAGCTATCGCACAACACCATTAACTCGAGTTTTTTTTTACTGTTGTTTTTCATGCTGGTCTGGCCTGGGTAGGAACCAAGGGCAGCTCATGCCAAAATGTGCCATTCTGACACCCAGATTATCTCAAGCCTTCTTCCCAAAAAGACTCAGGAAGAAACTGTGACCTTCCCTCTTACTGCCTCAAAGAATTTAGACACAGGACCTGCTCCAGGAGGAGAGTCAGCACCAGATACCTACATCACACTAGGAAGTAGGTATAGTAGATGGGGAGAAGCCCAGCAAGGCCTCCTTGATCAAAATCCCACTGTTTCTGAAGAGTGCAGAAAAACATGTTCACCAAATAGTTAGTCTTTTTCATCTTCCTGTGAATTGCTTTCGTTACCTTTGAAGTTCTAGACCCCCTACCCTCTTTAGGATGACATATACACCTCATTTTGACTGTCTTTGAAATCTTATGTCTTTGTGGATTTTGATAATGATAGTGCGAATCAAGAGCTATTAATGTATGCTACCGCAGTATGGTCCTGAAAGCAAAATATGCCAACACTGAAATATCAGAATTCTAAAAACATCTCCAGGGGGTAGTTAACATAAACATAAATCCGTTTAGAAAGCTTCAATTTACCTTGTGAAGTACTTAAATTTTAGAACAAAGTAACTAATCCTTATTTTTATTTTCAACTACAAGGTGTTCTCTGTAAAAAATTAAGATTTACTGATACTTTATCACTCAGTACACTGTCAATTTTTATCAGTGTTCCCTCTGTACTTAATTGGAAATTTAGATTATTCAACTAAGTACAGGTTACTACACCTGTCAAATTTACTAGAGTCTTACTGAATGTTTGATGCATTAATTTCCAAAAGTATGCTAACAATCTCCCAATGTGATTGCATATTTGCCCATTTTCCCATGAAATTGTTTTATATATAATATATAACATACATATATGCTATGTTCTTAGATACTTGTAAGTTTAGAGTTGCTAGATATTCCAAATTAATTTAATGCTTAACATTTTTTTAGTGACCCTGTTTATCCTTTAAAATGCATTTTTTTCCTGGCCCATTTAACTGGATTTAAATAAAGTCCCCTTAATTGGACAGCAATACACCAAGGTACTTACCTTGTATTTTTCTATCCTTTTATACCTTTTACAATTTTGATATACCTCATCTAAATGTGGTAGAGTCAGAATTTTTGCATTTTAAATGGGGCGCCTCGGTGGCTCAGTCGGTTAAGCGTCCGACTTCAGCTCAGGCCAAGATCTTGCAGTTTGTGAGTTCGAGCCCCGCACTGGGCTCCGTGCTGACAGCTCAGAGCCTAGAGTCTACTTCCGATTCTGTGGCTTCCTCTCTCTCTGCCCCTTCCCCACTCGTGTTCTGTCTCTTTTTCTCTCAAAAATAAACAAACATTAAAAAAAATTTTTAGAAAACAAAGTCTGCCTTTTCATTGGTATATTTAATCCATTTACTTTTGATATATTGGGACTTATTTTCAAGATTTCACTTTATTCTTTTAAAATATGTGCTTTTAAATGTTTTTTTTCCCTTCTTTTATTCTTTTGGAGCTTAAATTATATATTTGTCAAGACAGAGGCTAAGCTGTGGTAACAAAGTCTTTAAAATACATACCTTAAGTAGCATAAATGTTAACTTGTTCCTCATGGAACACTGCAGCCGTGGGCTGGAGACACTGCTAGGTGGCTCTGCTACGTGATGTCATACAGGCTCTGACAGTCTGTCATCTTCAATCTTTACCTTCCATTTTTGCATCTCCCGTGACCACCCTGGTTGTTGCCATTTTCTAGGAAACTGGGAAAGGAAAATAGAAAGGAAAACAAATAGCTTCCTTTAAAAAGGGTTATCTGGTTGCACTCGCGTGGCTTTGGCAAGAGCTGTTACAGGGACATGCTCACCTGCAAAAGCAGCTGGGAAATGTGGTCTCTAGCTGGAAAGCCATGTGCTCCGCTAAAGTTCAAGATACTCTGTTACCAAAAAGAAGAAAGGGAGAGGATCTTCTCAATAACGCTTTCACCCTGATTACTAATTTCCTGTTTTATATGATATATCGGCTCAGTCATGGAATTCTCTTTTGCTTTTATTTTTATCTTCTCACGAGATCATAGTTGTTATTACTGTTTTACAATCAGTTTTTATTTAGATTTACCCATATGGTTGCTAATATTTTGCTGTATCATTTCTTTTTGCCTCTTACCCCTTCCTTTTGGGTTCAATTTCACTATTCTTGAAGAACATTATATTGGCTATCTATCACTGCCTAACAAATGGTTCCGAAGCATAATGAACTGAAACAACGTTTATTATCTGTTTCTCGACGTAGTGTGGCATCACTGGGCCCACTGCTTCAGGGTCTCTCCTGGGCCACAGTCATGGGTCAGCTGGAGATGTGGTCGTCCCCCCAGGCTCGACTAAGGAAGTCTCTGCTTCCCAGCTCACTGAGATGGTTGTCGACAGGATTGTTACTCGCGAGTGGATAACTGGACTAACGTCTCAGTTCCTTGCTGGCTGTTCTTGGTTCTTTGTGATTCGAGCCTCTCCGACCTGGCAGATTCTTCATCACAGAATGTAAGCCAGGAGGGCAACAGAGGAAGAAAGCCAGCAAGACAGAGTTCGCAGTCTTTTATAACGTAATGCAGAAGTGACACCCCATCGCCCTTTTTCTGTTTTCAATTTTTAGGAACAAATCACTAGGTCCAGCCCGCCCTCAGGAGGAGGAGATTACACTTAGGTGTGAATCCAGCAGGCGGGGATCACTGGGAGCCATGTCAGAAGCTGCCTACTGTAGACACAGTCTTTGTAAGTTCTTTCAATGAATCTGAGAGCAACAGGTCTATTACTTTTTGTTGGTTTAAAAATGACTTCATTTCAGTCTCATTTTCCTTCCTTCTGCAACTCCAAATAGCAGTATGTTAGACCATGTGATATTGTTCATAGGCCAATGATGCTATGTTCTTACATTTTTCTAGACTTTTTTCACTGTGGATGTCACTCTGGAAACTTTCTATTGCTGTGTTTACAGGTTCACTGACCTTTGCTTCTGCAATGTTACTAACTTCTAACCTTTGAATATTTAGACATTTAAGGCACTTCCAAATGGCTCACCATCAGAGGATAAACAGAGTGGAAATCTGATAATATTTAAACTGAACAATACAGGGGCACCTGGATGACTCAGTTGGTTAAGTGTCTGACTCTTGATTTCGGCTCAGGTCATGATCTCAGTTTGTGGGCTCAAGCCCTGCATCGCTCTGGGCTCTCTGCTGATGTCACAGAGCCTGCTTGGGATTCTGTCTCCCTCTCTCTCTCTCTGCCCCTCCCCTGCTTGCTCTCTGTCTCTTTCAAAAATAAAGAGACATTAAAAATTAACTGAACAATACAGAAAATACCACATTTCAAACTCGTGACACAGCTAAACACACTACTTAGAGGAAATTTAAGTACTTTGAGAAATTAAATACCTATTTTAAAAACGAGACTGAAAACTAATGAACTAAGTATCTACATCAAGAAGTTAGAAAAAGAACAAAGTAATAAATCTCAAGAACCCAGAAAGAAAGAAAGAAATTATAAAGGTAAATGAGTAAGATTAGAAAACAAAGATCAAGCACAGAAGATCACTGTCCAAAGCTGTTACCTGAAAAGACCAATAAAACAAACTTTTGCCAAGGTTATTCAAAGAAAAAAGAAAGGAGATCCAGAAAATAATATGAGAAATATGAAATGCAATATTAGTTATAGATCTAGCAGAGATTTTTTTTAAAAAGATAAGTAAATACTGGGAAAAAACTTATGCCAATAGATTTGGAAAATTTAGGTGAAATGTACTATTTGTTAGAAAATTGTAACTTTTCAGAGTAGCTTTTGAATAAAGAGAGAACGTGAATAAACCTGCAACTGTAGCAGATAAACTATCAAGCATTTATCCTGCCTTTTCCATACCGGTTCTCTTTGGGGAGATCTGAACAGAAGTTGAGGACAAGTCTGACTTTTTTTCTTTTAAATATTTACTTATTTTGAGCGAGAGAGAAAGAGAGAAAGAGAGAGAGAGAGGGAGAGAGAGAGGGAGGGAGGGAGGGAGGGAGGGAGAGAGAGAGAGAGAGAGAGAGAGAATCCCAAGCAGGCTCCGCACTATCAGTGCAGAGTCCGACACAGGGCTCAATCCCATGACTGTGAGATCGTGACCTGAGCTGAAATCAAGAGTCGGATGCTTAACTGACTGAGCCCCCCAGACACCCCAAGTCTGCCTTTATAGAAGTAGTCTAGATGATCAACGAAGAAGGAATGATAAAATTAGAACACCCGCATTTTGCAACCCCAAGCAAATTGTTCATCAGGGGTGACTAACGCGACAAAAAAAGACGACGAGCTGTTAACATCTGGGGGGCATATTAAAAAGTTTAAAAGAACACAAAAAGTAATCTTAACAAGAACTGGGACCTGAAAATGCAAGTTACTTGACCCAAGCTCTCATTTGCATATAACGAGTTAAGTGTGAGCTGTGGCAGAAGGGTTTACCGCGTGCACGGTTCCCAACAGTTGCCTGGGTCAAAGTGCGGGTCCCCCAAGGCCTGAAAGGAGTGCCGGAGGCCGGCTAGAAGTGAGCCAGCAGCAGGCGGCCAACACACCCTGCGGAGGAGAAAGACACGATGCAGGACTGATGGGCAGGGGAGGGCAGAGCTTGAGGGCTATTGTGCGTCCAGCTGAACGGTTTGTTTTATTCTATTAATAAATGATGATGAAATGTCATTCAAGGATTTTTCCATCATGTATTTTAATAGGATCAGCCTACTGGCAGTATGGAGGATGTCTCAGAGCAATTCTGATAAGACCACAGGCAGGAAGACCAATTAAGACAAAACCATTAATTTAGGGGCGCCTGGCTGGCTCAGTCGGAAGAGTGTGTGACTCTTGACCTCAGGGTTGTGAGTTTGAGCTCCATGTTGAATGCAGAGATTACTTAAATAAATAAACTTAAAAAAAAAAAAGAGACAGAGACGGCAACTTCCTTAAATATCAATTATACCTTAAAATTTAGGAAACACACCAATATTAGCCATATTAATAAATCACCTGGGTGGGGGGGGCACCTGGGAGGCTCAGTAGGTTAAGTGTCTGACTCTGGATCTCAGCTCAGGTCTTGACCTCACGGTTGTGAGTTCAAGCCCCGTTTTGGGCTCTACACTGGGCGTGAAGCCTAGTTAAAAAAGACTACACTTAAAATTAAAAAATAAATCAGGTCGGGGTGGAGTGAGTAATTTCTTGAGATGAAACATACTTAGGTCTAATTTTGTACTCCTTTTAAAATACTTAATTTCTAAAAACAAACAAACAAAAAACCCAAACAAAATTTAGATAATTTCTGACCTTATCCCTAAATTACACAGGCTGTATAGAATCTTTAGCATTTATTACTGAATGTAGAGTTGGAAAACATGACATATAAAATACGCATTAATAATATAAAAAGCTATTTGGCACCGAAAAAATACATAAAAAGTTTACATGGATGACATATGTGAATATATAATAAAATATAATAAAAATAATAAGAATATCGTTTCTTATGTTCATACCCTGGACTTGGGACCAGGAAGACCCAGATTTACAGTCTGGATCTATAGCTCACCAGCAGTGTGAGTCTAAGGAAGGCACAACCATCCTACACCTCACTTTCCTCACGTGCAAAGTAAGCGGGCAGGGGCTGTTTTGCTCACTGCTGTCTCTCTAGCACCAGCATGGTGATTTACATACTGCTTATGTCAATAAATATTTATGGATTAAAGACATTTATGGATTAAAGACAGAGTTGCTGTGATAATGAAATGAGATAAAAATTGTGGAAGCTCCTAACACAATTTTTTAATTTATTTATTTGAGAGAGAGGGAGCACGCAGGGGAGGGGCAGAGAGAGAAGGAGAGAGAATCCCAAGCAGGCTGCACACTGCCAGCACGGAGCCCCATGTGGGTCTCGAACCCATAAACCCTGAGATCATGATCTGAGCTGAAACCAAGGGTCGGAAGCTTAACCAACTGAGCCCCCCAGGCGCCCCTGATACAATTCTTAAGAGACGTTATAAAATGGCTGCATCGTGCCAGGCCCTATGCCAGGTGCTGGGAACATGAAGACGAGTAAGACTGCATCCTTATCTTGGAAGCTTCCATCTACAAAAGCTATGTAAAGTATGTGTGATGGAACCCACAGTACCATGAAGCTCAAGAGTAGGTGCTCAAGAAACACTAAATCTGAATTTTTATGACACTTTTCAGTTTACAAAGCATTCTTGTGAACAGTATTCTATTTGAAGAGGTACAAGTTTTACGAGAAAGGACAAAGGTGTCAGGCATTCGGCAGTGGGAGGGATGATCTGTTGGGGTAAGTAGGCACCACTTTAAGGGAAAGAATTTGAAAAGAGCTCCCAAATATGGATGGATTTCAACAGAAGTGAAGGATGGAGGGGTGGGAGCTTTAGAAGAAAAGAAATACATAAGCAAAAGCTCTTCCTAATTCTGTATTACTTTGTGCATGTATTAGGGCCCACATGTTTATAAATCCCATATGGAATACTGCTGAATTGATATTTGTAACCTTTGCAATCAACTCTGACCCATCTTTGAAGATCCGGAAAACATGTTTTTTCCATCTTTCATTTTCACCTACAGGCTTCATGAACTGTCATGGTTACTAAAGGAAGTTACAGGACATTAACTTATTCACGACTATTTACTCAACACTTGATGTGCTCAAAGCCCTAGAGCTGCTAGTATGGGGTCTACTAAGATGAACAACTACCCCACAAAGCAGAAAGCTGGAAGGGCTAAAACCCAGTTGAAGCTAGATTTGCTGAGAGGGAATGTGTGCACTCCCAGGCCATCCCTGTTTCCTTCCTACAATTAATTAATCGCACTTTGAAGATTTGAGCTTATAAAAAAAGAAAATTAACTTTTTTTTTTTTTTTTTTTTTTACAACCTTCTCTTTCCGATTGTCAGGGTTTGTCGTGTCCTTTACAGCCTAGAAGTCTTTTTTATGGGAAAATTTAAGCAATTTGGGAGCCACACGACTGCTGTCTCCCTGCCTCCGGGTTTAATACCCCCAAAGGTTGTCTCAAGAAACTCTGGTCAGGTCTAGCCTTTCTTGTTCTGAATATTCCTTAAAATATCTTTTATCGCATTTAACACAGCTACAATATCCACCTTTTTTGAAATACTGACCTTTTTTGAAAGGTGGCCTTAGGGAAGGGGGTCAAAGCTTGTGACGCACTGTACCGCTGTGCGTATTTTTCTGTAACCCTCAGAATGGCCCTGGACAGCGGAACATCTTATCAGTGTTAAAGTGTTACACTCTGATCCTTGGGGAGGATAATTTATCCAAGGTCTCAGAGAGTTCTAGAGTGGCAAACCTTGGATTTGAACATTGCTATTTATGACCTCAAAGCCCCATGCTCTTTCCATGGCAACGTATTCATCTTGAGAACGTGTATTTTTTAACTTATCTGTCTTCATTTTCGTAGAAGTCTTTAGTAAAATCTCAGTTCATCCAAAAGTTTCCAAACTCTTGGATTTCATGTACTGGACGCGCATTTGCTTGCAGTGGATTATTACACATGCTTTCTCCAGTAGCCCCTAGTTTCTTGATCGCTGCGATTATTTATAACGTCATAGTCAAAGTTGTTCCTCTGTGTATCACGTTGGTTGGCACCGTGAAATCTCCTACTGCCCTTGTCTGACAATGCCCAGAATTCCCTTTCAGCCTATTTGGAACTCCAGGATGACAATCTCCCCGCGTTGCTTTTTATTTTAACAGGGAGGAGGAGAAAGGAAGTGCGGAACAGGAGAAAGCCGTTTCGTTACCTGGGGGTGTTTTACCGCATCTTTCCGTCGAACGTTCAGCTATTCTTTAAAATTCCCCGTCCTGACACCGGGGACCGAGCAGCCAGGTGAAGACAAAGGCGGTCCTCGGGTGCAGACCCAGCGCCCGGCCCCGCCCCCTAAAGGCCACACCCGCCCAGGAGGAGTGGGAACGGGCGGGGGTGGGGGGACGGGCCGCACTTGGGGAGCCGCAGGGTTTATAGGTCACCCGGAAGGAGCGCAGCCCACGGCCGCAGCTCGGAGCAGGCCCTCGCCCGGACCGCAATCGCCGTGCTCCTCCCCGCGGCCCCCCGGCGTCTAGGCTCGCCCGCGCTCGCCGAGCCTCTCGCGGCCGCTGCCGTGCGGCCTCAGCGTCGCTTCCGGTAGTTACCCGACCGCCGGCCATGGCCGCCGCGGGGGGCGCCCGGCTCCTGCGCGCCGCCTCCGTGGCCCTGGGCGGGGCGGCCTATCGTTGGCTGCTCCACGCCGGACCCCGCGCGGGAGCCGGCTGCCTCGCGGGGCTCGGGGGGCCCGGGGGGCCGGGGGGGCCGGGCCGGGGCGGCGGCGCGGTGGCGCCCCGGACGCTGAGCGTGTCGGCGCCGGCGCGGAGCAGGTGAGACGCGGGCCGGCGTGCGCATGCGGGCGGGGGTCCCCGGCGCCGCGCGGATGCTGGTTTCCCTGCCCCTTCTTGGACGCTTGCGGCCAGGCCGCTGTCCGGGGTCGCTCGCCTCTCGCCCCGCCTGGGCCGTGGCGCTCCTCGGGGCCCTGTCTGCTTCCATTCACGCCGCGGTTTCCTTTCCCAGCCCGGACGCCTGCGGGGAACGGGGACCCGGGACCCCCTGGACCCCGCTCTCCCTTCCGCCCGGGGCCCTCCGGAAGCCGCGCGCTCTGCCACCGTCGATTCTGCAGTGCTTTGGCTCGGCGCTGACCTTTGCTTTGCCCGGAGCCTGCACTGACCTTCATAAAACGCTCTCCGTTAATGTCCCGGCCAGCGCTTTGGTTCTGGGGCCTTTCCCCTGCTCTTTTAGGACGTTCCGGCTCCAGTTCTGTGGCTGGGAATGTCTGTTTAGGATACACACACATACATACCCTTATTGCCTGTATGCTCTCTTGTAGCCGATGCGGGGCTAAAACTCCTTGCCTCGCACTGGCAAGGCCGTGTTTTAAACTAGGCTTGGGCACTTAATGCCTCACTTCCTCCATCAGTATAAACCTCAGTTTCCCCATTCATAAATGGAGCATAAGTCAAGCATAGGCCTCATAGGGTTATTTGAAAAATACGATAGTACAGATAATAGAGGTGGTCTTGTGTCTGGCAAATGGTGAGGGCTCAGTAGGTGCCACCTGTTGGCAGCAGCTGCTAAGGCCCACAGTGTTGTGTTTTGTATTAAATGTTGAAAGTGATGTAAAAAAATTTTTCCCCAAAATATTTTGAAGATTTGTATTCTTGGGTATATTTGTTTTTCAAAGACACGATCCCTTTAGATATAATGGGAATAAAATTTGCTCATAATTTCAGAGTGCGGTGGAGCCTTAGGTAATGCAGATCTCTGGACAGTTCTCTGACTCCTTGCTGTCATGTAGTGGGAAGCAAGACCTGGAGGGAGACAGTTTTGGATTTGTATGCTGCCTTTTCTAGTTTCTTCTTGATAAGGTCCCTGAGAATGGGGTCTAAGACTTAATTATCTTTTCCCCATTAATACTATTACGTAGCGCATGCTCAATAAATTTTTGTTGCATGAAGTGTGAGGGAGATAAAGGAGAAGGCAAGCTGGATTTATTTGTCCCTGTTTCTTTGACACTCCCTGCCTCTACCTCTCTACATGAATGTTTCTGTACAATGGATGCTTTCTGGGGAAAAAAAAAAACTGTGTATACATTGGGACAACATATATTGAACTTATTCACGAACCTAGTATTTCAAGGGAACGTGAATGCTTTTGTAAATGGCAGTTATCTCCCCTGCATTTATCAGGCCTGAACTTGGATATATCAGGTTGTCTTAAAAGGAAGCACATCTGTTCTATTCCCTCCTAATCCTGCTTTCCTCCTCATTGGCACAGTTTCAGTTGATGGCCTTGTGCTTTGTATCACACACGTTGGAACTAACAACTATATCTTTCACCTCTTAACTCTCTCAGACTTGTGTTTTCCACTATCGTTACAACCAACCACATTGTGGCTGTTTAAGTTTAAGATAACATCAGTTAAATACATTTAAAAGAGTCGGTATCCCAGTTGTGCTGGCTGCATTTCAAGTACTCAACAGCCACGTGTGGCCAGTGGCTACTCTATTGGACATTGCAGGTGTAGAACATCTCTGTTAGTGCACAGAGTTGCACGGGACAGAACAGCCTAGAAACTGTATGGCTAAGTTATCAGTAATTGAGAGTTGGGGGGCGAGAAAAAAGGCTTTTGCTCCAAAATACTCCAACATAATACTTCCTATTTTTGTAGTGATTTAGGCTTCAAAGGGCTTTCACAACAATTGCTGCACTTCATGCTTAAGAAAATCCTGGGAGGTAGGTGAGGTGGGAAATAAAAATATATAAGTAGCTGGCAAACTAGGAACAGAAGTCAAGCAGTTTTAGTTTGTTTCCTTGAGCACCATGAGGGTTGACAATTCTTTAGCCCACAGGGTCATTAGGAAGAGTTAAGGAGGCTATGGAAGTAGGGAGCCCCAGAATGGGCCAGACCCTTTTCTTGGACCAACAGCCTCAGGCCACCCTCCCTATATGGTGAAAAGGTAGGCATCAGCAGCTATAATAACTTCCCTCCCTATGAGAAGTCTGTTAGGAACTGTACCACCGCAACCCCAGACAGCTTTGTTAAAATACCTGCTGTGGTTGAGCAGAAGAAATGGCAGTAGTAAAAGGTAACAAGTGAAGAAAATAGTTGGTTGCGCTGATGAATTGATGTTGGTAGAAGATTTAGAAGGATTGTGTTTATTTCTCAGTGCGTGAAATCTTATCCTTGGGAACAGCTAAAAGCTTGTTGCTAGTTCCTGGAATTGGGGGGGGAAACCTAAAACCCACCAATACCAATTATTAATAGCAAATGGATAAAGTTATTTGGGTAAAGTACATGCATATAATGCTGTAAGAAACAAAGTGTTTCCACTAATGTACCTTTGATTCTCCTTCACCAGCTTGGTGAAGTCACAGTCCCCATCTTACCCATAAGGCAGTGGCTTCCCCTGGTCATCTAATGTGTGTATGTCAGACCCAGAGCTAGAATGTACATCTTCTGATTCTCACATTCCATACGCTTTCAGCTGCAGGATTACCTTTCCTCTCTCATTTCTGCTTCCTCTCCGCTCCTTTGACAAACCTATTATTTCTCTTACTGTGCAGTATTTTTTTCTGGGACTGTACACCTCTAATTCATAGCAGTTGCTTCTTAGCAACAAAAGGACTGAAGCTGGGGCGCCTGGGTGGGTGGGTAAGTTGGTTAAGCATCGGCTTCCGCTTAGCTTGGTGGGTTCAAGCCCCATGTCAGGCTCTGTCTCTCTTTCTCTTTCTCAAAAATAAATAAACATTAAAAAAAATTTAAAAATGACTGAAGTTTTAAATAAAAGTTATTAATCAGTGTTTGTTGAGCTCTAGGTATTTTGCGTACATAATCAAAACTAGAACATAAATGTTACCCTGATTTTATGGAAGAGGAGTTTGATGTAAAAGACATTTCAGTGCTGTGAGCTTCTAAAGTTTTTTTTTGTTTTTTTTTGTTTTTGTTTTTTGCTTTGAAAAGAAGTTGGAGAGCACAGGCCCTTATGGAGAGCATTCTCTCTCTCTCTCTCTCTCTCTCTCACACACACACACACACACAAGCGATACTTTTTAATTCATAGAATTCTCCTTTTTTTCAGCATTGAATTATCAAGGAGGCCATTATCTGAAAGGGGCTTTAGTTGCCTCATTTCTAAAATAATTCGACCTGATAATTTGCAATATATTTACAGCTCTGAAATTATATAATTCTAGTTTTACCTACATTAAAGTTTTCTTTGATGGATTATTACCTTCTATTGGCAGTAGTGAAAATTGCAACTAATTAATTTAAGCTAAAGTACATCTTTTCAAATGTGAGGTCAAAATTAAAATGACCAATGGTGGATGACAGGCATCTCGTTGCTAATATCATTTCTTTTCCCAGATTTTGGAGTGATGTTTATGAGAAGGGAAAGGAATTTAAGTCCGCTGACTCTATTGGGTAATATAATATCCTATAATAAAACACGCAAGGAGGCATCATATTTATCTTCCCATTGATTCAAACAAACAAAAACCTATCGCAGCCTCTTTGAGTTTTGAGTACATGATGTGGACCAAAATGAGATGTGTAAATGCTCCGAAAACAGACTGCTGCCTCTCAGACACCCGCACAGCTGTTACCCTACCGATAGCAGAATGATCTCACGGTGTCGTCTTCTAGGGAAGCTACATACAGATGACGCTTTTCAGGGAGCCGTGTGAGAGTAAAATGGACTTCATGACTAAGGATGGTTGCTACGTGTTGTCATAGGACTCAACCGATGGCTGTAACCCCTGGGGGGACACAATGGGTGGCCTTGACAGTAATGTAGTTGCCCTTTCCTATAGGGCTGTAGAGCTTCCTTTCTGGTAAATGGGTAGATAGACATGCCTCTGATTTGTGATGCCTTCTCTAAACTATAGTAAGGAAAGAATACTATAAAAAGCATATTTGCATGCATGCTTACACACCCCCCCTATGTTTTTGACCTTACAAGTTCCTAAAACAATTCCTTTAAAGTATCTTTTAAAATTACTAAAAATAATAAAGGACTACTTCCTTTTCCAGCTCAGAAGATAAAATAACAGTCCACTTTGTAAACCGTGATGGGGAGACGTTGACAGCCAAAGGGAAAGTCGGTGACTCTCTACTAGATGTTGTGGTTGAGAATAACCTAGATATTGATGGCTTTGGTGAGTATGAAACATTCGTTAAAATTCGTAAATGAAACCATTCAATAGGTTTCAGATTTTTTTTTTTTGCAGAATTTTAATGTCTAGCATACTAAGATAAATATTAAAATTCAGGATGTGTTAGTGTTACATTCTCTTTTATAAAGAATGAGTGACACTGTGTTTCTTTCCTTTGTACATTTAATTAACCCTTTACCCCAAACTTTCTTGCCTCATTACCTTACTGATGACCTGTGTGACGCAAAGCTGGGAGTAGCAAGTGGAGTTGAAAGGTACCAGGTTACAGATGTTAAATGTCCTATCACAGAGGAGTAGTTAGTTTTGACTTAGTTTTTTTTTTTTTTTTTTAACTTTGTATTTGCACATACCTTAGATGTACAGAAAGGTTGCAAAAACGGTACAGAACTTTCCGATACAATCTTCACTCACCTTCTTCTACTGTTAACAGTTTACAGAACTATGGTGCAATAATCAAAACCCAGAAAGTAATGTCGGTGCAATAACTAAAAAACTATAGACTTCATGAAATTTTCCTAGTTTTCCCATGAATGTCTTTCTGTTTTGGGATTCAATCCAGGAGACTTCATTGCATTTAGTTATCATACGTCCGTAAACTCTTTCAGTCTGTGACATTTCCTTACTCTTCTTTTTTGTTTTTCACAGCCTTGACACTTTTGACAAGTAGTGGTATGTTGTTTTATAAAATTTCCCTCAATTTGGGTTTGACTGGTGTTTTCTTGTATCGATTGAGCTTATGCATCTTTTAAGTGAGTTTTATTTTACGTACTCTTCTATTTTGTTTTATTGAGCTATAATTGCCATTTAACATATTGCTTTTAGGTGTACAACATATTGATTTGATATTTGTATATATTGACAGATGGCCACCGCCACATGTCCACTTAACCTCCGTCACCACACAGAGTCTCGAATGTCCGTTCCCCTTCCTCGGATGTGCAGTTTATCTCCCTCTTGTTAGAGAAGGAAGTGTTTTATTTAGAAAGTTTTTATTTCTAGATTTCTGACCATATTCTCTAACCACTCACACGAAGCCTGTGTCCCAGAAACTGCCATCTTCTAGGTCAGGGATGCCCGTTCTGTCAGCTGTCACTTTTGCTCAAGTACTCTCTCTGTCTGGAGTGGTGGTTCTCAGTGTTAGCATCCGTGTCACTTGGGAGATGCAGATCCTCAAACCCCACTCCAGATCTGCTGAATCAGAGTGTTTGCGGTAGCACCCAGCAGTGTGTGTTTTCACAAGTCCTCGTGTGACTTTGCTGTATGTTAGAGAACCCCTGGTTTGCAGCAAGGCAGACTGTGATTGTGCCTGTCTGACTCTGATTCGTTCTAGGCACGGTTCACATTACACTTTTAGGGGCCTTTTCCAGCACAGAACTATTTCTCTTCCACCGTTTTCCCATCATATAATAAATATATCTGTGTCAATGCTCATCACAGTTTGCCTTTTTAGGGACAATGCCCCTCTCCCGTACTCGTGTGTTAGATTGTGAGCTCTTACTCAGGGACCTCACAGAGTTGGTTTTGTCCCGAGCTGATAGTGAAAAACATTTGCTGAATTTCTAAATCTAAGTCAGGGTTAATCATGACAACGACCGTTTGCACGCATAGTACATTCCAGCCTTTGTTACCTGTTCTTGTAGACTTGTTTTTTAAACTTCCATCTTATAGATGAAGAAACTAAGGTTCAGAGAAGTTAATTTTCCCTGGGTCGTACAAGGAGCGAGTGAGAGGTCCAGCACTCAAACTCAAGTCTCTTAACTCCCAAAGGTCTGCTTTTTCCTTTATGCCATTTCCCCTAAGAAGCATCTTTCCTGTGTGAACACCTGTCACAGAAATTAGGTGGTGAAATAGTTGATACGGTTCTAATTTTAAGGAGTTTTTGAGTCTCGTGCAGTGATTCTTGGCTGGGATTGAGTTTCAGAATCTCTACAGAACTTTTAAAAGTGCAGACATCTGCGTTCCATCATAAATAGTACAGGGAGAGAGGGGAGTTGCGTAGGTATATTTTTACAAAGTTCCACATGGTTCACATCCACACCATAGTTAAGAATGACTAATTTAGGGAAAGAATTCATTTAAAAGAAATGAAAATACTTAAAAGAAAATTTAAGTATAATACATATTCTATAAAATTTATCTGTAATTGATCTTCCTCATGCATTCATATCAGCTACACTTAAAAAAAATTTTTTTTTGATAGGGATAGAGCACAAGTGGGGGAGGGGCAGAGAGAGAAGGAGATGGAATCCGAAGCAGGCTCCAGGCTCTGAGCCGTCAGAGCCTCACGCGGGGGTCTAACTCACAAATTGCGAGATCATGACCTGAGCCCAAGTTGGATGCTCAACCAACTGAGCCACCCAGGCGCTCCTTAAATTTTTCTTTTTTAATGTTTATTTATTTAGAGAGAGAAAGCACAAGCAGGGGAGGGGGAGAGAGAGAGGGAGACACAGAATCTGAAGCAGGCTCCAGGCTCTGAGCTGTCAGCACAGAGCCCGACGCGGGGCTCGAACTCACGGACCACAAGATCATGACCTGAGCCGAAGTCGGATGCCCAACCGACTGAGCCACCCAGGCACCCCCTTTTGTTTTGTTTTGTTTTTTTTCCAGCTACACTTTTAACTAAACCTAGTTTCTCTGGATTATTCTCTCACAGATGAAAAGTAGTACAAGCACAGTCATTGAGAATAAGACTCTGGAATCAGACCGATTATGGTTCCTATCTCTTACTAGCTGTGAGACCGGGAGCAAGCCACTTGAAAGTCTGCATGCCTCAGTTTCCTCTTCTGTAAACTAGGATTATAATAGTTCTAACCTCATCGGGTTGTTAGAGGTGAAACGGGATATTGGAAATGAAGTGCTTAGCACAGTACTGACCCTGGTAAGCATGGCAGGACTCGTGGCATTTAAACTTGGCCTTCTCTCATCCTCTCATCCCCAGTTCTGCAGTAGCCTTAACACTTGGCAGCTTCAGAACTACGGTAGCTGTGAAACCCAGCGGGCTTGCGGCCACTGGAGGGACACGTGGGGCTTGAATCCCTCAGAACGTCCAATCTCCAGACCTCGGTCACTTGTCTCACAGCTTTCCAGGAAAGCTCCGGCCCAGGGAGCTACCTGACCTGCCTCAGAGATTGCTCCGTGGAAAAAGATCTACCCCTAGGACTTCAGTCTAAAACAGTCACGTGTGGTTGTTTAACACAACTGCTGAGGCTGTGATACCAGTTGGGCAAACTGGAGCCTGGCCAAAAATTTAAAAGGAAGATCTGGGGAATGAGATGTCTGTAGTGGGCTTTGAACTGCTCTGGGGATCTAGACGGCCATGCCCGACGTGCGACCCTGCAGGAAAGATGTGTCAGGGCCCTGGCCTCTCATCCCTGGCTAACCTGGAGTCCCGTGCGGGGACTGAACGTTGAAGGGGCACTGAATCACACACGAAGCTCGTCAGCAAAAGGTGGAAGAGTTAGTGATTCAATGCATTGAAGGAAACCCTGTCCAGTCATCTGGCTGACCGCTGAGCTAACCGAGCAGAGACTTCAGAGGCCACACACGACGGGGGAAACAGACTTTGGAGCATTAGAACAGGAAAGTCACTGGAGAAACAAATAACAACAGGCACAGGGTTGGAATCCTGATTTCCCCGGTCGCCACATTTTATTAGGCACAGTGTCCACCTGCAATGAAAAAAAATTCAAGACATCCAGAGAAATGGGAAAGTGTGGCTCGTACTCAGGAACAAAAACAGTCTATAGAAACTGCCCCGAGGAGGCTCAGGTATTGGACTCAGAAGGCAAAGACGTTGCATCAGCTAGTATACAAGTTCACAGTGCCGAAGGAAACTTACGTGACAGAACTGTGTCTTTGTCATCTTTATGGCCGACTGTGGAGGCCATTACCGGTCTAAGCGAGGATACTTAGATGAAATAACGAACACTGTTCGTGCCCTTGAGAAAGTTGATCTTTTGAGTTCTGAGAAAGCTGACGTGGAGGCTGCGACCCATGCATCTATTTTTCTACATGTCTCCACAGAGGCAGTTGTATATACGAGGCATGTGTATTGGGCTCTTCAATGCAGAGATACTCGTAACAGCAAAAAGTCTGAAACAACCAAATGCCCATCAGTGGAGGGCTGGTGTGTGGTTACACAGTGGGATATTATATGGCCGTGTTAGCAAAAGTCTCTGGAAGGAGTCTTAAAAACAAAGATCAGTGGTTACCTGTTGGTAGGAGGGAGATTTTCATTATAACACTTTTTATACTTTCTGAGTTTTGGATGGTGTGAATGCGTTACCTATTTTATTTTTATTTAATCAATTCGTTTTTAAAGGAGATACAAGTTTATTGAATACAGGATAAGGGAAGCAGCCGGCAGGACAGCACAGAAGAGGCTGTTGGCTCGTCACCTATTTGAAAAATGTATCTAAGAAAAAAATTAGAGGAGACAACCTAAATGTCTCATAATGGGAATTGTTTAAGTCCAGGATGGCATTTCTAAATTACAGTATGTGTCCATTACAAATAACGTTCACAATGTATTTATAATAACACAGGTAGATGTTTATAAGTGAAAAAGACAAATGTATTTAGTTGCTTTTGATTTTTCAGAATGTCCTGAAAACAGTCTTAGAAGGCGTTCAGTGCTGGTTGTCTCTTCTTGATCTGATTGTGAGTTTTTCATTTTCATTCCACTTTTCCCTGTATTGTAACTTTTCCTGTAGCGACTTACTTCCCTGTGCCTCACTTTCATTATCTGTCAAGTGGGGATAATAATAATACTCACTTCATAGGACTTTTATAATGGTTAAGTTAATATGTGTCTTCATCCCAAAAGGCAAGGGAATTAAAAGCAAAAATGAACTACTGGGACCTTATGAAGATAAAAAGCTTCTGCACTGCAAAGGAAACAACCAACAAAACTAAAAGGCAACCAACGGAATGGGAAAAGATATTTGCAAATGACATGTCGGACAAAGGGCTAGTATCCAAAATCTATAAAGAGCTCACCAAACTCCACACCCAACAAACAAATAACCCAGGGAAGAAATGGGCAGAAAACATGAATAGACACTTCTCTAAAGAAGACATCCGGATGGCCAACAGGCACATGAAAAGATGCTCAACGTCGCTCCTCATCAGGGAAGTACAAATCAAAACCACACTCAGATATCATCTCATGCCAGTCAGAGTGGCTAAAGTGAACACATCAGGAGACTATAGATGCTGGAGAGGATGTGGAGAAACGGGAACCCTCTTGCACTGTTGGTGGGAATGCAAACTGGTGCAGCCGCTCTGGAAAACAGTGTGGAGGTTCCTCAAAAAATTAAAAATAGACCTACCCTATGACCCAGTAATAGCACTCTTAGGTATTTACCCAAGAGATACAGGAGTACTGATGCATAGGGGCACTTGTACCCTAATGTTTATAGCAGCACTCTCAACAATAGCCAAATTATGGAAAGCACCTAAATGTCCATCAACTGATGAATGGATAAAGAAATTGTGGTTTATATACACAATGGAGTACTACGTGGCAATGAGAAAGAATGAAATATGGCCCTTTGTGGCAACGTGGATGGAACTGGAGAGTGTGGTGCTAAGTGAAATAAGCCATACAGAGAAAGACAGATACCATATGTTTTCACCATATGTTTCAGTGGCATGAGCACTGGGTGTTGTATGGAAACCAATTTGACAATAAATTTCATATATTGAAAGAAAAGTTAATATGTGTCTTTGGAATAATATCTGACATGAAAAAAGTGTTAGGAATGTTTGCATTAGTCTATTTTATTGTATAAAAACCCGTATACATGTTGAGACACTGGTTCACATCCACGAGGATGACTATTGTCAGAAAAATGAGAGAATGACAAGTGTTGACAGGGATGAGGAGAAATTGGAGGCCAGATGCATGGCTGGTGGGAATGTACCATGGTGCAGCCGCCGTGGAGAACAGTTTGGCAGGGCCGCTAATAGTTAAACACAGAATTACCATGTGGTCCCACAATTGCATTCCTAGGTAGAGCCTCAAAAGAACTGAAAGCAGAGACTCAGACATGTTGTACCCCATTGCTCGTAGCAGCATCATTCCCAGTACCCCAGAGGTAGAAATCTACTCAACTGTCCATCAACAGATGGATGGAGGAACAAGATGAGGTATATACATATAATGGAGTATTATTTAAAAGAAATGAGATTCTGACACATGCTGCAGTGTAGAGGAACCTGGAAAACATTGTGTAAGTGAAATAAGCCAGACACAGAAGGACAAATACTCCCTGATTCTTCGCACGTGAGGTACCTAGAACAGGGATATTCATAGAGACAAAGTAGACCAGAGGTTCCCGGAGACTAACGGAAGGGAAGAACCTGTTTGGGATGTTGAGTGTCTTCTGGAAATAGACAGTGGTGATGATTGTACAACATAATGATTGTACTTAATGCCACTGAATCATATACTTAAAAGTGGCTAGTGATGGTAGATTTTATGGTATGTATTTTTTACTACAAGCAAAAAATTGGGGTAAAAATAAAATCTGTATAAATACAGAAAGTAATATTTTTCCTGATTAAAAACATCAGTGCATGTTATTCATCGTAGAAAACTTTGGAAATTTTAATAAGCATGTAAAATAAAATTCATCCATTATTTTACTCTCCATAACCACTAATAACTTTCCATGCTTTTTTCTTTTTAGTTTAGTTTGTTTATTTGGGGGGGGGAGGAGCAGAGAGAAAGGGAGAAAGAATCCCATGTGGGGCTCAAACTCATGAACTGTGAGATCATGACCTGAGCCAAAATAGAGTCGTAAGCCTACCGGACTGAGCCACCCAGGTGCCCACATTTCTGTGCTTTTTAAAACCCATCTTGTGGTGACATTTTATGCAAACATGAATGACATGAAATAAGGGTGATAGGAAAATATTAAAGTTGCATATTCTGTATCATGTTTGAAATTGTGTGAATCTATCCACATTTGTTGTTGTTGTTAAGTTTATTTATTTTGAGAGGGACCGAGAGAGCGCCAGCAAGGGAGGGGCAGAGAGAGAGGTGCAATCTCAAGTAGGCTTGGTCAGCATAGAGCCTGATGCGGGGCTCAAATTCCCAAAAACTGAGATGGTGACCTGAGCTAAAATCAAGAGTCAGACCCTTAACCGACTGACCCACCCAGGTGCCCACATTTTTAAAATGTGAAGAGATTCACTTAATTTTGAAGCTGACAGTCATGGTGAATTGTAGACTATGTTCGTGCTAATGCCATTATGGGGGAGCTACATTAGCAGATAGATAGATAGAAATGTTTCCTGGGGCCCTGGGCGGCTCAGTCGCTTAAGCCCGTGACTCTTGATCTCAGCTCAAGCGTTGATCTCAGGGTCTTGGGTTCAAGCCTCACATTGGGCTCCATGCTGGGCGCCAAGCCTACTTAAAAAAGTGTTTCCTAATCTCTGACCAGAGCAGGTGGACCATGCACTGACTCATCAGGTGATGGTGTAGTGCTGAAATAACCGCCCTTCCCCAAACCAGTAACTTTGGGATGGAAGTTAAATGTGACCTGATGCCCTGAGGGTTGAACGATCCCCCTGACAATGTGTGCTGTTAATTTAGGAGTGGATACGCTATAGGTGCTTAGAAAATAGGATTTTAAAAGCAAAAATATTTTTAAGCTCACAAAAATCTCCGGGAAATCCAGACTGGTGCTGGAGAAGCAGGTGGGTGCCGTGTGTCCTGGACCTCAGCAGGCAGGCCCGCTTCCTGTCTAGGCGGGTGGGGCCGGAAATGCGGAGGTGGCCCGCGCTCCCGCCCCGCCCCTTTCTGCCTTTATTCCCTTGACAAAATTAGTCTAGAGTTGGGTTTTGAATTACGTGAGAATTTTGGGACTAGTGTCCCTGGGATAAAAAAAAAAAAAAAAGATCGTTGGTTTTAAGTGCGTTTTGTCCCCCCCATTGAACATACCAGAAGACAATATCTGACATTAAATATACTTTTGTAAACATCATTTAAAATGTCTGTATAGTTTTCTTTCATATAGATATACCATGATTTATTTAATCCATTTCTTTGGACATTTAGGTGGCTTCCAGTTATCAATTATTCTAAATAACTTAAAGGCGAACATCCTCAGAAATACTTTTTTATGTATGTGGTTTATAATCTCCTTGCAATAAATTACTAGGGATAGAATTACCTGGTAAAGTTTGTTTTATAAGTTGTTTGCTCAAATTATTTGCCTGTTTTTCTGATGAGGTATTGTTTATTTTCTTGGTTAGCAAAATCTCTCTAAATGTGCTATTTGACCAAAAAAAATCATAAAAATGAAAACTAATTTTAAACATTTAGTTAAATGACTTTCAGCCTCTTACTTGAAGCCACGTTTTTCTGAAAGCATTGTGAATACTCTATTTGCTGTCGATGATTTTCATGAGTTGCTTTACACTAATTCTTTCTAAATTAAAGCCTAAGTATTATGGTCTTACTGCACATACTGATTGTGATCAAAGTATGTTTTGAAAATTTTTAAAATATTTTATCATTAATGACTATGTATTGTACTAAAGTGTTTTTCAAACTGCAGATTCCAACCGTTAGTGGATTGTGAAACCAATTGGGTAGCTCCCAGCAAGATTTTCAGGAAATCAGAAAGAACAGAATATATAAAAGCACACCATCTTTTGCACGGGTATTATTTCATGAACTATTTGTTTAGCTTTTTTATAAAGTATATGTGTCCTGGGTCATGGTGTAGAATAGAATTCATACTGTGAGTCACAATTTTAAAAAGGGTTTTTTTGGAAAGGCTTTAGTTAGAATGGTTAAGAATGGAGTCTTCCTGTGAAGGTTTGAGTCTCAGATCTACCACTTTTCCAGCTTCGTGACCTTGGGTTAGGTACCTCACCTCCTTCACACCCTGTCTTTTTGAGGGTAAAATGGGAATAATGTGTCTACCTTATGAAGCTGCTGTGACGATGAAATGAATTAATCTAAGCAACTGCTTAAAGTAAACATCAGCTATTATTGTTAACATAGTGATTAATACAGGCTCATTTTTCATCATAGAAAAATTTTAAATACATTAAAAACTGTTTCCCATAATCTCATCCCACCAAGATAATCACTAGAAGAATCTTTTTTCTCCTTAGTACCCTAGGAATATAAAAATTTAATGCCCACACAAGTTTTAGTCATTTGATGAGAATTATGCGTCCACTTATGCAGTCTCGGAAGAGAAGCTTTAAAGATTGACGATCTAACATGTCCAGAAATTTTGGCATGTAAATATAACCTACCTAAACTAGGTTCACAAAAGATAAGAGTTAAGCCTAAGCCACTTTGTAGAATAAAGATGAAAGCAACGAGGTCAAGAAGTCTGAAATGTTAGGACACCTGGGCTGCTGAGTCATTTGGGCCAATTCTTGATTTCAGCTCAGGTCATGATCTCACGGTTTGTGGGTTCAAGCTCTGGGGTGGGCTCCTTGCTGACAGTGTGGAGCCTGCTTGGAATTCTCTCTCCCTCTCTCTCTGCCGCTACCCCCCACTTGCTCTCTCTCTCTCTCTCTCTCTCTCTCTCTCAAAAATAAATAAATAAACTTAAAAACCTTAAACTTAAATAAAATAAACTGAAAAAATGTTATTTTTATAAAGAAGAACTCATTATAACAGCTTTATGTGGGCAGCTATTTCATTAACTCCTAAAGTTGAGACCCTTTAAATATAGCTCTTATTATAAGTCCTACTCAAATGAGCCTGACCAAGTAGACACATTTCTTAACAACTTCTCCCAAGGTGATCTCATCCCTTCTGTGACTTTAAATCCCATGTAGATGCCCATAAATTGTTACATTTCCATTTTTAACTCACTTCTCCTCTGAGCCCTGGACTTAAACATCCAACTTTCTGTTTCATGTCCCTTCTTGGAAATTGCACAGATGTTTTAAAGTCAACATAACTAAACAGCTTTTGATTTTCTTCCCCCCACTGAAACTTGTTCTTCCTAGGGCCTTTCCTGTTGTCAGTGAGCATCGCCCAGCTGCTCAAGCCTGAAGCCGAAGAGTGTCTTTTATTCTGCCTTCTCCCCCAGTCCCTAACTCCAGTCCCATCAGGAGCTCCTGTCACGTATGCCTCCAAAATATGTCTCCAGTGTGTCCTGTTCCCCACGTCCCTGCAGGCACTGCTTGGGGCTGGCCAGCCACGGTGTACTAGGAACTGTGCTTACCTGCCTCTGCTCTTGAGCCCGGAACTTGGGGTGATTTGTCCTAATGCACGTCAGCCATGTGCCCGGATTAAAACCATGAATAACTTCCCATTTCACTTAGGACAAAATCCACCTTCCTTACCCTGAGCCTAAAAGGCCCCAATGCCCTTCTTCTTCTCCAGAATTTCTCATCATCCTCTCTCTCATTTTGACCACACTGGCCTTCTCTCAAGAGTGGAACTCACCCAGAATTTTTACTTTGAGACTCCATACACACTTTTTTTTTTCTCTGCCTGGGACACCTCCCTCTCTCCTTTCTCCTGTACACGGGATTTTCATCCATCTAGTCTCAGTTTCTATGTTACTTCCTCAGTGAGGCTTTGCCCAACCACCCAGTAGGATTCCTCCTGCTGCCCCGAACCCATCATTCTCCATCAGGGCACCCTATTGTCCTATTTGTTTCTTTCATAGCATGCATCATGATTCATTCATTATATATTTCTTTATAACAACTTCCTCCTGTTTTATTCCTCATTAAATATGAAGTAATGAGTGAATAACTGAGTAAAAAGGAAAATGGGTAAATTTTGGAAGGAGCACATTTATTTATAAGCTTGCTTATTTCCAACGTTTATAAGATCTAGATCTTTCGGAGGATCTTTTAAGTTTTCAGAGTGCATTGTAATATTTCATCACTAGGGGGCAGTTCTACCTCTCTGATCAAGTTTACCTAGTTTATTACCTCAGACCTTGGTTTTTTTCTGCTGTATCATCTACTTCCTTCATATGTCTCTTTTGAGGAAAAGTATTCAAATTGGGAGATCCTGATCATGTTCACATAAATCTATATGTATTCCTGTCATGTGTATTGGTTCTTTGTTGGTATACTGTATTACAGGCTATGCTACATCAGAAACTTCAGAAAATTAAATTTTATATTTATATATAGTTTCACATTTTTAATATATAATATTTTAATACCGTTATCCTCTGGATTTTGGGGGGAAAGGCATTAGGTCAGGGTGGGCACTCTGTCTTGTCAGCATCATAATATCTCTACAAAATGATTTTTTTAAGTTAACTTGTTTATTTTGAGAGAGAGGGTGAGAGAGAATCACAAGTGCAGGCAGCACGGAGCCTGACACGGGGCTGGAACCTGTGAACCCTGAGATCATGGCCTGACCTGAAATCAAGAATCAGATGCCTAACCGACAGAGCCACCCAGGCGCCCCAACAAAATCTTAATATAAGATACAGGCACACAGGTGTGCAAAATGATCTTTTTCCTGTTGGCAAACACTCAAATTACATGAAAGGAAAGGAGCAACAGTCTGTAGATCTCTATCCTTTCCTGGGAATTTATGGCAAGGATTTCTGAGCATTTCCCCCGAACTTAATATCATTAGCCTTGTTTAAAAAACAAACAAACAAACAAAAAAAAACCCCAAAAACTCAGCCTGGAGATGTTTTATTTATTACCAGCCTTGAGATTAGCCAATAACCATACTTACTCTTAAGGTAATTTTTCAGTTCTGAAAATTTGAAATGCTTTACTCTAGCAAAATCAGAAGTATGTGGTCAAGAAACATTGGTCAAGAATCCCATAGTTACAAGCTGACAGGCTGTATAAACTGTCAACTTTACATTTGTTACATCGGCTAAAGCGATGTCACATTAAGTGGCAAACAGACATGTGCCATCCTTTGTCACCATCATGTCAACTGCTATTTACAGACATCTGAATGTCTGTATGATTTTGTTGATTATAGTGCTGATATTTTCAACCCTGGTTATAATTTACTATTTTTAAAGCCTGTAACAGTTTCCAGCCAAGCATTCATTAAGTGCTAATGCCGAAAAATGCATCTGAAAATCAGTTATTTGGGAATAGAGGTTAGAAGTGACAAAAAGCTATGAAGAAAGCAAAAATCTGTTGTGATACATATTACTTTTAATTTAGGAGAATTCTTAATTGTTAGAGAGCTGACAAAATAAAAGCAGCACTAAAGCATACATACCTTTAACTTCAGGAAAATTATTGCATAACCAGGCAAGAACGATGGATATGGTGTGGCTGTAATGTGTCTCTAAGTCCAATTATTGTCTCTACTAAGTACTTTTGATTATTTGAAAGGTGGACATAGGAATGTAAAAAAATCTTATTTCAAATGTTTGTTCTACCTAAGTATATTTTAACACAAAAATGTGATAAGAATATTATAGATTTATGAACAATTAGAACCCATCTCTCTATTTTACCTTTTGGTTCATCAGGAAAATAACTCTTGAATTATGAGACCAACAATTTCCAAAACCTTTGAGAATATGTCCCTCATAAAGTGTGATCATTTTATGCTTACATGTATATGTGTGTATATATCTATATCTATATCTATATCTAATCTATATCTATATCTATATAAGAGTATAGATGGGGTACCTGGGTGGCCCTGTTTGTTGAGCGTCTGACTCTTAATTTTGGCTTAGGTCATGATCCCAGGGTTATCAGATTGAGCCCCGCGTTGGGCTCCATGCTGAGCATTCATTCTCTCTTGAGATTCATTCCCTCTCTCTCTCTGTCTTTCTCTCTCTGTCTCCCTCCCTCCCTCCCTCTCTCCCTCTCTCTCCCTCTCTCCCCTGCATTTTCTCTCTAAAAGAAAAAAAGAAAAAATACAGATAACATATACATACATATTTATATGCACACACATACACACATTTCCTCCATTAATTTATATAACCAACCACTTATAAAGACACTAAAAGCTGACAGCCATTGATATTACTGTGGGGTTGTATATGAGCGTGTCACATAACTTTTGCCCTTTCAGTCCCATCTCTTTCCATGTGTCATTATATTAGTGCACCCATATTCTCATCAGCTATCACTTTTAGATTGAAGGTGCTGTAGTTGTTGTTACTTTTGTATCCTTTATCCTTTTATAGGTTGCCTTCCAGCCTTTGTTTTGTAGACTTGGTCCCCGTGTGTGTGATAAGATTAAGACGTGATAGTTGTTCCCCATTTTATGAATAGTGTTTTGTTCCCCAGATCCATTTTCAGGTTAACTGCTTCGCATTTAGGATCTGTTTTTCCATGAAAATAATATACATGGTGGCTCAATTTCCAAGCCAACCCACAGAACCTGTTTCTTCATAACTAACTTAATCACCATTTACAGCCTGGTTTCTATGAGAAAATTATGCATTGCAATTTCTAACTCTGGATCAAGAAAACATACTTAACTCCCTGGATCTATCTACTACACACACACACACACACACCCCATACCACACACATTCACTTTAGAGACTCCTTTCTCCACTTTGTACCCCATTCTGGAGGTGGGAATACATGCACAGCTGATTTTCAATACAGATGATTTCATGGAGGAATGGAGCCTGGGAATGCCATGATGCTTAAAGAGGAGTTAGAAGATGAGGCCCAATAGGATTGTCATCTACTTTGTTCCTGCCCATAGCCTTTGGCAGTTTGGGTTGTGACTCTAGTGGAGTTGGGAGCTACGGGAATCTTCATTAAGGATGTGAGTAGCTTCCATGTTTTAACTGAAAACAAGTAGGCTCTGGTTGTGCAAAATCAGGTGCTGATAAAGGGCATTGACAAAAAAACCTACAACTAACATCCTGTGTAATGGTGAAAGATGGAATGCCTGTCCCCTAAGATCAGGAAAAAGGCAAAGGTGACTAGCCTCACCATTCCTGTTTAATGTCATGCCGGAAGTCTTAGCCTGTGTATTAAGGTGGAAAAAAAAAAAAAGAAAAATTAAAAAGGCATATGGATTGAAAAGGAAGAAATAAAACTGTCTGGTTTTGACAATGATTATTGTTTACATTAAAAAAATCACAAGGAATGTGCAAAAAAATCTTAGAACTAATAAGTGAGTTTATTTGGCAAAGTCCCTGGATACAAGATGAACACACAAAAATCCATTGTATTTCTATATAGTAGCAATGAACACCTGGAAACTGAAAATTTTTTTAAAGAACATTTACAATAGGTCCCCAAATTGACATTTTTTAAATTTTATTTTTTATTTTTTAAAATTTATATCCAAATTAGCATATAGTGAAACAATGATTTCAGTAGTAGATTCCTTAATGCCTCTTACCCATTTAGCCCATCTCCCCTCCCACAGCCCCTCCAGTAGCCCTCAGTTTGTTCTCCATATTTATGAGTCTCTTCTGTTTTGTCCCTCTCCCTGTTTTTATATTATTTTTGTTTCCCTTCCCTTATGTTCATCTGTTTTGTCTCTTAAAGTCCTCATATGAGTGAATTCATATGATATTTGTCTTTCTCTGAGTTATTTCACTTAGCATAATACCCTCCAGTTCCATCCACGTAGTTGCAAATGGCAAGATTTCATTCTTTTTGATTGCCGAGTAATACTCCATTGTATATATGTACCACATCTTCTTTACCCATTCATCCATCGATGGACATTTGGGCTCTTTTCATACTTTGGCTCTTGTTGATAGTGCTGCTATAAACATGAGAGGGGCCCACGTGTCCCTTCGAAACCGCACACCTGTATCCCATGGATAAATGCCTAATAGTGCAATTGCTGGGTTGTAGGGTAGTTCTATTTTTAGTTTTTTGAGGAACCTCCATCCTGTTTTCCAGAGCGGCTGCACCAGCTTGCATTCCCACCCAAATTGTCATTTTGAGGTTTAAATCTAACAAAATATGTATAGGATCTATCTTTTGAAAATTATAATACTCTGAGGAAAGAAAGACCAAAGTAGTGGAGAAGCTTACTTTGTTTGTGGATTGGAAGACTTAACGTAGTAAAGATGTCAGTTCTTCTCATTGATTTATTATCTTGTTCCTGATACTAGAGGAAAAGCTTTCAACGTTTAACAATTAGTTGTGGGCTTGTCATATGTAGCCTTTACTATGTTGAGGTATGTTCCTCTATATTGTAAACTTGTTGAGAGTTTTTATCAGAAATGGGTGTTGAAGTTTGTCATTCTTTTTCTGCATCTGTTGTGTTGATCATATGATTTTTAACTTTCTCTCTATTAATGTGGTGTATCACATTGGTTTATTTGCATATGTTGAACCATCCTTACATCCCAGGAATAAATTCCACTTCATCATGGTGTATGATCCTTTTAATGTGCTGTTGAATATTTTGCTAATATTTTGTTGAGAATTTTTACATCTATTTTCATCAAAGATATTGGTTTGTTGTTAACTTCTCTGGTAGTGTCCTTATCTGGCTTTGGTATCAGGTTAATTTTGGCCTCATAAAATAAGTTTGGGAATATTCCTTTCTCTTTAGTTTTTCAGAAGAGTTTGAGAAGAATTGGCATTAATTCTTTTTTAAATGTTTGGTAGAATTTACCAAACCATTTGGTCCTGGACTTTTCTTTGTTGGGAGGTTTTGATTTCTCATTTAATCGTTTTACTCATATTGGTCTGCTCAGATTTTCTCTTTCTTCATGATTCAGTCTTGGTAGGTTGTATGTTTCTAGGAATTTGTCCATTTATCTTAGGTTGTCCAATTTGTTGGTATATAATTGTTTCATAGTAGTCTCTTATGATCCTTTGTACTTGAGTGGTGGCTGTTGTAATATCTCTTCTTTAATCTGATACGTATATTTTTGAGTCTTCTTTATTAGTCTAGCAGAAGGTTTTTGTTAGTTTTATGTTTTCACAAAAACAACTCTTAGTTTCATTCATCTTTTTTATTATTTTCTGGTCTCTTTCATTTATGTTCTGTTCATTGTTATTTCCTTCCTTTTGCTAACCTTGGGCTTAGTTTTTTCTTCTTTTTCTAGTTTCTTGAGGTTTAAAGTTTGAGATCTCTCTTTTTTCTTAATGTAGCCATTTATCATTATATACTTCCTTCTTAGAACTGCTTTTGTTGTAGTCCATAAATTTTGAGTTGTCGTGTTTCCATTTTTGTTTGTTTCATGATTATTGTTATTACTATTTTTACCTTTTGATTTCTTCTTTGGACAATTGGTTGTTCAGGAGTGTATTATTAGTTTCCACATATTTGTGAACTTTATAGTTTCTCTCCTGTTATTGGTTTCTAGTTTCATATTGTTGTGGTTGGAAGAGATACTTGGTATGATTTCAGTCTTCTTGAATTTTTAAGACTTGTTTTATGACCTAACATAGGACCTATCTTGGAGAATATTTTGTGTGCATTTGAGAAGATTATATATTCTGGTGCTGTTGGGTGGAATGTCTATTAGGTCCATTTGATCCAAAGCATAGTTAAAGCCTAATATTTCCCAGTTGGTTTTCTGCCTGGATGATCTATCCACTGTTGAAATTGGGGTACTGAAGTCCCCTACTATTGTTGTTTTTCCCTTTAGATTTGTTAGTCTTTACCTAATATATTTGGGTGTTCCCATGTTGGGTGAATATATTTTTAAATTTGTTACATCTTCCTGATGAGTTGACTCCTTTATCATTATCATAAGTGCCTTCTTTTTCTCTTATTACAGCTTTTGAATTAAGTCTGATATGAATTAAGTCTGATATCGAACTCTGTTTTGGTTTCCACTTGCATGCGGTATCTTTTTCTAACCTTTCACTTTAAGCTTTTGTGTCCTTGAAGCTGCATTGAGTCTCTTGTAGGTGGCATATAGTTGGGTCTTGTTTTTTATCCATTCAGCCACTCTATTCCTTTTGAATGGAGAATATAATCTATTTACATTTAGTGTAATTATGATAGGTAAGGACTTACCAGTGCCATCTTATTCATTATTTTCTGGCTGTTTTGTAGCTCCCATATTCTTGTATTCCTTTCTTGCTGTATTCCTCTGTAAATTGATGATTTTATATAGTGGTATCTTTGATTCCCTTAATCCTTTGTGTATCTGCTGAGGTTTTTGCTTTGTGGCTACCATGAAACTTATATAAAACATCTATAGATAATTACTGTCTGTTTTATTCTGATAACAACTTAACTTTGATCACATGCCACAAAACTACCTTTTTACTTCCCCCTTTCAGTTTTTGATTAATCACTTTATATTATATATTTATTAACAAATTGTTGTAGCTATAGTTATTTTTATACTTTTGTCCTTTAATCTTTATACTGGAGTTAAGTGGTGAATACCCCACCATATTACAGTATTAGAATATTCTAAATGTGACTGCATTCTTACTTTTACCAGTGTGTTGTACATTTCCATGTTACTAATTAACATCCATTCATTTTATTTTATTTTATTTTATTTTATTTTATTTTATTTTATTTTATTTTATTTAGTACTGTCTACACCCCATTGTGGGGCTTGAACTCATGACCCTGGTATCAAGAGTCACATGCTCTTCTTACTGAGCCAGCCAGGTGTCCCACTTCTTTTCATTTTAACTTCAAGAATCCTTTTTATCACTTCTTATAAAGCAGGTCTAGTGGTGAATAACTTCCTCACCTTTCATTTGTCTGGGAAAGTCTTTGTGTCTCTTTCATTTCTGAAGGACAGCTTTGTCAGAGTTTTTTTTGTTGGTGTTTTTCCTGTCAGCATGTTTTGTACGTAATTTCAGTGTCTCCTGGCCTCTAAGGTTTCTGCTGAGAAATGCAGTGATAGCTTTATGGGGATTCCCTTGTAAATTACAAGCTGCTTTTTTCTTGCTGCTTTTAAGATTCCTTCTCTGTCTTTGATCTTTGGCAGTTTTATTGTAATGTGTCTCGAAGAACATCTTTTCAAGTTGAGTTTGTTTGGGGACCTATGAACTTCATGAATTTGCATGTCTAAATCTCTCCCAGATTTTGGAAATTCTCAGCCTTTCTTATTTCTTTCTTTTTTTTTTTTAAATGTTTATTTATTTTTGAGACAGAGAGAGACAGAGCATGAACAGGGGAGGGCCAGAGAGAGAGGGAGACACAGAATCTGAAACAGGCTCCAGGCTCTGAGCTGTCAGCAGAGAGCCCGACGCGGGGCTTGAACTCATGGACCGTGAGATCATGACCTGAGCCGAAGTCAGACGCTCAACCGACTGAGCCACCCAGGCGCCCCTTTCTTATTTCTTTAAATAAGCTTTTGGGTGTCTTCTCCCTCTCTTCTCTGTCTGGCACTCCAGTAATTCATGGATTGTTTGTTTTGATCGTCAAAACACCAGTAGATCACATAGGCTTTCTTACTCTTTTCCATTCTTTTTTCTTTTTCTCTGACTGAATAGTTTCAAAGATCCTATCTTCTCATTCACAGATTCTTCTGCCTGGTCCATTCTGTTGTTGATGGTCTTGCTTACATTTTCCATTTCATTCATTGCATTATTCAGCTCCAAAAGTTCTATTTGGTTCTCTTTTATGATTTCAAAACTCTTTGTTAAACTTACCATTTTGTTCATGCATTTTTCCTCCTGATTTCGTTGAATTATCTTTCTGTGTTTTTTTTTTTTTCTTTTTTTCTTTTTTTGGAGCTCATTGAGTTTCCTTAAAAGCCCTATTTGGAATTCTTTATCAGGTAAACAGCAGATCTTCATGTCTTTGGTGTCGGTTACTGGAAGATTATTGTGTTCTCTCAGTGGTGTCATGTTTCCTTCATTTTTCATGTGCCTTGAAGTCTCATGATGCTGTTTTCACATTTGTAGTAGCAGTCATCTCCTCCAGTCTCC
The DNA here is from genome assembly GCF_018350215.1 of Panthera leo. Classification (NCBI taxonomy): domain Eukaryota; kingdom Metazoa; phylum Chordata; class Mammalia; order Carnivora; family Felidae; genus Panthera; species Panthera leo. The sequence goes on from NC_056688.1 coordinate 8,815,133, forward strand.
ACTGACTGATTTGGGGAGGGAAATACTTTTTGTCAGCCCTGCTAGGGATTCTGAGGCTTTCTCTGGCCTTCAGTGGATTCACCTGTTGTACTCTTGCTTCCTCTTGTGGCAGGTTCTGAAGCTTATATGTCTTCTCTGTATTCTGCAGAGCCAGGTTGTGTACTGACAACCTTCCTTTTACTTTTCCAAGGGCAGTCTCTCCCAGGCCCATAGGTTGGTGCACATTCTTACTAGTCATCTACATAAGCTCAGCATTGCTTCCCTTGGGAGTGTGCATGGGGAGTTGGCCACCGGCTCAGAAGGGGGATGTATGGGTGAGATGTGTGGAGTGGTTGGGGTATCTTTGGGCTGGCTGGCTGAATCTGTGGGTGAGGCATTCCCAGTGCTCATGGGAGGGCCTTCTACTAGAGCACATGACATGGTTAGTAAGACTCACGTCTCTTTGATATATTGTGAGCCCTGGCTGCTGTCTACTAGCCATTCACTGACACCTATTTGTTCAGCTCAAACTCAGTACTCTGGATGAGGCAAGAGGGAAGTAGGCCTGTTTGGCAGCATTTTCTCAAAATGGCTCTCCTCATTCTTGGGCCACACCAAAGTTTCAGCCTCCTGCCTGTATCCCACAGCTCTCACCACATTGTGGGTGGGTGCCAAGTTATCGCTGTGAAGCTGGGATATGATAGGGACACGTCTTTATTGTCCGTCTTGCTGATGTCACTCCCTCACCACAGTTAATTTTAAAACACTTCCATTACTCCAAATGGAAATTCTATACCGTTTAGCTATCACTCCCCAACCCCACATTTCCCTCCCCCTATACAATTATGTATTTACTTTTTATATCTGTAGATTTGCCTATTCTGGATACTACATGTAAATGGAATCATATTATAAGTCGTCTTTTGTAACTGACTTCTTCCGTTTAGTATATTAAACAAATTTTAATGTTTATTTATTTTTGAGAGAGAAAGTGCACGTGCAAGCCAGGGAAGGACAGAGAGAGAGGGAGACACAGAATCCAAAGCAGGCTCCAGGCTCCGAGTTGTCAGCACAGAGCCCAACATGTGTCTTGAACCAGCAGACCACGAGATCAAGACCGGAGCCAAAGTCGGACGTTCAACTGAGTGCACCACCCAGGTGCCCCCCATTTAGTATATTTTTAAGGTTAATCTATGTTGTAGCATATATCAGTACTTCATTTTTATGGCCAAATAATATTCCATTTTATGGATATACTACATTTTGTTTACAGTTTCGTCCCTTCGTGGATATTTGGATTATTTTAACTTCTTGGTTATAGCCAAGGTACAAAGGCAACTAATGAAGGAAGGATACTTACTCTTTTCAACAAAGGGTATAATGTTGGAACAATTGGACATCCATATGGAAAATAAAAAGGAATCTTGACCTAAACTGCACACTTTATACAAAAATCAACTTAAAATTGATTGAGATCTAAATGTAAAAGTTAAACTATGACACTCCTAAAAGAAAGCATCAGAGAAAATCTTTGGGACCTAGAGTAGGCAAAGAGTTCTTACATAGGATGCTAAAAGCACAATCTAAAGAAAAAAATATATGAATTGGAATTCATCAAAATTAAAAACTCTTACTCTGCCAATGACACAGTCAAGAGAATGAAAAGACAAGCTAGAGTATGAGAAAATACTTGCAAATCACATGTCCAGTTAAGGTCTAGTATCGCTAATATGTAGGGAACTCTCAAAACTCAACACTAAAGAGCAAACAACCCAATTAAAAAATGGTAACAGATATGAACAGGCACTTCACCAAAGAGAATATAGAGATGACAAATAAGCACATAAAAATATATTCATGGGCATCTGGACTTGAACTTGCACATACATACAACTCTGGGCCGTTTGAAGCTTTCTCTTAGTGGTATAAGAGACAAAATGATGCCATTCTCCCACATGGCTTTGGAAAAAGTGATGGAAATCCACCCATCACCCCCAAACAAACCCCCAGATATCCAACATCTTCAATTTTTGGAGAAAATTCAACTGAAAACCACAATGCAATACCACAACATACCTGCTGGAAACAAACTACTTCATCCACACAGTGGAATATTTGTCCGCAGTTAATAGGAATGAATTGTGGACATCTGCACATGACAACTTGGATGAATCTTGTAGGCATTCTGCTGAGTGAAAGAAGCCCGTTTCAAAAGGTTGCGTATGGTATGGTTATATTTATGTGACGTTCTTAAATGACTACACTATCGGATGGAGACCAGATCCATGGTTGCCGGGGGTTAGGGATGGGGGAGGGTGTGATTCCAAAGAAACAGCCCAAGGGAATTTTGGGGGTGATGAAATTGTTCTGTATTGATTGTGGTGGTGGTCGCACAAACGTATACAGGTGTTAAAATACACAGAACTACATCCAGTCAGGTGCTTGCTAATTGGGGGGCAATCTTGAACTATAAGACCAGGAGGAAATAGCCATCATGAAATAATGTTTTATGAGATGAAAAACGAAAAAAAAGGAGTAACTTTTTTTCTGAAATAGCCTCTTGTTCTTCTCACAGTTTTAGGCTCTTTGAAAAAATGTATTTTTTCCTCCTAAGTACTTTTTTCAGAGACCTGTCTTCACTATTTTCTAAAAGCCTTCCTGATTTTTTTTTTTTAGAAAAAATTTTTAGAAAAATTTTAGGTTAAATCTCAAAAAAAAAGTACCACTCAAATTGTCTTATTATCTTGGGGGGTTTGTAAGACAGTTTCTTCTAATAAGTGTGATTCATGAGGTCTTAGAAATCTTTGTTGCAGATTTTTTTCTAAAGTGACACTGGTACCAAAATATGACTATTATGTTTTTCTGGTATAATGTTAGCCATCTTACACAGGCTGAATTGATCTCATTCTGAGACATTCTATTGTATTTGAATTCTTCCTATTACAAAGAATAAGAAAAGCATACCTTTTGACATCTTATGGCAGACAAAGTTTGAAAGGGACCATAAAATAAAGGGTGATCCTGAATGTAGTACATCTGTTTCCAGAGTAAATACGGGACTAGAATGTATAATAGGAGCTTAACTTGTACGGACCAAAAGTTAACCTTCTGTATATTATACTTGACGTTTGTCAAATCCCTATTAGAATCCTCTTCATCTCTGAGCTTGGCAACGTAAGCAAGATGTGGAAACAGTTGGCAGGTTTCCTGAGAAGACAATGGAAATTAGAGTAGAGAATGAAAATAAAACCTTCAAGAGAAGGTTAAAAGAATTGAGGTTTCCTAGGGAAGGGAGGTGAAAGCACACGGAGAGCTGGAACATGGATGGTAACTCTTCATTTCATCTGACCAGGGGGTGCAAAAAAGACTGTCCTAAATTTTTCCAGAGGGATTTATTGGGCATGTGACGACCTTTTGTCTCCATTCCAAGATGATTGAGACCATGTTGTACGCACTGTCCTCTTCCCTGGGCTTTTCTCATATTGCACTTTTCTGGTTCGCTCTCTACCATTGGGGACATTCTTATTTTGACTGTCTTTCTCGGAGGGGGTCTCTCCTTGGCTGTCTCTGCTTCCTTCCATCATTTTACCCTTCCCCCTGGACAAATCTCATGGTTTTTGCTTCTGTCTTACTCATCTCGAATCCATCCTCTCCACACAACCACCAGTGAGATCTGTCCAAGGTAAAACATGCCATATCACGTCCTGCTCAAAATCCTTCAGCTGCTTCCTGTAGCCTACAGCAGAGGCCTGGGACCACCACCTCTGCAGGGGCTGGATCTGGGAAAGGAGAGGAGGAGTGATGGGTGTCCGTACCCCCCCAGCCACTCCCATCACTGTGGCAGCCCAACCTGAGAGATGGTTGTTTGCCTGCGTGTGTGAGTTACCCACCCAGCATGTCTGGAAACAAGGTAGAAAATAATGGGCCTATGGAACAAGTTCTGCTCCTGAGAAGAGCATGGGAGACCCTCCAGGCTTGGTCTCCTGCTTGTGCAGCCCCCGCACACCCCATCCTGCCTGGAAGCGAGGGTTCTCTTCCTCGCGTCTTCTGTCACACACGGCCCACAGTTCTCAGGATTCGGTTGTCTCAATAGCAAAACTCTGAAGGCAAGTATAAGCTCTTTAAATTAAGAGAGTTGTTTGAGATACTTTGTAAGGATTGTTTGACGTACATTTTAAAGACCCAGGGAGGCCGGCTTTCCCGATTTTTGTCCTACAGTATCTCTGGAGGGATGTGCCATTTTAGTTTCGAGTTTGGATGGGGTATTGATGAGATGAAAATAGGGATCAAGATTTAGTGTATGTTTATTGGATACTAGTGAACAAGCCCATTAAGAATTATAATTCTTCTCGGGGCGGCTGGGTGGCTCAGTCGGTTAAGCGTCCGACTTTGACCCAGGCCGTGATCTCACAGTTTGTGGGTTCAAGCCCCGCATCGGGCTCTGTGCTGACAGCTCAGAGCCTGGAGCCTGCTACAGATTCTGTGTGTCCCTCTCTCTCTGCTCCTCTCCCGCTCATGCTCTGTCTCTCTCCTTCAAAAATAACTTTAAAAAACATGAAAAAAAATAAAAAAAAAAAAGAATTGTAATTCTTCTCTGTGGAGTCATAAAATATTGGAGGCACAAGGCCCTTAGAGATCATCTACCTCAATCATTATACAGATGAGAAAAAAACTGAGGCCCTTGTGAGACTTGCCTGGGACACAGGAGACAGTGTGCTTAAGTCTTCAGGGTCCCATTACAGCAATTTTCCTTTTAACACAGGACTTTTTGAACTTGAGATGTATATATGAAGCCCCCCTCCCTTTTAAGTAAAATATATCCATTTACTTTTTTGTGTGAAATGTTTCAAATTTACACAAAAATAGAATAGGAAGCTATTGTTCAAATAACTGATTGCTGTGTGTATATACTTGTGTGTGTGTGTGTATGTATATATATATATATATATATATATATATATATATATATATATACATTTGTATATAAATATGTTTATGTATATTTAATATTTAGGTAAGGTGACTTAAATTATGGAGTGGTAGGAACTAGTTATCTTCGACATTGGGAAACTCAGCTGAAGCTGTTGACTCTCTCTTAACTAGCAATATAACCTCTAGGCTATTGATTTAATTTCTTGGGTTTATTTCCTGTTGTATTTAAAAAGAAAGTAGAATTACTTTACGATTCTTTGTAACTTCCAAATAAGAGTATTAATACATAATAATGTTAATATGTGGATAATAATAACAACAACAATAATGCAATTGTATCGGGCTTACTACCTACCAGTCATGGTTACAAATACACATGTTAAGTAAACACTCATGTAATTCTTGCAACCTCCGAGTGAGGTTGGTATAGTTACTGCTGAGGAAACTGAGGCACGGGGGCTGTTAAAGTAGCTCAAGGTGATGCCATTAGTACAAAGTGTAGGTAGGATTGAAGCCTGACAGTCTGGCTCCAGAACTCACCTGTAACTCCTATGCTCCACTGAATGCTCTCTCTTCTCTCTTTTTTTTTAATATGAAATTTATTGTCACATTGGTTTCCATACAACACCCAGTGCTCATCCCAACAGGTGCTGTCCTCAGTGCCCATCACCCACTTTTCCCTCCCTCCCACCTCCCATCAACCCTCAGTTTATTCTCACTTTTTAAGTCTCTTATGGTTTGCCTCCCTCCCTCTCTAACTTTTTTTTTTCCCTCTTCCCCCTCCCACTCCCCCATGGTCTTCTGTTAAGTTTCTCAGGATCCACATAACAGGGAAAACATATGGTATCTGTCTTTCTCTGCCTGACTTAATTCATTTAGCATAATACCTTCCACTTCCATCCATGTTGCTGCAAATGGCCAGATTTCATTCTTTCTCATTGCCAAGTAGTATTCCATTGTATATATAAACCACAACTTATCCATTCATCAGCTGATGGACATTTAGGCTCTTTCCATAATTTGTGCTCTCTCTTCTCTTAATCCCGTTACTGCTTTGAATTAGATTTAGTAAAAATGAACACTTAAGGAAGTTTCTCATTCCTCTGTTAAATTTTTTAGATAATAAAGTGTGATTAACAAATGTTTAAATTATAAGGGAATAACTCTTATTAAAATGATTAATTCATTCAAGGAAAATTAAGAAGGTTACTAGTTATTGATAATAGTTCTGTATTTAATGTACTGTTGATTGACCAAAACCAAATCTAAATCCAAGTAAGTTACTCCTAGGACTCTATAATCTTTAAAGTTGTGTAAAGGCTTTAAAAATTATTTTAAAAAGGGGCGCCTGGGTGGCTCAGTTGGTTGGACGTCAGACTTTGGCTCAGGTCATGATCTCGTGGTTTGTGGGTTCAAGCCCCGTGTTGGGCTCTGTGCTGACAGCTCAGAGCCTGGAGCCTGCTTCAGATTCTGTGTCTCCCTCTCTCTCTGCCCCTCCCCCACATGTGCTCTGTCTCTGCCTCTCAAAAATAAACATTAAAAAAAAAAAATTAAAAGAAATGGAACAAGAGAAATATTCTTATCTTATTATTTAAAAACGAATGGCTCTTAAAATGACTTGTTTGATTCTCTCTCAATTACGGGGAGAGATAGAGAAGAGTATTTAATTTGATATAGGCATATGTTTGGTTGCTTTCTAAATCTTCTCATATACCACAAGGCTTCATAAATTGTGTTGAGCTCTCCAGAATAAAGGTAAATAACTTATATAGCTATCATAAAAATTATTCCCATGTAAGTTTAAAAATGCATATTGGTATATGCATGCATGTCTGAGTTTATTAACTTGTAAGCTCTTTGATATCAGGATCATGTATTTTTGTGTTTCTCTTCACGGCATGTAACCCATAACCTTTTTGAAACAATATGTGAAAATGATTTTATATTGGGGGAGGAGGAGAGAGGGGGATAAGGGGGATTGGGAGGTAGAGGGGTTGGGGAGGGTAGTCCCTAATACTCATTATTATTCAGAAACAAAGTCTGTATACTAATGTTGATTCTAAAATTTAGAAATAATTAACTTTAATTAAAACTAGATTTGAATTCTGTGTAATGGAGGGGAGAGTGTCTTCAATGTCTGTTGCCTTTATAGGTGCATGTGAAGGAACCTTGGCCTGCTCTACGTGTCACCTCATCTTTGAAGACCACATATTTGAGAAGTTAGATGCTGTCACCGATGAGGAGAATGACATGCTCGATCTGGCATACGGGCTAACGGATAGGTAAGATTTTAGGATGACTTCAACTGTACTGATAATCTGGGAAGATAAAGGTTTTAGTAGTTCATATCTACCTAAGACCAGCCTCATGCATGTAATAGTGATCTCCTGGCATAGATAGATGACAGACACGAACTTTGAATATCAAATATGTGACATTTCTTTTTGTTTTCACTATTCTACAGTTTTTACCCTTGTGAAACTTTCCATTTTGTTAAAATAAAAAAAATTAAAAAAAAAAAAACAATTGAAGGTATTGGAGATACAAGTTCTAGATTCTGATAAATCTACTTTAGTCTGTTTTTTATTCCAGGGATTAATATTTTTCACAATTTAATGAGTTGGGATTCAATTTAATGCTTTTTACGTGTTCTTGAAGGACAGATTTGAAAATTGGGTGAAATTATTATGGGAAGTTTTACCTACTTCAAAGAACAGAATTTTAAAAGAAACTTAATGTATAATAACAACTATATTAAAATGAATAGTCCTGTTTCTAAGTGTACCTGATAGTAATTTATTCAGAGCTTATTCTTGTTAATTAATTAACGGGTGGAATTCCTCTCAAAGGTAGTCAGATTTATAGTAACAGGTGATACCAAGTGATATTTTAAAAAAATATCTATTTAAAAAAATTACCTCGTCGTTTGGTTGGAGTTAGAGGAGGTAGCTAGTTGAGTTACTGTTTCAAAGGACAACATAATGAGGGCTGGCTTAATTCAGGTTGGCCTTGGTGTCTAACCATAACTTGGCGACCCTAATGAAAAACAGTTGTTTAAAAAATTAGAAGTAATAGTGATCATAATAGCTTGATTTGTGTATTATATAACCATAATTGTGTTAATTCCTTAACGTAGATCATCTTACTTAATACAAAATTGCTTAGCTCATTAGTATTTATTTAGAGGTGAAGAATCACCTTATTCCATTTGTGGTTCATTTCTCCCGTGGTGGCAGTGAGACGGATACCCGGCGGGAGAAGCCGGGAAAGCAGTATCTCTGTAGACTTCACAGCAGAGCGGGCTGTGGCTGCCATCGTCCTGTCCCCCTTCACACCTTCAGGCGCCATATTCTCTGTCAACACCTTTTTTCTCCCCCACGAAGAGTGACACATAGAGTACACTCAATGACTGTTGTGGGGAGAGAGTATGATGCTTCTCACAGGTAGCAGTGATAAAACACTTGGACACATCTGGAACGAAAATAATTTTGTTCAAACCTAGTACCATAGACAGAAACTGTTTCTAGGGTACCATATACAAAGGATTCCAAAACAGAGGAACAAGGAAATTCAGCCTTTTGGTTCATACATGTATTTTAAAGTTAAGTGCTCTGTAAATGTCTTAAATTTTTAAGCTAAAACACCACTGTTTTAATGTTTATTGTAGGGTGTCCTTACCCACGATTATTGACCCACTGGTGACACATGGGCTCATCTGGCCCTTACCGTAGTGGTTACTTGTCTCTCTTTTCGTGTGAGAGCTGGTGCCGTGTCTGTTTCTTCACTGTGTCTCCAGTGTCCGATTCACAATAGGGTGTCACCAGCTCTTTGTGGAATTAGTGGTCGATAGAAGGAGAAATTCAGGAATTATCTATGAATCTGTATTTGATGATAGTCATTGCTCGCTGCCACCAATTTCCAGGGATAATTTGCCTAGAGGCCTCAGTTTCTGTAATTGTGAGATGAGGATAATATTAGTACCTACCTGGTGGGGTTGTTTGTGAACTTTTCAGAACAGGGTCTGGGGGGAAAGCGTTCATTAAATAGCTTTTAGCACTGTAATGATAAAAATACCAATTTATATGCCAGATACTTACTATAATGCCTCGGTACTTTACAGAGGCGATTTCTAACCTTCAGGGTTAGACAGTATCGTCACCATTTCATAGGGGAAAACAAGGTTTAATTAATTATCAGAGATTTTCTCAAGGCCCCGCAGCTAGAGAATAACACAGCCTTGATTTGAATCCGTTATGTTGGGCCCCAAAGCCCTTGATCTTGCACCGTTTCAAGCTGCTTCTCTGAATTGAAAACCAAACCTCAGGAGGAAAGTAAATACAATACCCCAGTGTATTTGCATTTTCAGGTAAAAATGGCAAAGGTGACTGGAGAAAATACCTTCAGGGTTGGCACAGTGTCAGAATTTTATGCAACTAATAGTGAAATCAAGGCTGCCTCGCTATCTGTCCTTGTCTGCAGGTACCAGACACTTTCTAGGCTGGGGAGACCTAGAACAAGGGGGTAGAGGAAGGAGGGAGTGAGAAAACAGCCACAGGCCCCCACTGCCCAGTCTTCCAGGGCCAACCCTCTCTGGGTTCCCGTAACACACACTTCCTGTTCCTGCACTTCCATGGCACTTACTGTATTCTGCCCCTTTTCACTGACCGCTCTTTCCATCTCTGTTTCTCTTACTAAATTAAAAGTGCCTCCGGAGACTGGCATTAGCTTCTCTTTATATGAACAGCAGGAAATCACCAGCAGTCTCTCTAGGTAGGACTCTCCACAGCCCTGAGGAATTGGTCTAAGATGGCTTGCCACGTTTTCTCTCTTGCAGACAGAGCTAAATGCATAATTGAGTACCGCGAAGGCTGTCTGCAGTCAACAAATAGGAATTATTGGTAGAAGGGGATTTTTTTTTTCTATCAGAAATCAAGATTTCCTGTGGTTATATTTACTCCCTTACTCAAAAACTTCCCAGTGGTCCCTCATTGCTCACTGGTTAAAACCTAAGCTCTTCTGTTGGTGTTCAGAGCTGTCTGTGGCCTAGTGGCCATTCCAACCCATCTCCCTCCTTGCATAGCAGCCGAGCCAAGCTAAGAACCCGTATCACCTCAGATGTGCCTTGAATCCTGGTTACCTTTGCCTCAAATGCCTTTCTCCTTTATCTTTTATTAAACGTTACCTCCTCCCCATCCTTAAAGCCTGTTCTAAACACCGTCTCCCCTGGCCAGAAGTAAGTGCTTCCTTCTCAGAATTTTTGGCTTTCTCTCTCTGTGGTATTGGTCACAATCTCCCATGTTCATTATCTGCAAATGTGTCTCCTCTCTTCTATTTGATTGAGAGTACATTCCTCAGTACTGGTATTGGTAAATCATTTCCACACCAGCCCTGTGAGGAGCTCATTTATTATTCATCTTTAGGGTTAGGCTAGGAAATTAATGTCTGGCAGGGTTAAGAAAGTTGCCTGTGAACATGCCACGTTCAGTGCTGGATCCTGGACCACTGGTTGGTTGGCTCTAACCCCACTGCTGCCTCTGTACTGCGGCCCTGGTACCTAGGACGTAAAAGTGTCCAACACAGATTGAAGTGAGTTGCTATTCTGTGCTTACTCACTGACATTTAGTGCTGTGCCTTCAGATGCTCACTAAGTGCTCGATGGCTGCGTTAACCAAACAAAGACCTGCATGCCACATTCCACCAAATTGTAGACAATCTGACTGCAAGACTAATATTTTTATGTGCCTCTAAGAAAGCAAAAAGCACTGCCGATTAAAATACGGTACACAGTTATCACTCAGCATTTTGTGCATCTCAAAAGAGCTAGACATAGATTTGTCTAAGCATAGATTTGTACATCACTGTTAAAAAAGTAAGATGTAAATAAAATAAAATTGGTAGTAATCCTGAAAAAAAATGGAATTATCGGGGGCGCCTGGGTGGCTCAGTCGGTTAAGTGGCCGACTTCGGCTCAGGTCATGATCTCACGGTCCGTGTGTTCAAGACCCACGTCGGGCTCTGTGCTGACAGCTCAGAGCCTGGAGCCTGTTTCATATTCTGTGTCTCCCTCTCTCTGACCCTCACTGGTTCATGCTCTGTCTCTCTCTGTCTCAAAAATAAATAAACGTTAAAAAAAAAATTTAAAAAAAATGGAATTACCGTTCTTCTTCTGATGACACATATTTGCTTTACTAATATCAAATTTATGTCCTGCTGTGTATGTTTCTGTATTCTTAACTTTTATAATCCATTTGAACTCATTTTGAGTGGTAATTAAATTCACACATGTAGTATTACCATCTTTCCCACAACTCAGTTGAAGAGACACCTATAAAACATCGTCGCTGAGTTCATAGCTGTGATGTGACACAGCTCCTGGCACGGCTATGATGGTAAGATGCATCTCAATTTCAGGGATGTCAAAAATGTGGCAAAAAATATGCATCTCATAATTGATGACTTAAGTCTACGCATTATCTCAAATTTCTTGTTTTAAAAAGTATAGCTTTGGGGTGCCTGTGTGGCTCAGTCGTTTAAGCGTCTGACTTCTGCTCAGGTCATGATCTCAACGGTTTGTGGGTTCGAGCCCCACAGCAGTCTCTGTGCTGACAGCTCAGAGCCTTGAGCCTCCTTTGGATTCTGTGTCCCCCGGCTCTCTCTGCCCCTCCCCCGCTCATGCTCTGTCTCTCTCTCTTTCTCTCTCTCTCAAACATAACTAAACATTAAAAAAAAGTGTAGATTTCTTTTATAGTCTATATGGTTTTAACTGTCGGGGGATTGATCAGTCGTTCTCTTGGTGTTGCTGAAACTTCTATTCTTTCCTCCAATGTTGTGCCTTCTGATCATTTCACTGCTTGCCAGCCCTCTCAGCATAAACCAGTGGTTGTAGTAGATGACAGAAACTGAAGATTAAAGTGCTTTGGCAACACCTCGCTTTTCATTTCTCATGTCTGTGTTCTACCCTCTATACCCTCTAGCTTTGAAAGGGTTGGGTATGTCTTTTTGATGCAATGGGAATTTAAGAGGTAAGTGAATCTCTAACTGCTTTGGGTAAGAAAATATCCAACCAGCTGCACTGCCTTGTGAATAATCTGTACTTGACCCTAAACCACATCTCTCCCTCTCTTACACAGATCTCGGTTGGGCTGCCAAATCTGTTTGACAAAGTCTATGGACAATATGACCGTTCGAGTACCTGACGTGGTGGCCGATGCCAGGCAATCCATTGATGTGGGCAAGAACTCCTAAGCTAGAATAAATTGGAATATTTTCACAAAATTCTACCTATTTTTATAGTTATTATTTCTTAATGTAATGAAATGAGAACATGGGTGAAGGGATTTATTATGATGATTAGCTTTACTACTTTAATTGACCTTACATAACTACTGCATTTTGTAGTTCTAAAGGTATGCAATCCTTATTTTGGTTAAATTATAAAAAGCAAATCAAATATTAGAAAAGTAGTTAATATTATAAAACCTTACATATTTTACCTTAGGTTTGTTTAGCAACTTTAGCAACATGTTTTCACATAAATTTTATCCTTAATTACCTGTAAGTTAGGTTAAAAAAAGATATTTTCCCTGTTAGATGTGGGTAAAGACAGAGCCCCTAGATGGCTTATCTAGGGCCATGTACCAAATTAGAACGTATGTACTAGAACCCACATCTTCTTACCCAACATATATGTTCAGATTGAAACTAGAGAAGTTATGAATATCTTGTTTATATCAGTAATTAAGTGGACAAAACTAAGCACTCCGTAAACTGCTTCATTTCAAAGATAACTAGTTATTGCCTTCTAAATAATATTTCAGAATTCTGATTCATTGAAAAGTATCTGGACTTCCTCACAGCACGGTGCTGGTTTCTGAGAGCCTGCGCTGTAAGAGTGAGCTCCTGTGCCAGGTAGATGCTGTATCCTTTCAGTGACCCAGTTATGGAAGTCACACAGCATCATTTCTGCCTGTTCTCTTCATTAGAAATGAGGCACTAAGTCAGGCCCATCACTTGAAGAGAGGGGTGTCAGAGAATTTGCAGACATGCCTTAAAGCCACTACAATAACCATTATTTTCAGGTTAGCTTACTGGCAGGCACATTATTGCCTATGAAAATTGTCTCTTTAACCAACAGTGTTCTAAACTTTTTTGAGAAGGGCTGGATTCGTTCTTATATTGCATTTTGAAAGATTCTTGTGTCTTCTTTTTTATGATGGTTCATTGGTTTTATTCTATAACTCCCACAGTTTTCTTCTTGACATTCGGTTAAAATCAGAGGGAATAATGGTGGGTTCTTTTTCAATGTTGTATAATTTTAGTTTACATTTTTCTGCATTTTTCCATCAAGAAAGGCAGCTTCCTTTGGTATAATAGTCTATGTAATTGTTGGTTACATGCTAATACTTAATATTGTATTTGCTTTTCACAAATAAAACCAACCTATAATTATGTAAGTAACTCAAAACTGCTGAATTAGTTTTTCAAGTGACCAATTCTAAGAATTTTGAGAACCTTTTGCCTAACTTTCATTGTGAAAATATTGTCTAATTTTTGTCTTAAAGGACAGTTTTCTTATTTTCCTTATAATATTTAAGTATCACATGGTGATCCGTGTGGTTTCTATCATAGTCATTTAGCATTAGAGCAATTACGTTTTGCTTGAAAAAAATGTTTTCTAAGGGGAACTTAGATTCATTATTTATTTTCCCATCTTTTTCTTCTTCTTTTTTTTTTTTTTTTTTTTTTTTTTACAACTCTGGTAATTGCTTTTCCTGCCCTTAAACTCCCTGAAATTTTGTGTTAAACTATATTATGGATCAGAATTTATTAGATGGATTTCTTATTTATAGGATAACTTATCACCCTATAAATTAAAAAATAGAAATAATGTGTTGTATGTATATTTCTAAAAATAGTATATGAAACTTTATTCTAAGTGTAAACTATCCAAAGGTATTCAAACATTACACACATACTTTGTTTCCCGTTAGAGAAATATTTAAGAATAGAAAGATGGTCTTGGTTAAGCAACAACAGGATTCCTTTTATGTGTCAACACATCACATGATATCAAGTTGTTTTTATCAGATTTTCTTTTGTTTATAAGTTTCTAGAAACTTAACAATTAGAAAACCAGCTGGCAAGGGGAAGACATGACCACTTGCAGACACAAAGTTCCTATTTCAGAACAGAAACAAGGAGTTATAAGATAGTTGAAATCTACTAGAGGCCATCGAGGAGAGAAGTGGACGGAAAACATGTCTGTAGTGAGAGGTGTTACTTCTGCAGAAACTGGCAGTAATACATTCTCTAACCAATGCCTTTATTCCTCTTTCCTTATGACTCCCATCTGCTTGTTGTCTTACTACCTGGATATATTAGTTGCCTTAATTTTTAGACTTGATTTGATGTTATAAAATTAAGCACAGCCTCTGTGACTTTCTGGTTCACTTCGTCTGCTAGCCGTTACCAAAACCATGACTGCTCAGCTTGATTTACCCAGTAGTCTCCATCCCTCCCTCATCTGCCCAAGTACTTTGCCCCGGACCGCCCTTTATAGCATTTATATAGTGCTTATCACATGGAGCACTGACTACATTTCTTCCCTAACAGACTATGCTTTTTAAGAATCAGTACTGGGTTGTGTTCAACTTTGTAAGTGCAGTGTCTATCATGGTATTTACCCACAATAAGTATACAATAAAACCTGAGTTAATCAAAACCTGATCGTATAAGAAATATGCTTCTAGCATCTTGCTCTGTGGTAGTCTGTTACAGATGAGACTGCATGAGCCCAGGATAAGCCCATGTATTGAGCCTACCTCCTAACTCCAACTTAACAGAAATCAGGACACACAGGACTGTTTTCCTAAGATATCCGATAATTTCCACTCTATTAAAGAGGACCGTGTTCAACTTGTCATCTTTTTTAAACATACCTTGAATGAAACAGCTTTTGAATGAGCCGAAGTTAGGTCTCTCTGCTGGTCTTTGTTCTTCAAATACATAGTGCTGAGGTCCTGAAGGTGATAGATGGTCTCTGGCCCCGTGAGTCACATGACACTGTCATGACCAAGCCTCCAAATGGGTGCTCCTCCATCTTGGAAGTGTCGGCCATCATGTATTTCTGCAGGCTTCAGTGATTTTTCATCAGCGTTAGACTTCTGACTGGTCCTAAGGAGAATTCCTCAGGGCAGTGAAACGAAGCAAACCAAAAGACTGAGAAGGATTAGTAATTTTGTTTTAATGTCCTTTCTTTAGTAGAGTCTTTTGTTTCTTAACTGAACTCCAAAGACTGTAAGCCTCAGAGAGATAGCAAGATAGTGAGGGAAAAGCATGGGACTTAGTGTTCGAAGACCTGGGTACTGTTTTAAAAATTATCTAAAACTTGGAAATAAAGCAAAAAGATTCCTGCAGGTCACTTTGAGGTGGTACTTAGAGGACTGTCTACCTGGGCACCCAAGGATCACCTGATATTCTAAGATAGAGGCATTAGCAAACTATGTCCTATGGGTCAGATCAAGCCTGCCACCTGTTTTATGTCAATAAGCCTGATTGGAATTGCAGCCATGCCCACCTCAAGCTTATTGCTTATGGTTGCTTTCATTTGACAACAGCAGAGTTGAGTAGTTGTGACGGAGACCAAATGGCTCATAATGCCTAACATATCTGCTGTCTCGCCTTATACAGAAAAAGTTTGCTGACCCATGCTCTAGGGGAGGTAACTTTGACTTGGTACTTATTATTGACCTGGACCCAGTCCTTCTAAAGTTAGATGTTAAGTAACTTCGAAAAGCTTGTTAGTTGCAGAGGTTTTCTTTGCGGTAGGAAAGGTAACTCTGAGAGTTATGGTTTCTTGCCTTGTAGGGCATTATCCTGTTTGATGTTTATCTCTGCAGTCTTCCTACAGCATTCTTTTTTCCACTGTGTGTGTGTGTGTGTGTGTGTGTGTGTGTGTGTGTGTTAGTTCCTCATGTCTTTCTCTGAACCAACTTTGTCCTTCTGCTGGTCCCCTCATTCATGAGTTAAGTAAATCTTTGCCACAGGCTCACTATGCATTTGTATGAGAATCCTTTCTAACTCATAGAAAATTACATAGTGGCCTCTTGAGGCCCCTCTGTGCCTCCTCACAAATGTTTTATCTTGAGGTAGTCAAGCCTCTGGTTACATATCTGTTAAGTAGAGATAATTAGACCCAGTACCTCAGCCAAACTACTGTTTCATCCATGTAATCATATCCACTGGACAATGTTTTATAGTTTTTTCAATTATAAGGTGGTGTGTGTAAACATTTTTAACTGTAGAGCATTATGTCATTATTGATTGTTGCTTCTTGACGAAATCTAGACGTTAGGTAATAAAGTACAGGTAGAATATTTGTTATGTAAGAATTGCAGACTGAGACTCGATTCTTTGACTTTCCTATTTAGAATAGTTATTTTTAAAAAGCAGTTGTGTATAGGGCTTAATCTTAAGCCTAACTACCTAGCTGATGAATGCACTAAAAGTAAATGTGCTTTATCTTTTATGTGAGAGAAATGGTCTATTGATAACCACCTCTGTTAAATCCTCCAGAAGTAGCAATGAGTTGGATATTTCTAGACTGTCCTAACTACAAAAGGAAGCAAATAATAATACAGCTTTGAACATGGGCTGGAAATAATTCAGTGCCTTTTTATTGAAAGAAAAAAATAAGGAGCAATTCTGATAAAAGCAAAGAAGGGAAATACCTGTGGCTGAAAATGGAAATACACACTGTTTGCTTTTTCAAGGATGTCTGTCTTTCCACACAGCACAGTTCCTTGTGATACTCCAGAACACACTGCCCTTTGCAAATCGTTTTGAAGGGATAATAGCACTCCCCTCTCCGAGTTTAAATATATTTTGTTAATCAAGCTCAAAAAGAAAAATTTTTTTACGTATTTTTTGACAGCCCAACCTGATTTTTTTCAAGTGATCACTCGATAGATCTTGCATGATAGATATGCCTTTTTGGAGGCACAAGTTGAAACACTTTGGAGGAAGTTTTAATAATCCCATTAAAGGTCCATTTAACATAGTTCTGCTCTGGGGAAGTAGCATGCTCTGGGTGCTCAGTGGTGAGCTGTGTGCTGTACAACCAAGTGAAATTGCTAGAAAGATTCCTGTGTATATAGTAATTTCAGGTGATGTGGTGTACCTACGATCAGATTTGAATTACAAAATCAAAAGTGACAGTTCCTGTGGTCTTTTATTAAAATCCAATCTCTTTCATTCATGTCATCTTCCAAATGCCTTGAGAAGTATCTGACACACAGTAGGTGGTCAGTCAGTATTAGCTGAAATTTTTAAATAAATCTACTGGCCTGCCCACCACTGTCTCCCGATTGTGGGATAAAATAGCAGGGGCTTGTGAGAGGAGAAAATCTCGGGTTAGAGCTTTGGATTAATAAGCATAGTTATGTGAAATGAGTTGCTAAACTAAATAAAGAAAATCAAAGGTTTTTATACCATCAACAGCTTCCAAGGTTAAAGTCTTGGGTTATAGCTCTTATCAGGGTGATGAGGAGTCAAACTTTCAAGTGTTTGTAAGTCACTGTTACTTTTGCCAGACAGCTGAACTCTTGAGAGGACAAAATGATTATTTCTTTTGAGAATGCTGCTAGATTTCACAAAACTGAAAACAAAGCGCTCATGTACCCAGCAGTGGGGTGGGCATACTTTGACCTGGCACTCACCTCTACCAGCTTCTGCTTGTGTGTCCTTGAGGGCAGTGCTTGATGATCAGACCTTTAGAGTAGGGAGGTTTCTTTTATTGTAAAGGGCAAAGCGAGGGTAGCCCTAGAAAGCAGATTTTTCTGGCCTTTTTGTACTCCACCAGAAACTAAAACGTTCGTCCAACTGTTCTATCAGCTTTTGGCCAACCAGCTGGTTACATTTGTGCAGGAATCATGCACAGCCTTGGGGCTCTGCCAGAGCCCCAGTGAAACCCCATCCTAGCGGGGTGAGAGCCTCATCTTGATGTGGTTAATGTGCACACCTCAAAATATCCATTATCAAGCTCAGAATTCGTGCCAAGCAGCAGGGTAACAGAACTTACCACAAGGCCTTAGATTATGAAGCCACCTGTTGGCACTCATGTGTCTCCATTATTACAGAACTTTTTTATGCCACAAGTCCAATTTTGTGAACTGACTAGTCTTCCAAACCAAAAGTTGTTTGGAGAGAGAGCAAAGGAAAAACTAAACAGGAAATAAGTAAGCCAACAGTCATCACCTAATGCAACTGCACAGAAAAGTTCACAAATATTTTAAGTGTTTTCAAAATGTTTGTAGATATCAAAGAGCCAAACCATCTGGGTGAAGCATTCCATTAGCCCTAATTTTTTTTGTAGGGGCATTAGTTTTGAGCTAGAAAAAGGTCACCCCTGCCCAAGGTAGCATACTTTGCACTTAACACCTCATTCAATACTTCCAAGCATGTGACATTCTAATTAGCAATAAAACTTAGAAGTGCATGGCTATTAATGTTTTTCTTTTAAACATTTATCCATGAGCCTTGAAAAGGAGAGGAATCTCTCCTTACCCCTCTCACAGGTCCTGCCAAGATGTTCATTCCATTCTAGCTCCTCCCCTCTGTCCTGCCCCTCCCCCTTTCATGTCTTTCCCTTTTCATACTTACCCAGCTCCTTCAAGCCTTGAAGCCTTGCAGCCTTGAAAGAACTGGCTAAGTATTAAAAAGAATTCTGATTCTCAGGAGTGCTCTGTCTCCCCCCACTCCTCACCTGACACTGCCCTGTTCTCTGTCTTCCCCTTTGTGTGGTACCTGTTGTGTCCCTCTTTTCCAAGATACCTTCCACACCGAACCAAACACTAGCACGGAGTAATTAGCGGGAGAGAGTTTGTTGGTGGAACTCATTTGTCTTCAAAGAATGTGCTCACTTGGTCACCTGGTAAACCCAGATTGGAGAGGAGGGGCTGTGGTTTTAAACAAGGAGGACACATTCAGAAATGTTGAGGGTCAGCTTCTGAAGACTTGGGGGTCACCTGTAAAGTCCCATGTAGGGCCTGGCATTTTCAGTATTTTCAGACTTTTTTTTTTTCCTGAAGAGAAGCTGGGACCCAAGTTTTTGTGTGAAATCTCCTGATTGTTCTATGTTTGCAAGGATTTTAAGTTTAGTTTGTTTTTAATATTATAGGGGATGGATAAAAGAGCCATGAGCAGGTACAGTGGGCTGCCATCTTGGATCCTCTGGTTTAGAGGACCCAAGAAGTGGGTTAGTTGAGTCCTAGATTATTAGGACTTTCATGTATACTTAGAAGGCTCTGAAATGTCTACTTGGGTCTCTTTCAGTGACTTTGACTTTCAAGGTACCTCAAAATTCATTCACCTGCTAAAGGGCTCTCTGGGCTCAGGAGGCTGGCCAGACCTGGGGTGAGCCTGTTGACTGACCATGGACTGGAGTAGATCATCCAGCCTCTCCAGGGTATCTCCTGATTTTCAGATAGCCTCTAGGCTGCAAGGCTTTCTGAAGGGTCTGTATCCTCTCCTGTCACCACGTGGAAAGGGTCTGGTGTGTCGTCCAAGATCTTGCCAAGTCTTGCTTTAATAGACAGAAGAAACCTTTAAGCCTGGATTAAAGCCATCCTCCATTAGGATGACCTATTTGAAAACAAATTGGATCACTTCGCATTCCACAAGTGAAGTCCAAGCCTCAAGAGATCCTGAACCTCATGTCTTATGACGTAGTAACACAAAAAGCCTTGCAGTTCCCTGAATACATCGTACAGTTTCATAACTCTGTGTTTGCTTAACCCGATCCTTGGAGCATGCTCCTGCCCCTTCCCTGCTTGGCTAACTCTTGATCCTCTTTTAGGCTTCTCTGGGAAATGTTCTCTGAAGTCCCATCTGGGGTGAAATGCCCCCTTTCTGGACCCCCCAGAATATAGTTCCCTCTTAGCATTTACCATATTGGAGTGTAGTGAGGTTGGCTGTTGGCTTTTGTGTCCACCACTGAGCTATACACACATCCTGTGTATTATCCTGCCCAGAGCCTGGTGCTCAACACACCCTAGTCAGTCAAGAGATACTTGTACTAGAATGTTGGAGAGCAGGTGTCTTCATGCTCACGGGACAATACATGGGAACACACACACACACAGAGCGAACATAAACTCCTAGACATCCCAAACTCAGGAAGGAGTTAAAGCGTGGATAACCTTACTTGTAACATTACTTGTCCCTGGTTTGGATATGTTTTTTGTCCTGGAGCCCTTTAAATGTGCTTCTAGTTCCTTACAGTTAAGTTTTTGTTTGTTTTTCTACTGTTTTTCATACTTTGGAAGGGCAGAGGCTTCTGATCTAATAAAGTGTGCGACCTTGGAAGAGGAAGGAGAGGGGGAAGGTAATATCCATTTATTTATTTAGCAAATATTTATTGAGCACCTACTGGGTGCTGGCGGTTCTGCAAAGACAAAACAAAACAATTACATCACTGTCCTTACAGTTTACTTTCTCGTGGGGCAAACATGAGATGGTTTCGATGGTAAGTGCTTTGGAGAGCCATCACCCAGAGAGGAGGGATAAAGGTGCTGAACGGGGGGGAGGGAGGAGTAAGGACCCGATTTTAAATCAGGTGGTTTCTGAGGTGTAACACGTGCCAGGGGCCACAGGGCCTAGGGAGCAGGCAGAGACCAGGGGAGGTCTAGGGAGGTGGCCAGAAAGGTCAGCAAGTAGAGAAGGGGAGTTTCCAGGTGGTGAAGGCCACGTAGGGCCATGGTAAGGTCTCGGCTCTCCTCCCATGGAATGGAAGGTTTTGAGATCATCAATTTTACCTAGCAAATGCCCAGCACTGTACTAGGTGTTCACATAAGCTACCTCACTTAATCTCGGAAAGTACCCCGCAAGGTGGACTACTATCATCACTTTGTCGGTGCAAACTTACACAACCTTATTTACCCAGACTTACATGACCTTCTCCAAGATCAAATAAGCATTCAGTTGGGGAGCCAGGAAGACTTAACCTCTGTAAGCCCTGGCTTCATTTTTTTTTAAAACAGGGATGATACCTATAAACCCGATGCAATTATTGTGAAAATCAGATGCTAATGTATGTGAAATTCAATAAATGTTAATTTCCTGATTTGTCCCGAGGTCACACACACAATTACGAACGAAGGCAACAGTAGATAGAAGGTGACCACCCAGCAGCACGTCCATGCACTTAATAGATTTTAGTTTCTTCTCTCCTTTTCTGCCTCCTGTCTCTGGGTTCAGTTTCCTTATCTTTATGTTGAGCTCTTGGACTGCCCTCTAAGGCAATTTCCAGCTAGAAATTTCCTTATTGGTTCTACTTTGTCTTACACGTTTGTTACACCCTCTGGACGACCCATGGAAGGTTGTGCACATGGCGGGTGGGTGTGGGGGTTTCATCAATGCCGGATGGATAATTTCAGAGGTTAAATGCCACTGTCACATTCAAGTTTGATTGGGTCAGCGGTCTTGCCGAAGGGGCTTGCCAAAGTGCGCCAAGGAAGACCTTGGAGTTTCTGAAAATGAATGTAAAATATAAAACGTCACCACTTCCCCAGCGATGCTGGAGTGATCCGGCCACAAGTATGTCGTCCATATTGCTTTATAATTACCTTCCGACCTTTACTGACTCTGACAGTTGTGAATCTTTTAAAAAAAGGATTCGAGAATATTACCATTATGCAGTTGCCTAGAAACAGGGCCTAAAATACATCTGGCTTTAATAGAAGAGCTAAAATGAGTTTTCATTTTTTGGCATTGTCTCTCCCCACTCCTCCCCCACACCCTCTCTTTTTTTTTTTTTTTTTTTTTGTATCAACCCTGAATTGTGGTCGAATTTCCCTCTAATCCTTTCTGAACTGTCCAAAACCAAGATACTTAACATAGGGAGCGTTTTTCCATCCCGGGAAGCTTTAGCAGCCCTGACTTGGCATTATGAAGCCTAATCCTTAGCCCACTTACACACCGCATGTGTGGAATCCGCGTTGTCAAATCACTCACCACTCTCCCTGAGTGAGAGCCTCTGCCAGCACTCCTGAGAATGCGAGGAGACGGTATCCGTCTCTTCATCAAGGCATGTTCTAGTGCCGCTTGCCAGATGGCTGCAAACATAATTTTTCTGACCCATAAAAATTTCTGTTCTCCACTCCCACCCTCCAGGACGCATCCTCTGTTTTCCTTCCACCCCACTTACTGTCGCGGCATTCGGTCTACAGCTAGGGCGCACTGCAAACACAAGCCCTCGTAACCTGATAAAAAGAGAGGGAAATGTGTGAAAAAGAAGGAGAAGCAATATATTCCATTGTCCAACATCACCTCGAGGCTGTCTTCCCAAATTTGCCTGATCCCGAGAACCACCTGAGGGCTTGTTAAAAATGGCTCATTCGAAGCCTCTCCTCCCAAGACTGGGATGCAGTAGGCCTGATTTTGAACTTGGAAAGCAGCTTCTAACGATCGCCGTGCGTGATTTTTGTCAGGAGAGTGTAGGAAACGCATAGGCCAACATGGTAGAGCCTCGGCACCTTAGGACTGCAGACGACGGTTCTGTGACCTTGCTTCGGATGCCACCATTTCTTGCTCACACTTTTGGTTGTACCACCCACATGCACCCACCGTGGTGCCTGCCTCCGGGCCTTGCCTATGGCTCTGCACACCACCCTCCAGGCCGCACATCCCTCTTCACCGGGCTTCCCGTGCATTAAGACTCCGTTCAGGTGTCCCTGCGTTGTGTTTCTGAAGACCCTGCCCCGGCTTCTAACGCAGGAACGGCACCCGCCAAGATTTGTTACAGTTACTGGCTTACCTGCCACCATCCCGCGTTCTGCTTCGTCCAGTTCACCTCCACCTTGGAGTCCTCATTTGAATGCAAGGGATCTTGCAGGCTCTACATCTGTGGACGCCCATCCGAGACTTCTGCCAGAAAGCCTGGTGTGTGGCGGGTGCTCCCGGATCCTTTACTGATCAGCCTCTGTCCACAACTGTGAGCTCCTTGAGATCTGGGTCTTTCTCCTCAGCCACCCTAGCACCGCATTCTATGGCTGTCAGTTGAATAAGTTATTGAGAAATTTGACTTTATAACCAGGGTTGGGTCCACTCAGGGCTCCCGGGAGAGCGGGGGATTAAGCACATGCAACTCCACAAGGGAAAACAGGAGCCAAGTAGGGGTAAACCACAGAAAACTGTAAAAGGGGAGAGGAAAAAAAGGTAGGGTAGAAAGAAGAAGAGAGGCTGAGAGCACAGGCTTTGGGATGGGATAGGTGTGATTCAGAGACAGAGCTCAACTGCTCCTAGAGATGGGACCTCAGGCAAGTGACTTTCATTCTCCGAGAGTCACGTCCTCAAGTATAAAGTGGGGGTAAAGGTGACTGTTGAGCACTGTGCATCCGTAGCTTGTTTGCGCTAGACGGCCGTCCTCTGAGAATACTACCCCATATACCCACCACCCACTTGCAACAAATACCAGCTCCTAGCGATCCCTGCTTCTTCTCTGACCTCAACCCCTGCCACCCCCTAATCCCGCGCCCACCCCACACCCTGCTTCTTTTCAAGCAAGCCCCAGATACAATTTCACGTCATCTGTCAATATATTTTATAACGTTTTGGCAGCTTCGTCTGCTGTTGTTTTAATAGGTAAGCAAACTTGGTTCCGGACAAGAAACACAGCGGAACACATTGCCTGTTGTTGCCAACCTGTCTTTCGGCTTCTGACCCACCTTTCCCAGCCCCCTGATGAGCTGAAACCATGGGCTGCAAGTGACACTGGGGTTGGGGGAAGAGCAAGGCTAGGTACCCTGTTCGCCACCTGAGAAGGCCGGGCCAATGGGCAGCGTAATAGGAAATTCTTTGGCCTCGGCCTTGTGCGGACTGACTGGATCTGGACGCCTGCGATGACTACTCCGGGCCAGGATCAAGCCTGGGGCTCTCCCGGGACACGCCTGCCTCCACACCTGAAACTGTCCCCATGCCACACTGCCACAGCTGCTTAGCAGAAACCAGCATGCTTTCCTGGGGACTGTTCCAAGACCACCAAGACCCCTCTAGAACTGGTCTCCTTTAACAGCAAAGAACCACAAAACATTCTTGACCAAAATATCACTTGATCCTGTCACATGAGGCTGTCATTTTGGCTCACTGTCAAAAGTTCTTCGTATCCTCATCAAACTGTAAGAATTCTAAAACACCTGAGCTCTAAAGTGAGCTGACAACTGTCCTGAGTATCTTTCCTTCTTTTATTTTTGTAATTTTTAATTTATTTTTAATTTTTATTTATTTTTGACACAGAGGGCAAGCAGATATGGGGCAGAGAGAAAGGGAGACACAGAATCCCAAGCAGGCTCCAGGCTCCGAGCTGTCAGCACAGAGCCCGATGCAAGGCTCGAACTCATGACCCGTGAGATCATGACTTGAGCCAAAGTCGGATGCTGAACTCTCTGAGCCACCCAGGTGCCCCTATCTTTCCTTCCTTTAGACATGGATGCTTTTGCCATTCTGAGACTATTGTGCTGTTTAAAAATTCCTTTTCTTTTTTCCCAGGGCTCACATTGCTACTAAAGCAATTAGCTCTAAATGGATTGGGTCACTGCTGCTCCAAAAAAGGGAGCAGTCCTGTAAAAAAGGAAATATGGTCAAGCTGCAACGTCAAGTTCTCTCTGTACGTGAATATCTGTTCCTCTTAAAGAGGACTCCCACCCTGATGGAGTCTCCTACATCCTCCTTGTGGTCCCAGGAGGCAAATCTAGGTAAGCTTGGAGCCAGAGACAGCTTTCCTTCTTTATTCAGTTTTGGTGGTGTTGCTGATACTCCCATTTCACCAGAATTTCTGAGGGAGACAGTATGGGGTAACTGCTGCGCCAGATAAATACCACCTCTGGCCTTTCTGCGGAGGGAGGCTGCTCCTTCCTCCTCCGTGATGAGCTGGAGACTGTCCAGGGTGAGCAGGCAGGTACCACACTGCCTTCCCTTTGTTGCGGAGAGAAGTTTTGATGTCACCCCTCGGTGTGAACGGAGACCCTTCCATAAGCCTGTGAGGCGAAGCGTCCTAATCTGGGCTCTGCCCGAGGACTAGCGGAGGTTTCTGACCTCCACGTCTGCACCTCAAAGCACAGTAAACACATAGGGGACAAAGTTCTCATTTAGAGGGACTGCTGAAGTTCCGGTTTCAAGACCTCAGTAGTAAATTCACGGGAAGGCTGCTTCCACTACCTTTTGGGGATAGTTGTCGGAGTGGTGTCTGTGAGCTCAGTTTCACTTTTTGGCCAGACAAACCCAAGGCGAAAAAGGTGGCCCCAGGGGCTCCCTGCATTTTAGTTAACAGCAGCTGACGGCTGACAGCCCTGCTCCCCCCGATTCCACTTCGCACCAAGAGACTGTTTTTCTCAACCACGTTAAGAAGTTGACCGCGTTCATTGGCAAAGTTAACAGTAGCTGCCCTAACAGACAAACCCTAACTAAACCTCAGTGACTTAACACACCAAGACTTCATTCTCATTTACATAAAACCCACTGTGGGTCTGGCTGCCCCCCTCTGTCCTGTAGCAGGACCACCTGAAACAGGGGGACTCCCCAGGGAAGAAAAAGGACAGAGAAGGTGCCTGGCTCACAACCCATTGGCCAGAACCAGTCACATGACCCCAACCTAACTTCAAGGGAGGCTGGGAAACAAGAAATATTTGGGGAGCACTGGTTTCCTTCTGTCACATTGACCATCTAATTCCATGATTTTCTGTTTTCCAGCAAGTCACTGACACAAATGTTGAGTAAGTTAAAGTCAGGATAAACGCCCTGAAGGTAACAGGAAGTACCTTCCTTCCTGTTTTTTGGTTCAGAAAGCACCAGTGTCCACACTGCAGGCTTCAGGTTAGGCTCTGGATCCTGGCAGGAGGACTTCCAGGGAATGCCCGGGCCCTGTCCTAAAGGAGGTTCAGGGCAAGGTGAATGCTTTCTTTTGCAAGTAACCAAAACCATTCCTAGAAGGAAGGGGCGAGGAACATAGGCCAAGATAGTTCTTTTTTAGGGGGCTGTAGTTTACATGCTCATTTTGCTCCTCTGTTGAGGGAGCGTTCCAAGTCCTCGTTGGAGGATGCATTTTGTCATTCTGTGGCTTAGTTCCTAATGGATGCAGGGAAGGTAGTAGCTATAGAAAGTCCATCCCATGGCAAAGGAACTACTGAAAAATAAAACAGGATTCTTGTCCTATGAACGGCCTTTACCCCGGCTGACCTAGAGATTGTGCAATTGAGGCTGGCCACATAAAAAAGTACAGACAGGGAAAAATTTTGCAACTGTCAGAAGTCAGCAGTCTTTTCCACGGCTTGAGAAGCAAGTAGAGACAGGTGAGCCTCAAACCTGGTGCAACTCTGTGTGAGTGATCACTAAGAGGCATGTGTCCTCCAAGGTTACACCAGAATCTTGGAGGGATGATGGGTAGGAGGATGCAGGATGTTTATATCAATCAACGTATCAGAAAGGGACTTACATTTAAAAAGAAGGAAAGAAAAACGGGAGGAGGAAGAAAGAGAAAGACTTCCCTAACTTCATAGCTGGCAACCTTTCAAACCTGGGTATGATTATAAGGTGGTGGAGTGCACACATATCATTAGTTGATAGGAAAATGAGGTGCAATCCTGTACTATAGGGCCTCATATCATGTGGAGTAGAGGTGAACAGATTTTCTGAAGTGCTAAGGCTAGATTTACACCACTTGTATCATTCCGGATCTGAGGTAACATGGTGAGGGGGCTTGCTTTCTCTTGGAAGGGGTTTTCCGTCTATGACCCCAATGTCACTAGAAGCACTGTCAGCCCTTGAGATCTAGGTAGTAACTTTCTAGAACATATTACCATAGTAACGTAACATAATAACATTAGTTTTACTGCCTGTGGAGGTCCACTGAAAAATTTCTACCAATTCTTAGGGGACTCACCCTCCTGTAGTCCTACACATATGGAAATGCAAAGGATCTAGAATAGCCAAAACAATCTGGAGAAGAACAAAGTTTGAAAACTTATACTACCTTAGTTCAAGATGTATTATACATCTACAGTAATCAAGAGGTTGTGATACTGGTATAAAAACAGCTATACGGATCGATGAAACAGAATACAGAATTCAAAGACAGACTCACGCATATATGGTCAGTTGATTTGGACAGAAGCACAAAGTTGATTTGGTGGAAGAAGGATGATTTTCAACCGATGGTGCTGGAACAATTGGTGTCCATATGCAAAAATATGATCTGTGGTCCATACTTGCTCTGTGAACAAAAATGAACTTGAATTGGATTATAGATTTAAATGTAAAAGCTAGAAATATAAAATTTCTAGATGAAAGCATAGGAGAGTACCTTTGGGACCTTGAGTTAGGCAAAGATTTTTCAGCTTTGACACCAAAAGCACAACCCATAAAAGAAAACAATTGTACTGCCTCAAAATTAAGAACTTCTTTAAAAGATACAGTGAATAGAATGAAAAGTCAATCCACAGGCTGGAAGCAAGTATTTGCAAATCACATATCTGATAAAGGACTTATGTCCAAATTTATAAATAAATCCTAGACTCCATAAAACAACTCAATAAAAAAAACGGAAATACCATAACAGACACTTCATCAGGGAAAAAAGTAAGTGCATGAAGAGATGCTCAACATAATTTATTAGAAAAATGTCAATCAAAATCAATGAAGCACTACTACACATCTTTCAAATCTTAAAAATTTAAAAGACTGACCATACAAGTGTTGGTGAGGATGTGGAAGAATCAGAATTCTCATAATTTCTGGTCCAACCACTTTGGAAAACAATTTCTTAAAAAAGTTAATACAGGACCCAGCCATTCCAGTCTTAGGGAAATGAAAGCATATTTCGTACTATGAATTTTCAGAGTACTTTTATGTGTAATAATCCCAAATTGGAAACAACCGGAATGTTCAACAGGCGAATGATAAAAATTTTTGATATATCGATGTAAAGGAATACTTCCCAGAAATAAAAAGGAGTAACTACTGATATGCACTAAAACATGAATGAATCTCAAAATAATTACACTGAGTGAAAGACACTAGACAAAAAAAAGAGAGAGAGGATCCCAAGCAGGGTGCATGCTGTCAGCACAGAGCCCCACAGGGGGCTCAATGTCATGAACCATGAGATCATGACCTGAGCTGAGATCGATTTTGTTTACATTATTTTGTTTACATGAAATTCTAGAAAATGCAAACTAATCTATAGTGATAGAAAAAAGATCTGTGGTTGTCTGGGTGGGTAGGGGATTATAGAATGGCATGATGAAAATTTGGGGGTGATAGATATGTTCATCTTGATTGTGGTGATGGTTTTAACTTATCAAATGGTATACTATAAGTATGTAGTTTACATCAATTATACCTCCCTCAATAAAGCTGTTGTTAAAAACCCATTGTAGACATTCCTGTTCTCCAAAGTCCTATTTTAAGCTTCCCCACAACTGAGGAGTTCTTCTCTTGGCCTTTCCCACATCATTCTTTGACTCTTTTCTCCTCTCCTCTGTTCTTTCTTTCCATCCACTTTCTTTTGCTTCAACCATAAATTTCTTTCCTTGTCTCGTACTGAGCACTCTGCCCTCATCTCTGAATTCTGAACCTATGATTCCGGCTCAGACGTGAGCCCTTGGCCTTACTACCCATCTTGTGGTGGTTCAGACCCCAGGTTCTGAAGCCAAAGTGCATGGATTCACAGGCTCTGTTCTCCCACTTTCTAGCTTGGAACTTCAGTAAGTTCCTCACTTTCTCTACACCCAAGTGTCTTTAAATGCAAAATGGCGGTGAAATCAACAGTACTCTTCTTAAAGATTTGCTATGAGGGTCAAATGAGTTAATAAATACAGAACACTTAGAATGATACTTGGCATCTAGTCACTATTCAATACATGTTAGCTGTTATTATTACTTCTTTCATTATTAGTATTATTCTGTTGTTGTTCTAAGTTGAGACAATTCTTCCCTTGAGAGGAATTACAATAAAGAAGAAGTTATATAAACTATTATCTATCCACCTAGTGGAATATTACACATACCTTTAAAAATGATCCTTCCTGGGGCGCCTGGGTGGCTCAGTCAATTAAGCATCTGACTCTCGATCTCAGCTCAGGTCATGATCTCATGGTTCATGACATTGAGCCCCCTGTGGGGCTCCGTGCTGACAGCATGCACCCTGCTTGGGATCCTCTCTCTAACTCTCCCATGCGTGGCACTCTCTCTCTCTCTCAAAATAAATAAATTAATTTAAAAAAATCCTTCCCATGAGTCTGTAACAATTTGGGGGAAATACTTGATAAACCAAAACAGAGTAGGCTTCATAATCATACATTGTCATCTCAATTACACTCAAGAGTCCAAATGAAAATTAGGCAGAAAATTATGAATGAAAAGACTTCTACTGAAATGTTAACAAGTGTCATTTTTCATAATGGAAAAAAATGCTTTCTTTTTTTTTTTTTTTTTTTTTTTTAAGAGTCCTCTTGTTACTAGTGAAAACCTCTTCGGTGGGTGGGGGCTGTGCACACAGTATGCTTTTTGTAGTTAACTTCTTATCCAGCCACACCCTTCGCAGGAAACAGCGCACTGTGACTGTGGGAGGAAGACAGGGTTAGAGAGGGAGGGAGAAGAGAGAGAAGAGATAAGTGAAAGAGAAGGAGGACACTGTAGGGAAGACGGGAGATGCCAAGGACTTGTTTGCTTTCCGGCTGCATCTGGAACCAGAGGCGTTCGCTGCCATGCCTCCCCCTCGTGTTGGCATGTCCAACCAGCCTACTGCTGAAACTCACCCCGATGCCATCTTATGTGGAGACCCCTAACGTGGAGGCCCAGTTCTGCCATGGTGCCCACTGCCGTGTTTTGGCTTGAGGTCTGAGCCTGTAGGAAAGGGAACTGCTCATTCACGATGATAATCGCAGAGACCATGATTAAATTACTAATAAGCTGCACAAATCACTTCTTGATCTTCCATCCCAAACAGAAATTCAACTTTCGTCACGCTGACAAAATGCTGCCCCTAGTTTATGCTTAGTTATCCATATTTAATTGCAGAGAGAAGACAACCTTCCCCTTTTCTCCTTTCCTCATTTTCTCTTCCTTTGTGCACAATTTCTGGGGTGAGTAATTTGTTTTCGTGATCACATGTAACTCATGAGATAAGGCAATGCCAGGAGTTATCTAAGTTCTTGGGTGCTGGGTTCTCTGCCATTTGGACGGGTTGGTAATTTTAGCCGGATGCCTCTCTTCGTCATACTAATTAGACCCTCAGCACTGCGGGTGCAGCACACGGGTCATGAACTCACGTCCAAGAGTTCTGCCAGGGACTGCAAGTGTCAAACTGCTGTCTGCCTACAGTACCTGCAAGGTTAGGAATCTGGATTTGGCCCTAATGCCCGTGGCATCCTTTCACTTTCGCTCAAGAGATCAAGAAAATAGAGCTACCATTATATAGGCTGTAGGCTAGGAAATGTGGCCTCACGCTTTGAAGGAGACAACTGATAAAAAATATTTGGAGCATTCCCACGGGGCAGCCTGGCTAGAAACCATCCAAAACACTGCTGGCGGCCAGCCCAAGCTATGCCTGCCTCGTCTGCCTGAGGGCAGCTCAGGTCCAGCTGGAGTGAGAAGGTCCAGGCCGGGAGAGGGTGTTCCTGGTCACCAGTCTGCCACCACACCAAAGAGAGGTCAACACTGAGGGCCATCCGAAACCGCACGTTTTTTAACAAAGTTACTTTAATTTTGCCTAATTGTTAAAGCATGAAGGCACATTGTTGAACTGGAAAATACAGAAAGAAAGAAGAAATCATAAAACAATATTCTGGAGTATTTTCTTTCAAGAATATGGATTGCCCTTTTTTACATAGTTGAGCACATATGATGTATCTGACTTTTACGTCCCACTTTTATTACTTTATATAACAGGAGTATTCTTATATCATGTTGAGAATACTTTGCACTCATCAGTTTTAACGGTTATTTACTATTTTCTCCTCCTGTAGTTTCTTTAGCCATTCCTCTATGGCTGGACGTTTAGGTTATTTACTATTTCTCAGTATTATGAGTACTACAGCAATGATTACCTTTAATGATAGAACTCTTTCATATTTCTGGCAATTTTTTTTTAGTATAGAATACCAAAAGAGAAAGCTAGGACCAAAGATAATAAAAATGGCTTCCACGTATTAAGTATGTACTATGTGCCAAGCAATTTATATTCATTAGATAACTTAATTCTTCTAACCCCGCAAGATTTGTATTATTATTTTTATTTCACAGATAAAGGAAGGCTTAGAGAATCACATACTCATTAAGTGGCAACACTGGGATTCAAATGCTGGTTGGTCTAATTCTAAGATGTATTTGTGATGGTTAATTTTATGTCAGCTTCGCTGGGCCACAGCACCCAGGTATTTGGTCAAATATTTTTCTGGATGATTCTGTTAAGGGTGTTCTTGCATAAGGTTTACATCTAAATTGGCAGACTCTGAGTAAAGCCCACTTGTCCTTTATAATGTGGGTGGGTCACATCTAATCAGTTGAAGGCCTGAATAGGAAAAGAAAAAAAAAAAAAAGACTGACTTTCCCAAATGAGGGAATTCTGACTTGAACTGCAACCCCTGGCTCTTTCCTGGGTCTCCACACTGATGAGCTCTGGGCTTGAACTGAAGCGTTGGCTCTTCTTTGGGTCTCCAGCCTGCTGGACCACCCTGTAGACTTTGGACTTGCCAGCCTCCATAATTGTGTGAGTCAATCCTTAAAATAAGTCTCTTTGTGTATATATATACATGCACATTCTATCAATTGTGTTTCTCTGGAGAACCCTGACTGATAGAACATTCTCTCATGAGAATATTTTTAAAGTTTTTCAGTTATTTTCAAATTGCATCTCAAAAGGCTTAACAATGAATATTCCCCCCGCAGCAGTGTATGAGAGGACACGAACCAACAATTCACAAAGAGGAGAAATGGAGTGCATGAGTACTGGTCTCACTCACACCATCTGGCATTCATCTTTTAAAAATCCCATACAGGGGCGCCTGGGTGGCTCAGTTGGTTAAGTGTCTGACTTCGAGTCAGGTCATGATCTCATGGTTTGAGGGTTCGAGCCTCTGTGCTGACAGCTCAGTGCCTGGAACCTGCTTCAGATTTTGTCTCCCTCTCTCTCTTCCCTCTATCCCCCTCCCCCCCGCCCCCGCCATGCTCTCTGTCTCTCTTTCAAAAATAAATAAATATTTTAAAAATGTTTAAATCCTATTTATATACTAGATTAAAAAGGACATTTCAGTGTTGCTTGAATCACATTTTCTTTTCCTGATTAAAGTAATCAAGTATTTCTTTATAAAATTTTTTTTAAACAGATGAATATTTACATATATTTTTTTCTGTGTTTCTATTTTTAAGGATTGAGTTTAACACTGAAATTTCTGGAGTTTATTTTCATATATAGTATATGATGAAGATTTGCTTTGGTTTCTTCCAGAATGGCTCATATATGGATCTAATCCCTTTTATATTGTCTAATCTGCTGGGCTGTGGTTTTTCTCATCTACACCATGAAAGGGTAGAATTAGAAGTTGTTCTCAACTCTTACTGAACGTTAGAATCACCTGAGACACTTTTTAATTTTTTTAATGTTTATTTATTTTTGACAGAGAGAGAGAGAGAGAGAGAGAGAGAGAGAGAGAGAGAGAGAAAGACAAAACATGAGCAGGGGAGGGCAGAGAGAGAGGGAGACAGAATCTGAAGCAGGCTCCAGGCTCTGAGCTGTCAGCACAGAGCCTGACGCGGGGCTTGAACTCATAGACCATGCACGAGATCATGACCTGAGCCAAAGTTGGTTGCTCAACTGACTGAGCCACCCAGGCGCCCCACCTGAGGTACTTTTTAAAAGCATAGTTGCTTGGGCGACTAGAGTTTTTGTTTCAGCTGGGCTAGAGTCTGAATTAGAAATTTTTTTTCTTCTCTTTTCTGGTCTTTTTTTTTTTTTTTTTTGATGGGGAAAGAGGGAGAGAGTAAGCAAGCAAGCGTGCTTGGGAAGGAGGGGCAGAGAGAGAGAGAGATTGAGAATTCCAAGCAGGGTCCACACTGCCAGCTCAGAACCTGATGTGGGGCTCAATCCCCCAAACTGTGAGATCATGACCTGAGCTGAAATCAAGAGTCAGATGCTTAACCTACTGAGCCACCCAGGCACCTCTTTTCTGTTTTTTTTTTTTTTCTTCCATTATTTAATGTGTAGCCAGGTTTGAGAATGACTGAGCCACACGACCACTGAGGTCATTTCACCTCTAAAATCCAGATTTGATGTGAAACCACTGTGATACCTGGGGGCCCCTGCTCTCCAGGCTGATGGAGTTTGGACAACGTGTGGGAGGAACAGGGAATGCCCTTCTCCCCTTCCCTGCTCCCTGTGCACACCTCCCAGAGGGTGCTGGTCCATGAGGACACAGGCCCAGCTCCACTCCCCTTGAGGGCTTCCAAGTGTGGAATCCAATGATTCCTCAGACCTGGATTTCTACAAACACTTTGTCCAAAAGAAATCAGTAGCTGAGGAAAGCCTTGTATGTTTCCTGTGGGTAAAAATCAGGCTCCGGTTGATTTTGTTACTAATTTTGGACCCACTGCCTGTCCTTGTCCAGCTCTGTAATCCAGAGATTGTCCCCGGTCCAGTATTTCTGCCGGCTCTTGCCCTCACTCATCTCAACTGAGACACCGGCTCCTTGGGAAGTGGTGTGCAAGGTTGGCTGCACATAAGACCCCCTGGGAAGCAAAAAAAATGCTGATGCTCGGGCCCTACCCCCATCCATTCTGAACTGACTAGTCTCAAGGGAGGCTAAAAGCATCCATAGTTTCACATTTCTCAGGTGTGGTCAGATGTGAGCTCCAGTGCCTGGCAGATGGTGGTTGAACTCAAGCTGCATGTAGAGAGAAAAATATTCCTGAGAAAGAAAATCCTAGTCAAATTAATGTTTGTTTTTGGCAACAAGGGAAAGGGAGATGAAGTAGAGGGCCTAGTGTGGACAAACCTCAATGAAGGGCCCTCCTAAGTCTGCAAGCAGCAGGGCACGGGCTCCTCCCTTCCCCAGGGCACATCCTCTCCATGCGTGTCTGCTCCAGGATATGGTGTGGGGTGGGTGGGGAGGCAGGTCCGGTGGACAGATCAGGTCTGCTCGCCCATATACTGTGGGAGCAGGGTCTGGAAGTGGCGAACCGCAGGACGATTTCTGCCCGATTACCACCTGCCCCAATCCTTGGGCTGGGCAGACAGCCTGATTCACTCCTCACTTCTCTCACTGCCCCCAGCTTCTACCCGTGAGAGTGTGGCCCCTGAAACGAGTTCCTGAAAGGGAAGTGTCTGGCATTACCTGTTTTGGCATTCACAGAAGAGGTCAGCAAATCTTCAAAGAGGCAGGTTTTTCCTTCAAACGCCCTTGAAAAGCTGTTCCAGTGCCTTGCTAACAGTTTGCACCGTAGCCAAAGACTTCACGGATTGCTTTTCCAACTCGGGAGAGGATTTCCTTAACTTTAGAAAAGCGGGAATGAGCTACTGCCAAGGCAACCAATAGGCAACCATAGCATTTGGCCTCTTCCACGTTAGTCGTGCCCAAGGCAATTGGAGGGGTCCCAGGGAGGAGGGAATCAGCCCTTCTAAGTAGCTAGTCTCTGCTTCCATCAGACCACTTCCCTTCTGCTCTTCAGGTAAAGGCAGTTTATTACATC
The DNA here is from genome assembly GCF_018350215.1 of Panthera leo. Lineage (NCBI taxonomy): Eukaryota > Metazoa > Chordata > Mammalia > Carnivora > Felidae > Panthera > Panthera leo. The sequence continues at coordinate 8,849,777 of NC_056688.1, forward strand.
TGACAGCTGGCTCTGCCGCTGTGGTGCAAACAGGCCATTTCCTCTTTCATCTCACAGTCTGAGACGGCTCCCTTACTAACTGCACGCGCTGATTCGCGGAAACGGAGCCTTAAAACAGGCTTTCAGGGAAGTTCACACCAATCGATCTTTCCCATCCGCAGGTCATGGATAACAGCAATAGCCTGGCCTCTCTGCCTCCCATCTTTGCTTTCCTACAAGACATGCTCCTCACAGCTCAGCCGGTGATCATATCATGTCACACACACCACCACCACCCCCCCCCCCCCCCCCCCACACACACCACCGCCTGCTTAATTTCCATTAGTGGGTTTAAAAATCCAATCAGGATAAAATCCAAGCTCCTTAGGAGGGAGGCCCACGAGGCCCTGTGACCTCAGGCCTCGCTGGATCCCAGCCTCAGCTTATACAAGACTCCCCGGCTAGCCCATTCATACCTTCCTTTCTGTTCCTCGTGACCCTGGTTTGACCGTTTTCATCCAGTCCTGCCTGCCTCTGTTGATCTGAGCACTGGTGATGCTTCAGGCTCACACTTTTCTTGAAACAGATTAACTCTTATGTAGATTCTCAGGCACTTCCTGGAAAAATCCAACATTGACAGATATGCCCAAGTCTGTAAGATGACACAAAAATCTGGCCTTACCATTAGATCATCTGGTAATGGGAAAGAAGGGAACAAACGGGAGGCTTGGGGGAGAGGAAACTACAGAAACTGGGTGCACAACAGATAAGGGGAGTTACTGAAATTACACTATTGTAACATTTAGTCACTGTATGTGAAATGGTACAATATTAATTCTAGGTAGACTGATAAGAAGCCATATTATAATCCTCTACATCAACCACTCAAATATATACAAAAAGAAATACAGGTAAAAAATCAACAGAGGAAATAAAATAGAATATGAAAAGCATTATGTTAATTAAAAATTAAGAAGACAGGAAAAAGGGGCACCTGGGTGGCTCAGTCAGTTAAGTGTGTGACTCTTGATTTTGGCCCAGGTCATGATCTCACGGTTTGGTTTCTGAGATAGAGCCCCGTGTTGGACTCTGTGCTGACAGCAGAGAGCCTGTTTGGGATTCTCTGTTTCCCTCTCTCTTTGCCCCTCATCTGTGCATGTGTGTGTGCTCTCTCTTTCTCTCTCTCTTTCAAAATAAATAAGCTAAAAAAAAAAAAAAAAAGAAAGGAAAGGAGGAAAAAGAAATAAACAGCTGGGAAATAAAGAAACAAAAAGCTAGATTGCAGACATAAACTCAACTGTACCAATAATTACAGTAAATGTTGTGTTAGTGTCTAGCACTACCATAACAAATGACCACAAATTAGGTGGCCTAAAACCACAGGAACTTATTCTCATACAGTTCAGGGGGCCAGAAGTACAAAATCAAGGCATTGAGCAATGCTGGTTCCTTCTGGGGACTCTGAGGGAGAATCTGTCCCATGCCTCTTTCCCAGCTTCTGGAGAGTGCTGCTAATTCTTAATTCTTAGTGTTCCTTGACTTGTAGCTGCCTTGCTCCAATCTCTTCACATGGTCTTCTCTCTGTGTCTCTGTGCATGTCCTCTCCTTTTCTTATAAGGACGCCAGTCATTAGATTTGGGGTCTGTTCTGATTTGGAAAGATCTCACCTTAACGATCATCTACAAAGCCACAATTTCCACATTTGGAGGTTCTAGGTGGACGTGAATTTTGTGGGGACACTATTCAACTCATTTAAATATTAACGGATTAAACACTCAGATGAAAAGGCAGAGATTATCGGCACTAAAAAAAAAAAAAAAAAAAAAAAGGAAGACTCCACTGTATGGCATTTATAAGATATGTACTTTAAACATAAAGACAGATGAAAACTAAAAAAAAAAAAAAAAGGAAAAAACACCATGCAAATTGACGTCACTGTAATAATATCAAAAAAGTAGATTTTAAATAAGGAATATAACTAGAGATAAAGAGGGACATTTCATAATGATAAAAGGGTCAATTCATCAAGAAGACATAAAAATACTAAACGTGTGTGCACATAATAACAAAGCTCCAAAACATACACAATAAAAACAGATGGAACTGGAGAAAATAGACAAATTCACAATTATAGTTGGATATTTCAGTACCCTTTTCTTAGCACATGATAGAAGTAGATGAAAAAGCTAGCAATTATATGGAAGATTTGTACTACAGTATCAACCAACTTGTCCTAATTGCTATTTATAGGACATTATATTCAACAACTAAAAAATCCAAATTCTTTTCAGGCACATGTGGAACATTTACTAAAGTAGACATTGGCCATAAAACAAGTCTCTCTGTTTTTAATATGTAGTTTTTGATGACTAATAAGACACAACAGCTTTTCATATACCTTTGATTATATTCTCTGGAAAACTGTAGTTTTGTGTCCTTTCGCAAAGTTTTTGTTGGGTTCAAACCTCATTAGCCATTTAACTTTGAGCTTGTCACTCTGCCTGAATCTCAGTTCTTTTTCCTATACACGGTATGCTCGTTCATTCATTCATTAATTCATTCATTCCTGCATCTGGCAAATATTCATTGAGTACTGACATGTGCTTCTGTTCTACAATGCTGAGCAAAACATAAACATTCTTTTTCTCGTGGAGCCGACATTCTGATGGGAAGAATAACTACCTAGCTCACAGGGTGATATCATGCACACAAAAGCACTATGTACTGTAGAGAAAAAAACATGAATGGTTATAACTGTTATTCCTTTGTCTTTCAACAATGGTATGATTAGGAGGACACGAAAATATCCTCTGGGTCTCTAAATAGCAACTCCAATGTTCCTGCCTTGGGCTTTATATTACTGATCGCTTTTTATGCCAAATCATTTTCGTGTAAGAAGAATGAAAAACAAAATATATTAAAATTCCTAGCTTATTAAATGAATCTGTCATCCAGCAGGACTCTTAAGGTACTTAGGTATTGGTCGACTTTAATTTTTGTGTCACGAGAAGGGTCAAAAAAGAAAAAAAAAAAAGGCAAGAACATGGGGAATTGCTGGGGGGCCAAGCTGTGAATTGAGGCAACACCAACATCTTGTGCTGGAAACTGGAACTGGAGAGAGAAACGATGACATGAGTCTCTCTCCTCAAAAAACAAAACCATCCACTGGAACCTGCAGGAAGACTGCAAGCTCGATGAAGGCAGGAACAAGATGGAATTGGATAAATCGCTGTATTCCCAGCACCAACCACGGTGCCTGGCATAGAGCAGTCACTTAATAAACATCTGAAGCATTATTTAAGTGCCCACACTCCACATATTATAGTTTAGATTTAGCAGAAACCCCCCTATGGTGTTCACGAGGGGAGAGCAGATAGGATTTCATATCAGACTACAGAAAACTGCACATCCGAACCAGATAACCAGTGTTTTTGGGAAAAGTACGTAAACTACAAACTATCTTTAAAAGGCCTTTCCATTTCAGGTTCAAGTGTTTGAAGACGATGTAAATTCCCAGAGACCCAGTGACATCAGAGATAGAACCAAGGGGGTCCTGAGGATCCAAGAACTGAGTTTAAGGACAAATATCAGAGGATCGCAGTTTTTTGGGCTTCGTCTCATTAGGCTCCATTCGCCACAATAAACACGTACATCAGGAATACTCAGTAAGGGAGAGCTCATGTTTTATTGTTCATGTTTTAGTGAGAAAAATTGCTCTTTGAAAGTTGTTAGCTACTTCTCTGCATTAATAGAGATAGGTCACCTTGGGAAGAGCTACTTGAATCCTGCCTCTAAATTATTCAGTGACAGGGGAGCCTGTGTGGCTCAGTCAGTTAAGTGTCCGACTCCTGTTTCGGCTCCAGTCATGATCTCACAGTTCTGTGAATTCGAGCCCAGCGTCGGGCTCCGTGCTGACAGTGCAAAGCCTGCTTGGGATTCTCTCTCTCTTTCTGCCTGTCCTGCACGCCCTCTCTCAAAATAAATAGATAAACCTAAAAAAAATTATAAATTATTCAGTTATAAATGATAACGGGTAAAGGGCAAACTTTCTTATTAAGTTGACAAAGCCTGTCCCAGAAGACTCCAGGGAGCGAGTGGGCAAATTTGTGTCAGAGCCAAGGAGCCCTCTGGGAGAAATAATTAGAACACTTTACCCCCCTCCTTTTTAAATAATAGCTTTATTGAGATACATTTCACATATCATAACATTCATACTTTTAAAGCACAAAATTCAGTGGCCTTTTGTATGTTCACACAGTTGTACGACTATCACCAAGACCTAATTTTAGATTATTTCAATACCCCACCAAGACACCCTATACTGTTAGCAATCACTCCTCACTTCCCATTGCCCTAGCACCAGGTACCACTAACCTATTTTCTCTACCTATGCCCTTGCCTATTCTGGACATTTCATATTAATGGAATCATGCAAAATAGGGTTTTTTGTTTTCTTACTTGTTCAACTTAGTATGTTTTCAAAGTTCATCCACGTTGTAGAATGTATCAGTATTTTTTCTCTTTTATTGGTAATAATTTCTTTGCTATTATTCACAGTTCTATCAACCAAGTAAGATAGGGACTACCTTCCCTAGACAATATTGTTTTATTTTGCCAATTTTTTATTGTGGTAAAATACACATAACTTAAAAATTACCATTTTAAATGTACAGTTCAGTGGCATTAAGTCCATTCACATTATTATGCAACCATTGTCAATATTCATTTCCTAGAACTTGTTCATGATCCCATACTGAAATTCTGTACCCATTTAACAATAACTTCCCATTGTCCCCTCCCTCCAGTCCCTGTAACCACTGTTCCACTTTCCAACTCAGTGTATTTAGCTATTCTAGGTTCCTCATATAGGTGAAATCATACAATATTTATCCATTTATTTGGATTATTTCATTTAGCATCATGTCTTTAAGGATCATCCATGTTGTGGCATGTATCAGAATTTCCTTCCTTTTTAAGGCTGAATAATATTCCATTGTGTGAATATACCACATTTTGCTTGCCATTTATTCATTGATAGACGATTGGATTAATTCCACCTTTTGGCTATTATGAATAATGCTGTCATGAACATTGGTGTACAAAATATCTCTTTGAGGCCCTGCATTCAATTCTTTTGGATATACATGTAGGAGTGAAATTGCTGGATAATATGGCAATTCTATGCTTAATTTTTTGAGGAATTACCATATTGTTTTCCATAGCTGCTATACCATTTTACATTCCCATCAATAATGCACCAGCTTCCAGTTTCTCCACATCCTCACCAATACTCATTATTTTCTGATTTTTTTGAATATAGCCATCCTAATGGGTGATTTGCATTCTCTTAATGATTGTTGCTGTTCAGCATATTTCCATGTGCTTATGGGCCATCTGAGTATCTTCTTTGGAGAAATGTCTATTCAAGTCCTTTTACCATTTTTGAATAGGGTTGTTTTGTTGTTGGTGGTGTTGAGTTGTAGGAGTTCTCTATGTATTCTGGATAGTTATCCTTTATCATATATGCAGTTTGCAAATATTTCCTCACATTCTGTGGGTTGTCTTTCTGATAATGCTTCTAATGATAGTGTCCTTTGATGCACAAAAGTTTTTACTTTTCATGAGGTACAATTTCTCTACTCTTTCTCTTGTTGCCTGTGCCTTTGAGGTCATAGCCAAGAAATCATTGCCAGATCTAATGTCATGGAATTTTTCCTGAATTAATTTTCAAAGTCTGTGTTTTTTGTCATATGTAGCCACAGAATACTCTGCTCATTTTCCTTAGAGGTCAGCAAATGATTGGGCAAGTGATTTCCAGTAGCTCTGCATGTATGTTGGGGCACATATTCAATGATTAGACAGGAAATTTACAACTCTGCCTTTGCCTTTACTTCCTGTTTCACAGAGCCTCAAGGTCAGGTAAATGTGTGAGATTAGGGTCTTCTCAGATCTTTCCTGAGTAGGTTCATAGTCCTAAACATGTGTATGGCCTTCTAGATTCCCAGGAATATGTTTGAGCTTTTCAGAGGCCCCTATAAACATCTCATTCCCCAGTTTTTCCTTTTAAGATTTTTGCTCAGGTCTGGATAGCCCCAACTGGTATCATCTCTTCTGGTAACCGCATTGTTAAACAAATGCTGCTGATTTGGGGGGATGGGGTGGGTGATGAATGGCAAGGGAACAGCTGTCTACAGAGAGAAAAGTCCGAGTTAGGTAAATAAAGACAAGCTCTGAGAATGGAGTGTTTTAGCAAGCTGCCAGACAAGTCAAGTAGTGACAATTCTCTGGCGATAAAGCTTTTGGGAAGTCACAAACCTTCTCTTTCCTCTCAAGTGATAGCAAGGTGGTCACTTTTAACAACTAGTAGTTAACAACTGGTAGTTGCAAGGGCATTGGGTTTTTTTTTGGTCCCCCTCCCTGTTTTTATATTATTTTTGCTTCTCTTCCCTTATATATTCATCTGTTTTGTATCTTAAATTCCACATATGAGTGAAGTCATAGATTTGTTTTTCTCTGAGTGACTAATTCTGCTTAGCACTCTAGTTCCACCCATGTTGTTGCAAATGGCAAGATTTCATTCTTTTTGATTGCCAAGTAATAATCCATTGTGTGTGTAGGCCTATATATATATATATATATATATATATATATATATATATACACACACACACACATATATATATACACACACACACACACACACACACACACATATATATATACACACACCATATCTTTATCCATTTTTCAGTCAATGGATATGTGGGCCCTTACCATACTTTGGCTATTGTTGACAGTGCTCCTATATACATTGGGGTGCATGTGCCCCTTCAAAACAGCACTCCTGTATCCTTTGGATAAATACCTAGTAGTCCAGTTGCTGGGTCATAGGATAGTTCTATTTTTTGATCTTTGAGGAACTTCCATACTATTTTCCAGAGTGGCTGCACCAGTTTGCACTCCCACTAGCAGTGCAAAAGGGTTCCTCTTTCTCTGCATTCTCGCCAACATCTGTTGTTTTCTGAGTTGTTAATGTTAGCCATTCTGACAGGTGTGAGGTGGTATCTCATTGTGGTTTTGATTTGTATTTCCCTGAGAATGAGTAATGTTGAGCATTTTTTCATTTGTCTCTTAGCCATCTGGATGTCTTCTTTGAAAAAATGTCTATTCATATCTTTTGCCCATTTCTTCACTGGATTATTTGTTTTTTGGGGTGTTGTGTTTGATTAGTTCTTTATAGATTTTAGATACCATCCCTTTACCCGATATGTCACTTGCAAATATCTTCTCCCATTCCATTGGTTGCCTTTTAGTTTTGCTGACTGTTTCCTTTGCTGTGCAGAAGCTTTTTATCTTGAGGAGGTCTCTATAGTTAATTTTTGTTTTTGTTTCCTTTGCCTCCAGAGACAGGTTGACTAAGCAGTTGCTGTGGCTGAGGTCAAACAGGTTTTTGCCTGCTTTCTCCTCTAGGATTTTGATAGGTTCCTGTCTTATGTTTAGGTCTTTTATCCATTTTGAGTGTATTTTTGTGTATGGTGTAAGAAAGTCGTCCAAGTTCATTCTGTATGTTGCTGTCTAGTTTTCCCAACACCATTTGCTGAAGAGACTCTTTTTTTCCATTGGATATTCTTTCTTGCCTTGTCAAAGATTAGCTGGCCATACATCTGTGGGTCCATTTATGGGTTCTCTATTCTGTTCTATTAATGTAAGTGTCTGTTTTTGTACCAATACCATACTGTCTTGATGATTACAGCTTTGTAATACATTGTGAGGTCCAGAACTGTGAGCTTTCAGGCTTGGTTTTCTTTTTCAGGATTGCTTTGGCTATTTGTGGTCTTTTCTTGTTCCATACAAATTTTAGGATTGTTTTTTCTAGCTCTGTGAAGAATGCTGATATTATTTTAATAGGGATTGCATTGAATATGTAGATTGCTTTGGGTAGTATCAACATTTTAACAATATTTGTTCTTCCAATATATGAGCATGGGATGTTTTTCCTTTTATGTGTGTGTCTTCTTTAATTTCTTTCATAAGCTTTCTATAGTTTTTAGTGTATTGATTTTTTACCTCTTTGGATAGGTTTACTCCTAGGCATTTTACAGTTTTTGGTGCAATTTTAAATGGGATCAATTCTTTGATTTCTCTTTCTGCTGCTTCATTATTAGTGTATAGAAATGCAACCGATTTCTGTGCATTGGTTTTATATCCTGTGACTTTGCTAATAAGTTCATGGATCATGATCCTTTATATCTACTCTCTTGAGGGTTTTTATCAATAAAGGATGCTGTATTTTGTCAAATGTTTTCCTTGCATCTATTGAGAGGATCATGTGGTTCTTATTCTTTCTTTTATTAATGTGATATATCACATTGATTGATTTGTGGACATTGTACTAGGCCTGCATCCCAGGTATAAATCCCACTTGATTGTGGTGAATAATTCCTTTAGTGTATAGTTGGATCTGGTTGGCTAGTATCTTGAGAATTTTTGCATCCATGTTCATTAGGGAAATTGGTCTGTAGTTCTCCTTTTTAGTGGGGTCTTTGTCTGGTTTTGGAATCAAGGAAATGCCAGCCTCATAGAATGATTTTGGAAGCTTTTCTTCCATTTCTATTTTTTGGAACAGCTTCAAAAGAATAGGTGTTAACTCTTCTTTAAATGTTTGGTAGAATTCCCCTGGAAAGCCATCTGGCCCTGGATTTTGTTTTTTGGGAGATTTTTGATTACTGATTCAGTTTCTTTACTGGTCATGGGTCTGTTCAAATTTTCTATTTCTTCCTGTTTCAGTTTTGATAGCTTATATGTTTCTAGGAATTTGTCCATTTCTTCCAGATTGCCCAAATTATTGGCATATAATTGCTCATAGTAGTCTCTTATTATTGTTTGTATTTCTGCAGTGTTGGCTATGATCTCTCCTCCTTCATTCGTGATTTTATTTATTTGGGTCCTTTCCTTTTTCTTTTTGATCAGTTTGGCTAAGGGTTTATCAATTTTGTTAATTCTTTCAAAGAATCATTTCCTGGTTTCATTGATCTGTTCTGTTTGTTGTTGTTGTTGTTGTTTGACAGCATTGATTTCTGCTCTAATCCTTATTATTTCCTGTCTTCTGTTGGTTTTGGGCTTTATTTGCTGTTCTTTTTGCAGCTCTTTAAGGTGTAAGGTTAGGTTGTATATCTGAGACCTTTCTTCCTTCTTTAGGAAGACCTGGCTTGTTATATACTTACCTTTTATGACTGCCTCCGCTGCATCCCAGAGGTTTTGGGCCGTTGTGTTATCATTTTCATTGCCTTCCATGTAGTTTTAAATCTCCTCTTTAATTTCCTGGTTAACCCATTCATTCTTTAGTAGGATGTTCTTTAATCTCCAAGTATTTGTCTTTCCAAATTTTTTCTTGTGGTTTGTTTTGAGTTTCATAGCGTTGTGGTCTGTGGGGCATTGCTTTTCAAGGCTGAGTAGAGGGTGGGAGTAGGGATAGTTAGAATGCCATAAACCTCATGTTCTTTCCACAACCCAGACTTTTTTTTTTTTTTACCCAGGAGTAAATTCTCCTTGGAATGTTGCAAAGCCTCAATTAATTTCTAAAGTCCTGAAAAAGTTGGTTTCACACAATTTTTCCCAGTGTTGTTTTTGCTTTTAATGGAGGAGCAGATTTTCAGAGGCTCTTACTCTGTCATCCTATGAATGCTTCAGCTCCTTTATTTTTTAGCTTTGACACAACCTTGAGTGAAGAAAGCCATTATGAAATGACTCCAGGATGCTTTCAGGGGAAGAGGAAAGTTTGAACCAGTGATAGAGATTTAAGTCCAAGGTGTCACTGATGCTGGAATCCCTTCTGCTCAGCCATTGGGTGCTGTGTAAGACCACTGGATGTGTAAAAATTTGAGTTTGGTGTTATTTGGATTTTGAGCTAATGGATCCCAGCCTGAGTTGAAGAAATAAACTACTTAAGGGCCAATATACATAGGCTGTGTTTAGGTCTGTAATATCCAGGGAGCTCTTATTCCCTGGAGAGAATCAGGCCAACATAATAGGCCCATAGTAACCCATCTATAGTTGAATCAGCTTTGCTGGGCAGCAGACCTGAGTCTCTTAAGATGGCCGCTAAAAGATGTAGAACTTAAGTCAATAACTCTAAACAGAAATACCAATAAATTTAAACAACCAGTTTTGGTCAGAACCCTGCCAATGAAGAGTAAATAGATAAACAAATATTCATAGCACTTGGGCGACTTTTGTTTCCTCTCTCAGTACATTTGCCTGATGATGCTTTACAAAGTCCTGAAACCTGTCCAGAGTTGACAGATGCTGTGTATGTGCAGTGGCAGGCCTGAGCTTGGGAATGGATAAGGGGACTCATAATCATAGCAGTTAACACTTGTGCACCCTTACTCTGCCAGTCTCTGTGCTTCTCAGAACATGATCTAGGATTGGTGTTGATGTGTGATCTGTTTGTTCACGCCTCATCACAGGAAGTACAGAAATCAACAGTGAGTATTTAAACATTTTTGGTAGCACTTTGACATTGCTACAATTTCCAAGCATGTGATCATTGTTTAAGCATTTTATGTTCATTGTATTTTACACCAGTATCAGTCTAAGTTTGGGGGGAAAAAAATGAAAGACAACCCCAAAACTGGTCCTTTATTTCAGATAGTTGAGAGTGATTATTTCCATTTCATAGACGAGGAAACAGAGAGGCTCAGAGAGATGAATTACTGGGCCCAGATGACCCAGTTAGCAAGTAGGTGCTGGGATTTGAACCCAGGTGACTTGACTTCAAGACTGCAGTCTCAGGGACCAGGCTGTGAGCCTTAGGATGCTGCACTTCACCCCATCAACAATGGCCTGTGGTTGTGGCTGCAGCAAGCAGCCCTTAGCAGAGCCCTCCCATTTAATGCCTCCAACGCCCAGTATAGAACTTGAGCTCACCTATCACTGGGCAGGAGGTAAGCAGGGGGCTGCCAGCGGGGCCTGGACACCAGGGTGGAAGGCTGGGGCATAGGTATTTGTGTTATTAATCACTTGTGGCCAGGAGGCCAGGGTTTCCAGCCACAGAAATGTGGGTCTAAGCACTTCACACTAATTACCATGGTTTCACAGCTGTGATCAATTCACGTTTTCTCACTTTGTGCTCAAGCCTGGTCTGTGGGGACTGATGTGAAGAGGTGTAAAAATAAGTTCTGTTTCCAGCCAGATTAATTACGGGCTCTGCTAAGGCCCCAGTGCGACTGCCTGGGCTGCAAGATTGATCGACTCAGCCCTGGGTCCAGCTGTGGGAAGGCCATGCTGGCCTGTACAGGGCTATCCAGGGAGGAAAAGCTGAGCTGAAGGGTGGCTGGCTCTGCCCAGCACCCAGTCTCGGCTGTCACTGCAGCCTCCACTGGAGGGCTCTTCCTTGCCTGCCCCACCCACCCTGCCTAGTGATGTGCTGGGAAGAGGAAAACGAGGCAGGGTCTGTAAAAATGCCTAGGATAGGATGTGGAATGCATGGTATGTTTGGCATAGGCACTTGTTATTGTTATTAGTGTCATTTATTTTTATTGTTATTAATTTTGGTAAACATCTGTCTCCTGCTAAACTCTTGAGTTCCTTGAGGGCAAGGACTGTTTCTCGTTTTCTTTTATTCCTGGGACCCGGCATGGTGCTAGGCATGCTGACGATGGTCTGTAAATGCTTGCTGAATGGATAAGTTAGTTGATTAAATTGACTCCGATTCACCTTATTTCCTCTTTATAACTAATTCTTTTCACTTGTTACTGGCTTCCTTCCCCATAATCTCCATATCCTGTAAATAACTAAGTAATCCCAGATGGGCTTGTCCCACAATTCATGGAAAACTAGCCCCAAGTCCATTGGTTAAGCGAGACATCTTTCAGTTCAATGGTGCCCCTGCCTCACCCCTTTTAATTTATTCACACACATTCATTCAATCCCTAATTATTGAGGGCCAGCTTGGCTAGGGTGCTGAGTTGACAGTGGGAAGGACAGCTGGGAAGGACACAGCCTCAGACATCAAGTTGTGTTTTGATTGGGGTGAGCGCACAGGAGGGACCTGAACCAGGGCTGGAGGGGACTGAGGAAGAGGTCCTGAGCAGAGAGAGAGAGAGAGAACGGCTCTGCTAAGTGTGGCTGGATGAACTAACTGGAGGAGGTGAGAGGGGCTGGAGGAGCCAGATAAGTCCTGATGGGGAAGTTGAACTTCATTTGAGGACAACATGGAAAGAAAGGGGGTGGGGACGGGGTGGGGAGGAGGTGGGAGCTTTATAGACTCTTGGATTTGCCGTGTGGACACCTCACTTTCACCACAACAGAAGGGATGGACTGGAAGGGAGAAAAGCCTGGAGGGCAGACATAGATTTTGTGAGGTCCTCCTTAGCAGGCTGGGTTTGCTGTTATAGAAAGCCTGAAAATCTAGCACCCTCTGTGTTGCCATGGCCAGAATTCTGATGGGCTCTTTTTACTCAACAGCTGCACAAACCCTGATCCAATCCATAAACTGCTTCAATAAATAATGCATGTCAGTACTCCAGAAACAAGCAATATGGCACTGTGTATTTCATGAGGCGGTGAGTGAAGGGGGGGTCACAGGCGTCACACATCATGTGTGTGTGCATGTGCACATTTGTGTCTACACAGGTGAAGGAAGTAGAAAAGTCTTGGAGGCAGTGAAATTTACTGCCTGAAATTGGGCAGGCAACAGCGGTGAGAGCTCATCAGTTAGCTAAAGGCCACCCTGAAGGCTGGTGCTCTCTGTGACACACAGGGCAGTGGCTTGCTGCAAAGTCATGGGAGAAAGCAGGCGCTGGGGGTGGGTTGGGCGCAGGGCACAAGTCAATGTGTACTCTTTGGAAAAGTGATTTTCAAGCTGCTAAGTGAATTATGAAGTTAAGAAATGACACCTCTGAGAAACAGCTAATCAGATTTGCTCACTTTGCCTAGACTCAGCAGAAGTCACAGGTGGTGAGGTAGGGGTGAGGCTGAGGGGTATTTACAGTCTCATGTGAGCAAAGGGACAGATTGTGGGTGACAGAGGTAAATCGTGTTTTCTATTCCTGCTGATGATGTGGGGGTGGGGGGGAGGTCAATACACTTAACATGCGACTGTTGGGATGAAATGCTTTTGTTGAAAGAAAGTCTTCCTAGGAATTTGTGAGGTTTCCCTTGGGGTGTATCAAGAGAGCAGCTTTTTGAGACGGTGGCCACAGATCCTGTCCAGGTGGTTGGAATGAGCCAGGTCATCTTGCAACAACACCGTGGTCCCACCAGAGCCTGTGGGCTACAGAGCAGCCATAGCTAGAAAAGGGGTCCGTCTGCCTCTGAACAAAGGTTTGGGCCAACCAAAGATGGGAACTACTGACGACGATGACTGAGATGTACTGAGCAGCCACTGTGGGCCAAGCACTGATCTAAGCACCTGCCCTACCTGTTTTTATTAATGCCTTGGAACTCTGGTGGTAAATACTAAGGATAGCCCCATTTTACATCTAAGCAAACTGAGGCCGAGATAAGGTAAGTGGCTACTCAGTGTCACTGAGCTAAATACATTCTGGGATTTTGTAGCCCCCAGCCTCACTTTCCTCCTTCTGACAGCACACAGAGAGATGCTTTGGCTGGGAGGGTGGGACTGGATTTTCTCCAGCAGCAGCAGCAGCTCTGTCCATGGCGTAGATTTCAGGGGCCATCCCAGCTCTTGTCCTGGTCTCCTGGCCACTACGCAGAACACCCATCTAATAAATTTCCTCCAGGCTGAAGTCAGCCAGAATCGGTTTCTGCTGCTGGTGATGTAATCGCAGGTTAGCAAAGCAAGGGGATTTGGGTCCAGGCAGCCTGGCTCTGAGGCTTGTCCTCTCCATTGCCCCAGGCTGTGCCCATGGGCAGGGGCAGCCACAGAGCTGCCTCTGTGGGACACACAGCATGGAAAGCAGGGACTCTGGAAGAGGCGATGAGGCCCAGTGAGAGGTGAGTGCGAGCCTTCGGCTTCCTTGCTTCATCCCTCCCACTCCTAGAAGGGCCTGATACCAGTCACATAAGCTGTGGTATGGCGCCATCCACGGCCAGTGGTTTCCCCCCCTGCCATTCGGTCCTGGAAGGAAAGGTTAAGTCCCCGGGTAAAGGAATGCGAAGTTTCAGGAAGTAGGTGAGCAAGACTGGGTGACCTTGGGGGCTGCGATTACACTTGTCTGCAAGAGGCTGGCGGTGCCTTGCTCATGATGGCTGCCTCCAAGCCATTGTTCTCCAGTCATCTTGGCTCCTCTGGTTCCCCTAAAGATTGTTCTGCCTCACTGGCCAGAGCTGCTGCACAGGCAAGCCAATTTGGTCAGGAAAATGCCAGCCTGATCATTTTCCAGTCTGGTGTATTTCCTTGCCCAACCAGAGTTTCTTCCATCTGACTGCATTTTTTCCTATTTTTCCTGGCTTGTTCCATGGCTCTCTCGCCCATCTCCTGGGCATCAGGCCTCCTGGAGTCCTGTGTTCAGTGTCCTGGGAAGCCAGTGAGGAGGCCCAGGGTAGAAAATGGGGCTTTTCAAAATGCTTATGTACTTCAAGAGAAAAAAGGCATAGAATTTGTGATTCAATGAACTTATTCAGCAATGTGGAAGAGATTAGCTTTTAATTACTTCGAACTTGAAAAGCAAAATAAATACTAACAGACCAAAGCAATAAATTCATTAATCTTGTAATGCCATTTCTTTTCACTTGATACAATATAATTGATTGCATCTAGTTATTTTTATTTCATTTTTGATTAGGTGATATATACGCATGGTTCACAAACCTGTAAGTTTAAGAACTTAGAACAGAGATAAGTTTTCTTCCCAACCTTGGTCCTCATGTGCCTTTCCCCATAAATAATCACTACTTAAATGTTTTTTAATGACTGAAATCTATCTTAGGAACCAATATTTGTCCTCTGCTAGGCTTATCTCCCAGATTTTCTTATATTATCTTTTGAGATGATCGTTTCCTTTAAAAAACATAAAAAATACATGTTATATAACCAGTACTATGTTGCCATCTTTAAAATTGTTCTCTCTGGTTTTTTGTTTTTTGTTTTTGTTTTTTTTTTAACAGACCACTCTCTACTGACTTCAGATGATCTGGTAAGAGGTCTCAAAACCCCAGAAAGATTTGTTGAGTGTCAACTTGAACGTTAAGGTACATGTAGGAAATGATCCCAGAAAGATTTGTTGAGTGTCAACTTGAACGTTAAGGTACATGCAGGAAATGATCAATACCATGGAAAAACTTATCTGTAGTGGCATTCAAATGCTGAAACCCCCCAAAAGAATTTTTGGCTAGGCACACCCCTTGTCTGCCCAGGGTCTCAGACCATCAGTAGGCGTGTGTTCTGTTAGACGAAACAGAAAGATGTTGACGGCAATGGTCTCCTCGGGAAATGCCTTCAACTCCGATCAACAAGTATGGCCTGAGCACCACCACGTACCAGGCGCTGTGCCGGGGGCGGTGATGAAAATAAAAATGGTGTTGAGGTAATTCTACAGTTGGATGTTTTGGCTTTGGGTGGGCATGTAGAGAAAGAAAGAGAGACAATTGTAGAACAAGACCAATAGAAGGAATAGTGTCCAACTCTGGCCACATATTAAAATGAGTGGCCTAGGGGAGTTTTTTAAAAACTACTGGTCCCTGAGCCTCACATCCTGGATTTCAGATTTAGCTGATTTGGAATAGAGCCCAGGTATGACTGTGTTATTTTAAAGCTTCTCTAGGTGAGTCTACTGTGTAACCAGGTGACAAACCACCACTCTAAGGTCATTACAGTCCAAAATATTCACCTTGAATTGCATTGAGATACAAAAGCATGTGAATACAACTTCTATAATGTGTCATATTAAAGACATCAGAGAGTAAAGTGAATAAAAATGGTTTTCCCTTGATATATCTGGATAAAGCCATCTGCTATCTATTTGAACTTGACTGTATACCCTGGAGCCATGGTTAGAACTGAAACAGGCAGTGCAGGACCGATCCCCTTTATAGTTTGGCATAATACGGGTAGTGCTGAACTTCATGTCTCAGTGACTTGCCTCTAGACTTCTCTCCCTGCTCTTCTCTTTAAAATGATTACTACGTGTTTCTCTTTCCATCTGAAAACAAGGGTTCCCATCAACACAGGCAGGGTACTACCCCACAAATTGTTCCAAGGTCACATAACCCTGCTCTATGCATGGCTCTGAGGAGGTAAAGTGTGTACCTTTGTTTAATCCAGTGTTTCCCAAGCTTATTCGAACACAGAACCCTTCTTCTGTCCAAGGAAGTGAAGTGAGATGTTCCACAGACCCAAGCTTGCATCTCGAATGAAGAACTTACTGGTAGGTTGGCAGTCTCTAAGATGGCCCTCAATGATTCTCACTTGTGATATTTATGCCCTGTGTAGTCTCCTCCCAAGCTGTGTGACCAATGTAATATTGTGTGAGTGGTGGCGTGTGACTTCCGAGGCTAGCTAGTAAAGGGGGTTGTGGCTTCTGCCTTGTTTTCTCGGGCAGCTCAGTCTAGGGGAAGCCAGTTGTCATGTTGTGAGGACACTCAAGCAGCTCTGTGAAGAGTCTATGGGACTGGGAGGGACCTGAACCCTCCTATCAACAACCACCACCGAGCTGTGTGGGTCAGCCTCCTTGGAAGTGGATCTTCTAGTCACAGTCAAGCCTCCAGCAGATGGTAGCTCTGACTGACATCTTGACTACAACCTCACGAGAGACTAGAAATACCAGCTAAGATGTCCCCACATTCCCCCACATTCTTGTGAGAGATAACAGATCTGTATTGTTATTTTAAGCCACGATGTTTTGAGATAATTTGTTATTCAGGGTTGATAAGTAATACAGTGGGAGATTTTACCTTTGGGTCTCAGTTTCCTCATCCATAAAGTGGCAATTATAGTACCTTCATCATACAGTTACTGTGACAAATTTTAAAGGAGCCAATGCTTGACCAGTAGTATGTGATGAATAATTGGAAGGTATTTTGATTAACTCACTCAGAACATTCTTTTTAGTCTCTATCCCCTTAAAATCTCATTGTATCATATCATTTTGCTATTTATGCTTATATTAATTGTTCCAAATAGATGGTGAGCTCCTCATATATTATTTCTTTTGCCTCAGCTGACAACACTTTGAAAATGTTCTTCCACGTTCACAATATAAGCAATAATAGGTGGCCTAAGGCTTGTTTCGCTGTGTCCTGTGAATGCCAAAACCATGCTACATTTATCTGATTCCCAAGCCTGGAGACCAGTCGCCTGTATATGACCATTAGAGCCACAGGACAACCTGCTTCATAGCCTTGGGGATCCCATCTTGTCAGGTAAGTGTAGGTAGACATCGCAGTTGACGGTGCTGATGTAGGGCTTGAGGAGCCTTACTACTCAAACACCATAGTTCCCACTTTCAGAAAAGCCCTCAAGTCTTTCTATTATGTCTGTCCTCAACAGTGACTACCCTAGGTCAGGTTATTATATTGCCTGAACTATGGCAGTGGCCTCTTCCTACCTGGTCTTCCAGCTTCCAAGATTGCCCTTCTCTCCCTGCTCTAATCTTGCAGTTGGAATAATCTTTTTAAAGTTTAAATTTGATCACATCACTTCCCACCTCCAAACTCTATAACGTGATTTCTAAGACCTTGCAAGATCTGGTTCCTATCTACCCTTCCTGTCCCAATTACTCACACATATCTATTTGCAGTGCCTGAATGTGCTAACTTCTTTCTAGTCTGCTGAGCTTTGTACATAATTTTCTCTCTGCTCCGGGACATGTGACATATGAAGCTCTAGAAGGTACCCCCCAAATACCACCACCATCAAAACTCCACAGCTCTCTCATTCCAGGCATGCTGTACCTACATAAAATCCTACCATTCGCTGGTGGAAACACCAAGAGTTTAACAGATAGTTCCTCCTATTGGATGGGAGATAACTGGCATGGGGCAAGTGGGCAGGGGTTGGAGAGTTTCACACAAGTTTGGTTTCTAGACTTTAGGCCATACGGTCCGCATGATTCCCAAAACCATTCCGGTTGACTGGGGACTATGGCAGATTGAGATGGGTGGGTGAGGACAGTTAGAAGTGAATGGAAGAGGGCCAGGTTAGAATTCTGGGATCCATGGGCCAATGCATGGACTAGACTCTTTCACCCTAGACCTTAAAAAAACAATAATTGCCAACTGGAATGTCCAGTTGCCAGTCTTAAAGGCACCTCAAACTCCACATGTCCATGGCCAAACTGATCCTGAACTTTCCCAAAATGTCTGCTCTTCTGGCATGTCCTATCTCCATGAATTAATATCACCATTAACTACCCAGTCCCTGAGAGGCGCCTGGGTGGCTCAGTCGGTTAAGTGTCTGACTTTGGCTCAGGTCATGATTGCATGGTTTGTGAGTTCGAGCCCCACGTTGGGCTCTGTGCTGACAGCTCGGAGCCTGGAGCCTGCTTCGGATTCTGTGTCTCTCTCTGTCTCTGACTCTCCCCCACTGTGCTCTCTCTGTCTCTCTCATAAATAAATAAATAAATAAATAAATAAATAAATAAAATGTAAACTACCCAGTCCCTGAGCCAGGAAACCTGGACATCACCATGTCCTAACCTCAGACACAGTCACTCATGATGTCCTGTGAATTCTCCATGTTAAATACCTCTTCATGGTCACTCTTCTCTTTTCCACCCATACTGCTGCAGCCTTGGTTCTGAGGCTCCTCCCCTCTTTCTTGGACTATCATTATATGAGTTTCCCAAGAGTTTCTCTGCTCCCAGTTGTGTCTTCCTCCAGATACTCCCATAATGATTTCTGGAAAATGCAAATCTCTTTTGATTAAAAATCCTCAGTGACTCCTTTGTTCCATAAGACTGAGTCCCAGATCCTTGTCATTATACACAGGGACCGTGATGATGTGCCCTGGCTTCCCCTGCAGCCTCACCTTTGACCCGCACCCGACTCACATCTTACAATCTGGCCATGATGAGGTTCATGTGGTTCTACTCTTCCTGGGTCAGGTTGTGAGGTTTCACCTCTGCCCAGTGCCTTTCTCACCCTCTCTGCCTGGAAAGTCCATTCTTACTCAGTCCACCCACCCCACAAACACCTCCCCTGGAGGCACCCTAAAGTCTTAAAGTCTTGAAAGATCTCTTAAGACGCAGTATAAGCACCAGAGGCTTGCTGAAGTCTCTCCCGACCACCACTCTGTCTTCTCCCCCTCAGATGAGTAGTTAACATGGTGGGTGTTCCCCATTTTAGCAGCAACTGGCTGACTGGGGGACGGTGTGTGTGGGGGATGGAGTTCAGATCTGTTAGGCAATGGTATGAAAAATTTGCTCAGCGGAAACCATCAGTGGGAGGGAGGGTGATCCAGGATTAACTCTACTTTGGATTTGGCATCGGCACTTTGGCCCTCAGCCTACATGAAACTGGAGTGGGCCTGGAGGATATGAGGCTGCTGGCTGGAAGAAATCAGTCTGGGACAGCCAAGGATGGCAGGCATCCTCTCCGGCCCTTCAGGACCTCCATGTTTCTTGTCTTTGTGTTTGTGGAAATCTCAATGTGAGTGTATGTGTCCAGTGGGGAGGGGAGAATTGGGTGGAAGCAGCAGAGAGAAAGGGAGAAAGAAGACAGATTCTTGAACATAGGCGGCCACAGGCTTGGAGGAGGTGGCCCTCAGAGGGAGAGGAAGGGCCAGGCCTCTGGGCAGGTAAGGGGTAGGGAGAGTGTCATCCCATGTGACAGCTCTTTTCCAGGCCACTTGACATCAAGGTTTGGACCTTCTGGCACTACCAATCCAGAGTCCTCCTTCCAGGTTGTCTTGGAAAATCCAAGGTGTGTGTAGGGGTTGCATGCACACTCCCACCTCCAGCCACTTAGCCGATACAATATGGCCACAGGGACCCATTTCTCGACAGCAGGCATCCTGATCTTGCGGATGGGAAAAAAACCGAGCGTAAGAAATGAAAGTTGCCCTGTGCAATCCCACTGCTGGCTTGCAGGGCGTCCAGTGTGGCCCGCTGGCAGGGGCTGCCCTTGCCTCATTCTGCAGGGGCTCGCTTGCGAAGCCACGGTGGTGCTTTCCCAAACACCGCGTTTTTATTTAACCAATTCAAAAGGAAGTTAACTTCTCCCGAAGCGTCACATAATTGGAAACATGCATTCTGGCAAAGGGGGATGGAGAAATTCTTGGTACGACTCCAGCGAGAAGGCCAATCTATCACCCGCTGGGCCTGACAGAGGCTGGCCCGCTGGAGCCTGGCGAGTTTGGCTGGAGGTGAGGCACAGCGCCTGGCTTGCCCGCTAGGGAGATGCGTGAGCAGTGCTGCAGGGGAGGGCAGGAGAGGGGGCTTCATAAAGAAAAGGGGGTGTGGGGAGAATGACAATAAAGCCACAGCAAATCTCTCCACTGAGAAGCGTAACTCAGCCAGGTGACATGTCGACAACTAACAGAAATGCTCACTCTCACAGGCAGGTAGGTACATGAGAAATATTTTGCCCGGACTGTGTGGTGTAGGGGAAAGGAGGTGACTTCTGTCTGCTACCTAGTAATACATGTCTCAGCTTTTCTAAACCCATTTCCTCGTAGGTAAGTTGGGGGGCACTGGCTCCTGACCACAGAGCTGTCATTAAGGTTAAAAAATTACTTATGAAATAAGCATCGTACAGTCACTAGCACTCCCTATGAATGATAACCTTGCAAGTAATTCCATGAGTTGACTTCCTCCTACTATTTATAAGATCTTGTTGGCCAGCTAATGAAGGGAGAGGAGACACCACCAGAGCAAGCCGGAAGGTCCCTGGGCCATTTTGGCACCTGTGTGGCTCTCAGCTGGTCACATACTCTCCCTTGTGTGAGCCTCCCACCCCGCCTTGATGCCTCTACTTGGCTTTGCCCTCTGTTGTTCCAGACCTCACTCCTGGAGCTCTGGCCCAGCCTGTCCCAGACCCAGCTCTCCACACCTGCGCCGTGCTTCTCACCTGATCGTCATCAGACTGCTCTTTGCTCCCAAGGCTGTGGATGGCTTCCTTCTCCCTTCTCTGACTGCTCGCTTTCTCGACTTGTAAGAAGCTTCCAGGGAATCATTACAAGGACTGACAGCAGCCTCCCTTCTCCATCACAACCTCGCTCCTGGATTTGAGAGAAAGAGTTTCTTGGAGGTGAAGAGCCAGTCTTTGGAACACCCAGGCCTAAATTCGAATTCTAGCTCAGTTATTTAGTGGCTGTGGGACTTTGGGCAAGTTGCTTCATGTCCCTGAACTTCAGTTTAATTGTAAAGTAAGAATAATAATAACAGCCTCATAGTGATATTATGATTTAATTAGAATCTAGCGCTTGAGAAATGTCCGATAAGTGGTAGTTATAGAAAAGGTTATGCTTATAGTTGTATGTGGGTATATACACATATATACACATATAGACATTATATATAACCTCCTCGCCTCCTCCAGTATTCATCTTTATCCCTGGGCCCACAAAAGAGCACACCCCCTGCAGCCTGCTTCCTCAGGTGGGACCTGACTTCTAATTCTGGTACTGCCTCTTAAAAGCTATGTGACCCTGCAGAAGCCACCTCCTAGAACATTTTCTCCAGGAGCTTTCCTGGTCTGAACATAAAGCAGACACACCCTCCAAATGGAGACAAAGGGACACTGTGTTGGTGGACACAGGGGCTAAGTAGCCTGGGTCCTCACACGGTTTTGAAGCTGTCGAAACCGAGCTGTGGGAGAGAATGGGGAGGGGCCACCGTACTCAGATTCTGTTTCTCCTCCTCCAGATTCTTCCGCAGACCCTCCTTTGGCCACAGCAACCATGCAGGCTGCAGGAAAGAGGCTTCTCCACCCTGGGACAGCCTCTTCCCTCTCTAAGCCTGAGGCTGCTGCAAAACTGAGACTGAGTCCTTAGAGTCCCTGAGCTTTGGACCACGTGGCAGATAACAGCACGTGGGAGCCTACCACGTGTTGTGAGGGGGCTTTTACCCCCTGGATCAGGCCCTCGGGGCTGTAATAATCCTGGTGCTGGATATGGGGACCCCCCCATTCTGACACGTGGGCAGAATGCTTGCAAATCCAGGCCCTGGAAAGCCAGAAATAAGATAAAGCTGTGATGCAGGCACAGTAGGTCCAGAAGCACATGAACTAAGGAAGGAAGAGGAACTCATAAACATCAAAGCCCCCACCATGGGTGGCACTGCATTAGCATTTTACATGTATCTGTGCCTCATTTATATTTCTGCAACAACCTATGGAATAGCCTTAGTTACCAGTCCCATTTTAGAGATAAAGAAGTTAAGGCTGAGAGTTTGCGTGACCTTGCCCAAAGTCACCCAACTTGTAAGTCCTAATGTCAGAATCTGAATCTAGGTCTTTCTCACTTTACAACTTAAGCACTCAACCATTAAGCCATTCGGGATGTTAAGGAGGCATTCAATTCTCTCAATAGGCTTGTGAGGTATAGACACCATGATCCTCATTTTAGAACTAAGACCCAGACTTTCCCAAAGATTCGAAGTAGGGATTTGAACCCGGGTCTGTCTCACGCCATGCGTGTGTGAGAACAATTATCTGTCCCATCTCCTCAACGGATGAGGATGAGGAGAGCTGGCTTAGGTTTCCTTGGGACAGGACACGCACAAGTGGAGTCTTGTGGTCCCTGCTTTACAGAAGACTTTAAATCATTTTCAGTAACACTGACCACTTTTGCCCATTTAGTAAAAGAAATGTAACATCAAGAGGAAGCATAAAATTTATGAGGGATTTGTTTAATCTGGTACTGTATTACAAGAGCCATTTCAACTCACTGAAAGTATGAAAAGCATTTTGCATTTAAGCAAACAAAAGTCTTATGAGTCCACTGATAATTATGCAATTCCAAATTTATGGTTCCTAGGTCCCATTAATGGGATGAAATGTGAAGTGTAACAATAAACTTGTTAGATTATGACACATTGGAAGAGGAATGTGAGGCATTTATTAAAGCCACAGGCATTGATGAAATAGATAGCTTGGGGCCTGATACTTGAGGATGAGAATAAAAATTCTGGGAAAATGCCAGTATTTCTGCTCTTTTGCAAAATTCATTAACATCTGTCACAGAAGGTCAAGGGACCTAGAAAATCTGCATGAAAACAATTAACAACCAGGGGGAGTTGAGCTGGGAAACCAGGTGGAGGAGAAGGTGTGAAAAACCTTTAGAATGTCCCAGAAGGCTTTCTTTTCATATGTGTAGGCCAGGAGCTTAGAGGTGACCTGGGCTATTTTCCAGGAAATTCACAATTATGCCACTAGGAAGACCCTGAAAAGATGGGTTTTTACCAGTGTTGCCTTTTGAGAGTGGTGGTGAGTGGAATAATTTACAAGCCTGTGTGGTTGCCTTCATTAAAAAAAAATACAATGTTGGGGGTGCCTGGGTGGCTCAGCAGGTTGAGTGTCTGACTTCGGCTCAGGTCATGATCTCACGGTTCATGGGTTCGAGTCCCACGTCCGGCTCTGTGCTGACAGCTTGGAGCCTGTGTTATATTCTGTGTCTCCCTCTCTCTCTGCCCCTCCCCTGCTCTCACTCTGTCTCTCTCTCTCTCTCTCTCTCTCAAAAATAAATAAACATTAAAAAAATTTTTTAAATACAATTTTGGATCACTTCTTAAACGCTGTCTTTCGATATGTATGTTTTAAATAAATGACGGAGGTGGGGGACTCACCTGGACTAATCCTGAGAACACGGGTGAGAGGTTTAGTCTGAGCAGCGTCCCCCACTGTTTGCCTCTTGCCTGCAGAAGCCCCAGACTTGAGCGAGCAGAGACCAGCCCTGTGAGCTGTGCCCTGTCCAAATTTCCGACCTGTAGAAACACGACATGGTTGCGTTCTATGCCACTAAGTCTGGGTGGTTTGTTACGCGGCAATAGATAACCAGAACATGGTGGAACCTCCGAAATTTCAAAGCCAACAGTGAATTCAAGATTTAAACACAACAGCAGAAATACAATTATGCCGGCCAGCAGTGTGCCAAATGCAATTGCTCAATCCGTGTCGGGAGACACTAATTTGAGCTTCATCCTAGAAAATTATAAATGGTAGGTGGCTGGTGACAAACAGAGAACCAGCAGGGAGGACAGAGGTGGCTTCATAGGCAGGTGGCGGGCACAGAGCTTAGTGGGGTGCCCAGAATTATGGCAGTTTTCAAACAGTGAATATTAAATCAATGACAGCGCTCACTGAGAGGCCAGAGAGGCTTGACAAACCCGGAACACATGGGCTTCTCACGCACCATATACTCAGGCCTTTCAGAATCCACATAAGCAAACCACTAATGGCTATTCTTAATGCACAAATGCCAAATATTTGCTTCCTGCAGGGAACCTCGGTCTGGAGGATCTCATCTGTTTCTTCCTGGCCTAGGAGTAGCCACGTGCTGTGTTTTCCCAGGTTGAGCTGTGAGGAAACACTGTGTTGGACAAGGCAAAGGCCAATGCCATAAGGATACTGGGCCATTGCAAACAGAATCCATGGAAATAAGGCTGCTTGGACCGGGGGAATACATAACCATGTATGTGCAAGCCAGTTCATCTCATGCATGGTTTGCTCAGTCGCCCTGGGATTGTGAAATCCATTTACATGAGACTGCTGGTCAGTGACAGTTAGCAGAGTGAGGGCCACTTGGAAACACATGAAGTCTCAGAGCAAGAAGAGAGCCTACAATCTAGCCTTCTTATTTTACAGAATTGGGAAATCAATACCCAGAGACGGAGAAAGATCTCGAGGTCACACGGACAGTTGGTAAAAGACTGGAACTGCAACTCAGCTTGCCTGACTTCCACTGTGCAACCAACTCATTTTTCTGCACCTTCACTAGCTTTCTGTCTGACTTCATCTAAAGGTCTGCAGGGTGTAGTTTGTATCTTTCCTCATGACTTTAATAATAGGTGAAGATAGAGTTTTCTACGAAGCTTGAGGTTTTCTAAGCCACAACTTCAGGCTCACTTTCACATTGCACTATCTGTGTAGGAACGTCACGGTGCTGGAGAAGTGAATAAAGTATGCCAAAGATGGCCCATGGGGCTAAAACAGACTCTGGTCTCTAGCTGAGACCCCTCCTCCGGTTCTTCTTCCTTTGTTCGCTGTGCACGCGAAAACCCCAACAGATATGGAAACTGACGACTATAAACTACCCTCCTCACTTGCATTCGTAGCTCAGATCTTTGGAGAAACGGCGTCCTCTGAGTCTGCCAGTGTTAAATAAATCTCCGATCCACCAAGATCTCTGAGTGCCACTTGGTTTTTCTGCCAGCGTTCCAGCCTGGTTGTGTAACAGTGGAAGTATTTCATGTTGCCTTCCCAGCTCTGCTGGCCACTGATGAAGGGGGTGGGCTTATGAGGCCATATTTGGGCCACATGACCCTGTTTCCTAGTCCCTTCTAATTTGTACCTTAATTGACTAAAGACGGCTGGTGCATCAGCCAGACAGCAAACAAGGACTCTCTCTCAAAACTTGTTATCAAGAGACTCAGAAACCATGGATAGATGATCATGAACATTTGAAGTAAAAGATTATATGGAGTAATAGCCATTACAGAGAAGTCTGCCCTGCAAAGTCAGAGTGGGGAGGGAGAGCAAATAAGCAGAAAGCAGCAGGGGAAGAGACCTTGTGGCCCAGTGGATGAAGGAGAGCACAGCCATCTGGGGCCTTGGCCTCCCTGATGCCAATTCTGTGCCCACAGGGCCTGGCTGATTGATCCCTGGTGTACTTGTACCGGCTGGACCATCTGACACAGCACCTTCTTCAGGAGGCTCACAACCCAACAGTGGGGACAAAATACAGAAGTGAATACCTGCAGATTCAATGTTGTGAAGTCAGGAAAGGAACTGAATGTTGTATTTTAGAAGCTCCCCACAACTCCGAAGACTAGCCAAGGTCAAGAACATTGCCTTGAAGAATAAAGTCCTAGTTTCTTTCAGGTCCTCCTTACCTTCTAAGCCTTGGCCACTACTCACCCCCTGGCCCTTATCTCTTTCCCAGTCCTGCCTCGGAATTTCTGCTTACAACCTAGATATTGCTACCAAAACGTTTCCCCTTTCAGAGAGAGACTTTCTCTAAAATACAGGGGGCAGCAGGGTGGAGTACCATCAGGGGTGTCCACAGGGGGAGACTCATCCCTGCTGCTAGCTAACCTCCTGCTAACCGCACTCCACACTGTTTCTCCCGCAGGCCAGGACCCCTCTCTTTCCGCTTACAACCTATCCTTCCAGTGCCCCGAGACTACCTCTGTTAGTGGCTATGAGTTTACTCGAGGGGCTGGGACAAAACAGAAGGAGTTCTCCCATAGGGCAGGAAGAGGTAACCATCTGGTTTCCATACCCTAGACTTCCCTTGGGCCCCAAAAGGACTGCATGGGAGGAATTAAGTCTTTCTCAGGGGCCACCCCAGGTCTTCCCCTGCCTCTCTGCTCCCTTCATCAGGCTGGGTCTCTGAGAAGCTCCAGCTACCTCCTGGAATCCTCACTCTTTCCCCCTCTACGTGTGATTTCCCTGATCTGAGTAGGTTAGGTTAGAAGAGCCTCTGATGCATGCAAGATTCTGTTGACAGAACTGCATGAGGCAGTAAAGAAGTAAGACCAGTGTTCCTGGATGTGTCTTCCAAATCCAATGTTCTTTGTAGATGCAGGCTCACTTATTTTTATTTCTGTTCTTTTGAGCCTAACAGTTAATGGAAACACCTATCTCAAGAATGGACACTTTTTAGGGAAACTGGCTAGTGCCACCTTAAGCTAAATAGAGAAAAGTGTTGGGGCGCCTGGGTGGCGCAGTCGGTTAAGCGTCCGTCTTCAGCCAGGTCACGATCTCGCGGTCCGTGAGTTCGAGCCCCGCGTCAGGCTCTGGGCTGATGGCTCGGAGCCTGGAGCCTGTTTCCGATTCTGTGTCTCCCTCTCTCTCTGCCCCTCCCCCGTTCATGCTCTGTCTCTCTCTGTCCCAAAAATAAATAAAAAACGTTGAAAAAAAAAATAAAAAAAAAAAAAAAAAAAAAAAAAAAATAGAGAAAAGTGTTTCCTTCATTAGCAAGACATCTTCTATTTCATCAGAGCTGTGAGCTCCTGTTAGGGTACAGAGACCACTTCCTACTCAGTGGTGGCTTCCATAATGATGAAGAAGCATCAGTATGCTTTTGGGTTGCTTTCTGTGACACCAGGAAGGAAGTCCCACTCACATTTCTGATTCTTGGGTTATCCCACTTTTCCAGACTTGTTTCTTGCTGCTGTTCCCCTCCATCTTGCTTTTATTCCAACTGTTCCTGCTACGTTCAATGCTCTTGTCCTTCCACTCTTTACTATGTGGACTCCTGTCTAGTCTCCTGAAAGTGACTAAATATTTTTATCTCCCATTTAGAACTGTGGTAATTGCTTAGTAAGAGAAAATTCTAATGTCTCAGGTAGCACTTCCCCCTGGAAGCATTTCCTGCCATCTTCCTCCCTCCGAGGGTTTCCCCCTCCGCCCTTACAGATCCTGTGACCACCTCCATGGTGCACTGATCACAGGCAAGTTCAAGGGCTTGATGACAGAGTCATGCCTTAGCAGAGGCCTAGAGCAAAATGTATCAGGACCACGGAACTGGTAATGGGGAGAACAAGCATGATTCTAGATGGTCATGCATGGAGCATTGAAGCAACAGAGAATTGAGGAGAATGGACAGGGTGAGAGCAGAGACGGGGGAGCCACAGTCTGCACGGTGGGCCAGATGGGGAAGGAGAAGGACTCCCCCACAAGGACAGAGCTGGCACAGAAGCACTATGAAGAGAAAAAAGAGGAGAAGGGGGTGGTATTAGATGGGTGTCTTTAGTTCTATCGGCCTGAGACTTGCAAATTTTTCTGGATTGTAAGTCATAATAAGGCAAACATTTTACTTTATAAACCAGCAGAGATATACCCTACCTGGAAACAAGTTTCACAAAACAGGCATGAGAAATATTAATGTTTTCTTTAAAAAAATCTTTTTAAATGTTTATTTATTTTTAAGAGAGGGAGAAACAAAGTGTGAGTGGGGGAAGGACAGAGAGAGAGGGAGATACAGAAACTGAAGCAGGCTCCAGGCTCTGAGCTGTCAGCACAGAGCCTGATGTGGGGCTTGAACTCACAGCCTGTGAGATCATGACCTGAGTGAAGTTGGACACTTAACCAATTGAGCCATCGAGGCAACCCTAATATTCTTTTCTATCCTACCCTACTCCATCCCATCCCATCCCATCCCATCCCATCCCATCCCATCCCATCCCATCCCATCTCATTCTCTTTCATTACGAAAATGCTGATAGACTCTTTAAATTGATCTTATAACCCATTAACAGGTCACAAGCCACAGTGTGTGTGTGTGTGTGTGTGTGTGTGTGTGTGTGTGTGTGTGTTCTTTTCCAACATTTTCTTTTGAAAAAGTTAAATCCACAGAAAAATAAAAGAGTACAACAAGAACATCCATATCCTCTTCAACTAGATTCACAAATTGTTAACATTTGGTCACATTTGTGCACACTTCCTGTTTGTGAAAATAGCACATGTATGTGCATATGTATATATGTGTATTTATGTACACACACACGATCCATTTCCCTTATTCATGGTAGTTACATTCTATAAAGTTGCAGCGAACACTGAATTAGCAAATACTAAAAAATTGTTCCTAGGGGAAACACAGGGTTCCTGTGAGCCTCTGATCACATTTTCATTAACCTTGTTTTATGCATGTTTCTGTTTAAAGACACTTTCTTAAATATATGTTGTTGTTTCATGAACAGTGAACTCACAGCCAATAGCATTATGTAATTCATGCCTGAGCAAAGCTTATCTGACAGCTGAATTTTCTCCATGTGGCACATCACAGCCTTCTTGCACTGAGGGTCACTAGACAGCACTCGAGCACTATGCCGGGGGCCATTTTAAAAAGCAAAATTTCAAAAAACAAACAGACAAACAAAACCCTACAAAAATGTGGAAAACATGGCACTAAATAGACTGTGAAAGAGAAACCTGTCTTTGGCACAAAACAAGTGAAATGAAGGCAGAGTGTCGCCTTGTTTGACCTTTGCCAGGAATGTGCACCTTGTGTGACTCAAAGTTTTCACCTGTCTGCAGGTGGCCCCAAAGCACCAGGAGTATTGACTTGGGGGTTACAGATAAATCTTAGCAAGCAGACAGATTTGCAAATGGGGGACATGTGAAG
Organism: Panthera leo; assembly: GCF_018350215.1. Lineage (NCBI taxonomy): Eukaryota > Metazoa > Chordata > Mammalia > Carnivora > Felidae > Panthera > Panthera leo. Next base: position 8,878,947 of record NC_056688.1, read on the forward strand.
ACTGTTCATGAACTTTATATATACCTGACTATTGTAAACACCATCTGTCTTCACCCCTGAACGCACCTCTTCAGAGTAAGGACGTTCTGCAGCATAACTACATTACCATCATGCCCCCCAGGAAAACCAACCTTCACCCGATAATATCATCTGATATGCAAACTTCTCCAATTATCCTCAAGAATTTAAAGGGCAGTTTTTGGAGAACCAGAATCCTATTCAGGTTTGGATTTTGTTATGTTTCTTTAGTCTCCTTTAAACAGTCTTACACCAGGGCACCTGGGTGACTTAGTGGGTTCAGAGACTGACTCTTGATTTTGGCTCAGGTCTTGATCTCATAGTCATGGGATCGAGCCCTGCATCGGGCACCATGCTGAGTATGGAGTCTGCTTTGGGATTCTCTCTCTCCCTCTCTGCCCCTCCCCTACTCATTCTCTCTCTCTCTCTCTGGCCCTCCCCTACTCATTCTCTCTCTCAAAATAAATCAATAAACTTAAAAAAATAAACAGTCTTGCACCCTTTTTGAAAATGGAATTGACACTTTTGCAGAGTTTGAGCCAACTGTCTCTTAGAACGTCCCACATTCTAGATTTGTCTGACGGCCTCCATGTGACTCCCAGCCTGGTGATCACGGGCGTAGGTGATTTTGTGTACTTCTTCTGGCACGCCAGGAGAGGGCTCATGATGTCAGTTTGTCCCACTGCTGGTGAGTCCCAGGTTAAGATGATGACCTCTGGTTTGAAAAGCACAGCTCTAGGTGAGGTAGAGGCCCTGCTGTCAGCTGCAGGAGAGGGGAGACTAGGGCCCCAAAAGAGGAGACAGGGCCAGGATTTGCTGTGTGATGAGTGGCACAGGAAAGCCAGGGGCCTCGTCCTGGCACTGAGAGCCTCCCTCTGGGGGCAGAGGGCCTGCCTTTGCTGTGGAGCCTTTTGCTTGCCAAGAGCATGAAGAAACACAGCGTCAGTGTCTGGGGACGGAGTTTTAATTTCCAGTGAAACTGGGACAAAGTTCTTCTAGGCTAGATATAATTTCTTGTTAAGCCTTGGGCTCAAAGCCTTGGAGCATTCTAAATGCTTAGGAAATTGTTATGGATAGTAACAAAAGGCAGAATAGCTAATGCCTGACATAGTGTTTTTCTACGCCAGTGCCACCAGATGATTTAATATTTAATATGATTGTGGTCAAACCACGTCTGAATGGAGTGAGCCTGAGGCGTTTGTAGCCCTGGAGCCAAGTGGCTCGGTGCCCGAGGTGATAGAACTGTGGTTTACGCACCAGCCTCGAGAGGAACCTTCGGGGCTGGTTGAACTCTCGGACACCACTTGGTATTTCCTAACAATGATCTGTAATGCATTTGGGAAGCCTGTTTGAGTCATCCAATTAGACCATGTTTTCTGAGGGGCCCTGGCACAGCTGAGTGGAGCTGCCCTCACTTTATGAGGCGGCTTCCGCTCTCCGTCCCTCATGTGATTCTCACAGCAGCCCTGTGCAGGACCCCAGGCCCATGTTACTGCCCCCGCCCTATGCAGACAAGGAAACTGAAGCTCACAAAAGTTAAGTGACTTGGGCATATCACAAAATCAATGAATGGCAGCCATGAACAGAGGCCTTGACTTTCCAGCCAGGTGTCCTTCCTACTGTGGCTTTGGGAGTTGAGTGGGAGAGGCAGGTTGCTAACTGGTTGGGAAATGCCCCCCCCCCACCCCCCCCCCCCCAACGAGCCATTGCAGCTTGTGTTTCTGTGGTGGACTTTAGCAGTGCTCTGACTCATCAGAGACATGGTCTGTGTGGTCAGAATTGGTCAAGAGGCGCCCACTAAAACCCTAACGATTTTCCACAAGGTCAGGGGGGCTCACCCCACTTGTCCCACTTAAAGTGCTCCCATAACTTGGGGGTTAAGACCATGGGCTGAGGTTGGACTGAGATGGGAACCCCAGCTCTGCCTCTTATGAATGTATGAACTTGAGCAGGTTGTTTGACAGCACTTAGATCAGCAGTGAGTGCTCTATAGTTACTAACTGCTATTATGTAAAGTGTTTAGTAAGCACTCAACCAATAGACATTGTTATGGTGGCACTGGGAAATTTTCATAAATAATGGTTCTATGTGCACATGTTGAGCACTGCGTGCATTTTATGACATGGCTCAAAGAGGCTAAAGAAACTTTATCAAGCACAGAAGCCTGTGATTTGCACTTACTTATGATGTACTTATGAGATGATTTTCTATCTTGTCATCAACATGCACTGAGGTAAAGGCTGGACAAGCAGAGATGAGAGATGTGTTTCTTGCCCTCAGAGTTCTTCCAGTCTGGCAGGTGGGGGAGGAGTGCAAAAATTCCTGCATAGAAGATGAAAACCAGGTAAGCTACTGTTGGCCACACGGAGAGGGTTGGTTCCCCTTGGGGTATGAAGAATGGGGGAGGCAAGAACCAGGGCAGCAGAGCAAGGTCTGACAGAGGAGGTAAACTGGAACAGTGTTTCTGGGATTGTATGAAGCCATTCCTACACCCTCCTTACTGACCAGGGATGAGAGAGCCAGGTCCCAAATTGCTATGACCTCAGAAGACCTCACAGGTGCAGCTACCCCGTGGGCAGCTCAGAGGGTCTAGGCAGCTAGTATGGGTGTCCGTCGGAGTCAGTCTGCACATGGGTCAGGGCAGCTCTATCCACCTATTTATCTGTCTGTCCATCTATCTATTTGTCTGCTCACTCGGTTCTCCATCTGTTTGTCCATCTGTGTATCTGTCCACGTGTTTGTTCATTTGTCTGCCCATCTCTTCATCCACCTCTCTGTGTATGTCCATCCAACCACCCATCTATCAGAACAACCATCCATCCATTTACCATCTTTCTGTGCATCTACCAGTCCTTTTCAGTATGTCTATTTCCCATCTCATTCTATGAAGGATTTGCACTGGATCACAGAAAACACACACCATAATAAAAAACAAGCAAACACACACATAGAGGAATAGGAAGGTGTGAGAAGCCAAGAAGTTGAGAATGAGAATAGGGAAATAAAACTCAGACTATGCTGGAAGAACATAACTGGTTGTTGCTGTAGTCTGAGCCACAGATTTGTCTCCTAGTTCTTTTTACAGTTATTTTCACGAAGGCAGAGACAATCTACCATGTGTTCAGGGGAATAAAACCTTTTTCTCTTGCTCTCAGTTTGAAGAATATTTTATCTCATGAGGCTTCCTTCAGTTTCTGGGGGGAGGCAGTAGTTTGGTGGTTCCAAACAGTGACTTCTTTTTTTTTTTTTTTTTTTAATTTTTTTTTTAACATTTATTTATTTTTGAGACAGAGAGAGACAGAGCATGAACGGGGGAGGGGCAGAGAGAGAGGGAGACACAGAATCGGAAGCAGGCTCCAGGCTCTGAGCCATCAGCCCAGAGCCCGACGCGGGGCTCCAACTCACGGACCGCGAGATCGTGACCTGAGCTGAAGTCGGATGCTCAACCGACTGAGCCACCCAGGCGCCCCCCAAACAGTGACTTCTAAATCAGACAAGCCTGAGTTCAAATCCATCACTGAACAGCTGTGTGACCTTGAACAAGTCATTGAGACTCTCTGAGCCTTACTTTGGTCATCTGTATAAATGGGATAAGCATGGTGCCTGGCCTCGAAAAACTGCAATCAGGATTGAGTAAGACGGTGTATATATGGTTAATGTAGTACAGGACACATAGGTAGCCTTCAGGACAAGGCAGCAGTTGTTACTATTGAACAACCAACCTGTTGAATATGGTTGAGAATCAGCATTTACTCAGCTTCTGCGTGTAGAAACTATGGGGAGAGTCAAGGCCAGAGTACCCGGCACCAGAACAGTGCCTGTGAGCCCTGGATGGCTGGGAAAGACTGTCATTCCCCACAGTCCCTCCTGTTGGTTCGCAATCTGCTTTTTCCCAGTCCCCAATGTCCAGGCAAGGTAGAGGGCTTGGTCAAACTGCCCTGACCTTGTGGCCCCAGCTGGAAAGCAGACACTTAGCAAGCTGCTGAGACTCACCGAATCTCCCCAGCAGCCATTCCCTTTGCACTTACAGATGATTAATTGCATAGGAGAGAAAGTCTGCATCCCTCTCCCTGGCTGGGATTCCCTCTATCCCGCAAGTCCCTCATAGCTGATAGTAATTCACTCTTAAACTTGCAGTCTGCAGGGGCCCGATTTGCATCTGCAAAGTCTGTATATCCCAAGTAGGAGGTGAACCGTCTCTCCTTAGAGACAAGGAGTGGGAGGCAGGGGAAGCAGGAGGTGGTGTGGCTTATTCTGTCTGATAACAAAAGCCCACGACTTAGTGGTGAGTGTGTATATTTGTGTTTGAGGGAAGGCAGGGTGAGAATAGAACCATTTCATTTTGTTTTTACTTTTAGGGATCGTACAAATGGGCTCTGGAATCCTCTGGCAGCTGGTGGACTTTGATTCAGCAAGCAATGAATTATATCCTCCAGTTGTGAATAAAATTACAAATATCTTCAAGATGTTCAGTGCTCCGGGGAAGGGCAGCCAACCCTTGCTGGCTCTGTGGGTTACCTCCTGTTGGAGGAGTAAAATGCATCATCTCAGCAGCAAATATTCACCAAGTCTCCCCACGTGGGAATAGATGGCTTAGAATTTGTAGTCATCAGAGCAAGACCAAGGCATATAGTGGCTCCAAAATGATCAATTATTCACTCAACAAAGTTTTGCTAAAAAAAAGACAGCTAATGATATTCTAATACCTAATAATGCATTCAGTTTCTATGATTTGAAAAACGAATACAGTCTAGGCATATGCCACTGGGCCCCCAGAGACCTCTGTTTAACACCCATTGTGTTATTTGGAGACTCTGCTTATAGTCTGACAGTTGGGGCTAGTTGCTCACTAACCTGTGAGCAACAGGTGGGCAAAGACTGGATTCTGTTTATCTGACATTATAATGGCATCTCTTTCCTTCAATACTTTTCTGGGCTTGGGAACTAGTAGCATTGACTAAAGTTTGCCAAATGAGTGAGATGGAGTTAAGTTTTTCTTGTCTCTGTTGATGTGGTCAAGCAAAGGCAAAGATAAAGCAAAGAGCACTCACTTTTTAGGTTACTTCTCTGGAAGGGAGTTTTGGTCCCATCCCAGCTCACCATTGTGGCCAGCCTCTGCTGCAAGGCACCTAGCCTAGTGCCTGAGAGTTCACCCCTGTGGAACTTATAATACAGCTGCTGAGTACCTATAAAGAACAAGTGTTGAGAATTTGTGTGGGGATTTGCATGTACACGTGCAAGCGCGCGCACACACACACACACACACACACACACACACACACACAAATGATTAAATGATCTGGGCTATTCTCCCTGCCTACCTATCCACTCAGTGGCTACAGACCTATAAGCATAGGTGGGAAATTAAAATATGTCCCTTCTTCAGGTGGTCTCAGCTTTTATGAACCTTACAGAGAGGGAGTTATTTGTCACCTTGGTGTTGAGAGGTGTTTTGTTTTTGTGTCTGTTTGTTTGTTTGTTTGTTTTTATGTGATCCATCTCCTTCCATTTCATACTCAGTTGAAGAATCAGGTGTGTTGTAACCATAAAGGAAACCATGGCTCTGCTGAACTTACTGAGAGATAGGCTCTCCAACATGGTACTGTCCCAAGGAATTTCCAAGAGTATCTTAAATCATTTGAGATTGTATAAGTTTACTTTAGATGCATAAAGTGGAAAACCTGAGTGACTTAAGCAAGTGGGTTTCTTTCCAGCCAAAAAAATGTCCAGAGATAAAAGTGTGTTGGTGACTCCATCCATGGCTGTTAGGGACCCATCTTTTGGCTTTACTAATGTTGGTGCACATTTCCATCTCAAGGTCCCCTCATGACCCAGGATGGTTACAGAAACATTTTAGAGTTCATAATCCAGGCAAGAAGGAGGAAGAAGTGAGGAAAGAGAAAAAAGTTGAATCTCCCATCTAAAATGCTTTCCTGGCAGCTCCAACCATTAACTGTAGCTTATGTATAACTGGCCACACCTAACTTCAAGAGAGACAGGGAAATATAAACCTTTAGCTGAGCATACTGTTACCCAGAATAAAATTTGGGTTCTATTAATATGAAAGAAGAGGAGAATGATTACTGGGGAGGCAAACAGCCTCTCTGCCACAGTGAGTTATTGCTTATGGGCTGACTTCAAAATCCAACCTCTAGTAAGGTAAATCTCCAGAGTTAACTCAGAGCCCTTTACGTCCTCTTGGGCCGTTTCTGACTCGCTGGTTTCTGGAGGGCAGATGTACTGACCTGGGCTAACCCAGAGGGCACCAGGCACCAGCGTGACAAGGTGTGACTTTACTCTGCTCTTTGGATGGAAAGAAGCTAGCCTTGAGGGCAAAAAGCAAGTTTCTTTATTCTTATTTCCTAGAGGGAGAAACACATGTGGCAGTGACAGTGTCTTGGGGGAAAGGGTTAGAAACAGGGCAGGCAGGTTTGAGGGAAGGAAAGGCAGAGCTTTGGTCACTGGGGCTGGGGGTGGAGGGAGGACCTTTAGCACTCGGATAACCAGTGGTGAGTTTTGGGAGTCTTCTGTTGAGGGTGTGCCAGAGAACATTTTAGGAGTGTCCACTAGTGGGGTGGGCATCTCACCAGTCAGGAACTACTGTTTCTCTGCCCTTACACAAAATACACCCTTGATGCATCTACTGCTGGAGTTTGCCAGCTTTTTCTTGTCCCATTTACAACCCTAGCTTGACTTTGGTTAGTCTAATTCCCTTAGAATTATTTGAAAAAAATATAGTCTGAGAAGATAGCAGAAAGGTACATAGGGCCAGATATACAAGGATGTTCAATGTGGCATTGTTCAAAACAGTAAAAAATTGGACATATCCTAAATGTTTTTTTTTTTTAAGTTTATTTGAGAGAGAGACAGCACCCATGAGCGGGGGAGGGGCAGAGAGAGAGAATGGCAAGCAGATTCTGCACTGACAATACCAACTTGGGGCTTGAACTTTGGAACTGTGAGATGATGACCTGAGCCAAAATCAAGAGGTGGATGCTTAACCGACTGAGCCACCCAGCCACCCCCATGACCTAAATGTTCTAAGTGTTCATTAACAGGATATCTATTAAATTATGGAACAACCACCTAAAGAATGTTATGTGGTCATTAAGAAAGATAATATTTATATATTCACTGGCAAAAGATGGACTCTATGACAGAGTGATAAAAAAAGGATCACAAACCCCCTACGTATAGGATTCCACTTATATAAAATGTTACACATATTACATATGCATATTTATGCATACAGCAGCATCACAAAGGATGTGTTCCAAAATGTCTGAAGTAGTGACATTTTAAATAATCTTTAACTTCTTTTTAATAGTGATTGAACTTTTCTATAGTGATTGAACATAGACACTTTTCTATAGTGTGTCATTTCTACAATCAGAAGAAATTAACTATTTTCACTTAAGAAAAATGCACATAAATAAAAAATTGGAAGAAAAGTCACAAATGGTCACATTTTTTTGTTGTAGTTCGGATTATAGACGCCTTTTTTGTCTTTTCCCCAGATTTTCTGTGGAGGCGGTTATGGTATTTATAACAAGAAAAATGAATAAATAATACATTCTAAAGGATAATACTAATGACTGTAGATGATTTTGCATCTCTAATCTTATATTGACATAACTCAACAACTATCTGTCTGATCTAGTCAGCAAAGGTGTGGAAGGGGACAGGAATGACTGTAGGGGATATTCATTTCCAGCAAATAAATAGCTACAAAAGCCTTGCTTGAAATCACAAGTCAAGGAATTGAGAGGGACCCTCTAGGTTGTCTTATCTATTTCTTATTAATGCAGGGTTCCCTTCCTTTATATTCTACCACAGGGAATTCAGTCTTTCCTTGAACAACTGCAGTGGCCAATGAGCTCGTCACCATGAAGGTCTGTTAAATACATTGTTGGTTAGCTCTATTTATTAGAAAGTGCCTGGTCATAATGATCTCAACTCTGTCGCCTTGAACTCCCACTCATTGTTCATAGTTCTTCTAGTCTGTGGAGTAACAAGAGGCAGGTCTTGGCAGTGGCTTTCAGACTGTCTTCGGTGAAAGCCAGGTTTCCCAGGGTTACCTCTTCTAACTGTGCATGTTTCTTCAAAATGCAAGGTGGGAACTGAGAACTTTATCTGAGGTCTGGGCTGGCCAGCTCACACCTACTAGGAGCAATGTTTCTCTTGCCCTGGACCTCTGTTTACAGATGGGGTTCATACTCCACCATTCCTGCTACCAGATCTCTCCTGTGGTTACTACTTCCAAGGTTATCCAGGTTTTTGCTCATTTCCAAACCTGCCTCTGTAGATTTCCTGCCAACTTCCTGAGCAGGAATTATTTGCTATTAAACCCCTTTTCTTTGTAAGTTAGCTAGAGTCAGTTTCTGTTGTTGTAGTCAAGGAGCCCTGGCTGATGCAGAGTCATTCACCTCTTTATTACAAAAAGATATTCCACTGATGGATCACATTGAGATTCTGGTCATGCAAACTCATCCTTAACCCACTCCACCACACTCCTTTATACCAAAGCTGTCCCTAAGCTAGATCTCTCCATCCTGTGCTTGTGAAGGTGATCTTTAACTTTTAATCAATCTCCATTAAACTTAATTTTGTTGGTTTGGTCAATTTCCATTGAGGTTATTTTTAATGTGGATGCCAGGATAAATTGGGGTATTCTGGGACCCAAATTTCCAATGTGTGTGTGTGTGGGGGTTCCCACCCCAACAAGCTATTCTTGGACACACTGTTGGTATCCAAGAATTCAGCTCATTCTGACACTATTGCCCCCACAGATAGCATCAGATTCCACAGATTAAGGGCTCAGTTTTAGGAGACTACTCCCCCCAGCCTCCCCACTTCAGATGCCAATGGCAAGCTCAGGTTGCTACCTATGCTTCTGACCAACTAGCTCTGGATCAGAAGTTCCCACGAACCCTTCCTTAGGCTCAGTTAATTTGCTAGATACAGCGGCTCACAGAACTTTGGAAAACATTCTACTAGATTTCCAGTTTATTATAAAAGGATGCAAGAGCCAGATGGCAGAGATGCATAGGGCGAAGAATATGGGAAGGGTGTGGCTCTTCCATACCCTCTCGAGGTACACCACTCCCAGAACGTCCACATGTTCACCTACCTGAAAGTTCTCTGAACCCAGTCCTTTCGGGTTTTTATGGAGGCTTCATTACATAGGCACAATCAATTAAATCATTAGTCATTGGCAACTGATTTACCCTCCAGCCTCTCTACCCTTCCCGGAAATCAGGGCATGGGACTGAAAGCCCCACCCCTCTAAGCGTAACTGTTGCACTGCTGGTTCTCCAGGCAACCAGCTCTCATCCTTAGGTCATTTCATTAACGTAACAAAAGACACCTTCATCACCCACTTACTTAGAAAATTCTAAGGGTTTTAGGAGATCTGTGCCAGGAATGGGGTAGAAGGCCTGATATATATTTCTTAGTGTAAATCACAGTATCACACTGGCATTCACAGGTCTTGCTTCTCTAAGTTCTGTGTTGTTTGCAGACACTATCAGTAAGAATTCTAAGTCTTCATCCCAGCCACTGATGCAAGTAGGCAGTCATCATAACAGTTTTAATTTTAATTATGGAATATTTCAAAAGTACAGGGGAGTACAGAAAATAAGATAACACAGCACATCCACACACCTACCATCCAGATTTTGCCGTATTTGCTTCTGAACTTGGTAGCACCAAGTGATGGTAAGAATGTATACACTGATCCTACCACTTAGACGAGAGCGGTTCAAAGAGAGTTAAACATGGAGGCACCCATACCCTGCAACTGAGAAGTCTCATTTCTAGGCATGTACCCTAAAAAAGATCTCTCACACAGCACACAGAGCTAAGTACTGGAATGCACACTGTAATAACTGAATACTGCCAATGACTTAAACATTCACTAATCTAGTATATCCGTAAAATGAAATACTGTTATTAAAGCAAGTAGGGTAAATTTATCAACATGGATTAAATCTCAAATATATAATGTTGAATGAAAAATAGCAAGTTGTATAAGGATAACCTGATATGAAATCATTTATATGAGTTTGAGAAAAAGAAAGAAAAAAAATACCAGTTATTAAAGTACTTCGTGCTGCAGATGACCTCCGGGGTCACACTGATCTGGGTCAAATCCTGGCTTCAAGCTTTACAGCCACAGGCAAGGCATAGAAACTTCCTGAACATCAGTTTCCTCATCTGGTAAGTGGAAACAATAATAATACCTATTTTATAGACTTGCTGTGAAGACTGAATTATAGACGTATGTAAATTGTTCAGCACGGTGCCTGGTATGTAATAAGAGCTGAATAAATATTAAATTTTGGTTCCTTTCCTCTTGCTGAGGCTAGTGAAACATAAATAGAAATGAGTAGGAGTAGAAAATGGTAGGCAGGGGAGGGCAGGGAGGAAGCTAAATCAGAGTTGTATTCACAACTGGTGCTGGGAATAGCATCGTGGGAGAGGAGAACACCCCAGGACTGGGAAAGTGCACATAAGCAGAGGGCAGGGAGTAAAGCAGCTGGAAGGATTCAGGGGAAAACAACCCAACACAGCGGGTAATCCAACCCAGTGGAATGAGCTGGGAAGCGTGGCAAACCGGTGACCAAGAGAAGAAAACACATTTGCATTCTTGGAAGGAAATTTGGTGGGAAAACAAACGCTCAGACCTGGAGTCAGCAGGCTGGCCCTGAATCTCCGCCTGGTGCCTGGTCCCTGGGCCGGGGCCGGGGGTGGGGGGCAGGGGCTCCCAGCCTCAAGCTCCACCTTCTGCAGGTTCCATCTTTCTTAACCTTCTTCAGCTGTACTTAGGTTTCTGTCTGGAAACTGATGGAATGAAATGGTCCACACTTCTCTGGAAACAATCTCAACCAACCCTCCATGTACTTTCTGTGATGACCTTATGAAGTCTCATACTGATTAAAAACCCTGACATGATGGTGTGAGTGCTTTCAAAGTGCTTCAGGTGGAGAAGAACAAAGGCTGATCAAGGTAACACTCATTACCATTTACCTTGAAAGCTGCTTCCCCCCCTCCTCCCCCAAATCACTTTTCTCATCTCCTATCTCTTCTCACCCAGTGGCTTTTTTCTGAGACAGGGTTCAAAATTTTATCATTCCTCTGCTTAATAACATTACATAGCTTCCCTTTTGTTCTCAAAATTTAAGACCAGTTCCTTGGTTCAACCTTCAAGGAGCCACCATAATTTTTCTTCAACCCATCTTTCCAATCGTTCCAATTAATTTTCTCTTGTTTTCATCTACCAGCCATTACCCCAGGCTGACTGCTACATCACTGTATCCTGTCCCTCCTCCATCCACACTGTTTTCCCATCTTTGTTTCTTTCACTGAGCTGTCCCCTTCATCCAGAAGGCTATTTCCTCCCATTCCTACCTGTCCAAATTTTACCCATCCTTCATGCTCTACTTAATGCCAGTTTTTTTCTAGTCTTCCTGGACTCACTTTCCTTCCTCCTGTGCTGGACGTAACTATTCAATTCAGTTTAAGAAACTATTGAGCTAGGTAGGCATGAGGGAGAAAAAAAATACAAATGGTCCATCTTTTCCATCAGCAACCATCTAGTCAGGAAGGCAGGCGCAGAAAGAAACCACAGACCCTAAACCAAGTAACAAATGGACAACAGCAATGTGATCGAGGACTTTCAAGGGCCACCAAGGAGTGCCATCATCTCTTGTCTCCTAACTTGTCTAATTCTTCTCTTGCCCAACCCCCTTACCTTAGATTTCCTTCTCCACACAGCGGTCAGAATAATCATTTAAAAAGCCCATCAGATATGACTTCCCCCTACTTCAAGCCCTCCAGACCCTTGCTGTTATGCTTGGAGTAAAATCCAAACTCATCACTCAGATTCATAAAGCCTTTCAAAATGGCCCCCTTCCCACCTTTCGGACCTTCCCTCCGCTGTCTGCCTCTTCCACTGTGCTGTACCACACTAACCTTTATGTTCCTTCAGTAGGCCAAAATGTTTCCCTTCTTAAGACTTTGCATCAGCTTTTCCCTTTCCTTTATCTTAACTATTCCTCCCTGCTCTTTCTTAGCATTTTAGCAATCTGTTTCAGTATCTGGTTGGTGAGAATCCTCGACCCATCCAGTTTAAATCAGCTCTCCAACTGCTCTTACAGCTGACTGCTGCCATTTTTCCTATTTGCCTGTTTATTATGCTGTTTAATATCAGCAAGAAGGCCCAGGCTGTGCTGTGGTATCCACAGCACAGCCCCATATCCACAGCACAGCCCCAAGGCATGGAACAAGGCCTGGCCCAGAGACGGTACTCAGTAAATATTTGCTGAAAGAATGAATGAATGAATGAGATTTCATAGAAGAGCTGACACTAGAAGTTCACTAGTACTGGGAAGGGCATTTTGGGTAGAGGGAACAGCACACATGAAAAGGGATGGTGAGGAGACTGAGACAGCCTTTTGTCCTCAGTTGTAGCACATGCCCACGTAGGTGGAATTGCTCATCTGATTGGCTGTTTTCCCCAAAGACTGGAAGTTTCTGAGGGCAGAGGCTTTATCTATTTGCTTACCATTATAGTTTCAGTGTCCCAGCCCATCATGGGTTCCCCATGGTTATTGAATGAATGAATAAATGAATGAATGAATGAATGAATGAATGAAGGCTCTAAAAAGAGGGGCAATGGGATGTGAAGCTCATAGTTAAGTACCTTGAATGTTGAGCAAAGGAGTTTGTATTTTGTTCTGTGAAATATGGGAGCTGTTGAGATTCTTTGTTTTTTTACTTTATTTTAAAAATAATTTACTTACTTTTTACCTTACAGCTTTGAAATAATTATAGATTCCTACGAGTTTGTAAAGAAAGGTCCAGGGAGGTCCCAGGTACCCTTCCCCTGGCCTCCATCAATGTTAGTATCTTATCCAACCATAGCACAGTATCAAAACTGAGGAACCAGGATTCATGCAATCCACAGGGCTTATTCAGATTTCACCAGTTTATATGCACTCATCTGTGTGTGTGCATATGTACAGCCCTAGGCAACTTGATCACTTGTGTAGCCTTGAGTAACTTCCATCACAACCAAGATACTCAACTGTGCCATAATCACAAGACTCCCCTGTGTCAGGGGCGCCTGGGTGGCTCAGTTGGTTAAGTGTCTGACTTCAGCTCAGGTCATGATCTCACAGTTCGTGAATTGGAGCCCCACATCGGGCTTGGTGGTAACAGCTCAGAGCCTGGAGACTTCTCAGATTCTGTGTCTCCCTCTCTCTCTCCACCCCTCCCGTCCTTGTGCTCTGTCTCTCACAAAAGGAATAAACGTTAAAAAAAAAAAAAAAAAAAGACTCCCCTGTGTCACTGCTTTATAGCCACACCCATCCCCCTGTCCCTGGTACTTGGCAACCACCAATCCATACTTCGTCTATGACATTTCATGACTGTTACATAAATGGAATCATGCAGTATGTAGCCTTTGAGATTGGCTTTTTGTTTTTTTCAGTCAGCATAATTTCCCTCAGATTCACCCCAATTGTGTCACATAAAAAGAGTCTGTTTCTTCTCATTGCTGGGTTGTATTCCATGGTATATTTGTTTAACCACTCACCGGTTAAAGGACATTTGGATAATTTCCAGGGGGTTTTAACTAAGGGAATAGCATGCTGAGGTTTGTCTCTCAAGAATTCTAGTGGCAGAAGACAAGAATTAGACTGACATGGTGTTAGCATAAAGAAAAGGAGATAAATAGGTCATTCCAATTGTGGGAGAGAGACGACAGCCGGAACCAAGGAAGTGGCAGTGAGGACAGAGAAGAGGTCATGAATTCAAGAGACATTTCTGAGGTGGTATTGACAGAAAGGGGTGTGTGATGGATTTGAATATAAGGTAAAGAAGAGGAAGAGGTCAACAATCACTTCAACTAATCTGGCTCGAGTGCTTGCAAGATGAGCACGACTATAAACTATGAAATGGCATTCAGGAGCAGGAAGCATTTGGAGAGAGGATAACGAGTCTTCTTTTAAATACCATGAGTTTGTGATGCGTAGCAGGTCCCAAGTGGAAATGTGCAGTGGCTCAGGGTAGCTCTCTGGGCAGGAGACTGAAGGGACAAGCTACCAGAGCAAAAGTGACGGAAAGGTGAGCAGAGGCCGAAGGACACAACCTTGGGGAACACCAAGAGTTAATGCTCCCAAGATATCCGACACAAGGAGGGGGAGAGCTATTGTGTCTGCACTTAGGTGATCACTGTGTGTTCTTTGCAGGAGCAGGTCAGTAGACAGAAGTATGGTGGGCTAGGTGATGTAATCAAAATGAGGTGAACTGGTAGAGGCAAGAAGCCTAACATGAGCTCTGAAGAAGTTTGGCGCTGAAGGTTGAGAAGGAGGGACAGGGTGTAACAAGACCCACAGGTGCTCATCAGGAACCCCACAACACCTGGCACTTTCTGTGACCATGGGCAGTAGCATAATAACCCATCAGATATATCTTTTCTGTGAGTCCACACATGATCTGGGGAACTCTCCCTTGCCACCGTGCTCAGGAAGGTAAGGCCCCAATCGGCCCAACTAGCTCTGGACTAAAAACTACTTGCCATCTTGGGGGTGCAGCCAAGGAATGTTGCTTTAGGAGTATAAGGAACGAAAAATGTGTGGATTTCAAACAGGCCAATGAATGAGGAGTGAAAAGGTAAGGAGCATGGGGGCTGGCAGAGCTGATAGAGCAAGGCCTTTTTTTTTTTTCAAATTAATTTTTTAATTTACATCCAAGTTAGTTAGCATATAGTGCAATAATGATTTCAGGAGTAGAAGCCAGTGATTCATCCCCTACGTATAACACCTAGTGTAGAGCACCACCTTTGAGGGAGGGGAAGAGCATAAGTGGAGGAGTCAGAATTTTTCTTTTCTCTGAGTCAGAAATTAATTAACTAAGAATGGCAAGAGGTGATGGTAGTTGGGATGTGCAGGGGAGGGGGGTTTGAGGCAATTTTCTTGGTGAGGTGGGAGGTCACTCTAGTCAACAGTGAGAGAAGAGGGACTATTTGATTGCTTGAAGGGAGTGATAAACATCCAGAGCAACCCTATTTCTCCATAGGACCAGTCACCAACTGACATGCTAGATCTGTTTGCTTTTTGGCAGTAGGACATATCCACTCAGTATCCCCAGCATTTGGAACAGTGCCTGAGACGTAGTAGAGCTCAATGAATATTTACTGAATGGATGAAAGAATAAATGAGGAGAAGCAAAATGACTGGTGAACCTCATGGAGGGCCCAGCTGAGCCTAGAAATAATCCTTCCCTCTCTTGATGTGGCCCTCGTACCTGTGCTTCTCTCTTGCTGCCCTGTATCTGCGTTACCTATAGTCAGTCACACCTTGTCCTGTGTTCTGCAGTGAACATCTTTCAGGGCCGAGTCTGCAACTGATGCAGTGTGGTGTGTCACAGCACAGTAGGTACTCAAAAATTACAGGCTGAATGGGTAGGTATGTGAATGAAATGCCAAGAAGCTCTGGTTGTTACAAACGCCCTTTTTATGTTGCATCGAAATCCAGCTTCTTGTGGTTGATTTCAAGTTTCATAGCATTGTGGTCTGAAAGTGTGCATGGTATGATCTCAGTTCTTTCATACTTATTAAGGGCTGTTTTGTGACCCAGTATGTGATCTATCTTGGAGAGTGTTCCATGTGCACTCGAGGAGAAAGTATATTTTGTTGTTTTGGGATGCAGAGTTCTAAATGTATCTGTCAAGTCCATCTGATCCAATGTATCATTCAGGGCCCTTCTTTCTTTATTGATCCTGTGCCTAGACGATCTATCCATTGTTGTAAGTGGGGTATTAAAGAAAAATTCTGGAAAACCTCCAAAAGCATGGAGGTTAAAGAACACCCTACTAAAGAATGAATGGGTCAACCAGGCAATTAGAGAAGAAATTAAAAAATATATAGAAACAAATGAAAATGAAAATACAACAATCCAAATTCTTTGGGATGCAGCAAAGGCAGTCCTGAGAGGAAAATACATTGCAGTCCAGGCCTATCTCAAGAAACAAGAAAAATTCCAAATACAAAATCTAACAGCATACCTAAAGGAAATAGAAGCAGAACAGCAAAGACACCTGAAACCCAGCAGAAGAAGATAAATAATAAAGATTAGAGCAGGAATAAACAATATAGAATCTAAAAAAACAGTAGAGCAGATCAATGAAACCAAGAGTTGTTTTTTTTGAAAAAATAAACAAAATTGATAAACCTCTATCCAGGCTTCTCAAAAAGAAAAGGGAGATGACCCAAATAGATAAAATCATGAATGAAAATGGAATTATTACAACCAATCCCTCAGAAATACAAGCAATTATCAGGGAATACTATGAAAAATTATATGCCAACAAACTGGACAACCTGGAAGAAATGGACAAATTCCTAAGCACCCACACACTTCTAAAACTCAAGCAGGAAGAAACAGAAAACTTGAACAGACCCATAACCAGT
This sequence comes from Panthera leo, assembly GCF_018350215.1. Taxonomy (NCBI): domain Eukaryota; kingdom Metazoa; phylum Chordata; class Mammalia; order Carnivora; family Felidae; genus Panthera; species Panthera leo. The sequence continues at coordinate 8,895,439 of NC_056688.1, forward strand.
GAAGAAATTGAATCAGTTATCAAAAACCTCCCAACAATAAGAGTCCAGGACCAGATGGCTTCTCTGGGGAATTCTACCAGACATTTAAAACAGAGATAATACCTATCCTTCTCAAGCTATTCCAAAAAAAGAAAGGGAAGGAAAACTTCCAGACTCATTCTACAAAGCCAGCATTACTTTGATTCCCAAACCAGACAGAGACCCAGCAAAAAAAGAGAACTAAAGGCCAATATCCCTGATGAATATGGATGCAAAAATTCTCAACAAGGTACTAGCAAATGGAATTCAACAGCATATAAAAAGAATTATTCACCATGATCAAGTGGGATTCATTCCTGGGCTGCAGGGCTGGTTCAACATTCACAAATCAATCAATGTGATACATCACACTAATAAAAGAAAAGATAAGAACCATATGATCCTGTCAATCGATGCAGAAAAAGCATGTGACAAAATTCAGCATCCTTTCTTAATAAAAACCCTCGAGAAAATCGGGATAGAGGGAACATACTCACACATCATAAAAGCCATTTATGAAAATCCCACAGCTAATATCATCCTCAGTGGGGAAAAACTGAGAGCTTTCCCTCTGAGATCAGGAACACGACAGGGATGTCCACTCTCACCGCTGTTGTTGAACATAGTGTTGGAAATACTAGCATCAGCAATCAGACAACAAAAGGAAATCAAAGGCATCAAAATTGGCAATGATGAAGTCAAGCTTTCACTTTTTGCAGATGACATGATATCATACATGGAAAACCCGATAGACTCCACCAGAAGTCTGTTAGAACTGATACATGAATTCAGCAAAGTCGTAGGATACAAAATTAATGTACAGAAATCAGGTGCATTCTTATACACTAATAATGAAGCAACAGAAAGACAAATAAAGAAACTGATCCCATTCACAATTGCACCAAGAAGCATAATATACCTAGGAATAAACCTAACCAAAGATGCAAAAGATCTGTATGCTGACAACTATAGAAAGCTTATGAAAGAAATTGAAGAAGATACAAAGAAATGGAAAAACATTCCACGCTCATAGATTGGAAGAATAAATATTGTTAAAATGTCAATACTACCCAAAGCAATCTACATATTCAATGCAATCCCAATCAAAATTGCACCAGCATTCTTCTCAAAGCTAGAATAAGCAATCCTAAAATTTGTATGGAACCGCAAAAGACCCCAAATAGCCAAAGTAATTTCGAAGAAGAAGACAAAAGCAGGAGGCATCACAATCCCAGACGTTAGCCTCCACTACAAAGCTGTCATCATCAAGACAGCATGGTATTGGCACAAAAACAGACACATAGACCAATGGAATAGATAGAGACTCCAGAACTGGACCCACAAAAGTATGGCCAACTAATCTTTGACAAAGCAGGAAAGAGTATCCAATGGAAAAAAGACAGTCTTTTTAACAGATGGTGCTAGGAGAACTGAACAGCAACATGCAGAAGAATGAAACTAGACCACTTTCTTACACCATTCACAAAAATAAACTCAAAATGGATAAAGGATCTGAATGTGAGGCAGGAAACCATCAAAACTCTAGAGGAGAAAGCAGGAAAAAACTTCTCTGACCTCAGTTGCAGCAATTTCTTACTCGACACATTTCCAAAGGCAAGGGAATTAAAAGCAAAAATGAATTACTGGGACCTCATGAAGATAAAAACCTTCTGCACAACAAAGGAAACAATCAACAAAAACTAAAAGGCAACTGATGGAATGGGAAAAGATATTTGCAAATGACATATCAGACAAAGGGCTAGTATCCAAAAATCTATAAAGAACTCACCAAACTCCACTCCTGAAAAACAATACAGTGAAGAAATGTGCAGAAGACATGAATAGACACTTCTCTAAAGAAGACATCCAGATGGCCAACAGGCACATGAAAAGATGTTCAACTCCACTCCTCATCAGGGAAATACAAATCAAAACCACACTGAGATACCAACTCATGCGAGTCAGAGTGGCTAAAATGAACAAATCAGGAGACTATAGATGCTGGAGAGGATGTGGAGAAATGGGACCCCTCTCGCACTGTTGGTGGGAAGAGGATGCTGATGCATAGGGGCACCCGTATCCCAATGTTTATAGCAGCACTTTCAACAATAGCCAAATTATGGAATGAACCATAAATGTCCATCAACTGATGAATGGATAAAGAAGTTGTGGTTTATATATACAATGGAATACTACTTGGCAATGAGAAAGAATGAAATATGGCCTTTTGTAGCAATGTGGATGGAACTGGAGAGTGTTATGCTAAGTGAAATAACTCAGGCAGAGAAAGACAGATACCGTATGTTTTTACTCTTATGTGGATCCTGAGAAACTTAACAGAAGACCATGGGGGAGGGGAAGAGGAAAAAAAAAAGAGAGGGAGGGAGCCAAAGCATAAGAGACTCTTAAAAACTGAGAATAAACTGAGGGCTGATGGGGGGTGGGAGGCAGAGGAAAGTGTGTGATGGGCATTGAGGAGGGCACCTGTTGGGATGAGCACTGGGTGTTGTATGGAAACCAATTTGACAATAAATTTCATAAAAAAAAAAAAAAGAAATCCAGTTTCTTGTGACTGTTATACATTAGTCAGTTTTGCCATTTGGATACATAAAGCCTGTTTCTTCTTTCTTTAGACAGTCCTTCAAGTAAATGGCTGTGGAATCTTCCTATACTCTATCCAAGATAAAGGCACATGATTCTTGTGACTGTCCCTGACTCGTTTGGAATTCCCCTGGTCTCACTGGTATAGGCACTCCCTGGTCCCCAGGGAATGTTTAAATACCAACATCCTTCTGCTGGGGAAACCATGCATCCTTGGTCTAGAAACATATGGGTCTGGCTTGAGTCTCCTTTTTTATTATCCCTTCCTGAAGTTTAAAAATCTATCTCTATGTGAGGCCCAGGGAACCTTAAAATTAGGAGTAAGTCTGCCACTGGAGCTGGCTTCTATGCCAACAATGAAGTATCTCCCCACCCAGTATAATGGGTAACTCTGGGCCTATTAAACCAGCTGCATTCTACCAAGACTTGTACTTTACTCCTTTTTGGACAACAGTGAGAAATGACTGGCAAGAGCCTCTGGTACTCGCCCTTTGAGTTTTAACAGATGAAGATAATAAATAAGGGGTCAGTAGATCCCTGGGGCGGGCGTGCAGCAGAGAGAAGCAGCCTTTTGAGCACCACTGTGCAGAAAGGCCTTTTGGTTAGAGTTTTGCTGAAACTGTTCATCGCCTTCACTGGCCTTCACCAGTTAGGCCCAGGTTGCTGGGGGACTTCATTAGCTTAGATCTCAGATTTCAGCCAGAGGGGAAGAAATTGGCCTCCAAGGAGCAAGGCCATAACCCTTGCGGCTAACTGAGCAGGGTCCGCTGAAAAAAATAATTTATTGAGATATACTTAACATGCAATAAAATGTGTAGATCTTAAGAGTTCAGAGAGTTGGAAGAGTTTTGACAGTTTTAGACACCTATGTAACCACGACTCAAAATGGAGAACATCTCTATTACCCTCCAACTTTCCCTTAGATCCTTCTCATATCAATTCTACCACCCCCCTACCCACTTTCTGACTTCTATCACTGTAAGTTTATATATATTTTTTCTGTTCTTGGTCTCCACATAAGTGGCCTCATACAGGATGTGGTCTTTTGTGTCTGTCTTCTTTTACCCAGCACAATGTGTTTGAGATTCTATCATGTTGCTGTAGGAGTCTGTCATTTATTCCTCTTTAGTGATGAGTAGCATTCCATTTGACGAATATGCCAAAGCTTATTTATCCATTCTCCTCTCACTGAACACTTAGGTTGTTTAGTGGTTTTGGCTATAAAATCTGCAATGAATATTTGCGTATAACTCTTTGTATGGACAAATATTTGTCAGTCTTATTATTAGGTAAGTAGCTAGAGTGAATGTGTGTTTATAACACACTGGTAGGTTTCCAAAGTGGTTGGACCATTTTATGAATGCCCCCAGCAATGTATGAGAGTTCCAGTTGCTCCACATCCTTTAGTGATGTCCCTTTAAGAAATTTTAGCCATTCTAGTGGGTATGTAGTGCTACCTTGGGGGTTTTCATTTGCATTTTATGACCGATGATGCTGAGCATTTTTTCACATGCTTATTGGCCATTTGTGTACCTCCTTTGGTGAAGTATCTTTCAGATTTTTTGCCCATTTTATAAATTACATTGTCTTTTTACTCTTGATTTGTCCCAGATTTGTCAGATATTGGCTATGTATATTTTTCCCACTTATCTGTGGACTATCCATTTATTTTCTTAAAGATGTCTTTTTATGAGGAGAAAAGTTCAATTCTGATGCTATAAATTTTTTCTTTTATCATTAGTTATGGGTAGTCTAATTTTCCTGTGAGAGGTTGTTTTCGACCATAAAACATAGGTCTAGGAACCCCAAAAGACTCTGGAATAATTAGGAGTGGGGCAGGACTGGTAGCATCTTTAAACTGTACCATAGCCCTGTAGCTTGGTACTCTGGAAAGACATAAGGTTAACTGAGTAATTGGGAGGTCTAGATTCAAACCAATTTACTGAGTAACCAATTTATTCATCTGCAAAATGGAGGTAGTCACACTTGCTTAGCTGACATCATAATGGGCTCTGGATGATGGGATCTAAATAAACTCTGAAATCCACAGACAAGCAATCATGAGTCTTATAGTAACTACCACCAGTATTTAAAAATTTTTAAAAAAAAAATGTTTATTCATTTTTGGAAGACAGAGAGACAAGAGCACAAGCAGGGGTGGGGCGGAGAGAGGGGTGGGGGGGAGGACACAGAATCTGAAGCAGGCTCCAGGCACTGAGCTGTCAGCACAGAGCCCGAGGCGGGGCTGGAACTCAAGAACAGGAGATCATGACCTGAGCCGAAGTTGGACGCTCAACTGACTGAGCCACCCAGGTGCCCCCACTCCCTTAAAAAAAATTTTTTTTTTATGTTTATTCATTTTTGAAAGACAGAGACAGAGCACAAGCAGAGGGTAACTACCACCATTATTATCATCAGCCCTATTCCTGTCCATTATCCTGCTTGTATTATCTTATCCCTCTTCCTCTGCCCTCAACCCTCATTATTAAGCATCTTTACGTCTTTCTTGGGGGATGAGCAGAAAGGAAGGATTGTGAAACCTAAATCCATCTCCTGTTATCTGTGTTCCCAGAAAAATATCCGTGAAGTGTGTCAGTCCCCTGGGACTGTGTGTCGGGGATTGAGCTCTGTGTAAAGAAAGGGACATCTGGAAGAGGTTCCCACACAACAAACTCCTGAGCAAGCCGCCAAATGCATCTTGCCTTTCCCCCTCTAATGGGTCCTTTGATTATGGTTCCCTGCACGTCCCAGTTTTAAACATACTTTTCTAGCAAAATAATCCCTCACTTAAATTATTTTAAGTAGTTTGTCAGGAGGCAGACCTTATTTTCCCACAGGTTAACATACTAAGCTCATGTGTTACAACTAAAAGTAAAGGATGCTGCTGATATTGCCATTAGCCCGTGTGATTTCATAACTGGCTTTTCTTAATGTTGAAAATTATGTGGGAATCTCCACTCCTACCTCTGAGAGGCCCAAGCAGCTGGGGGCCCCTGTCCATTGCATTCAAAGTCTTTGAGAGAAGGTATAGGGAGGGCAATTCTTTTCTTGCTTCAAAGTACAGTCCACCTTCTTGGAAGTTGCAAAGGAAGCAGGCAGGGACCCTCTTTATGAAGTAAATTGTCCACTGGTGATGGGAATGATCTGTTTTCCGAGTTTGGGATACTTGGAAAACACCTACTCTCGTTATGCCCCTGCTGAGCTGGTGGCTTTGACTCCTCAGACACAGAAGGGTCAAGACAGGTCTTTCACGTCACAGCTCATCATGCAGCTACCCAGTAGCCAAACCTGGGGGGCGACTGGACTGCGGTAACCCCAGAAGCTGGCCCACAAACGGAAAATACCATGTCTTTTGGGCTTAGCCTGACAGTACAAGGCTCTTTGTTATCCTCCAGAAGAAGCTTACAAAGTATAAAAGCCACCTAAGAAAGTCAATAGTCTGGTTTTCCACACCTCCTAAGTTTACAGAGGGGCCAAAAAACTCCAAATCAAAGATTCAAATCTAGGTTCTTGTCCCTACCTCGAGACGGGGCCTCCGGGGTCTATGAGGAGTCTGTCTAAGACATCTTGTAATTGAAAGATGGAGGAAATGAAGGCAGGGTAAAGGCAGGGGTTGAGGGGCTTGGTTTACAGTCCTCACCTGGCTACAGCACATTAAACAGTGAGTCCAGAAAACAGAGGGTATTAAGGGAAGTGACAGGGTCCTTAAGGCTTCAAATCAGGAGTGGTCTGTGCTCTCTGTGTGGATCTGAGAGAGGAGAGTCGAGAGGTGGGGGGAGGCAGCAAAGATAAGAAGCAGCTGGGTGTCGTATTACAAAGCTGAAAGAAAGAAGTGGAGAAACCAAGAACATGCAAAAGAAAGATCAGAGAGAGTTATTATTGTGCAATATGCCCATTGCAGACAGACAGGCGGCATTGGCCTTTCATCTTTCTTAGCCTCAGATTCCAAGAAAGCCTTTGCTGCAGCCTGGTCAGTCACACACAGGCACCGGCTGGGGAGAATGTCAAAGTCCTGGCAAATTCCACTCTGGACCAGACGCTAAACTTGGGAAACATCTGCGACTTTTTCAGGTGACTGACCTACTCAGTCCCCACCCTAGTGATCGGCTTCCCAAACTTAGCTCTCTTCTGTTGCCCCCACCCTCGAAACCGAGCACTGCAGACAGCTAAAAGGCGGTGGGAACACGGGTCTGCTGCCAGCACCACACACAGCAACCCGTGCAGGGCCCCCACCTGCCCACATACTTGGCAGGCACCGCCCTAGACTCATGCCAACTTGAGCCGAGTGAAAAGCGAAAACCCAGTCCATCAAAGAGTCGTTTTGTCTACATGACACCAAACCAACCAGTTGCTTACATTGGTGCCACATGGCACCAAGGGCTGTTTTGACTGAAATCAGCCGCTCTGACGTGCGTAGTCCACAGCCTGCATTGGCACCGTGTAGAGGGAAGGTAGAGCCATGTGTAAGAGAACTCCTCAGACCCAGACTGAGTCAAACACCACCAACCTGGGTGCCGTTTCCATACGCCCTGCTCTCGAAGGACCGAGCGCTGTTCTGTGCACTGCCACAATCCAGGTGTGTATGTGGCATTAGTTGTTGCCCTGAATGGAAAGTGTTGCGGGGGGTAAAAAGCTCAAGGACACCGTGCTGGGTTTGCAACCGAGAGAATTAGAAACCAGAGCCCCCCAAAAAACACATCCTCAGCTAAGACAGGGTTTGGCATTTGAGAAATGCCTTAGGGAAACTAGCCTCTGGGTCACAACCTGGACTTGGCTTAACCCAGTTGTGGGTTCTCAGTGGACCTCAAATGACCACCTTCCCAGGTAGACAAATGCAGGGATGAATGTGGACCAGAGAAAGAGCACTGAGACATGCTCGCCCCTTCCTGACCGTGGAAAACTCTGCCAGATGTGGCCTCTCTGGGGATCATGTGAGGTTGGCCTGCCGATTTCTTAGATGACTTCAAATGGCTCTGATTTTAGGTAATAATCTTTGGACAAAAGCTAGAGAAAACAGAAGGAAAAATCAGACCACAAAATACCAAAGAAGACGTCGGAATATTTCTCCCTCACCTGTACACGTATACGACGCTTTGAACTTTTGACCGTCTCACTCACCACACTGCCAGTCACGCTCCAGCGCTCGATATCCACAAAGCTCTCTGCCTGCCTCCCACACTCCCTCCAACTTGTTACCTAAACTTGCCATCTCGGGCCTTCTCTGATGTAAAATTTCACCTGCTGCTTCCATCTCTCTTCCCTGCTTGTTTTCTCCTTAGCACTTACCCTCATGTAATACACGAAATATTTCCTTATTTGTCTTGTCTGCCTTCCACACTAGAATGTGAACTCCACAAGGGCCAGAGCTTTCCCCTTGTGCACGGCTTGCTCACTGCTGTACCCACCTGGGATAGCACCTGGCACACAGTGATTAATATGTGTTTGTTGAATGAGTTAGTAATTGTTTTCTGTCATTTAAGTAGAGCAGATAACTTTCATTAACAAGTTAGGATACTGAGGCTGAGTGATTCTATGTTCCTGACCCCCAGCTTCTTGAAAGACAGAATAAAACATTTCCAATGACTAGGTTTTGGCCTCTTTCCCTCCCTGCTCTTCCTCAGGTGAGACCGCAAGGCTGGAAGGGACAGGAGTTGCGTATCCTCCCCACCCCCACCACAGAACGCTAAGTGGGCTAGAGTTGAATGTAACCATTTCCATTTGTTGGTTAGTGCTGATAAAATAGTTTTCCTTCAGGGTGGGCCTTGTGAAAAAGTACAGAATACTCTAGGCATATTTCAAAATGGCTGCTTTTCTCCTTGCTGGAAGCATGAAATTCCTTCCTTGATTCCTTCCTTCCTTCCTCCCTCCCTCCCTCTCCTTCCCTTCCTTGCTTCCCTTCCCTCCTTCCTTCCTTTTGAAAGAGCAAATTCCAGTAGATTCTTATTGTTTGACTGACAGAACACACAAAACCAGGTGGAGATGGGCCCAAGGAAATGACGGTCAGGTTTCATTGCTGTTTGCCCTTTGGTCCTTCATCTTTGAAGTATTTATTATATTTTCTTTTAAAGATATTAGCTATTTTAATCACAAATGCAATTCAAGTGAGAATAAATAAATGTGTTATCTTTTACCATCTGCCCCTCCCCATGTTCCTTTAAATAGAAAAAAAAAAAGAGCTAAGTGTCTTTTCATAGCCTATCTGGCCATAGCTATCTCACCTATGGTTTAAAAACAGACTGTAACTTATCTTCTCAAATTCCTTCTTGAACTACCGTTCATTCTGTTACAGAAATCCTGGGAAAGAAAGTGTATTGATATGGTTGATAATTTCCAAAAGGTGACGATGGTAACGGGGCTGAAGGCAACTGAGAGGGGTCTTCAGCAAACTGAGGACCATTGAGAAATTGTGCAGAGGCAGACCTTGTCAACAAGGCAGCTCCTTCAATTAATGCTAGGAGAATGCCACCCATTGTGGCTGACCCAACCATGCCACTGGTCCTTCTTGCTGCCAGCATGGCTCCGTTAAGGCACCCCTTGTGATGGAGTTCCAGGGATCTCTTTCCCCCTGACTTGAACCATGCTGCCGTCAATCATGGAAAAGTACTCTGAAACGGCAAAGCTACCTCCCAACTGCAAAGCTACCTCCCGACTGCGGAGCCCTGGTTCTAAAAGCTGTCAAACTGCCTTATAGTCTGTGGTTTATTCCCACTGCAGAATTGCAAAAACCTTTTGACTGCTTGAAAGGTATCATTCAATGGGCACCTGTGGTACCCATTGTAAAGGCCCCACCACAACCATCCAGTTTGCCAAGGGCAAGGGCGTGTGTACTCTCCCACCTTGACTCCATCAGTGCAAAAGATCCTTTTTCTGATCTTTACCGTGAGAACTTGGTAAGGCTCCTGTCAGTAAAACTCACAAAAGTGTGGTGGTCTCCTAAGAATGGGCACCCTGGAACTTTTAACTCTCAAACTTGTCTTAGGCTGAGCCTCCAACAATATGTCAATTACAATTTTTCTTACTCAGTACTGGTTCCAGCAAAAGTTTCTACTTCTGGGTGTCTGTTCTGGGGTGCTGTCACTCTGTGTATCTGCTTGCCTGTCTCTCTCAATTTGGGGGCAGCAGTTTTACCTTCAGTCTCCATTCTCTGATGGATCTGAGGAGACTTGTTGATTTTCTTTGTTCAGCCTTTTTGCTTGTTGTGAGGAAAACTTTCAAACTCCTTATAGGCCAGACCAGACTTTAAAAAAAAGTTGTTTTTGTTTTTGTTTTTTTTTTACTATTGAGTTTTGAGAGTTTACATATTCTAGATCCTACTACTTTGTCAAATATGTGCCTTGCAAACATTTTCTCCCAGGGTAGAGCTTCACATCCTCTTCACATGTTCTTTCAGAGCAAAAGTTTTTAATTCTGCTGAGGTCCAATTTGTTTTATTTTATTTTTATGAGGTCCAATGTTTTCCTTTTATAGATCATGCTTTTAATGTCAAATCTAAGAAGTTTATGCCTACATCTAGATCCTAAAGGTCTTCACCTGTTATTTTTACTAAAGGTTTTATGGTTTACAATTGACATTTAACTCCACGATCCATTTTGAATTTTTTGTACAACATGTGAAATTTAGGTTGTTGTATTTTTTGCCTTTAGATGTCCAGATGCACCAGCACTGTTTGTAGAAAAGGCGACCTGATCTCTATTCCAGTTGACCATATTTGTGTAGGTCATTATTCCACTGACCTATTTGTCTGTCTTTCCAATACCATACCGTCTTGATTGCTGTAGTTTTACAGGAAGTCTTAATATTGGATAGAGAGATCCCTCTCACTTCATGATTGTCAAAATTGTTTCAGCTATTCTATGGCCTGTGCCTTTACATGTATTTTGTAAAGAATAAGTCTGTCTGTCTACAACAGTCCTTTCTGGGATTTTGGCTGGGATTGCATTAAGCCTATGTATCAATTTGGGAAGAGATGACATTTTACTATGTTGACTCTTCCACTCCATGCATCTCTCTCCATTTACTTAGGTCTCATTTCTTTCATCAGAATTTTGTCAACATTTCGTAATTTTCAGAATACATATCTAATGCATGTTTCATTAAATTTGTATTAAAGTATTTAAGTTTATTGAGTGATTATAAATGGTATTGTTTTTAACTTTAGTTTCTGCATATACAAGTGTAAAGGATTTCTGTGTGTTGACCTTGTATCTTGTGACCCTGCTAAATTCAGTTATTACTTGTAGGAGATTTTTTTTTTTTTTTCCGTAGATTCCTTGGAATTTTCTATGTGGACAATCACATCATCTGCAAACAGTTTTATTTCGTCTTTTTCAATCTGGGTATCTTTACTTATTTATTTTTTTTTAAGGTTTATTGATTTATTTGGTGGGGGAGAAGAGAGAGAGAGTGTGTGAGGAGGAGAGAGAGGGAGAGAAAGAATCCCATGCAGGCTTTACATTGTCATGGCAGATACCAACGCAAGGCTCAATCTCACAAACTGTGAGTCAATGATCTGAACCGAAATCAAGAGTCAGGATGTTTAACCAACGGAGTCACCCAGGTGCCCCAGGGTATCTTTTTAAATTTTTTCTTGCCCTATCCCAGTGGCTATACCTTCTAGTAGTATAAGAGTAGTAACAACAGACATCCTTGCTTTGTTCCCAATCTTAGGAATAAGTAAGTACTCTTCCATCATGAAGCATGATGATAGCTGTAGACTTTTTGTAGATGTGGAGATAATTTCCTTCTAATTTGTTGAATTTCAAAAATCACAAATGGGAGTCAAATTTTGTCAAATGTTTTTGTCTTAATTGATACATTGTGATTCTCCATCTTTAGCTTTTCATAGGTAACACTGACTGATTTTCAAATGTTAAACGATCCCGCATACTTGGAAAATAATTCTACGTGGTCATATCACATAATTCTTTTTATTCACTGTTTTTGGTTTGTTAATATTTTTGTTTTTTGGCATTTAAGTTCATGAGAGACATTAATTGGCAATTTTGTTTTTGTACTGGCTTCTTTTGGTTTCCTTATCAGGGTAATACTGGCCTCATAAATGAATTGCAAGTGCTCCCTTCTATTTTCTGGAAAACATTGTATGTAAATTGGTGTTAATTTTTCTTTAAATGTTTGTTAGACTTCTCCAGTGAAACCATTTAGGCCTAGAGATTTTTATTAGCTTGTGTGTATGTATTTATTATTATTTTCAGGTGTTTTTAAATTGTGACTTCAACTTATTTAATGGCTATAGGAATGGTCAGATTTTTTTTTATCTTGGTTGAAGCTTGGTAATTTGTGCTTTTTGAGGGATTTTCCCATCTCTTTTAAATTGTCAAATTTATGAATGTAAAAATTATTCAGAGTATTCTTTTATTATCCTCTTAATACTGTAGAATCTATGATGATAACCTGTTTTTGTTCTGATAGTGGTGATTTATGGTTTTTTTTCAATTTTTTTGCCATCAGTCTCAGTAGAGGTTTATATACTTTATTTATTTATTTTTAATGTTTATTTACTTTTGAGAGAGAGTGCAAGCAGGGGAGGGGCAGACAGAGAGGGAGACAGAATCCGAAGCAGGTTCCAGGCTCTGAGCTATCAGCACAGAGCCCTACGTGGGGCTTGAACTCACCAACTGTGAGATCATGACCTGAGCTGAAGTTGGGCGCTTAACCGACTGAGCCACCCAGGTGCCCCTATACTTTATTTTTTAAATGAACTTGTTGTTTGCATTTTCTCTATTGTTTTCCTATATTCAATTTTATAGGTTTCTATTCTAATCCTTCTCACTTCCTTTCTTCCGCTTGCTCTTCTTTTTCTAGTTTCTTGAAAAAGTTAGCTTATTGATTTAAGATCTTTCCTTTTATGATGTAAGCATTCAATGTTATACATTTTTCTCAACACTGTTAGCAGTATCCCACGTATTTTGACAGGTATTTTCATTTAGTTGTACGATTTAGAAAAATTTCCTTTAAAACGTCCTCGTTGACCAATAGATTATTTAGAAGTGTGTTTTTTGGCTTCCAAGTGTTTGAAGATTTTCCTGTTATCTTTGTTATCGATTTCTAGTTTGACTGCATTGTGCTCAGAAAACATATGCAACATAATTTTAATTCTTTTAAAATGTTAATGTTTTATGGTTCAGGCCATGGTCTGTTCTATGTTCCATGGGCAATTGAAGAGAATGTGTATCTTGCTATCTTTGGGTGAAATGTCCTATAATTGCCAATATTAAGCTTTCAGTTTATGGCATTCATGAGTTTTATATCATTGGTGGTGTTCTGTCTAGTTGCTTTATCAAATAGTGAGAGAGGAGCATTAAAGTCTTCAACTGTAATTGTGGTTTTGTTTATTTCTGTTTTCAGTTTTGTCAGTTTTTGTTTTATATATTTTGAAGCTTTGTTGTTTGTGCATACACATTTTAGGCCTGTGATGTCTTCTTGGCGGACTGAGCCCTTTATTGTTATAGAATGTCCTTGTCGCTGGCAATTTTCTTTGCTCTCAAGTCCACCTTATCCAATTTTAATACTTTTGATCAATGTTTCTTTTGATCAATGTTTACATGGTATATCTTTTTTATCCTTTTACTTTCAACCTACATAGGTCATTAAATTTGAAGTAAATTTCCTGTAGATAGGATATAGTTAGGTAGTTTTTTGTTTTGTTTTAAATCCACTCTGTCAGTCTTTGTCTTTTGATTAGTCTATGTAGATCATTTGTGATTAAGGCAATTCTTGATATGTTAGACCTAAAGTATGCCATTTTATTTGTTTTCTTTTCTTTTTTTCTTTTTACTCTGGTTCTTGTTCCTCTTTTTATTTACCTTACTGTGGGTTAACCATTTTTTTTTAGGATTCCACCATGATTTACTTAGTGTTTTAGAGAGATAGACTCTCCAAATATATAGTTTCTATAGTTGCTCTAAGTATTAAAATACACATATATATCATATCTTATTTCACTAGTCAACATTCTACCACTTCGAGGGAAATATGAGAACTCCATTTCCATTTAGCTCTCTTTATTTTTCCCACTTTTAAATATCATTGTCTTGAGTATCTTTTTTTTTTGTTAATAAAGTTTACTTATTTTGAGAGAGTGCATGTGCATGCAAGTGGGGGAGGGGCAAAGAGACAGGGAGAGAGAATCCCAAAGCAGGTTCTGCTCTGTAAGCAGAGCCCAACATGGGATCTGACCTGAGCTGAAATTAAGAGTGAGATGCTTAACCAACTGAGCCACCCAGGTGCCCCTGTCCTGAGTATCAAATGATGCTACAATTTTTGTTTCAAGGACTAAATATGATTTATAAAACTCATGAGACTAGTCTATCAAGTACTCTCACTCCTGCTGTCTGCTGTCCTTTTTTCCTTCCTACTGCTCCCAATTTCCTCCTTTTATTACTTTTTGTTTAAAGAACTTGCTTTAGCCAATCTTTAATGGGTATACCGGTTAGTGATAAATTCTTAAGTTTCCTTTCATCTGAGAATGTCCTTATTTACCCTTAATTCATGAAAGACAGTTTCACTGCATACGAAATTCTGGGTTAACAGTTCTTTTCTTTCAACACTTGAAAATTCATGTGCCACTTTCTTTTGGTCTTTGTGGTTTCAAATGATTAATCTGAAAATTAGTGTTCCCGTATAGGTAAGATGTCATTTCTGTCTGCTTTCAAGACCTTTTTTTGTCTTTAGTTTCTAAACATTTAATTAAGACATATAGTTTTGCTTTATCTAGTTTGGGTCTTATTCAGCTTCTGGAATGTGCAGATTGGTCTTTCACCAAATTTGGGCTGTTGTCAGTCACCATTTCCCTGAATGACTGTTTCAGCCTTTTGGAGTTCTTTTTGGAACTCCAAAGATACAAATGTTGGATGTTTTGGATGTTATTACTCACAGGTCCTGGCCTATATTCAGGAGTTGTGGGTCCATGGGCCACTTAATTTTTAGACTCTCTGGTGTCTTTGTGATCTGTTCTCAGCCAGAGAAGCCTCTCAGTCCCACAGGCCTTAGATTCCCTGGCTTGGTGCTTTTCATGGTAGAGGCCTCCTGACCATGCCATCTGGCTGTCTTGGTGTCTTGGCTGGGGGAGGGGAGTCTTATGCCTGCTGGGCATCAGTTTTTCTTTTTTAAAGTTTACTTATCTATTTTGAGAAAAGGAGAGCTAGCGAGCTGGGAAGGGGCAGAGAGAGAGAGAGAGAGAAAGAGAGAGAGAAAGAGAGAGAGAGAGAGAGAGAGAGAGAGAGAGAGAGAGAGAGAGATGTTTCCCAGGCCGAGCTGCCTGTTCTGACTGGGTTCCTCTTTCTGTTGTTGCCTGGCCATTCTGGTATCTCCCAGTGGGGAAGAGGGATTTCAGGCCTAGTAGGAAAGGATAACTCTCGCCACGGCCACTTGTTAGCAGGGCATTCATCTATTCCACTTGCGGGTGGTGTCTGGCTTACCTGAAGGTGTCAGAGGGACTCTGGATTGATCACGGGGGAAATGCACACATCTGGGCTGTCTTCTGTTGCCAGGCTGAGAAAGGTAGGCTTTGGTCGCCTTTTTCTATGGGGTAAGGGGATGTAAGATGCTCAATTACTGTGCTGTTTCTCTAGCCCTAGGTTTCTGAACCAATTCACCTTCCCCTTACCACCATTTAGAGTTCTCCTTTGGTAGTCTTTTGTATTATTTCCAGGGTTGGTAGTTGTATTTAGTGGGGAGAAGTAGGGAGACACAAGTCGACACCATTTTCTCTGGAACAAATTTTCAGCTCAATAATTTTTACATTTGTCATAGTTTTCTGAATTAGTCCCAATACTGGGTTATTATTTTTTTATATTAGATATATCTAGCTGTTTCCTTAACTTTAAATAGAGTTTGGATTGGTCCTCATGCCTGTAACTTTTGTCTGCTTTATTACAGAAGAAGTTTTTCTTTTTTAAAGTTTACTTCTCTATTTCGAGAAAAGGAGAGCTAGCGAGCTGGGAAGGGGCAGAGAAGCGGGGGGAGGGGCAGAGAATGAATCCCAAGCAGGCTTCATGCTGTAAGTACAGAGCCTGATGTGGGCCTCTCTCTCACAAACTATGAGATCATGACCTGAGCCGAAACCAAGAATTGGACGCCAACAGACTGAGCCACCCAGATGCCCCTATTGTGGAAGAAGTTTTATTACCATCCCAATTTTAAGGTGAAAAGGTGAGAAAAAAGAGCCCACAGTCAGACTGATGCTCTAGCTGAATGTACCCACCATACAGGACTACTGTGAGCATTAAATGAAACAATACATAGGATGTATTGATTATCAGTTGCCTGCAGGCAACGGTAAGTGCCCAGTGAATATTACTATTAGCTTTCTTCTACACAGCCTAATTTCTTCCTTAGTTGTTTAAAGTTCCTGAGGACTGAAACAATTTTTTTTTCACCTTGTATCTCTAGGGACTAGAAGAGTACCTGGTAATAACAATTAAACTACCTGAATAGCATTAAATCATTTATGACACCCTCCACTCCCCGCAAGCCTCACTCTTCCCCCTTTTCCAATTTTCTCTGAACTCCTTGTGACTTCAGTTTCTTGCTTTAATTAATGAGCTCATCCACAGCTTTCCTCCTCCTCTCTCCATTTACTGTACCTTCAATAAGTTAGCTTCTCTGTATTCACGTATTTTGATGATTCTGCTTCTCAGTCATCTCATTTTTTTTAAAATTTAAATTCAAGTTAGTTAACATATAGTGGAATGTTGGTTTCAGGAGAATTTAGTGATTCATCACTTACATATAACACCCACTCATCCCAACAAGTGCCCTCTTTAATGCCCATCACCCACTTATCCCACCCACCCCACCCAACACCCCTCCAGCAACCCTCAGTGTGTTCTCTGTGTTTAAGAGTCTCTTATGGTTTGCCTCCTTCTCTGTTTTTATCTTCTTTTATTTTTCAGTCATCTCATTCTTGAACAGAGATATATAATGTTTCTTTTCATCCTGAAAATTTTAGGCGGTAGCAATCACAGCCCCTGTGACCTGGCAGAGTATTTCTTTATACCATCCATGTTACTTGCTCAGAAATGGGTCTATTTCATAAGTTCAGGTTTTTGGCCAATATATTCACTCTTCAAAGCAGATCAAGAAGCTGCCAGAAGTTCTGAATTTGATTCCAAGTTACTGTGATTTAGAATCAAGCCTATACGTAAATAATATTTAAATCCCTCCCTTCGTGTCTGCACCTTAATACTGCCATGTGAAATAAAATCAAACTCCAGAAAATGTATTTACTTTGCCCTCACAAATTAAATAGGCTGGAAAAAGACCCTGAATTATCTACATACATATGTATGCTCTAGTAAACACACACTCTATGAAGTTAGGGACAATATGCATCTAATACCTCCCTCTGTACATGTCTCTTTGAGACTTTACAACACAATTTTCCAAATTACACACCTTTTGCCAATTCTACCATACATCTGACATTATGGAGACTGGAAACTCAAGGAGCTCACTGGATTTTAAAAACCCCACAAACAATAAAGATGAAGGATTTATACTCACAGGTGGCTCAGAAAATGAGCAGGACTCATACTTGGGGTAGACAGCACAGAACTCAAGAGAACTCTTCCTTTCAGCAGGAAACTTAGCTTATGAGATATCCTGATAACCAGAATAGATATTAAAAGAAAGTTAACATCTTACCTAACTTTATTATTCCATTTTTTCTTTGTATTGATCTATGCAGTTTACAAAGACTTCCTCTCAAGCCATTAAAACATGACAAGGTAGGAAAATATCAGTAAAACACTTACTACCATAATTATGATTAAGATACATAATATTCTTAAGAGTTTCTTTTCAACAGACAGAATATGCCAGTAGTTCAAGGATACATTAGATCCTTTCAAATTCAATGTCATGCCATGAAAAGTAGAAAAACACAACGTGAGATAATTCCTTGAATCCAGTGTTTTCAGTCGACTGAACTCTTTTTTAAAAGCAAAATTATCTGTATTTCCGTAAAATTTAGAGAGAAATTAACATCATTGTCTCTGTACACAACCCAGATATAATCAGTGCCATTTCCAACTGGAGTTGGTAGGTAGTCTTCAGGGTTCCATTAGGGCAAATCACTTTTTCTGGACTAAGGTAGTTTATATTTTTGAATCTCTTTGAAGTGGTGGCTGAACTTGCACAGAGTGAACCCCAATGAATTCTGAGAAGGGAAACATACAGCAGTCATGAGAGACCGGTAGCATTTAGTAAGTTTACATGACTTTATAAGTTCTGATGTGTTGGGGTCCCTGAATCCAGACATCTTGGATTGTCTGGATGTGTCTGGGGTCAACTGGGTACTCGGGGCAGAATGGTTCAAATTTGGGTAAGAAGATCTACAATCGATCAAATTGAATTAATGGTTCTTTTGATATGAGAACATAGACCATATCTGATTCCAGGAGCAAAATTAAAACACAATCTCTAAGAAAATGAAGATGATGTGTCTAAAGCAGGACTTATTTGGTAAATGATAAGATTAGGAAAACATAAAAGAAAAAAAAAAACACCCTCTTTTTCTAGAAAGACTGACCATAGTCTATGACTAAAAGTTCAAAGTTCCAATTCAATATTAAGTACATTTTATAAAATTTCCAAGCTTAAGCAGAAGTTGGGTTCCTTAACAATTCTACAAAGGGCAATATTGCTCTGGAGGGACTGTTAACTCTACAGCATGTATATTTTTTATTATTTAATAGACAGCATGGACTTCATACATATCCATTATCAGTGCCTTGAAAACCAAACAACTTTAAAAGTTAGCAGCAGTTTCTGCAAGTACAAAAATACACATTTATTACATTACATATGGTAGTAAAATTTGTCAAGATATATTATACAAACTCAAAGCATTTTAGATAAAGCATCAGTCTAATATATTATAGATTGACAGAGTATAATAAAATGACATGTAGTCTGTCTTCAAATCATACAATATAATACTTTACAGCAATATTAACAAACTATTCACATGAAATATTACAGGAGTATCTAAGGGAACACAGCGAATAGGAATAGTTATTGAAAACCTCAGCATCTATTTTCTTCTATGCTTCAAATTGGGTAGATAATTTTCTACCCACCCATATGAAAGAAAAAAGGACAGAACTATTATTTTGTAAGTGGAGAAACAATTTCTTCCAGAGAGACACTCCAAGCTGTAAGAATGTCATTCACATCTTGCAGTTCCAACAGTAGTAAGCCCTAAGGGTAAGGGAAATGAATCCCTATTGCCTTTAGATATTATACCACAAAAGATGCATATGGACACTCAGGAGTCTAAATACAGGAGTGGCTGTTCATAAGGTACAATCTACTTCACATCTGTGACTGAGATGGCCAGTGTCATGAAGGAGCTCTTTGGAAACAGAGTTCTGAAAGTTAATTACAATGCTTAGGGCCAACAGGGGCCATGTCCCACAGAGGTAGGCAGCACTTACAGCTAATACTGAAAGGACTTCTACTTTACAGAAAACATTATTATTTTTTTTCCTATAACTGAAAAAGGAAACCTTTAGGACAACAGGGAAAGAACATTTGACATGAAAGTTTCCTAGTGGCTAAGAAAAATAATTGGGGATAAGCTAGTTTGTGGGAGAAAGGTCCATCTGATGGTGAATTAGAGACTAAATGGGTTCTAAGCAACTTCTCGTAAGTAGCTAAAATGAAGGGAGATGCACATCCATTCCTGATTCTATCCTTTCATACTGGCCGGGAGGCCTAAGAATCCGTGGAGATAATCCAGGAGATGTACAGGTATGACCTTTAAGGTCAGAGAGGGGAGAAGCATTGATGGATGTGAGATAAACTAATGGGATGTAAACCATGAATCCTCTGGGACAAAAGTATATAAAACTTGTGGAGGTAAGAAAATCCAAAGCCAATGACTGTCTGAGAGGAAGGCCTGACTGCTACTTTGGTGGGGATTCCATTCTGTGACTCTTTGTAAACTGCCAACTTTAAAACCTCTCTCTCAACTGCCAGTGGCCGTCAGAAAGGGGATGATTTACCAGTAATTGTTTCTGGCTGCTAATCAAAGAGGCAGGGCTGTGGAAAAACACCACCCAGCACAGCAAAGAGGAGCCTTCATCGAGCGCATGCTGGCAGCAGCTTCGTGTGGCCCTCTTTGCCTCACTAGGACAGCGCATGAGGTCAGGAGGTCGCCTCCTAATAGGAAAAGTTGCATTTCTGGAGAATGTTCCTAGCACTGGCATCTTTAAAAAGGACCCTGAAACAAGCAACCATTTCCTTCTTCCTCCTCACAGCCCTGTGTCCTGGAGCCTTGGAAGAACAGTGGAACACCAACAGAAAAACCAACCAACACAACCAACAAATAAACTATCATACTCATGGCTCTTGGATATTCTAGTTTATTCCATTCTAGCTGCATCAATGGGCTGACTCCTGGAGTCTTCCTGTGATGGCACGTGACTAGAGAATGTCACAGAAGTGGCTAGTGGCTTGCATTCAGGGAAACGTTTCACATGATTTCCTTCATTACTGGACATACTTTCTTTTTTTTTAATACTTTGATTAGTGGCCTTTTCTTGCTTAGTTATTAAACATATTCCACGGAACACGGACGTTTCTCTGCACCCTCCCCGTTTCCACAGTCCTTATTCTTCACTTATGATATCCTGGCCTCAGGATATGAATCTCACTCAACATGTAGGCCATATTCTCCCTACAGAAGATGTTTTCTCTGGCCCCCTGCTAGTTATCTCTAAAAACACATGATAGGACCAATCCCATGCTCTAATAAGGAAAAGCCTCCCAAACAGGAGCTGAAATTTGTTAGTCTAAACTTTTTGCCAAATAGTCTCAGTAAAGAGAATTCTTTTGTTGTCCTAAGTGTTAGCAATGATTATCCTTATGCTACCCATCCCACGTATTTTATACAAAGGGGTCATAGTACTCTTGTCTTTATGTCATCATTAGCCCAGTTTCTGCTCTTGTACCTATCACGTTCTTACTATGGTTAAACGTCTTTGGTTAAATGCTGGTCCCCAATATCACAAACCACTGTAGGCCCCGAGTCTGGGCTGGGTGCATCATCCACAGTCAAAGAGCTGGGTGAGGATCTCTTCCAAGGCAGAGTACCAGGAGAGCGCTGCTCACTGCTCTCTCCTTCCTTGTGTGACTTGACACAAAGCTTGAGTCCGTCCTCCACCAGGCTGAATGGAGAGCTACAGTGCTTCTCTGAGTCCTGGCTGGGGTACGAGCTATACCACTGGGCTGTCTGCACAGCTCCAAGTCCTTCCGCTGCCCTTTGGGGCATGTCTTCCTGTGTCTCTTGCAGTGGGCTGGCTTCTGAAATACCAGAAGCATAGGGAGGTGGCTCCATGGGTCCTTTTAGAGAACTTACTTTCTTTTCCTCTGGTCTGGACGCCCTTGCCTTCTTCTTGAGGGACCAGTTTTTCAAACTGGCCACACCATTTCTCAACCATGTGCTTGGGTGAAGAGTTACAGAATGTATTTGTGAGTGCCACTCTACAACATCCTTTTTCGTATACGCCAGGCGGCTGCTGGCCTGCCCTGATGAGGGACCAGGAGTTGCAGAAATGAGGCTGGAATTGCTAAAATCAGAAGCAAGCTCTTCCTGTTTTCTTGGAGCTTGAAAAGTGCAATCTATTGGAGAGGAAGTTTCAGTGGGGGTAAACACAGAGTGTTCCGAAATCTGAGAAAAAGCGCTGTCTTGGGAGCTCACTGACGAGCCAGAGGGGGAAGTGCCTGGGGAGGACAAGCTGGAGTAGCTGGTCCGCGGGCAAACATTTAGTCTTGGGGGCAAGCCCTTCTCGGTGTTCCTGTTTGTGCTACTGCTCTTGCCCACCTCAATCCCCATCACCAAACTCTGGTTAATGAGCTTTTGCCCCTCCATTTGCAAAGACTTGTGCCGCTCCAGATAAGCTTCCTCTCCGTGCAGGAGACCGGCTCCGCAGCTGGTTTTATGCTGTTTCTTTGAATAAATTCCCCTGAGATAGGTCAGTTTGCAGTGCTGGTCATCCATGCTGGGCTCCGAGCAGCGCCGGTGCCTCCGCGAGCTCTTGAGGGCATCCGCTGTGTGTGTCGGGGAGTATCCAGATGTGTCTGTGCCGAAGGGCTGGCTCCCGGGATGGTCCTGAGACGACATGTGACTGTAAGATGCCACAGAAATGGCCACTGGCTTGGATTTAGAAAAGAGTTTCACATGATTTCCTTCATTACCAGACAAGCTTTTCTTCTTAACATTTTTATTAGTGGCGTTTTTCTTGGTATCAGTGCCTGTGACTAAACTCTGTTTAAAACATGTCTTACCCTCTTCCTGGAGGGGTTGATTCTGCTTCAGATAATCCTCATCTTTTCGAGAGAGAATTGCATCACAGCTGGACTTGCGTAGCTTTTTCTGATAAAATTCCCTGAGATACGAAAGCTTAGAATCTAGATAATCGATGCTGGGCTCTGAGGAGCGTCGGTGTCGCCTCAGGCTTTTTGGAACCCCTGCGGCAGCTGTGGACAGGTAGCCAGGAGTGCTCAGGCCCGACGGGGCCCGGGCCTGATCCCGCAGTGGGACCTTTGCATACACTCCCGTGAGGTCCACCGGCTTGGGTTCAAGAGGCCGTTCCATTTGAATGTCTTCATCTTTAGAACGGTCTAAGTCAAAGTCGCTCAGGGTTAAGAGGCCTTCCACCTCAGGCTGGTCGAGGTCATAGTCACTGAGAGTTAACACAGAGTCCATGCTTCTGCTACCCTGACCAAGTTTCTTCACCAAGTCACTACAAGGAGCATCGACATCCTCATTTAGCTCATTTTCCAAGCTGTCATAGGAGGAGTCGTTCAGTTGGAAGCAAGAGATATCTGTCAAAAAAATCAAACTATAATTAACATTTTTACTTACCGAAATTGCATGCTGTGTTAAAAAAAGAAAAAAAAATCTATGTTAATTTAATTCTCCTTTCATATAGATTGTTCAAATTCGTACTCTCAAGAAAGAAAGGAACTTTCACTGTCTTCCCAGAATTAAAAAAAAAATGTTGCATTATACTAAATTTAACTCAGTTCCTGAAGAAATAGGCTTTCTTAATTAAGATTTCCTCAAAGCAATGAGGACATGTTGTAATACCAAGAAATGGTAAAAAAGACAAAGGAATTCATGCCGGGTGTATCCAGGTTCAGGAGCTGCTTGCTGGTGAGTGCACACGATTTAGTCTCAGAGAAACCTTACTAAGCAAAACTCTTTACCATTCACTACTTTACCTAACCTTCACAACAACCATAGAGGTTAGATATTATGGTTATCTATATTTATAGTTGAAAATATTCATGTTCAGTGGCCTAGAATAACTGGTCAAAGATAACCTAACTAGTAATTCTGGAAGGTTGAATGGTTTCAAAATCGCCCCAGGCCCCACAGTGCTGGTTGTTTCTAAACTGCTGCTTGGCTGGAGTGTCTCTGGGCCGCTCGGAGGGAGGAGGGGGAAGAAGAGCAGGCCTGCCTCTCCCTGCTGGGCTTCTCATGCCAGTTTCAGCCACAGCAGTGGTACTGCAGACATTAGGGACCTTTGTAAAGATTTTTTAAAAGGGCAGAAACATACCAGATGACGCTTCTGAAAGTCTTGGACCTCATCTTACACATTGCTTAACCCCACCAGTGTTAACACTCAGGTGGTCCAGGGAGGAGCAGGGGCCTCCTTCCCTGAGCTGTGGCCCCAAGACAGCCACGGCCCCGGCAAACACTGTTCCAAGCACTGACAGTACCTGACGCATTCTCTTGAGCATCACACCTCACTGAAACCTCTCCTAAGAGGGAAGTGATTTCTTCTCCGAATATCCTACAGCAATTTTCAATCAGAAATTGGATAAGCAGAGAAACCTGCGTGAAAAAGGACAAAAACAAAGTGCTGCTTTTCATATATAGCACATCTACTAGTCACATGTCACATATAAATCCTGATTTGGCCAAAAATGAAAAAGAATCCTGAGAAAAATTCATGTCTCCTTTAAAAGTATACAGAACAGTTCCCCCTAAAAGGCAATGATACTTACAAGACTAGTTTTGACATAGAAATTATTTTTAATTGGTGGACTGAAGTCACCTGTTGCCTTAGCTCAGTGCTAACATATTTATACTAATGCTTGGTCTTTAAAATTAGGGTAACTTAAAACATTCTTCATAGGGCATTTGGGGTGAAGAAATAAACTTCATTAAAATTCACAAAGTATCATTATTAGATAAAGACTTATGAAATGTATTTCCTATGTAAAAGGCAGTTGTCAGAAGTGTGGGAATTATGCATCCTCTGTGGGTTTCTTGTAAAGTAGAGAGACAGCTAGAGAACCCTTGCATTCTGCCTCACTAGTCTCTACCTAGGCATTTCCCTCCCTTAGGCTCCCTGGAGGAGCTTGGGGAAGAGGTAAGATTTTACTGGAGAGCTTTGCACCTCCACTGGGATGTACTGGAACCTTTCCTTAGCTTCCTTGCTCCAAGAGACAAGGAAAAGGAGCAGGCAGAATGTTGGGAGCAACGGGCATCAATATCCCTAAGCCCCATGTTAACTACCAGGCACTAGAGGAGTATGATTTCAGGTAACTGAACTAGGTGGTATCACTACCTCCATTTTTTAGATGAGGAAACTGGATCAATGTAATTAATTTCACCCAAGATTGTACATCTGGCAAGTGGTGGGGCTGAGGAATGAACCTTGGCTTATCTAAGTCCAAAGTCCTTTTTTCTATATTAAAATATATCAATTGCTTTCTTATGACTGTAAGGGTGAAGTCGGTCATGGCGTTTTTGCCTCCTTAAAGGGAAAAGAGAAGTAACCCAACTGCTATCACTTTTTTGCTTAAGAGATCACCTTTCTATAATCTACCAGGATAGGTAGGTAGGTATAAAACATAGGTATAAAACACTCAATGCACTCAAATTTCTAAGGAGGTGTATTTAAGTTATTTAAGAAAATGTGTTTCAGAATTAATACCCTGAATTTTAGGTTCGAGATGGGGACTCAATCCCCCAGGGCATAAATATGAGAAACCTCATTACCTTTTTTGTAAATTCATTTTCTAGTTCTGGGCTGCAGGAAGTAGGAGGCCACAGAATGCTTGGAGCTATACACACCGCTAAATTGAATGCAGTCATCTGATTGGACGAGGAACACTGCTCAATGTTGTGTAATATCCCAAAAAGATACCTTAGGAGAACAACATTGGCTCTCGGGAGCTGGTCTAATAGCCTAAAGACAGAAAAATGCACTCTTTAATAAAGACATTCCATAAGAAGCTTGCGTCGATAGGCAACCCTGGGTTTTCACAGGGTACCACGCAAAGCAAGAACCCGGTTCAGATACGTGGGGTTTCAGTTAACATCGCACATGCAAAGTAAGGGCTACCTGTACACAGAGAATGCGAATATGCCCCGGGGATTCATTTATTTATTCCATACACTGTCTTCACAACCCAGCGAAGATGTAAAAGAATGCAGAAAAACAGCTTGTAAAAAAAAATGCTGCCTGAAATATGTACCTGAAATTAGTACAATGTGTTTTAACTCAGGCAGATGCTGTAATGTTTCATGATATTCTCAACCAACCCCCCACCTCCCAAGAGCTTTTTGATGAAATTAAACACTTAAATTTTAGTGGTTCTTTATTTCCAAGTAGCAACACAGGAATGCAGTCCCTTGGTGAGAGCCTAAACCTTCACTACTAAGACTTTGAGATCCATCTGAGAGCTGATGCTCTGCTCCACCACCTTCCAAGGCCAGATTTCGTCCCAAATATCTTTATCTCATTGGCATCACTTTCACATATATAAGTCAAGCTTATACTAGTACATTTCCTACTGTTTATATTTTGTAATTGATCAGGGATCTTAAGATTATCACTCACTGAAAATTATTTTTACTACTATCCGGTAAAGAGATGTATATGTTGATACTCATGGTTGTTTTTTTTCCCGACAGAAGTCTGAAACCTGGGAGAGAAAGTAAGGCGATCTGACTCCTGCTGCATAAAGAGCCCAGAGGCATTTCTTCAAGTGTGATGGACTGACACTGAGTATGGTTTTGTACAAATTATCAAAGATATTGAAATAAACCAGAAGATTGCTGAGTGTATTCAATGGAGAGTAAGGTATTGTCTAGCATAAGCTTCTGGGTTATCTGATTCCCCAGAGGCCCTATGCCTTTGAGCTATTTAATAATTCTGTAAATTCTAGATTACTGACAGCAATATACCTAACATTTGTCTACGGACTTGACAATTCTGTCTGGTGGCGAGACAAATGATTTATTTGCTTTCTCTTCACACTACAGTAGAAAAAGCCAGTTTTGCATTCATATGTAAATTCATTTCAGCATTTCTGATTCAACTACATAGGTGTGGTAGTCTGAAATCTCCTTTGAACTGATGGTAACATCTTACTGGTTCTCTCATTAATTAAAGAGTTAAATAAAAATTTTCACATGTGTTCATTTTATATTTGTAGGAGTCTTTCTTGAAAAGAATTTTATTTTGTGTTTATTTTTTCAGAGAGAGAGAGAGAGAGAGAGAGAGAGAGAGAGAGAGAGACAGAGTGCAAGTGGGGGGGCGGGGCAGAGACAGAGGGAGACACAGCATCTGAAGCAGGCCCCAGGCTGTGAGCTGTCAGCACAGAGCTCGATGCGGGGCTCGAACTCATGGAACGGACCATGAGATCATGACCTGAGCTGAAGTCAGATGCCCAACCAACAGAACCACCCAAGCGCCCGTATATTTGTAGGAGTCTTAATTTTACCGTTTTTTTTTTTTTTAATCATCCTTTAACAGTTTGTAGAATATAAAATTTTAGACAATGGGCAACGAAGTAGAGAAGATGATCTTCAAGATCTCTGAATGGCTTTCACCAAACCATAATGGAAGCATAGAGATAGCATGTGTGATGTGGCTTTGATTTCTAGCATATCAGAAATTGTACTATGTTCTACTGATAGATGTCTATCAATAGCAGTAGATAGGTAATAATTCATATTTGAAAGCCGCTCAAGGAAAAAAAAAACTGTACTAAACAAGCAAATGCAAATAAATGATTTTGGGATTCCTGGGTTTTCACAGAACTGGAGTACTGCATTTTGGATACTTCTTTCCTATTCCCTTATAAGGGCAGGAAGCGATCGGAATACCAGCTGTGAGTTCTGCCAGCAACCTCTCTTCGCAGGAGAAAAGACAATGCATTCTTTGTGATAAGACTAAGGCTGTGCAACTCCCTTTTTCTGTGACACTTTCAACAATTAACTGTCTCCCTCCAGTGCTCCCACAATACCTCTTTCACATTTCTCTTATAGCACCCATTATGCTACACTGTGATTCTTGGTTTACCTACCCACTCTACTAGACAGTGAGTTCCTTGAGGGGAGGGAATTTTCTCTGTGTGAATTCAGTTGCTGAATGAGATATACGAGGAGTTGTCTGGTTAGTTAAATATTTACCAAAATTAAGATCACAGATCGTAGATTGAGTCTACAGTATTATTGGTTTAATGGGTTTCAGCTCTATCAGATTCAGATACACAGGAGGTGTACAATGGTCAAGCATTCCATGTGACTAAGATTAGGGGAGAACAATAATAACAATGATAGCAGTTAGCATAAATCTGTTTTCAAACTGGCCCTCATGGATCTGACTTTGCTAGTCATCATTACTTGAATAGACAAGCTTATAAAATAGAAGTTATTTTTTAAGTATTTTTGAGACATGACCAAATTAGAAGAATTACCTTTGAATTGTATTTATTTTCTCTTCATCATTTCCTTGATCCATTACACAGACCCAATGATCATAGAGATCTGATGAAAAAATACTTCCTGGAATATTTCGCAGAAAATCCTTACACAGGAGGAAAAATAAATATTTTAAATCATTATTCTCATGCTAAATATGTACTGGGGAAATCAGAAAGCAAGCGTTTTGTTGAAAAGTTAAGTCCTCCCTTCTTTGGAATATACAGAGCTCTGTGCCCACTCTACTGTCGTGCACACGTAAGAAACACACGCTTTGATTTTTTCTAACAAAAAGCAGAGGCAAATTGGAGTCTGGACCGTAGTGGGAAAGATAAGGACAACCCGTTTGGGCTGAAATCGCCTTTGCATACATGTTAGCATGTGACAGGGGTCTGGCAAACCATCCCAAGTCCTTTTTTCCCTTCTCAAATCTCCAATTCCAAGAAATGCACTGACACATTTGTGAGGTTCAAAACGCCATAGTCCGTCATCCTATCGCTCTACACACATGTGCTCCTGTGTGCCAGGTGCCGTTCGAGGTGCTAGGGATAGAGAGGTGAAGAAAACAAAGCCCAGCTCCATCCAGAGGTACTTAAGAGTTTCCCCTGGCACTCCCTTCCCACATTTGGGGAGGAGGGGAGACAGCATGCCGGCCCAGGCCTGGCCGGGCTCTGGGAGCATGGGGCCGCACCCACATGCCTAGGGACACTAAGCATGTCCCTAGTACATCATCCTTTCTGGCCTTTGAGACTCCCATCTGCTGAGACTGCTGGCAGGGCTGGGTGTGGTGAAACCAGACTATAATGCGAGTAGGATATGACCAAAGGTATTTGTTGTTTGACTTTTGTTTATAAAAAGCTTAAAAATAAATTAAATTTGGTCCTGGTCCTATATTCATTTCTGTTCCCGGCCAACTCTCTCTGTTGCTTTTGGCATGGTATTAACAGGGCCAAGCTTGCAAAGTCTGATCTCTACCTCAATAAACCTCAGGCAGAGAAAACTCAATTTCATGTCTCAGCACTGCACCCATGGTTGACGAGCCTCCTGCAAGCACCCGCTAACGACACAGAGAAGGTCAAAGTCAGCAACACAGCAATTTTAACTCTGCCTGCAAAACCAAGTCAGAAGCTTCACCCAAGTGCCTACAGAAGGCACACGTTACTCACGTGCCACGTTTGTTATCACTGATAGGGAGGCTGTGGTATCTAATTGTTACACTTAGGGGATTAGGTGTGCATCTTCCCCAGGATGAGCTCCTCCAGGGCACGGATACACCCTCAACTTCTCCTTGGTGCACCGCAATGCCACACAGTCCCAGACCAAGCAGAGGTCATTACTGAACTGTTGCTAGTTTTCACATGGTCAAATATTGAAAAGGAATAAGGGAAGGCCAACTAACTGTACTTGAGATTCTAAGATAATTTAAAACACCCCTTTGTAGTGATGTTACCTATTATACATTTTTTAAAAAGTGGCTAACAAGTAGGAAGAGATTGCTTCAAAGCCTTTCTCTGTTCTATTACATCTTCCGTAGAAGTGCACCTGCATACGTGTAATTCAGATGTGTCATCACAGGACAGTTATCTCCTTTGGGGTAAAGCTACTGAATTTTCATAATTCCAAACTAATTTTAGTTGCTGCACCTACTTTAAAAGTCAGATTTAGAAGAGGCAAATTTTGTTATTTCAAAGTGGGGCAGTGACAATAGCTCTCTTTTTAAATCTCAGTGGAAAACATACTTATGATCTGTCTTGAAGAAAAACATCATTAAATCTTAAACCTACACTTGAAAGATAATAACTCGTAACATCTCAATGAACTCTGCACAGCTGGCATAACAAGTTACGAAATACGACCACCATCACAGCCGGGAAAGGATGTGAGAGCTGGTTCTGAATTACAATCACCAGCTCACAGCCCCCCAATGAGTCTCCTTCCCTCCAAGAGCAGAGCCCAGGTCATCAGCAGAACTCCCAAATTAATTTGAGATGAGATTTCTCTAGGATTAAAAGGGAACCCTTCCTCAAAGGTTCGAAGGATCAAAGTTACAGTGTCTCAAGCAATTTTCTTCCAATTACAGTTTAAAGAGTTAAGCTTGTATTTAAGCAAAGCCAGCGTAAGTAAAAAATAAAGGAAAACTTAAGTACCACTTCCAAATAGTCTTAAACACAAGAAACAAAACAAACCAAAAG